>NW_027555736.1:41701774-42449274 GCF_003287225.1 Phascolarctos cinereus
GGTTACTAGGAGAAATATTTTTGTCACCTCCACTTTAGAGGTAGGTGACCTGAAGCTCTGAGAGGGACAATTCTTGCCCATGGTCATCCAGCTGGTAAATTTCCCAGCAAAAGCTCCAACTTCAAGGCTAATACCCTCAGAGCCATAGCTGTCTGTGTACCTGGAGCAAATTTGGCTGGAGTCAGGGACGGCAATATAGAGCATGGTCTGATGGGGAAGGACGGAGGCGGGGCAAAGGATGATGGACCAGAAATGGGGTGGGACCTCTGAGGCCAACTAATCCAACCCCCTCCCTTTACAGATGAGGAAAGTGACACTTAAGCAGGTTAAGTAACCGGCCCAAGATCCCACAGGAAGCAAACATCTGAGTCAGGATTTGAACTCAGGTTCGCTGACTGCTTTTTCCATTGTTCCACATCTTCTCCCAAAACTGTAGAGAGTACATCCCATCACACAGAGGGCCCCACTGGGATGGTTGTGGCGCAGACCTCCCTCCTGAGGATCAGTGAGAAGAAGGTATGCCCCTTCTATGGAGGAAGCCTTCCCTGGAGAGAAGTATGCCTTACCTTGTTTCACAAAGCCCCTTTTGCCCTGGGTTAGTTATAACTCCAAATGTCCTTCCTATCACCCAAGGAGAGGCATCAGAAAGGGCTTCAGCAATGAAGACAAATGCAGTTAGATTGGGTGAAGAAATGAATGACTTGGAAAAGGAGCTGAGGGTGAACATTTATTTTTACTTGGGGAAAAAATGCTGCTGATCACCACATCCATTTTGGCACTTGCGAGCAGACAACCAGTAGTGTTTACACTGCAAATGTGACAGTTCACAATTCCTAGAAAAACATACAGAGTGAGGGTAGGTGGGGAAATCTTCACAGCAAAAACAATAACAATAATTTATAATAATAATTTTGGAACAAAATTAAAAGTCTACACAGGAGCACAAACACCAAGTGGGAACAGAAAGCGCGGCACCAGGATTCCACACTATGCCCAAAAAAACAGATGGAAGAGGGCAGGAAAAATGGAGGGAAAAAAGGAGGAAAAATCTCTGAGCACCCCTAAGCCAGAAGTGCTGTAATGAAGTGGGTTTCAAATTTAGCCTCGTAATTAGTAATCAAATTGCAACCCAAGAAAAGCCAGAGCATAAATTACATAGCAAAGCTTTGCTCAAATTAAAGTGAAAGATCTTCCTAATGTTATTTCCAAATGGCAACACGAAAGCCTTAGCATGCTGCCCACCAGGGCTACTAGTTTGTAGGTCTGCCTGGATAATGTCTGCTACTCTGCCTTTGATTCTGAAAACAAGGCTATGGGCAATCCAGTAGCCCCTGGCCTCCAGAAATCCTACCAGAGAAACAAAACAAAACAAAACAACACTTCTCATTGGGTGAGTGGTGGTAAGGAAAGGAGGCTCTAAACCTAGACAGCTACTATTTCTGAGAAACACACCAAAATTGTGTATAGTATTTGGAGAAAGGGACCTAGGGACCCCACTCCTACTAACTTGAGAAGGAAGATAGGAATAGGCTAATTCTGGCCTCAGAATAGCCTTTTCCTCTCTGGTACTTTGGAGTGGGCTCTCCAGATGTAGAGAATCCAGTAGGTGCTCTCCAAATAAAGATGGAAGACAGACCCACTTTCATGTTGGGATGGAGAGGGAGGGCTCATATGCAGAGTATATAAGTTGTCTCCTCAGCATCTCCCTTTTTCTTTGTGGTTGGGGGTAGGGAGGGAAGGAAGGAAGGAAAGTCATTGAATAAGACATGGCCTCCTGGTTTCACTCAAAAACCATTGGAGTTGACTAAAAAGGGGGTGGGGGAAACAGCATATACAATGCTTTTAATACTTTAAGTGATTACATCTACCCTAAAAATTACAGTCCTGTTGTATCTGGTTTCTGCCCTGTGTCTCTTATTGCTGAGAAATGGGAGGCTCATCCTTAGCTTTCTCTGCTTCCTTCAAGGCATTAATTACTGGTAACCACGGTGAAGGCAGTTCGGGGATGGTTTTCTTGGCTTGAGTTAAGTGGTTAATAGCCGTGTAGAGGCTTCCTCGGGGTCCTGCTTCCTGCTCAGAATAATACATCTCTAGAGCTGCAGGAGTACAGTGCTTGTGCTGAGAGAGAGAGAGAGAGAGAGAAAGAGAGAGAGAGAGAGAAGAGGTTGGTTGTCAACTCATGAAGAAATAAAAACAAATCAGAGTCATGGAATCTCAGAGCTAGAAGGGGCTTCAGAGGTCATTAGCCTGGCCCAGCCCTGAACAACAATATTCACCGCATCAGCCCTGATGAATAGAATACAGCTCATAAGAAGCACGAGATGTGCAAACTTAGAGAATCCACCCAAATGTTCACATTGACTATTTGTTCTTGACCTATGGAGCGTTCTGAGCTCGTATTGGTCTGATCATTCATTATTTTAATGTCAGCGCTAATCTTCCTATCTCTTAGCTGATCTTTATATTTTCCTTCCTCCCCTCAACACTGTGTGGAATCAAAACTTTAATGAGGTAAGGGGCATTTTGGGAGGGAGGAAATCGGGATTAAATGACTTGCCCATGGTCACACAACTAGGCTGGATTTGAACTCAGGTCCTTCTGATTCCAGGGCACACGGTAACTTGACTCCAGCATAGTGATGTCATTTTGGTCCTCTTCGAGAATGAAGGCCAGTAACCAAACAACCAACACCTGGATTGCCTACTAGGATAAATCTGATTTTTAGAGATGGATCATTGCCATAACAAACCCTTCCAGTCTACATAATATATATTTAACCTTTTGATAAAACTAGTCACATATAAATTAAATTAATAAAATATATAAACTATTAGGTCCTTGTGACTTTTATACTACATGAGCAATATGTAGTACTTCTTAAATATATAGTATTAATAAAATATTTATTAATGTGTGGTTCTAGGAGGAGACTGGCTACAATAAGCCTGGAGATAAGGAACAGCAATAGAAAACCAGCAATTAGTTCAGAGATTGGTGGAGCTATCTCCACGCACTAGTCAGCTGTCTTGGGAAATGGGAGCTGTGGCCCATCATTTGGGGAGGTTCGGCCTTGAAATTCTGGCTTATGAGACTTTATAAGACTCATGCAAAGAGAACCCCCTACCCAACCTAGCTTGCTGGTTCTAAATCAAACATTAGAAATGACCTTTACAGGGCAAGTTGGTGCACAGTGGATAGAACACATGTCCCAGAATTAGAAGGACCTGAGTTCAAATCCAGCCTAGTTGCGTGACCATGTCTTATGTGAGTGCAGGGGCACAGACACACTGAGTACAGAAGGGTGGTTCTGAAGCGAAGAGAAGGGAATCAACACTTATTAAGTGCCTACTATATGCTCCAGGCACTACGCTAAGTGCTTCACAAAGATCTCATTTGATTCTCACTACTACCTTGCAAGGTGGTTACTGTTATTATCCCCATTTGACAGTTGAGGAAAACAGTGGCAAATGGTGGTCAAGTGACTTACCCAGGGTTACACAAGTTTTAAGTATCTGAGGTCACATTTGAACTCAGTCTTCCTGACTTCCTGGCCCAGCACTCTCTCCAGTGAGTCACCCAGCTGCCCAAGGGAAGAAGGTTCCTGGGCTGATTCATCAGCTTCACTTAGACTGTGACAATCCTAACTAGGAAATGTTTAATTCAGTTATACTTCTAGGTTTTGTAGATTTAATTATGGCCAATCAGTGATCAATAGCTTGATGGAGGCAGCACTGCTGGTCTGAGGACCCCAGATTGAGTCTCAGATTGGCCAAAACTACCTTGGTTCCTTCCCTACTTTCTGGACCTCAGTTTTATCATTTGTAAATGAAGTGATTGATTTTGATCATAGGGTGAGAGGACTTGGATTGACCTTTGTCACTTCCTAGGACATTGGTCTCACGTCCTCTCATCCTCTCAGCTTTTGATCATTGATCCCTTTCAGCTCTGACATTCTATGATCTATGATTCATTTATTATGAGAACATGCATATTACAGCTGTATTATAGACCAAAAAAAACCATATAACCTGTCAATAATTTTCACAGCAATGGTCCCAAAAGAAATGGTTAATACACAGTGTTGGGGAATGTCTCCCTTTTTATAACAGGAACAAATGAGCAGAGCTATTTTCTGTGCTGTTTAGAACCTTAAGCTCCTCTCACAACAGAGGACATCTGCCTTGGCAGCTGCAATTAGAAGTATTTCTAAAATGGATGCTTGTAAGTTGTAATTTTGTCAATGGAATCCCAGTTTTCGACTTACTTCCAATATGTACAGATTTCCTAACACACCTCGCCAGGCTGGGCTCCATAGCTCTCCCTACCCCTTTATATCCCCACTAACAATTTTGTCATCACCTCCTGATTTACCTTTACATTAATTTGTGTCATTTTATCTAACTTTCCATCTGAGTTTGAAACATCTAGGCATGTATGCATATATCCATAAGGTAAAGGCTGTATCTGAGTTCCGGCAATAAGGCAAGGTTGTGTAATTGATAGAGATCTGTACAAGACACTTAGTTTACGCAAAGAAAATCCCAGGTAACTGGGGCCCAATTAATCGGAATATTCATATTTAATGAGAATTTTCAACCTCTGCCCTGCTCTACACATTTTTATAGGAAAAAGAGAATTACAACAAAGTAACCTGATACTAGGGACCTCTTCCACTAAAACTTTATTCAGATGACTCAGTGGTGTATGGATGTGTAATCCCAAATTCTTGAAAACTCTGATGAAAGGTTTCCAGCTCTATCAACCCCTGCCCAAGATGATAAAGCTTTAAGCATGTACCTACTCATGGACTGGCACCTGAGGACAAGCCTAGCTATGTATAGAGAAGCTTATCTCCAGAAGGTGCACCCTAAGTTAGATAATTTTAGCTGTAACAACTCAGGGAAACTGTATCTGAAGTCATGGAGGGGTGCTTTTTCAGTGGAAAGACTGTTCACATGGCAGACATCATGAATCTTTTGAAGCATCATGAGCTTAGGGTGGAGACTAGACTTATAATTATATTGGCATGGAGAACTTTCTGATTGATGAGTGGAACCCTCTCGTCCAATGCAGGTTGGCAGCCAGATGACTCACTGGATAGAGTACTGGGCCTAGATTCAAGAAGTCCTGTGTTGAGATCTGGCCTCAAACATTTACTACTGTGACCCCAGGCAAGTCATTTAACCTGTCTGCCTCAGTTTCCTAACCTGTAAAAGGAGGATAATAACAGTACCTACCTTGCAGGGTTGTGAGGATCAAATTAGATAGTATCTATAAAGGGCTTAGCACAGTGCTAAGTAGACTCTCAATCATTCAATTAATTAATCAAGGTATAGACAAGGTTTAAAGTTTAAAATGCTTCAAGTCACTTGATGAAACCAGCTGATGAAAAGAAAAGATTAATTGAAAGAATTAGACATACTTCAGGCTTAGGCATGTCAGAGAAGGAATTCAAGAAAGAAAAGCAGGTCAACTATGTGAGCACTTTGAAGAACCAGACTCTTGGGCCTATCACCAATGTGCAAGAGGGCAGGGAAAGGGATTACTGATTTTAAAGAAATAGTTACATACAGAAGAAAAGCCTATTAATGGAGAATGAATGCTGTGTGTGGCATAGTACTGCAAGAACCATATCAAGAGTACTGAAGCTCAGAATGAGCTATATCAAGGAAGAGGTGATGCCAGGACCATCCCCCAGGGAGTACATATAGCAGAGAGAAGACATTTTCTCTACACTTAGTTTACTTTGTTTTGACTCTGATAAAGACAACAATCTTTGGATTGGAAAGGACAGAACCAACATCAAAAATAGGAACCCAGAACCCCAAATAAATAGGGAGATAACAGGATGCTGCCTAGAAATCTGCAATGAGCTGAGTGACTTGCCCCAGCTTCAGGAAACATGCTAGGTTACAGATGGATCTGGTGAATGTTGTTGCTTAACTAATGTTAGTGATCTTTGAAAGATCTTGGAGAATGGCAAATGTCCTAAATTTGAAGTACGTTCTAAGGATTGGTTTTCTCATTCTTACCTTCTCCTGTCCCCACCCCACCCACCTGAATGGGATCACAGAAAGTTAAATATGGAAGGAATATTAAAGATCATTTAGTCTCATTCTCTCATTGTACAAATGAGGAAACTGAGGTCCAAAGAGAAACAAGGTCAATAGTGTCAGAATAAGGCATGGCCTAGGTCTAAGTTTGTTCTTGCCTCTCACTACTCCATAGCTACTTCACTTTTTAAAGAGGAGATTTGCCAAGATGTTCCTGGCTGGACCACCAATTTTAGTAGAGGTTGAATGAGACTTCTCAGTCACCTTCAATGTGTGTAGTACAGATCTTGTACCCATTTTACAGATTAGGAAACTTTGACATAGAATAGCTAAGTGACTTGTCTGTAATCACACAAGTAGTTATTGATAGAACTATTGTACAGTGCATAGGCAGTTGGGTGACTCAATGGATAGAGAGCTGAGCCTAGAATCAGGAAGACTTGAGGCAAACTTCTTCAAGCACTCTGCAACACTTCCACACCAAAATGGTCTATTTCTGCATTGGAGGTATATGGAGTCTGCAAACATAAAATGGTGAATAGTAATCGTCATACCCTATCTGCCATTATACATACAGGTAGACAGTGGGAGATAATGAAAAGAGTAACTGGCCTGGGGGAAGGAGGTTACTTAAAACCTGGTCTATAGGCCTAGCTCTGCCACTGAACCTCTATATAAACTTGGACAAGCCATTTTTCCTTTTTGACCCCCACTTTTCTCATCTGTGACATGAAGAAGCTAATCTCTGACCTCTAAGACTCTGACTCCAATATTTTGTGATCCCATGACCTTAAGGGGAGCATTCACTGAAACTTCACTCTTTTTGGTTTAATGTGCCACGTTTAACATATGAGGCACTCTCAAGGCTCCCCGGAAATCTCCAAAATCTCTGCTTTGGACCATTAGAGCTTTTGGAGTCATTCAATTTGCAACTTCATTCTTGCTTTATCTCCATTTATTGCAGAAACCTGATTAACGAAAGCTAATCGAGGATAAAGAAACGTATTGGAAGTGGGTACAGAGAAAGGAGTCAGGGGAAGAGAGAAGGGCCAGGGGAAGAGTTGAACAAGGGAGAACCAGGCTCTCTCTAGCTCCAGACAATCAGCTTTATGAATCACCAAGTAAATCTTCAACCTTCAAAAGGGCAGCCAGCTCCTTGGGATCTCAATGCGTAGATAGAAGAGGGAGATGCCTGAAGTCCAAGAATGAAGAATTTGAAAGGGAAATGTCTTCTCTTGCATCCAGTACAGCCTCACTGCCAGACTCCTCCAGGATCCCATATGGGAAGCCCAGTGTGTCCTCTATACCTCCTATGATTTTGCCCAGCTTATTTTTAAACAGGCCAAGGGAGACAGCTTCCAAAACCTCACATGGGCCCTCAGTCTCCATTTAAAGCATCAGTGAAGTCCCCAGATAGTGTGTCCCAATATACTCTGCATTTTGTTTCATCCTAGTCCTCCCAGGTGTGGTATCAGACTGGAGAATTTCTCTTCTTCCTCTGAATGTTTGCCAGATGGCAAAGCATGGATTTAGCATGGGGGTAGGGGAACAAGAGGATGGGGTTGGAACAGAGATTAAAGGGAGAGAAGGAAATTAACTGTGGAGGAAAAGGTTTACGTGCACCCTAAAATAAACCAAAAAAAGGACCACATTTAATCCCATTACTCTCCCACTTCTGACGGCCATTGGTTTTAATATGAACCCCCCTCCCTTGTACATCCCCTGTTTCTGCCCCAGATTTTTATTCTTCCCAGCTTCAGCTGGCAGTGAGAAGATTTGCCAAGATGTTCCTGGCTGGACCACCAATTTTAGCAGAGGTTGAATGAGCCTTCTCAGTCACCTTCAACATTATCCATACCACTTAATTACAATTTGTGTGGTACAGATATTGTACCCATTTTACAGATTAGGAAACTGACATAGAATAGCTAAGTGACTTGTCTATAATCACACAAGTAATTATTGACAGAACTATTGTACAATGCATAGGCAGCTAGGTGATTCAGTGGACAGAGAGCTGGGCCTGGAATCAGGAAGACTTGAGTTCAAATCTGGCCTCAGACACTTAACTAGCTGTGTGACCCTGGGCAAGTCACTTAACCTTTTTTTACCCTAATCTTCTAAAGAAGGAAATGGCAAACCATTCCAGTATCTTTACCAAGAAAACCCCATAACGGAGTCACGAAGAGTTAAATACAATTGATTGATTGAACAACAACATTGCACAGTGGAAAGAAGATTGATTTTGTAGTCAAAGGATTTGGGGTCAAATCCAGGCTTTGCAACCAACCTGTGTGATTTGGGACATTCCATTTATCCTAACGAGGCTTCAGTATTCTCAAATGTAAAAGTGAGAGAGGTGATTTTAGATGACCTCTTGAAATTCTTCTGGCTGTATGCTTATGATCCTCTCTCTGATGCCCTTCCAAGGCTCCTTCCACTATGTCCCAACATCCCTTTGGAAGTTGCAAGTAAAAGAGGGAAACTGAGACCTAGAAAGGCAATATTTTTTAAGCTCAGTTTTTCTGTCTGTGAAGCAGAGGACGCTATCCTTTTATAGCAGAACAAGTGAGAACATTTCAAAGCATGAGGAACTACTTGGACATTAAAAGAAAGATGTAGCGTTACTGTCCCCAAAGGAGATTCTCTGAACAAGAGGAGAGGAGTTTAGGCCCAAATCGCTAAGCTGGAGGTGATGGGAATTTGCCCAAACCCAGAGACTAGTTCTTATGCAATTCACTTAAACTCAAGGATCTTATTCAAGACATGGAGTTAATGGAGAGAGAAGGAGGGAATGAAATCCGAAAATTAAATCCCTTGATAAAACACATTCATTTCCAACCACCTGTTACAAAGCCTCTGGAGTTTTCTAAAAGGGTAAAACACACGGAAGTGAAGGGAATCAAGTCATTTCCTATTCTGTCTTCTTGTACTTCAGCACAAAACCGCCCAGTGTTTGAATGATCAGACAAACATTTATTAAGTACCTTCTATATACAAAGAACTGCACTGAATGAGGTAGAAAAGGAGGGTGAGGTAGAGAGAATTACTTAAACTTCCCTAAGGTTGTACCTGGATCGTAACAAAGTATGCTAAATCCTCAAAAAGATGAAAGTACTAGATCACCTTACTTATCTCCTGAGGAACTTGTATAAGAAGGGCCAAGAAGCCTCTTGATGAAGGTGAAAGAAGAGACTGTAAAAGCTGGCTTGAAGCTTAACATCAAAAAACACTAAGATCTTGGCAACTGGTCCTGTTACTTCATGTCAAATAGTGGTAGAAGAAATGGAAGTGGTGTCAGATTTTATATGCTTGGGCTCAAAAATCACTGCAGACGGCGACTGCAGCCATGAAATTAAGACACTTGCTCCTTGGAAGGAAAGCTATGGCAAATCTGGACAGCATACTAATGAGCAGAGACATCACCTTGCTGACAAAGGTCCATATAGTCAAAGCTATGGTTTTTCCAGTAGCAATTTATGGCTGTGAAAATTGGACTATGGGGAAAGCTGAGTGGTGCAGAATTGATGCTTTTGAATTGTGGTACTGGAGAAGACTTTTGAGAGTCCGTTGGAATATTTAAGAAAATTAATTCAGACTGTTCACTGGAAGGTCAAATACTGAAACTGTTGTTTAAATGCTTTGACCACATAATGAGAAGATGGGACTTATTGGAAAAAGACCCTGATGTTGGGAAAGATTGAAGGCAAAAAGAAAAGGATGGCAGAGGATGAGATGGATAGAGAGTGTCATGGAAGCTATGAACTCATTGAGCTTGGACAGTCTTGGGGAGACAGCAGAGGATAGAATGGCCTGGTGTGCTATGGTCCATGAGGTCATGGACAGTGGGATGTGGCTGAATAACTGAACAACAATAACCACAAGTTTGTACCTCTTCCAGTTGCCTTTCAATTAGAATAGCTCACACATCCACAGAGCTTAATGCTTACCAAACAGATTTGTAACAAAATCTCTAGAAGGTATGGAGTGAAAATGCTATTATCCCTATTCTGCAGATGAGGAAGCTGAGGTTCAGAGAGGTCAGTGAATGATCCAGGGTCATACACCTAGCATCAGAGCCAAAATTCAACCTCAGCTCTCCCAACTCCGTTTTTCAAACTTTTGCTTTACCACTAACTTAATAAAAGCACTCTCAGGAGACCTTACGGGTTTAGGTTGGAGGTGGGCAGAGAGAGCTAAGGGGGAAAAGGCCTTCTAAGATCTATTCTTTAGTCCTGTTTTCTTTTCTTTAGTGGACATAAGGATATAGGGAGAGCCTTTCTTAATTGTTCTGGGGTTATTACTCTCTCATACACAGTGAAAGATCCCCCTTGGGTTGGGAATAGCAGGAAGAAGAGGGAAATGACAATGCCTAATGCAATACCACCTCCTACAGGAGCTTTCCCTGACTGCTTTTGTTGGAGTATTAATCAGATCATCTGGTCTCAAAATACTTTGTATTTCTCTAATGCACTGATATTCTAATTTATCAGATATTATTAGATAATAATAAATTATTAGATATATCTATCTACATCCTTAATTTATGGAGACTATAATCTAGGAAGGGGATAAGAATAAGAATAGTGACAGAATGTATGGTCCTTAAGGATGGGTGCCAGTTCACTTTTTGACTTTGTAGCTTCAGTGCTTGGTGCTCTGGCTGACACATAGTAGGATCTTAATAAATGCTTGTTGACTGACGGTCTTTTTTTATCTTTATATCCCTCCCCCCGAACATTGCACATGATAGGTACTTAAATATTTTTCAGATTAGTTGGGTGACTGGGTAAGTCATTCAATCTCTCCTGGCCTCAGTTTCTTCATCTGTAAAATAGGGATAATAATAGCACCTACCACACAGGGCTGTTGCGAGGACCAAATTAGTGATTTCTGTGAAGTGCTTTGCAAATGAAAGAGGCTATAAAAATGCCTTGTTGTTGTTGTTGTTATTGTAGAAAAGCAGCATGATAGAATGCTGGACTTTGAACCTGAGCCAAGAAGACCTAAGTCCATATCCTTACTAGCTACATGGCCAAGTCATTTAACCAAAGAGTCCCATTTTGTTGTTTTTTCAGTTATGTCTGACTCTTCATAACTCTGTATGGGGTTTTCTTGGCAAAGACACTGGAATGGTTTGCCATTTCCTTCTTCAGCTCATTTTACAGATGAGAAAACTGAGGCAGACAGGGTGAAATGACGTGCTAAGGGTCACACAGCTAGTAAGTGTCTGAGGCCAGATTTGAACTTAGGTCTTCCTGACTCCAGGGCCAGTGCTCCATCCACTACACCATCTAGCTGTCCCAGCTTCCCCCTCTCTGAAAGGGATTTAATTTTAATATTTATCTTATAGGGTTATAATGAAAGTCAAATGAACTAATGTACATAAAGTGCTATGTAAATGTCAGCTATTATTAAATCCACTTTATTAATATGTTTTAAATATTAATGTTATGAATTATAATAATATTATGAAATAAAATATTAAATCCAAGAAATTGCAGAGTTGGTTAAAATTATTAACCCTTCTCTTTATAAAATCTCTTGCAGTTAGCTCCACTCAATAGTTGGTCATCAATAGCAGAGAATCCCCACCCTCTCTCAATATGTATGAACAATTTTTTGAAGTAAAATGTGCTGTAAGAGACAGGAAGTTGGGACTCCCTTCCTGAAGGAGGTGCTTTCAAAGTGTAGGCAATGCAGTGATATCACCATACCTTAAACACAAAGCCCTCTGGGCAGCTTAACTGGTCATACCAGAGAGCCTTGTACATGACCAGCATGAGCAGACAGGCCAGGAACGCCATCGTGATGAGGATGAGTCCTGTCAACTAGAAAGAGAAAGGGGGGAAGGGAGGAGAGAAGAAAGAAAATAAGTGAGCTCAATTTAATAAATCAAAATAGCACAATAAAAAGAGAAATGCTGATAAAGTAAGGGTTGGGTTGGTTGAATAAACTTGTTAACATCTCATCCATTTAAAATAAGTGATGAGATGCCCTGATACCTTAACAAGGGGGAAAATAAGTCTCAAACAACCAAACACTAGATTTAGTGGAGAATGACTTCAGACATGCTGGAGTGAGATTGACAGGAAAAGTCTTCAGATTGGCGGAGGAAAATTAGTCATGCCTTTTGAGTCATCTATAAAGAAGAAGATGAGTTTAAGACCCAGTTTAAATGAGCATCTTGCCAAGATTCCTGTAAGTGGCAAATGAAAAGAGAAGGTTCCAGCTAAATTCCAGCTAAACCGGGTTGGGGGTTGGGACGAGGAGCACTTTGGCTTTGGCCTCAGTCTACCTGGGCTGCAGGAGAATCTTGTGATTTTTGAAGGATTTCCAGGACTTCTCATCTTCCCACTGTCATCCTAGCAGTGTCTCTATAATAGCTAACAGTCAAGCCTGCCTTGGGATTTCAAGGAGATTGAATGTAGTAGATTCATAGCTCTACAAAAATTCAGGTGAAGAAACAAAACCATTTCTAAGGGCAAATTTCTTAAGGAGCCCATGAAGAGGAGAAAAGGACTTCCAGCAGTGAGAACAAGTTACCCTTTGAAATGTTTTCTCTCTAATCTTGAGCCCACTTTCCTCTGTACTCTGAAATGGTTGGAAAAGTTGTCACAAAATTTGGGAGGGGGGGAAATGTTTCATACCAACTACTGGCTTCCTTGCTCTCCCTCAGCGGTGGTCCTCTGTCTCCCAACTCTCTGACTTCACATTGGCTATTCCCTGTGCCTGGAATGGTCTACCCCCTTACCTTTGCTTCTCAGTTCCCCTGGCTTCCTCCAAGACTCAGTTCAGATCCTACCTTCTCTAAGAGGGTGATCCTGGTCCTCAGTGAATGCTCCTTTCTAAAAACAGCTTAAATCTGGTTAGGATTCTCAACTAATAGTTATGTCAGGAAGCACACTGGTAGGGGCTCGTGGGCTGTAGCACTAGAAAAAATACTCTTCCTGACACCTCAGGAGTATCCTTTAAGCTGAGCTCTTGGGACCCAACTGATCAGGATGGAAGATGAAATACTTGCCTCAGAACATGTTACATAAATATGAAAGCATCACTACTATAGTGGGTCAGCATCATATAATGAAGAGATAGAGAGAACACTGGGATTGGAATCCAAAGGCCTGAACTAGAAATCAGTTATCATTTATTAGCTGTGTGACTTTGAGCAAATCATTTATTGTCTCTGGTCCTCAGTTTCTCTGCCTGTAAAATGGTTGAGTATGAAGGATTTGACTGGATCAGGCCTGCACAACATACAGCCCATGGGCTGCAGCCTATTTTACATCCTCTACAGTTTTTGTGGGCCACCCAAAATCCTTTGGTGGGCCACGGGCAGCATATGTTGTGCAGGCCTGGACTAGATGATACATAAGCCTTCTCTCTGTAGAGCTTTGGAACCTCGTTTTGCTGTTCTTTTCGGAAATCAATAGTTTGGAACACTGTCTAATCACAGCTCTTGAACTAGCCTTCTAGAAGGGGAATTCCCATCAACAATCAGCAACTGAGTCAATAAGCATTTATTAAAGGCTTGTTATGTGCCCTACACTTTGCTAAGCAACGACCATACAAAGAGAGGCAAAAAACAAAAGCACGGAGCTCTTTGCCTTCAAGCATCTCACATTCTAATGGAGGAAACAAAGTATAAGTAACCAGATATTTAGGAGATATATTAAGAGTAAAAGAAGGTAATCTGAAAGAGGAAGGCACTAGCACCTGGGAAGGACCAGGAGAAGGTAGGATCTGAACTGAGCCTTGGAGGAAGCCAGGAGAACTGAGAAATAGAAGGCAGGGGACAGATCATTCCAGGCTTGGGGGACCAGCCAGTGAAAAGTCAGAGAGTTGGGAGATGGAGGCCCGAGTCTGAAGGACAGCAAGGAAGCCAGTGTGGCTGACTGCAAGGTACGAGAAGGTTGGAAAGGTAGGAAGGGCCCAAGTTTGGAGGCACTTTATAGTCAATCCTAGAGGTGATAGAGACACACAGAAATTCGGCTTTCTGGAGTAGGGGGTTGGCTTTTCATCCAAGGGTCTTTGTTTGTTGGCATGTGATAATGGAGAGGCTAGGTATCAGTTAAGACATCCTCTCCTTGTATGACCTGGCATATGCCATTTGCCATTCCTGGATGCCAGTTTTCTCATCTATATAATAAGGGGGTTGAATTAAATGGCCTTAAAAGCCCTTCCAGTTTGACAGTCAGAGGATCTAATCTAATGTTTTTATTTCTAACCACAACTCTGATTTCTTTGGTATTGGGAATACCATTAGAAAATTTCTGTCAGTGCAGATGGGCACCTTGTCCACAACCCGGGAAAGTTGTCGGAGGCAGTCAATTGAGTGAGTTACTCTTCAGGTCCCATAGCCAGGAAGTGATAGAGAATGGACTTGAACCTAAGCATTCCCAACATTGAGGACAGCTCTCTATTATGCCTAGATGCCTCTCAGTCTATTGCTTTAAAAAGGGGGGGAGAAATGGAGATTCACTATAAGACATGCCATTAAGAGATACAACTATTTTGAACACATGTATTCAACTGGGTTTTTAAAAAAATCTTTCTCAATTCAAACTTATTAAGCACCTTAAAATAGAAAAAGTTGCTTCATAAGATAGTGAGTTCCCCGCCACTGGAGGTCATCAAGGGGGCTGCATGATGACCGCTCAAAGCTGGTGCAGTGGGCATTCCTGTGCAGACACAGACTGGATTAAATGACCAGCCAAGTTCCTCTCTTTCAGAAGTGCCATGTTCCAAATGAATTGCCTCAGCCTATTCTTCAAACCTGACCATCAGTACAAGCCTTACACAGTTCTCTCCATGGGACCTTGCCATCACTCTGGCAATGTGTCCTACAGACGCAAACTTTGATGTGTAAATAAGATTTACAAGGCAAACAACCCTCTTCAAAGCTCAGCAATTAGAGAGCCCTAAGGCTCAAAACAACTTTGAGGGGCCATTTTGTCTTGTTTTTGTTTCCAAATTAAGCCAGAAGGCTGTAATGGGGATGGGGGAGGGAGGGGAAATCTCTGAACTGGGACCTCTGGAGACCTGAATTCTAACTCCGTTAGCTAGCTGTGTGGCTTTGAGTAAGTCAGTTCCCTCTCTGGGCAGCTGTCCTCACCTCTATACAATGAGGAGCTTGAAGAGAGTAGGGTCTTCTGAAGCAGAAGTTGGGCAGCTGGGTGGTACAGTGGATAGAATGTCAGGCTTGGAAGCAGAAAGACTCCTCTTCTTCCTGAGTTCAAATCTGGCTTCAGACACATACTAACTGTGTGACCTTGAGCAAGTCACTTAACCCTGTTTGCCTCCATTTTCTCATCTGTAAAATGAACTGGAGAAGGAAATGGCAGACCACTCCAGTATCTCTGGCAAGAAAATCTCTGAATCCGACACAACGAAACAACAGAAGTAGAGGTGTCAAACTCGCTGTCTGAATGTGGCCTTCAGTGCTATTGAGTATGGTCAGTACCATAATAAAATGTAATTGAGAAATTTAACAAAAGAAACTGAAATACAATAAATAATGTTACTTTGTGGTCTTCTAAGTTGATAAGTGGTGACAGAGAACTATTTCTATTTAAATTCGACACTGCTGCCCTACAAGTCAAGAAGACGAGTTCAAATCCAGCCTTGGACACTAGCTGTGTGACTCCTGGCAAGTCACTCAACCTCTGCCTTCCTCAGTTTCCTCGATTGTAAAGCAGAGATATCCCCAGGGTTATCATGAGAATGAAATGAGATGAAATGCTTAGCATAGTGTCTGGTATAGAGTAGCCACCTATCAAACACTTGATCCCTTCTCCCTTCTAAACTCCCTTCCAGCTGGCACTTTCGGGCTAAAATTTTAAGCACTTGTGTCCACACCTAGTTTTCCAAATAAATAGATTTATCTGAGAATGGAAGCTACGTGTTAAAACAATCTTCTTCTTTCAATAGTAAATGGATTCTCTATGTAATTTGGAACTTATTTGAAGATGAAATTTTTACTTTAAATTTTTTCATTATTTATTTATTTATTTTTAACATTAATTTTTTAAAAAAATTTTGGGTTCTAAATTCTCTCCCTTTTTCCAGCCCCTATACAACACGTTGAGAATGCAAAAAATGTGATATCAATTAGACATGTGAAGTCATGCAAAACAGATTTGCAAAAGAAGAAAAGCAAGAAAAATAAAGTGAAAAAAAAAGTGTGCTTCAATCTGTGCTTAGAGTTCATCAGTTCTTAAATAGGAAAATTTTAGCAGCCTCTTCCAAGGCCGGGACTTTGATCTGCGTATTAATTTGTGGATGGAGTAAGGAAAGAGCCTAGACCAGGAAAGGCTGTGCCGTGCCGGATCCTTGTGTTTAGATCTGACATTGGAAAGCTTCTGAAGTATCAACTCAGAGGACTCGGGTTCAAATCCCTGTCACTACCTGTATAACTCTGGCCAGTCTCTTCACCTCTCTTGGCCTTAGTTCCCTTAACTGTAAAAGTGGCCTTTATGGTTTCTTCTGTTTCTAAATCTAAGCTCTCATGATCGTACTATGCTGGGAAAAGGGAGGACTGACTGACTTCATCTGGCATGAAGTCAATTCATAGACTGATGCTACTGATCCTAGTTCAAACCAAAGTAGGGGCCTCATGGCATGGCCTTTCTCACAATTCTCATCTTGTCAAAAAGTGGGAGTTCGCATATTTGTATGACCCTAAGCAAGTCATTTAACCTCTATGTGCCTCCATTTCCTCATCTGTAAAATGAAGAAGTTAGACTCCATGACATCTAAGGCACTCTCTAACTCTAAATTTATTTTCTTTAGATCCTATAAAACTCAGACCGTATGTGAAGCTTAAGTGAAGAGGTAGATTAAATATGGCCATGGACACTAGCCTGTGAGCAGGGCATGTTGGGAAGAGCATTAGGCTTAGGGATCAGAGGTCACCATTGAATATGCAAACTGGAAGGAACCATAGTTTACATCCATCTCAGCTGGCCCCCCCATTTTACAGATAAGAATATTGAGGTACATCAAGTTAAAGTCTTTCATTTTACAGATGAAGAAACTGAGGCCTGGAAAGGGGAAATCATTTTTCTAATTTCTGATTCTAGATTTGATACAGAGTAATTCTCATCACAGAGGGCAAAGCATATGCAATGCCTGCAAGGTGCCCCCCCCTGCTCCTCTCAATCTCTTCCAAAGGGCTGAGACCATGTGATTTTTGGTCATTAGAAATGTGATGGAAAGGTTCATTTGCATAGCTTTGTAGTTAGGCCAATGACCCTAGGCTCAGTTCTGAGACTTAATGGTGTCCTAATAAAATGATGATGATTTTTTAAAAAATTGTATCATCTATTCCCTTTTAACCCAGACAGAATTCCCAAGCCAATCTTTGGACTTGATTAAGAAATTCCTCTTGGCAGCCTTGAATTCCTACTTCATACCCGGGAACCGAAGTACCATTGAGGCCATTTCATGCACACTTGCCTTCAGTTGTTCTGCAGAAGTCTGATGAACAAAGAGCTCTAACAGGATATTGAGTATAATGATGAAACAATATCTCATCGTTTCTCCATTCATATCCAATGATGCATCAAAGGGCTTGTCTGCTCTATGATCATGGCACGATGAAAAAAGCCTTGGCTATGGAGTCAAAGGATCTGGGTTCAGGTCCCCGTTATGATGCTTTCTACCTATGTGATTTTGGGCAAATCAACTAGCTTCCCTGGGCCTCAGTTCCTTCATCTGTAAAAAGAGGTGGTTGGATTGGATGGCCAATGAGGTCCCTCACACCTGGAGATCCATGATACTCTATACAGTTAAGAATCAGATCACTTAGCTTTGCAGTACAAGTGGTTCCCAAGGCTTGGGATGAAAGAATAAGAGAATCAGGGTCTTGGGTAAAGAGCGTCAAGAGTAGGGAGGAAGAAAATTACAAGGAGGTAGTCAGAGACTTTGGTCTTCCAGAGTGAGGCCATGCTGGACCTATTCAGGTCCATGGTTTTTCATTGTTGTTGGTATTTCATTATGGGGAACCTGGTCCCCTAGACTTATGATGAAAACAGAACTAAATCCTAACCTCAGCAGGAAGTCTCGGGAATGGAGCCCTCTTGTATTAGACTCAGAGGTGGCTTCAAGATTCTTCCTGACACCAGGAAAGAAGAGCAGCAAGTTTCCCAGATGATGTCAGAGAATGGTAATTTTGTTGATCTCTTTCAGTCATTTTCAGCTGTGTCTGACTCTTCGTGACTCCATTTAGGTGTTCTTGGCAAAGACACTGGAGTGGTTGGCCATTTCCTTCTCCAGCTCATTTTATAGATGAAGAAACTAAGGCAAATGGGGTTAATTGACTTGTCTAGGGTCACACAGCTAGTAAATGTCTGAGGACAGAGTTGAACTCAGGAAGATGAATCTTCTTGAATTAAATGACTTGCCCAGGGTCACACAGCTAGTAAGTGTCTGAGACCACATTTGAACTCAGGAAAATTAATGTTCCTGACTCTAGATCCAATGCTCTATCCACTGCACCACCTAGTTGCCCAACAACAGAGAACACTGAAGAGCTGATCAAAGTCCATCCTTTCCTAAGGAAGCAATAGCTGAGACGTCAAATAAAGAAATAAACATGCATCCCTGATGGATAGACTCTAAAATTAAGGGCGGTACTTCAGGTAGGGAAATGTCAAGATGAAAAGAATTCAAATCCTGCCTCAGACACTTACTAGCTGTGTGACCCTGGGCAAGTCACTTAACCTCTGTCTGTCTCAGTTTCCTCATTTGTAAAATCCAGATAATAATAGCACCTTGTGAGGATCAAATGAGATAATGTTTTTGAAGCACTTTGCAAACTTTAAGGAACTATATAAATGTTACTACTTATCTGTGGAAAGATGCTGCATTAGAGAGAGACAAAGACAGGTACTAATTGACTTTTATTTAATAAACATGGGCTTGTCCTTGGAAATAGAAAAATAAAAATTTTCTGCCTTCAAGGAGGTTTCATTCTACTGAAGGAAAAATATGAATATAGGTAAAGAAATACAAAGCATATACAAAATAAATACCATATAATTTGGGGAGGTGAAAAGTCCTTCCAATGGGGAAAGCATAAGATTTCTATAGGCCTTCATAGAATATGGAAGGCTTCTTGAGTTTTCATGTTTTCTTATGCAAAAGACATCAGTCCAGCTGAAGAAAGTGGGCCTGTAAGTGCCGAACTCCTAAGTCGAGGAGGGATTCTCACAAGGGCTGGGAGTTTTTCCCCACAGAACCAGCAGAGAGGTAGAACAATTACTACCCGGGATTTTTTTTTTTTAAAGTTAGGGGCAGAGAAGGAATGGCATTGGACAAAGGACATCAAACTGCCTAACACATAGAATGATCTCAGAGCAAAATGGACTGCCTTAGTGTAGCTACTTACCAAGTATGACATAGGTATAATTCTTGTCTAGGTAATACTTGGATCAGAAAGCCAGTCAGACTTCTTGCTCAGATGTTTTATGATTCTGTGACATATTCTAACATGACGTATGTTTAGAATTCCATGGAATTGGTAGGCAAATACAACTTCCTCCTCAAAAGGGAAAGACAGGAAGGCATATACAAAGTATGTGGATTTTATAACAGCCAAGGAGCTTTTGGGCTGGGTCTGAGTAATAAATTACTCATTGCAAATATTCACAGCATTTCCTAAAGGTGGGAGACTGGGCACCCTCTCCAAAAGAGAGTAAATATTCCAATATATGAAGAAGGAAAGGACAGACACACTGGGGAGGGCAGGGAAGAGGATGGATGGTAACAGGCCTGGTGAAATATTGCCTTGGCCTTTCCAAGCCTGCCCCTCAAAGGATGTGACACAGTTTTCACTTCCTGAGAAGCTCTCTTTTTTGCCAAGCTGAATCCCATAGCCCTAAATCTCCCTGAGAGGAATCTGGCAAGAGCAAGAGACCTGAATGGGGACACAGAAACCCACACATCAGGCTTCCCATGGGTAGGGCAGTGAGGAGAAAGAGCTGCCCTGATGCCTGAAGGACTTTGCTGGCCCAGCTTTTCAACAACAGAGGAAGGTTCAGCATTCTTTCACTTCTTCATCCACCCATCATGGGCCCACTTGTGGAACATACTATACTAGAGAGGATGGAGGAGATACCAAGATGAACAAGTTTCTTGTGTATAGGGAAAAAGTAATCAATGAAAGTCTCATAGAGGAGGTAATTTTTGAACTAGGCCTTGAAGAATGTATAGGATATCAATAGACAGAGATTAGGTATATGAGGGGTGGCAGGGGAAGGTAAACCTCAGACCAAGGGAATAAATAAAGACAGAGAAGGTAGGAAAAGTTTAGATCTTATATGAGGGGGAGAAGGAGACATTGAGTGATCTGATTTGGCTAGAATGTAGGATATGTGTTCCAGGATGGTCAGCCATTCGAGGAAAGGACATCAATCATGGTCAGAGAAATTATCTAACCATTTATTTTGATGTCAAGGAAATGGGGAGGCTTGGCAGGCCCATCTGTAACACAACCAACCCAGTTTCTAATCTTGGCTGATAATCCTGGGTTTTGCCATAGGCACAGGTGAGATTCAGGAATCAGATGGTGCCAAGCGGACAGTTGACATTTTTTGTTCCCAAGTCTGTTTAAAGCTCATTGAGGAATTTACTTTTTCTTGCCCCCCTCCTTTTTTGCTTCCTCACCAAAGTTTCAGATGTGGGATTCAAACCCAGGGAACCTGGTCTGTTAGGGCACTACATCCTACCCATGACTGTAGCTTCATGCAAATGGCCCCACTGAGGCCTTCCTTCCCTCAATGTGTTCTTATACTCAGGCTAGTCAGGTATGCTTTCAATAGTCTGGGAAGAAAATAATATACTTGTGAGTCCAACAATCCTGAGTAAGCCCGAAGAAGGGATACCTGGGCAGGAACAATTCTTGGTGTCTTGTCCTCTCTCCTTGTGGATTCAGCAATCATTTCCCATTGTGTAGTGGAAAAGAGTGAGTAGGGAGCAGCTAGGTGGTGCAGTGGATAGAGCACCGGCCCTGGATTCAGGAGGACCTGAGTTCAAATCCAGCCTCAGATACATATGTGTGACCCTGGGCAAGTCACTTAACGCCCATTCCCCCCACAAAAAAAAAGAATATGTAAATAGATAGAGTACTGGGCCTGGAGCTGGGAAGATCTGAGTTCAAATCAGTCTCAGACACTCAGCCGTATCTTCTTTCCCCCCTGTACACAAGAAACTTGTTCATCTTGGTATCTTCTCCATCCTCTCTAGTACAGCATGTTTCTCAAGTGGGCCCATGGTATGTGGATGAAGAGCTGAAAGAACGCTGAACCTTCCTCTGTTGGTGAAAAGCTGGGCCAGCAAAGTCCTTCAGGCATCTGGGCAGCTCTTTCTTCTCACCACCTACCCATGGGAAGCCTGATGTGTGGGTTTCTGTTCCCCATTCAGGCCTCTTGCTCCTGCCAGGCTAGTCACCTAACCTCTGTTTCCTCAATTGTCTAATGGGGCTAATAACAGCACCTACCTCACAGGCTTCATCTGAAGATGATATACCATCATATAATATAATATAATATGATATAATTAATACAATATAATATGATATGATATGATACAATGTGATGTGACGTTATGTGACGTGACTTGATATGACATGATACAATATGATACAATGTAATATGACATATAACATGATATAATATAACGTAATATAATATTAGCACTGGAATGGATACAGAGTAATTCTCATCTTGGAGGGCAAAGCATATGCAATGACTGCAAGGTTGCAACCCTACTCCTCTCAATCTTTTCCAAAGGGCTAAGCCTATTTCATTTTTGGTCATTAGAAATGTGATGGAAAGGTTCATTTGCATAGCTTTGCAGTTAGGTCAATGATCCCAGGCTCAGTTCTAAGAGTTAATGGTATCCTAATAAAATGAAGATGAAAATAAGTTGACAGTTCCTGGCACACAGTAGGCACCATTCACATGCTTGTTCTCTTCCCTCTTTATGTATGTTGTCTTTCCACTCTCTCCCTGAATTAGAGTGTAAACTCCTTGAGGGGTAGGTTCTGTCTTGTTGGCTTGTATTTGTATTTCCAATTTGTATCCCATCCTACCTCCTGGGCGGGCTTTTATTACATGGAATTGGTAGGCAAATACAGCTTTCTTCTCAAAATGGAAAGACAAGGAGGTACATACAAAATACTGTGGATTTTATGACAGCCAACAAGCTTTTGGGCTTTATTTATCTGGTGTTCTTCCAGTATTATTGTGTGGCTCTAAGAAAACCATAATATCCAAAGAATTGAATTTGAGGTCTCTAAGGACTAGATTATACAAAGGCAGCAGAGTTGGTGGGCATGAGTAGACTGTAGCACATTATAGACAAGGAATTACAGAGGAGAGTTGGTGTAAAGAATGTCAAAGAAAAATATGAATGAGAAAAAAAATAGGCTGTCACATGGCAACAGGGAGGAATAAGCAACAGGCATTGGTATGGAGGAGGAAAACCCCCAGTAGGTTGGGTAGAGCCCCTGTTGTGATCTATGAGAAGGATATGGGCAGGCATGAATAGGTTACAATTGACATCAGCGGAAAGAATACCTATATGAATGATATCCCAAGATCCCTTAGACCATTTGAACAAGGCTGAAAAGGTGGCTTAGAGGTAGATTTCAGGAAGGGCCTTGAATGCCAGGCTAAGGGTTTTCATTGAATAATCAGCCAATCAGCATTTGTAAATGCCTACCAAGTGCCAGGTACTATGCTAAGCCCTGGGGATACAAAAAGAGGCAAAAGCCTCACTCAAGAATCTAATGTACTAATTACAGGCAATGGGGAGCCCCCGAAGGGTTCTAAGCAGCAAACCAGAGGGAACCAGTGGGTACACAGAGGGTGTCAGAGGTACCAAAAACCATCAAAGAAAGCTAAGCACAATTGTGTAGTGGAAAGGACAGCCGCTGGAAGGAATGTACATGCTGAATACCATAATGTAAAAACCGTCAGCTGAACTCAGATTAAGAGGAAATGGCCAATCTGGAATGAGGACAGAGGAAGCCTGGGGGTCTACTGTCAGAGAAGCTCACTTGGTTGGTTCTCTTTGCTGACATAGTTTTTCTTCATTACAAAAGTAACTACTGTGATGTCAAAAAATAATAATAAAAAGCATCACTATATGGGATAGGGAGTGAGCCTGTGGTTTTACTGATATACAGAACTCCCAGATAAGGAAACTCTCTCCACTGATGCAGATAAATACCTTCTGGGCAGCTTACCATGCTAGAGAGTTACCCTGAGGGCTATAGAGAGGTTAAGTTACTTGCCCAGGGTCACTAAACCTGGTAATAGATATTTTTTAAAGGCTACCAGACTTTTAGGAGCTGGTCACATTCAAGTTCCAGCTTGAATCACTTCCCTTTTCTGGATCTCAATTTGCATATCTATAAAATGAGCAGATTTGACTGGATGACCCTGAATGACCTTCCCAGTTCTGACTGGATTCCATGAATCCAAGGGTAGGACTCATTAAGCTGGAAGAATTCAACAGAGCCATATGGCTTCTTTCTGAGAGCTGTGAAAAAGGCAAACAGCACAAAAGTGGCAGAAGGAAACAGATCCTTCACAACCTAGAATAGCCACCTACTTCCCTACAAGGGGCCTTACTCAACCACCCAAGGTTATCATTAGATCAGGGAGTGAGGGGCTGGGCTTTTGAACCAAGCATTAAACTGTAATGTCAAGCCAAATCTGGCCTTATTCAGTGTGGGCTCAGGAAGATTCTTAGAAAGACAAAGAAGAAAAAAAGTAGGGAAGAGAAGAGTAGTTAGTCTCCTTTCCAAAGATCTTGATGAAATTTGATTTCTGAGGTCACATTTCTACATCAGGCCCCTGGTTTACTCCAAATACATCCTTAGGAAAATATGACCTTTATGGCTTCCAAGGGATCCACACAGCCCAATTTATTCTTAGAAGCCTCTCAACTCCAATTCTTCACCTGCTATTAATAATTGACATTTAGACAGCACTGTAAGAGAAAGCAGTAACATTTTCTCTGATGTGTATATACATCATCCAATTTGAGCCTTCCATCTGACCTGTAAGATAGCTGCTACTGTTATACCCATTTTACAGATAAGGAAAACTCAAGGTCAAATGTCTTGCCCAAGCTTGTACAACTAGTAAGTTTTGAATCCAGGTTCTCCTGACCCAAAGACCATTGCTGTATCTACCATTACTACTACTACATGGTACCAGGATAGTAATGTGACTGTGTGACTCCTCAGGAAAGATCACAGGTTTCTCTTAAGTAAAAAATAATTAAATTCATCATCATACCTAGCATTTATCTAGCACCTTAAGGTTTGTAAAGCACTTTACCTGTTAAGTCATTGATCCCTGTGAGGAAGGTGCTAAAAAAAAAAAGCCTCAAAAGGCTCTTCACTGATACTGAAATGGGACAAGGAATCATAATGATTTAGAAACAGCCATTGTCAAGAACTTGCAAATAGCAGTGATCAGTCCTTTGCTTGGCAGGCAGACTTCTGCTACCCATGGAGTGGCACAGCCAGACGGGAAGAGACTCGGGGAAGGTAGGAGCTGTCACAGACTTAACTCCCTGTTCCTTAACCAGGAAGAAACGAGAGAGCATCCAGAGGAGGGCCAGACATGGGGTTGGGGGGGGAGAGGCCTTTGGTTCCTGCCTGTGGTGATCAGTCTAGGCAAGTGGGATGTTTAACCTAGAAAAGAGAAGACTGGGGGGAGAATAGAGGTGGGATATGATCGATGTCCTCAAATATTCTACTACGAATCACTGACATTTATGTCGAGCTTGCTGTGTGCTTAAGTGCTTTAGAATGATTACCTCATCTGATCCTCAAAACAACCCTGTGAGGTATATGCTATTATTACCCCAATTTTACTGATGAGGAAACCGAGGCAGACAGAGGTTAAGTGATTTGCTCAGCATCACACAAGTAGTAAGGGTCCAAATTCAGATTTGAACAATGATCTTCCCGACTCCAGGCATGCTCTATCCACTGTGCTGTTCAGTTGCGTCCAACTCTCCATGACCCCATTTGGGGTTTTCTTGGCAAAGATACTCAAGTGGTTTGCTATTTCCCTCTCCAGCCCATTTTACAGATGAGGAGCTGAGGCAAACAGGGGTAAATGACTTGTCCGGAGTCACAGAGCCAGTAGATTTGAACTCGTGAAAATGAGTCTTCTGACTTCAGGCTCAGCGCTCTACGCACTACGGCGCCGCCTAGTAGACGACTGAAGCACCCAGCTGACTAGGAAATACTTGAAGGGGTTATTGCTATTGGTTCTTCATTCTGGAAGAGGACCGATGATCTCAAGAGGGGATTGAGCGGAAGAAAGACGAGACTTGTTTTTCATTTGGCTCTAGAGGATAGGACCAGGAGCAAAGTGTGGAAATTGGCACGGTAGAGGTGAACTTGAGTTTCCCACAGTTAGAACTACCAAAAACAGAATGGGTTCCATTCAGACTTAAAAGGAAGTGGATTAGGGCTCTTTAAGCAATTAATAGATGCCTAACATACACTTGTTGCATATGTTATAAAAGGGATTTTTTTTTCAGGTATGGTTTAGACTGCATGGACGTTAAATGTCGCTTGCTTGAAGCATCATACAAATATCGTCTCTTCAGTCAGCTTGGTGTGGTGGATAGAAAAATAGCCTCAACAAAGACCTGGATTCAAATCCTACCTCTGACATACTGGCCGTGAGACCCTGGACAAGTCACTGAACGAGGCAGCTCTTTAAGTTACCGAGAAGGACCAACTTGCATTGGTTGAAGGCATTCCCTCCCCTGTGAGTTGCTTATACCACTGAAGTCAAAGGACCAGTTCCCATTCTACTAAGATTTTTATTCCAACCCAAATTCTATAAAATAGAGCTACCCTCAGGCCCTGACTCAAACATTGGAGAGTAAAATAAGGCAGCAGATTAGAAACATCAGGATACATGGACAGGAACAGGACAATAAAGGTATTAGTGGAAGAAAGAGACAGAAGAATTAGGAAAAGCAAACACTAGAACTATAAGTACTAGATGGGGTCATTCAGCATTGGAGGTGAAACAGTCTCATGCCTTAATGACCCAGCTTCATGGCACAGCCAATAGAGCCTTGGGCCTGGAGTCAGGAAAACCTGAATTCAAATCTAGTCTCAGACATTTACTAGCTATGCAAATTGCTTAACTTCTCTCAACCTCAATTTTCTCATCTGTAAAATGGAGATAATAATGGCGCCTTCCTCCCAGTGTTGTTGTAAGGATCCAATGAGATAGTACTTGTAAAGCACATAGTACAGTAGCTGGTACATAGTAGGTGCTTAATAAATGCTTTTTCCTTCCCTTAATATCCCCTCTCTTATGTAGCACTGAACAATCAGGAACATTAATGATGATGCCCCTGAGGTATCTATAAAAACTTGCATTACATTCAGATTATTCTTCCTCAGAAAGTAGGATGTTTCATTAAAAAAAAAAAGGTTGATCTTCAAAAATCTTGGCACATAAGATAAGTTGCAGTCACCTGAGATATCCCCTGGCTATATGGTACAGTGGATGGAGTACTGGACCTGGAGTCGGGAAGACTTCAGTTCAAATCTGGCCTCAGAGCCTTACCAGCTGTATGACCCTGGTTATTCTTATTCACTTGTTTCAGTCATGTCTGCCTTGGGATTTGAGGCTTTCTTGGCAAAGATACTAGAATGGTTTGCCATTTCCTTCTCCAGCTCATTTTACACATGAGGAAACTGAGGCAAGCTGGGTTAAGGGACTTGTCTAGGGTCACACAGCTAAGAAGTGTGAGGCCAGATTTGAATTCAGGAAGAGGAATTTTCCTGATTCCAGGCCCTGGGCAAGTCCTGTGTGACCCCATTTACCATTTTCATTCTTCCTTTTCTAGAGCAAGACTCATCCTCTTTGACACAGTTTTGTATGTACTTATTATCTCCTCCCATAGAATATAACCTTTTTGTAAGTAGAGATTATTTCATTCTTTGTACTCATGTTCCCAGCATCTAGCACAGTGCCTGACACATTGTTAGAGATGCTCAACAAATACTTGTTGGTTGACAGAGGGGAAAAAAGGAAAATAAAATTACATAGAACATTTTTGCCTTCTCTGTTGCTAGTGATCATTGTTCTATGCAACCCAGACAATAATCCTGTTTAATCTCTTTCTTTGCTCTTCTCTGCATATAACCCCCACACCTTTTCTTTTCTCAATTTCACCTTATTCTAAATTTTACTATTCACAATATATTCTTATAGGACTATGCTACACACACACACACACTTTCTCTTATGTCCTCACTTCCATCTTCTGTACATATATTTAAAATCTGCATTCTCTTCACATGGAGGGATATTCCCTGCTGTAAGAAGGACCTCGTGTTTATTACTTAGCTATGGATTTCCCTTAGCTCCCGTCTGCATGAGTGCAGGGCTATGTCATTTGAGACAACAAAAATTTAGTGAGCGCCTGACTCGACAGTGCTTGGCACACAGTAGGCGCTATATAAATGCTTATTCCCTCCCTCTCCCCTCTGTAAGTGTTGGGGTGAAAAACAAAACATACCCTGCCTTTAGGGAGCTTATATTTCACTAAAAGGTTCATGAATTTAGTGTTTCAAGATTTGCCATTTCAGAGAGTGGTAGCTGAACATGACCATATGTTTATCTATTCATGGGACATTTCCTGGAAAAATGAATTATTTTCATCTGTCTTCCAGCATCTAAGCAAATATAGGCTAATCACTAATTCAACTGCTCATGTATTTATCAGACACCTACATTCAGGCAGTTGTTGTTAGGTGCTAGAGGTATGAAGGCAAAAAGGGGAAGCACATTCCCTGCTCTTAGAGAGTGGATGGATACCACATTTAAACAGATATAGAAATACAATTTTAAAATGTTTCATATTAAGAAGATATACTCCTACAATTAGACTTAGGAATAAGAGAGGCAAGCATAATCGGAATGAAGATCATTTGAGAGGGGAATGGAGAAACAAGATTGTCATGGGAATAGAACATAGGCCACCCACCAGGAGAGAAGAAAGTCTGACCAATTCATTCCCCTGATTGGAAATCCTTAGCGACTACCTATTGCCTCTAGGATAAAACACACACAAAAGAAAAAAAAATGCCTCAGCCTGTCACTTAAAGAGTTCCACAATCTGGCTGTGATCTACCTTTCTAGCCTTATTTCACATTTATTCCCTCTTACCCACTCTAAGCTCCAATAAAGCTGGACTACCAGCTGTTCCCCAGATTTGACATGCCATCTCTCATCACTTATGCATTCCTGAAAGCTGCAGCCCACACCTTGAATACCATCCCTTATCTTTGCCTGTCAGAATGCCTTATCTTTCTGCAAGATTCAATTCAAGTGCTAACTCCTCTAAATTCTCTGATCTCTGCCCTGCCCTCCCTCAACCAGTCCCACCTCCCCACGCTGCAGTTGCTGGTGCGCTCCCCTTCCCCAAATTACCTTCTATTTATTTATCTGTGTACATGTTAAATCCCACCCCAGCACCCAGTGAAATATAAGCTCCCTAAAGGCAGGGTATGTTTTGTTTTTCACCCCCAACACTTACAGAGGGGAGAGGGAGGGAATAAGCATTTATATAGCACCTACTGTGTGCCAAGCACTGTTAAGTCAGGTGCTCACTAAATTTTTGTTGGAGTAAATAGATGGATTCACCTCAGACATTTCAGGGCCAACCCATAACAGACTGATAGAGAAATAAGGCTAAGGGAAGGGCACAGCAGATAAGCCCCAGAATTGGTAGCAGCCTCGTACCAAGCCCGCACCACAAAGCCAGTGCCCCCAAACCCAGCAGCATGCTCTGGAGGAAGGGGTAATGCCATACATCCAGGGTAGTGGAGTCAGCTGGAGACCAGAGGGTCCTCCAGATGGATATGAAGTGTCCATGTTAGCTCTTGGGGGAAAAAATGACTTGAGCTTCCGCTAGGCAGCTTGACTTTTAGATTTGAACCCCCTAATTGAGGGCACATTTCTTCAGCTTTTAACTCTAATTGGCTAAACCAATTCATGCTGGAGGCAGCATGTTATAATCCAAAGAGCTCTGAATTTGAATCCTGACTATGTTGCTTGCCACTTGTGTGACCCTAGGCAAGTGGGCCTCAGTTACATCTTTATGAATTGAGGGGGCTGGACTCCATGGTCTTCTAAGGTCTCTTCCAGCTCTGACTCCAGGACCCTGTGATATGCTTATGTGCACCCTTTCAACATCTGTGGCCTTATGGTTACTCTGATATTGGGACAGTAGGATCTTTGGATCAAGTCTTCTCCCTTATCAAACCATTGATCCTGAACTCCACCCCAGGATGACCAGTTGTGCTGCCATAGGAGACAACTATTTACTGAAACATGCCAGCCTTGATTAGGGAGTATATGAATCTGGTTAAGATTCACATCTATAATCAGCTTCAGTTGGGAAGGGGAAAAGATGTGAACAAAGCTACTTTCAAATGAATGCAAGCTGTATGCTGGGTTACTTTCCCTAACTAAAGGATGAGTGGTTTTGGTCCTATGTATTCCAATGTAATCCCCCAAAGCCATCAAGTAGTACCACCCTATCAAGGAAAAGACAGTTTGGGGTAGGAAGTAACCTTGCTCCCAAGGACTGTCAGTCAACAAGTGTTTAAAGTGCCTAATGTGTGCCAGGTATTGTGCCAAATTCTAAGGATACAAAGAAAGTCAAAAATAGTTCCTGCCCTCAAGAAGCTTATATTCTTATGGGAAAAGACATAGTTAACTCTGTACATGCAAGATATATACAGGGTATATGGAAGGCAACCTCATAGGGAAAGCGTTAGAATTTGGGGAAAATGAGGCTGATCTTCATCTTGAAGGAAGCCAGGAAAGCTAAGACAGAAATGAGAGAGAAAATATTTGAGCCATAAGGGATAGCCAAGGAAAAGTCTTAGAGAAAGGCATAGTTTGGAGATTGGAATGTTGTATAGGAAAAATAGAAAGAATATTGTTGCTGGATTGTAGAGTGTGAGGAGGGAAGGAAAGAGTTACTCAAAAGACTGGAAAGCTAAGAAGGGCTTTAAGCACCCAAAGGAGGGCTTCGTGTTGAATCCTAGAGCTACCTGGGAGACACTGGGGTTGATCAAATAGGAGTTTGAGTCACTCACAGGTCATTCCCACTAACCAGGGCTTTCAATAATGAATTGTGGTCTTAATCATAACTGACATTTTATAGCACTTTGAAACTTGTAAAGGACTTTACATATATACACATACATACCCACATATATATTTATATTAATAATATGATATATATACATACACACACATGCAGTCTCGATTTGATGGTCACAACAACCCTGAGAGGTAGATATTATGGCTATATAGCCTCATTTTTCAGACAAACAGGCAGGGGGAAATTTTTGTGATTTGCCTCTGGTCACATAGCCAGTAAGTATCAGAGATGAATTTAAACTCAGGTTTTCCTGACTCCAAGTGCCTTGCTCTATCACTCTCCCCACTCTGCCAAGCTGGTCTTAAGTGGTTTCTTTAAAGATCTTCCACATAACAATATTTCCCTTTTTCCTCAGGTACAACATGGTTGTGAGGGAAAGATAATGGGCACTGCCATATTGTTGTCACATTCTGTTCTTTGCAATCCATTTCCAAAAGTCTCAAGTGTTAATGCCACCAAATTAATGGTCCCTGTGATGGGGCTGGTCTAAAAAAAAAAAGCAAGCATCTACATTCCCTTTATCCTCTCTGTCAGCAAGAAGCAAGGTTCCTTCACCTCTTTAAAGTATTTATCTTTCTAACAGGTTGAAGCAATGCCAGTTCCGCTCTACCTGGGCCCCTTCATAGCTGGTAAACAACCTTAAGACACTATCTTCACTGAGTGCTTTTTACTAAAACTACTTTACCTGAAGAACTAACTCCTGGCTCAGTCCTTACACATCCCCCAGGCACCCAACCTGACAGTATTTCCAGTTGTGCCCGGAAACAGGATCCTCGATACCATGCTACAACACTTGGACCCCAAAGTGGTACTCCTTTGGAGGGCCCTTGGCTGGATTTTGCTTATGTGTCCAGGCCACCAATGTATCCAGGGCATTCTCTCCTTGCCTCTTGAGCTTCTTCCTTCCTCAGTAGGATAATCCCAACCTTAGCCAAGACTGGCAATGTTCCAACCAGCTTTCTTTCCTGAACAGAGGCTCTTTGAAGACTTTCGCATTTTCCCTTCCTAAATTATCAGGAGAAATTAGCAAAGGGACCCTGTGAGTGTGGGTTGTTTTTACCTTGACCTTTTCTGATACTTCGTCATAGAGATTGACATTCAGCCTCTTGATTCCTGGAACATGTAACTTTCTCTTCTTCTTTGACTGAAGCTGGTATTCTGTTCGGGTCTTGACTATCACCTATGGGGGAAGAAACGATTTTGCAACGGAGGTCTCTTAAGTGCCTCACCAGGCACATGCCCCACCCTAAATCCCAAAAGAGTTGCCCAGTAGAATTGGCTACCATCTAGAAATGGAGAAAAAGAACCTACTCTGGTATGATGTCTGGGAGTCAAGAGGCCTGGATTTTAGTACCACTGCTGCTGCTAGCTCACTGTGACCTTTGACCTTAGCTTCCCTGAACTTTTGTTCACGAATACTTTTCTACATGAGAGGGCAGAGATGAAGAAATGAGTCTCTTTTCCTTTTTTTTGGGGGGGAAGGGGGTTGAGTGGGTGATATAATGGTGTAAGGGAAACTGAGGAGGATAGATCCTCCCCAGCCCCCTGTGTAACCGCCTCATGACCTGACATAAAGATAAATGGGAGTTACCAATGCATGGCCGGGATCATGGAGACAGAACATTAAATAACCAACAAACTATGTTACCTGGGAAAGCAGTTCATCTCAAGGAACATTTTTCTTGAAAAAGGTGTGTCCTTGGACAGTTGTCCAAGGAATTGATCACTCCTTGGAGATTTATACAACAAACAGCTATTTGGGGCTGTGATCAAGCCCCAACTTTTGTTAGGATGTGTGCGTGCCTGGACCAAGGATACACACAAAACAAAATATCAAAATTGTTTTTCCCTGGTTTACATGGATATAAAAGGGGTCATTTGGAAAGGGATTTTTGGAGTACTTTGATATCAGAGATAGGGATGCCAAATCTCTGTTGTGTTCCAAAGCTGATCATGTGCACGGCTTCTGCTGAGTCAGAGCAGAATGCTGCTCCGTTGGCTTCCTGACCAGACCTCTTGACCATTCTTCAGTCTCCCCGGTCTATTAGGTATTTGAGCTCACCTAGTCAGTGAGTGTGTATCCTTTCTTTTCTTATTCTCCCTTTTCTTTATTTTGATTATTACTTGTCATATTGAATGTTTTTCTCATCTTTATGTGTGTGTTTTGCTTTAATCATTATTAATCATTGTAAAATAACTGTGATTATTTGTTTACACTGAGTATGTGTCATTATATCTTGAGATCTGAACCTAAATTGAAACTGCGCATTACATAATCCTTTCGATTACAAATGGGTATGTAATATGGCATGCATCATCAGATTTGGCCAATGTATTTGTTGGTTTTGCTTAAATGTTTATTTCTTTTTTGATATATATAAGACTCACTAGAATGGGGATGAAGGAGCTATATCTGAATATGAACAATGTAAAAACAATAAGGCATTGATAAAGTTTTTTTTTAAAGGTTATTTCTCCAGTTATAAAGAGAACATAAAGACATGAACGAATGTACTTCTTCTACACCTCCAATTGTACCATTTTAAATTATAGCTATTGGGAAAGTAATATATCATTATTGCCAAAGGAAAACAAGGTCAAGCATTGGCCTTCACTTTTACATCTTGCAATCCCTAATTCTCCTCAAGGCTTAACTCATGGTACTCCCTTTTATCCCGATCGCCCAAGGGTACCCACTTATGTATTCTGTGGCCCTGGTGGGCACTGCTCTCACATTACCTTGTCTGGGAATGGCTGCTGTAGCTGATTGACATCCAGTGGGGTTATCAAAGGGATGTTGTCAAAGCCATCTTCCCCTCCACCACCTCCGCTGCCCTGTTCCTTGTCTGGCTTCTCTGACAGGTTACTCCCCAATTTCACCATGGTGGTTCAAAATTGTCCTAAAGAAGAGAGACAGCAGGTCAGTTTCCCTGCAGACCAGTCTGGTCTCCCTAAATGCAACCTTTGATCCATGGCACTGTCATAGGACCCATCTGCCACCAGCCTCCTGAATAAGTAATTAAGTATTTTGTCTTATAGTGAATTCTATCATATACTTCTCCAGGTTGGTTAAGTGTATGATCATCTGAACAGTAGAAAGCACAATGAGGGTGGGGCTCTTGTAGACAAAAATCTTTATGATTTAAAGCCCATGCTTCAGTTATGTCATAGAAAACCACACATATGACAGCATGAAGGTTAAGTGAAGACTTCCTCTGAGAGGAAGAGTACACTGGCAGGTATCTTTGAGCTTTTTTTCAAAATTCACTTGACATCCAAACTTTTATTTGGTTAGATTTCCACTAATTTTGGCCCCTCCCCATCATCTCATCGCTGCCAGATGCTCCCCATTCATTCAAGGCAATATAAATATCTTCCCCCTTATAAACAACTTAGCACCCCCTTTGTAAAAGGACCTGACCACAAAAAAGACTAGAAAGGAGGACAGATTGAATTATACCTTCCTTTACATAATATGTATTCCTAAAATGGTTATATTTTGAATTTTGGTAAGATATGGATAGATGGATAGAAAGGCAGATATAGATAGATATGGATAGATGGATAGATAGGTTGCTATGGATAGATAGGTAAATAGATATGGATAAAGAGGTAGATAGATATGGAAAAATGGATAGAGAGGTAGCTAGCTATGGATAGATGGATAGATGCATAGCTAGGTAGATAAGTAGATATAGGTAGATATGGATAGATGTATATACATATGGATAGATATGTATGTAGATATAGATAACACAAGGGATAATGTAAAGGAACCCTATGAGGAACCATTTGCAAAAAGAAAGACAATGTAAAGTTAGTTGTTTTGTTTTGTTTTGTTTTGCCAGTTTCAAAGCTAGGATTTGAACCCAGATTTCCTGGGTTCAATAGAGAGAGAGGACACGAAATCATACATAAGGACTCCCATGGGCCACATATTGACTGAGAAAACCACGTGTTTGTGTATTTATTTTTGATTAATACATCAATACGGTGCAATCAGATAGGAACCACATTTCCATCTGGCTCAGGCAGCACTCAGGAATGCTGTAGGCTGCACGCCACTGTGTGACTTCTCTGCTTTGCCATACCACCATGGCTCTGACCAGAATCACAACTATGATGCACACTCCTTTCCCTACTGCAGCATAATGAGCACCATTACCACAAACAAAGTCTCTCAACAGTGTGACTAAATCAAGGGAACAGAATTCTTATTCCCCAAAGATCTTGGGCAAGCTCATCAAAAGCTAAACGCATTTGGTAAGGTGGACAATCTTGTTATTAGCGTTAATGAAAGGGATTTAGCCAGCTCCCAGAGGCACATTACATAAGCAATTTACTGCCACAGAGTAAATAAATGAATTCCCAATGCATTCAGGCAGGCCACAAAACCAAATTGAAGAACCCAGATGAATTCTGTTCTCTGTTCTTGTGGTTGAAGACCAGTATCATTATCATCATCATGATCATCACCATCATCATCAACAGTTTGTGTTGACAGAGTGCCTTATGGTTCGCAAAGCCTTTTATATACATGATCTTATTTGAGAAGAAACAGTTACAATTTTATCAGTGGAAATGAGTCTTAAGATAGGGCATTGCCATCTGCTTTACTGTTGCATCCTACAGACAGAGGGACCTTTCTATCTGACCTCCAGATGAAACTTCCTCTGTGTGTTGTGTCCTCCATCAGAATGGGAACTCCTTGAGAACTAAGGCTACTATGCTTTTCCTTTTGCATCCCCAGTGCTCAGAAGGATGTTTTGCATAGATTTCCAGTTCCCTTTCAGGTTGACAACCGTATGGGAATTAAAGTTCAGGTTCAGCCATTAATGGCACCATCTCTATTGTTGTTATCATTGTTCAGTCACGTCCAGCTCTTCATGACCTCTTTGCTCATAGCACACCAATACTGTCAATTGGTTTTTGGGGTTTTTTTGGCAAAGATACTGAAATGGTTTGCCATTTCCTTCTCCAGTGGATTAAGGCAAGCAGGGATTAAGTGACTTGCCCAGGATCACACAGCTGTGAGTATCTGAAGCTGTTGTGAACTCAGGTATTCCTGATTCCAGGACCAGCACTGTATCCACCTGCCACTAACCATCTATAGAAAGACAAAAAGCAGTTGACCCTGAAATCAATCCAATGTGGCAGAGGAGAATGTGAAAAGTAATAGCCCTGGGCCCGACACCAGAGAGGCACAGGACGCTGAAGATGAGGCGAGGGGCGGCAGTGGAGTCAGGAAGGAGGGAGTCCAACTGGCAGCCGCAGCCTCATAACTGGAATCCAGGGGCAGATATCGTGAAGATTCTTGCCCCTGTCATCCCAGTTATAGGGATCCCTATCCTTAAGGATGGGGTTTTGAGCCTTACCCCAGCCAAAGAACAGCTCAGGGGGTATGAAAGAGGCAGCAGAGCTTAAAGGATAACATTCAGCACTTGGGGTCAAAATCCCCGGGTTCAAATCCCATCTCAACCACTGACTACACTCCTTCCCAAAATTACCTTCGATTCATTATTTATATAATTACATACATTCTCGTCTCCCTTATTAGAATGCAAGCTTATTGAAAGCAGGGACTGATGTCTGGCCTATGGCAAGTACTTAATAAATGCTTGTTGATTGATTGGGAAAGATATTGTGGAATAGTGAATAGAGTCCTGGACTTGAAGGCAGAAAGACCTGAGTTCAAATCTTGCCTCAAATACTTACTAGCTGTGCATCTCTGGCAAGGCACTTAACTTTTCAGCCTCAGTTCCTTCATTTGTAAAAACAGGGAATTGGATTCAATGGACTCTGAGTATTTCAGAGGTCTCTTCCAGGATCCTGTGATCTCTGTGTGTATTACAAGTCATTTAAGCTTTTTCAGCCTCGGTTTCCTTATCTGTAAGATGAGAATAATGCCTATAACACTTCACAGTACTTCCGTGAGAATCAAATGAAAGAATGTCTGTAAAGCACTTGGAAAATCTTAAAGGACCATATAAATGATCATTTTGGTTTTGGGTTTTTGTTTTTGTGTGTGAAGTAATCAGAGTTAAGTGACTTGCCCAGGGTCATGCAGCTAGAGTCAAGCATCTAAGGCTGGATTTGAACTCAGGTCTTCCTGACTCCAGGGCTGGTGCTCTATCTTCTGCACCATCTAGCTGCCCCCTAAATGATCATTTGTATTAGTGGCACAGCAAAATGTAGGAGTTATGTAGAGAAGCAGTAGCATGTCATAGAAAAAGCATAAGACAGAGTCGAGATCTGTGTTTGCACTCTGACTTCACCGTTTGCTAGCTGTAGTTACACTGGGCAAGTATGCTGACTGATCTACACCTCAATTCTCTAATGTGTAAAATAGAGAGATATTTGAGCTCTGTAGCTCAAAAGGCCTTTATGGTGAAAATATTTTTAAAAAACAAAAATGTTAACATAAACATGTTTATATTATACTGCATAGATTAGTATTCCAGAAGCTAGGAGCTTAAAGAGATAGATTCAATATCTTGGGGATCACTGTAAAAATGGGAAACCCTGAGCTGAAAACTTGGACTTTTATAAATAAAGAATCTTTTTCCTGTAAGGGGAAATAGGCTGGCAAATATATATGAGTATTCAGACTATGGGCATTAGGTATGGCAGCTACTCTGATGAGAATATTGTAAATCTATGTCTTACCCTTCAGTTCACTCTGTTCTCCTTCACAGCCTTGTGCTGCCAGGATCAGAAATGTTGAGCACAAGGTTCATGTTAAGACTGTAGGTCTTAGGAGTGAAAGGTCTTTGGAGATCATCAGATCCAAATGCACTTGTTTTATAAAAGGGGCAAAGTAAGACCCACAGAGGGGGAAGGACTCCTCCAGGTCACACCAGTAATGAGCAACAGAGTCAAGATTCAAATGCAGGTCCTAGGACTCCAAACCCAGCATTCTTCCCGTTGTATCATGTTACTTCTGCCACATGAATGAATGGGCCTGGGGAGGTGTACATCTCTGATTCAGTTTAGTATCTCTAATGTGCCACGGATTAGACAGGGCAGGGACTGAGCCATAGGAGATCCATTTCGGAGTAGCACCATGTCTACAAACAGAAAGTTTGCTAATCTCTCTGCTCTATCCAGGTTTCTGCATACTGAGCCAAGCCCTTAGCATCTTGCAGAAGGTTTGCTCTTATAGGTCCTTCTTAGAACACTAGAGTAATAAACACCCAAAGACATGGTGGGCTCTCATTTGAGCTTATCCATGAAGTCACTGTGTGACCTTCGACAAGGCTGTCTGTTATGCTGTGCTTCCTTTCCCATCAATTCAGTGAGCTGGCATGTGTGGCCTACTACATGAACTTACATGAGTGGCCTACTGTGTGAGCTCAGATTAGCCGCTTACTAAATGAGCTTACACAAGTGGCCTACTATGTTTCCCACCTTTCATTAAGGGGAGGGATAAATACAAAGATGAAATAGATATGGCACAAAAACAGATGATCATGATATAGATTGGAACATAAGACTATAGGAGAGATGCTGAGTGCTATGAGAGATGGAGGGAGGAAGAGAAGATGTTCTTTTTGGGTGGAGTTGATCTGGGAAGACTTCTCAGAAGCAATAGCATCTCATCTAGGTCTTGAAAGAAGGAAGGTTTCAACAGGCTGAGATTGAAGGACATAGCAGGCAGAGGGAGAAATATGAGCAAAGGAGGGACAGCAGAGGATGAGCTCAAGGTTCATAGGATCTAAGAATGGGAAGGAGTGACCGAGAGTATAAAATATGGGGGAAGGGGATGACTCTTAGTATGTCATAGCTGCAAGGGCTCTGATGGATCACTTAACCCAACCCTCGATTTATGGGTGAGGAGGGCCTGAGAAGTTAAGTGATTTGTTCTAGGTCACCCTAATCCCATGTAAATGGGCATGGTACCTTCCCTCCCTGCCTCAGGATTGAAGAAGGTAGCACACAGAGAAATGTTTAAAAATGTTTAAGACACTATTGGTTAATTCTCCCACTTTTCATTCAACAGGAATTCCCCCCTCCCTCAAAACTTCTTACTTCAATGGAATTATCTTTGGCCTTCCCCAGATCTCCAGAAATATTGTTTCCTTCAAAGCTCAGTTCATCTCTTCCATGAGACCTTTTCGATCCCATCAGTCATTTATGCCTTCCCCCACAAGAATTAATTTTATTTAGTTTATGATCTTTTTGTATATATTTGTACACGTCCATGTTGTTTTCCCAGATAGATTGTTAGCTCCTTGAGGGCAAAGATTCTTTCTTATTTGTCTTTGTATTCTCAAGATTATCGTGTAGTCGATATTGAATACATGCTTATTGATTGGTTATTGATAACTTAGGAATGATTACAGCTGTCCAGAGGTCATAGGGTCAGAGACTCAGAGCTGGAAGGATCTCAGAGCCCTCTAGTCCCATCCCTTCTTCTTATAGTCCAGGCAACCATGACCCAGGGAGGCCAATGACTTGCCCATGGATACACAGGCTGTAAGCATCAGAGGCTATTAGATTAATGTCTGTAGCTCTTCTACTGCAGCCATCTTGTTTTTGTCTAAAACAGGTCTGTTATAAAATGATGAAGAAGACTAGTTTTATCTTGAAGTCCCCCCCTTCCCTTTCAATATCCTTTTCTTGTTGCTGGGTGACATATTTTAAATACCTAGCAACTCTATTTTTTTCAAAGCCTGCTCTGGGGAAGGCATAGAGTTTTAGAAACTGAGAAAGGCCCTTAGGATAAAATGAAGCTGAAGTTTATCCTAAAACATTTTCCCAATAGCATTCGTACTTGGATAAAAAGAAAGAAAGCTTTAAGCTGAAAGGAAAGAGTCTAAAGAGGCAGAATTGTAAACATCATTAAGGTAGTGAGAGAGATGGTAGTGGAGTGGTCCCCAAGGGCCCTTGCTAGCCAGGCTTCCTGAAATCTCCTCAAAGAAAAATCTGAAATGAACCTTAAAGATCATCTAATCTAATCACCCCATTTCATAGGTGGAAGAACTGAAGCCTAGAGAGAAGAGGATCTCTAGGTCACACAGTCAATCATAGTGTCATTTGAGTTATAGTCTTTGAATTCTAGAAACAAGATTTGAAAAGGCCCTTGAGGTCACCCAGCCTAGTCTCCCTCATTGACTAGATGAGGCAACTGAGTCTCAAAGACACAGAGTACTAGTCTGAGGTACATAAGAAATTCACAGCAGAGCAGAATAAGAACTCAGGATGTCTGATTCATAGCCTCATTCTTTTTTTCCCATTAAACCCACCATGACCTACTTACATAAATCTAGGCCTATTTATTCTCCCAGCCAACTTTTCTTTTCTGACAGAATATTTGCAGTTCTTTCCCAAACTAGTAGCCCCAAGTTTTACCCATATCCATGATCAGGTCCTCAGAATGCTCAGAGAAAAATAAGAAAGTCTCTTATCTTTCTTGAGAGTCCATCATATCCTTTCCCAGTACTAGTAACATACCCCTCGATATCCGCCATCTTCCTTATTCCCCAAACAAACCATTCCTTTCTGCCTCTTTGATTAAAATAAGTAGCTTAAAAGTTGTAAAAAGAAAGAAGTTAATCACTTGCCCTTTTGTTTCCTCACTTCTGAAGAGATATTATCAGGCCGGTGTTGCTAACAATCTAGCCAGGCACACCACATCACCCCTGAGCTACCACGCTCTCCTTTAGCTGGGAAGGCAATGTCTCTCCCTCTCTTAGCCCTTCCTTCATTTCCCTTGGTTCCTAGCCTCATACCTCTTTTTGAGAGGGCAGATTCCCTGAAAATAGAAGAAAATTGAGAGACATTGATCACGTTGCTTCCTGAGATACCTGAACTTCAGTTGAAGGACCCCTGGGCTGGCAGATATCTAAGGCTCCTTCCACCTCCAAATGTATGATATGTAAAAATTAACTCTGATTTTTCTTTTCAAAATCACTTTGGCCAGACTCTGGCCATTCTTACCTCTTTTAACTGGAAGGAAAACAGGACTGATTTTGCTTGACTGTTCCATACTTTGGTCTTAAGAAAACTTGAGTGTCAGTAGGCTAACTCTTCCAAGTTAGCCAGTTTGGACCTCATTGGTGGTGGAGTATAATGGAGAGGGGGCCATTCTGTTCTCTCAGGCAGGAAGACCTGAGCTGGAGTCCTCATTTGGACTGGGCAATCCTAGGCCCTGAGCCAGTCATTTCACTTCTCAGTGGCCCAGGTAATTCTTTAAGATGAAATTGCAGAAGTGGTACCAATTTCCTTTGGCAGAGGCAATAGGAGTTCCCTCTACCAATAAGATCACTATTCTAATTCTAAACCACAACAAAATGAAGAGAATACTCTGCTAAGTACCGTGGGAGAAGGGAAAATGGTGCCTGGGGATGTCAGAAGGATGGTCAATTCCATTACATTCAATCAACCTATTAACCACATTCTATATTCAAGGCACTATTGTAGATATCACAATAATAAGTAACATTAGTCTCGTGCCTTACATACATTATCACGTTTGCTCCTTGCTGCAACCCTTTGAGGTAGGTAATGAGAGCTTATTATTCTCATTTGATAGACAAGGCAGCTTGGGCTTAACAGGAGACTTATTCAAGGCCACACAGCAGGTAAGTTGCAGAGCTGGAACCCAAACTTAGGTCTCCAAAACTCTTTCCTTTGGTCTTAGCTGCTTCCCACAGGCATGGCCTTGATTAACTCATATTCTCATTAGAGTGGTAAGGTTAGCCTAGATGGAATAGAATCCATTTGGGGTATAGCAAGAGAAAGCTTTAAGAAGGTAAAGTTGCAGTCAGACTGGAAGAAGGATTCAGTTTGTTTCTAACAGCCAGAGCAGTCTTAAAGTGCAAGGGACTGTCTCAGGGGTGGTGAGTTTCCCATCTCTGTAGATCTTCAGGCAGGTACAGGTGGCCACTTGCCAGGGATATCATAGAAGAAATTTCTATTGAGGTACAGGCTGGACAAGATGGTCTCTGACATCTCTTCCAACTCTCAGATTCACTGAATAACCTCCCTATCACTGGAAGACTTGAAAGGAGAAAGAAAGGATACCACTTGTCGGAGACATAGATCAGGGAGAAGAATTTAGCTCTGTGAGCTCCAGGATCCTTGCTCAAGACTCTATAACACATAATCTATGACATGAACTATTTTCAGGGTTGGTCCTGGCTAAAGCCATCCTAAAAAAGGAACCTCCCAGTTATTAAAAGAACAAAAATACATCCTTCCCCAAGAAGGACTTCTTTTTACAAAATAAAATGCTGACTTACTCGAGTCAAGTATTGTATCCCTAGAAAGAAGTCTTAGGAGTATATAGTCACTGTCTTCCTCTAACTGAAGGGATGTCATATGAAAGAGGAGTTAGTTTTATTCTGCTTGGCCTAAGTGGGCAGGACCAGAATCCATTGGTAGAAGCTCCAGGGAGATGACAATACACGTTAGGAAGTTAGTGTCAACAACCAAAATGGGCTGTTAGGTAGGTAAACAAGGTTTCCATTCCTGGAAGTCTTCAAGCTAGATGTCTCTTGGTGGGTGTTAAAGAAAAGATTCCTATTCAGCCACTAAGTAAAGTAGCAGGTCTCTGAAGTCCTTTGCAGCTCTGAGTGTCTATGATTGAGGGCAAGGACTATTTCATTTTTATCTTTTTATCTCCTCAGTGCCTAGCACAGTGCTGTGTTTGTTGAAGCAAAGTAGCTTTGGAAGCTATAGGTTGAACTTATTATATACTCAAAAAAAAAAGCATATACAATAGAGATTTGCGGTTTCATGTAAAATCATCTTATTCTGTCCTATTACGTATATTAAAATGCCTACTTCCTTTGATATTTCTTAATATAAATTTTAAAATTCTTATTGATTGATTGCAGATGGCTTTAAATACCATGCCAAGAAGTTTGAAATTGAACCTGCTGGCAGTAAGGAGTTACAGGAGGTTTCTGGGCTCATTTGTCATAATGAATCATCGTCCATTCTCCCTGGTCTCATCATGGCCAATGTTTACAGGTCTCCTGACCAGGATTTTGATGCATTTTGTGACATCTTGGAACAGAGTTGTGTTAATTGGTCTTTGGGGTGATTATTTTTAGAAAGAAGGGTGTTTCACTGCTCCTGATTTTCACCACCATGGCCCTTCTTGGTTTAAAGCAGAGAAGGAGAGACTGGATGCTTTTCATATGTCAGGACTGTTGCTTAAGGAATGAGAGATAAGTAATTGGAGCTCAAGGAGAGGCAGGAACCCTGGAGAGCACTGCTATAATCTGCTTTTCAACCAGACAGCCCTGCTGTGAGAGTGGGGGTGGTGGTGGAGGGGGTGGGGTGTTGCATTCCTCCACTAGGCCCAGAAGAAGAGGGAAAACAGATAATGAGCTCAAAGGTTCACCCCCTAAAACACGGAGGTATTTCGTGGGGCTTTCATCAGATATGCCCCCTTCTGATGAAAGGTTTCAGAATTTAGCATCTGTGTGGGTATGTACCTCTGTGTCCATAGAATCCCAAATCTCTAGCCTGAGACACCACCTCAGCCACCCAGTTCAACCACTACAGAAAAGTGCTTTATATAAATTCACATTATGCAAATTCAGCTGGAGAGTGGTGACTGACAGGAGCAATAATGGGAATGCAGCTCAGGAGGCTTCCTCTGCTCCAGGCTCTGAAACTGCTCCAGAAGCAGGGGCCATCCTGGAGGGGTGGGACCACATGGAGCCCTGCTAGAGGAGGGAGATGTCTGCAGAAAGGGCCACTTATGCCTAAGCAAGAGCTGTCTGCTTCCATATAAGCAGCTGGGTGGTGTAATAGAGGGATGGGTCTGAGTCAGGAAGGCCTGAATTCATATCCTGCCTCAGATACTTAAGAGCTATGTGACCCTGAGCAAGTCACTTAACTTGTTTCTCAGTCTCTCCATCTATGAAATGTAGATAATAATAGCACCTATCTTCCAGGTTTGTTGTGATGATCAAATGAGATACTAATAAAGTGTTTGGAAACTTCAAAGTGCTATTAAAATACTAGCAATGATTAAGATCACATTAGCTGGGGCAGCTAGGGGGTGCAGTGGATAGAGTACTGGCCCTGGAGTCAGGAGGACCTGAGTTCAAATCCAGCCTCAGACACATCATACTCACTATGTGAGGGTGAGTCATTTAACCCCAATTGCCTTGCCAAAAACAAACAAACAAACAAACAAACAAAACACCCAAAAAAGAACACATTAGCTGAAGTAGATGCATTTGGCCTGGAGAAAAAAATACTTAGTGAGGACATGATAGATGTCTTCAGCTATTTGAAGGGCTGTCATGTGGATGACAAATTAGATTTACTCTGTTTAGCAGCAAAGGTAAAGGTAAAAGGGGCAAGTAGGTGGCACTGTGGATAGAGCTCAGGCCTTGGAGTCAGAAGGACCTAAGTTCAAATCCGGCCTCAGACACTCAACACTTACTAGCTGTGTGACCCTGGGCAAGTCACTTAACCCTGATTGCCTCAGTGGGGGAAAAAAGGTAAAGGAAGGTGGAATTGGGTTAAGCATAAGTAAAAACTTCCTAGGATAAATGCAATCATCTTCAAGTCATATACTCTTGTTTTGAATGAATGAAAAAGCATTTATTGAGTGCTTACTATATGCCAAATACTTCCTAACTGCTAGGAATACAAATACAAAAGCAAAGATAGACCTTGCCCTCAAGGAGCTTACATTCCAATTGGAGATAGCATATAAGCAAAGCATAGCAGGAAATTAGGAATTCTAACAGGCCCCCAGCACAGTGCTTTAATAATAATAATAATAATAATAATAATAATAATAATAATAATAATAATAATAATAATAGTTAATCATAATAATAGCTAACATTTATATATCGCTCACTATGTGTCAGCACTTTACTATGATCATTATCATTGCATTTACAGTTATTATTACAGCACTTTGGACATAGTAGGTGCCTGATAACATTTGTTGAATGAATTGAATAACAATTCAAGCACTAGTGAGTTCCTCATATCTGAAGGTCTTCCAAGCTCTTTTGGCCAGAAGCCAAGTGACCATGAGTAGAACTATAGAACGTTAGACCTAGAAAGGTCTCTAGAGAACATGTGATATAACCCTTCATTTCAAAAGAGAAGGAAAATAAGGCCCAGAGAAGCCCAGTGACTTGACCAATTACCTTGAGCATGTAATAAGTAACAGGATCAACACGATAAAGTGGAAAGAACATGGGATTTTGTGTTAGAAGATACGGGGTTTGAGTCCAGGCTCTGATGCTTACCTGCTAGTGTGACTTTGGATAAATCCCCCTGGGCCTCCATTTCCTCATCTGCAAAATAGGAGATTAGTCCAGAGGACCTCAAAGGTCTCTTTCAGCTCTAAGCCCATGATCCTATGAAAACAGTCAAACCAAGTGGTCTAAATGCTTTGCTCTTTCCATTCTATCATATGGCAGGGGGATTCCTGCTCTAGTGTGTGTTGAACTAGCTAACCTCTAAAGGCCCTGCTAACTCAGGTAGCCAGAAGAACTTCTCTGATTCTCCAATAGCTTGACCTTATATAAGTCAGGCACTCTGTGGTCTGCCAAAGGAAAAGCCGTGAGCAGATGATTCTGGACTATGCATATGGAGTAGTGGAAATTGGGCACAGGGCTTTTGGGCACTTCCCCATTGGGAGGTATTTGCCAGTATGACCTTTTGACCAGTGACTTTGCACCAGTGTGATGACCCAACATAGAAAAAAATAAAAGTCTAATTTGTGTACTGGGAAGGGGAAGGTTGTAGGGAAAAGAGAGTAAGGAGAAGGAAAGAGAGGGTCATATTGTTCCAACCACATTTTCTCAATCTCTGTCTCTCTCTGTCTCTCTCTCTGTCTCTCTGTCTCTCATCTGAGAACTGTACCCACACATGCATTACAAGAGGAAGTGGTGGAGAGGGAGCAGATATATCAGTCCAGAACAGCAGCTCAGAAAGCCTCCAGCCTGGGACAGACTCCCTGGGAATCCATATTCTATCAACCACTCATCAGCTTGCCCAGCATGGGTAATAATGGATGCCAAGCAAGTGATACAGAATGTTGATCTCATTTGTTTTAGTTCTGGGGGCATTGTGGAACCTTGGCTCAGAAAGAAAATGTGGAGAGATGGTTAATAGACTACATCCAGCTGACAGAGATCATTCCTTCATTCAACGATAATTTATCAATTATCAGCTATGTGGAATGCACTTTGCTAAGCCTGAGAGAAGACACTAAAAAATATGATACTTTTCTTGCCCTCAAAGAGCTTATCATCATGGGGGTTGAACTGGTCCAGGAGATGAGCCTTAACACATGTGAGATGGAAACTTTTCACAGTCCAGTGAAGCCTATAGACCCCTTCTCAGAATGCTGGTTTTTTTTTTCTTTTTTTAGGCAATTGGGGTTAAGTGACTTGTCCAGGGTCACACAGCTAGTAAGTGTCAAGTGTTTGGTCTGAGGCCGGATTTGAACTCAGGTCCTACTGACTTCAGGGCCAGTGCTCTATCCACTGCACCACTTAGCTGCCCCAATCAGAATGCTGTTTTTAAGGCATAAAACAAACTACATAGGGTTATGAGGTAAACCAATTATAAAGAAAGTAAAGATGATTTTTCCCACTAAAATTCACAGACCCCTTGAAATCTCTCCATGGAGCCCAGATTAAGAACTTCTGGTATATGATCATTAAGAAGCCTTCCATCTCTAACAATATGTGACTCTCTAAGTATGTGAAGGGTGAGAGGAAAAGACAGGTACAAAAATAAATGCAATACAAATTAGGAAAAGAACAGAAAATAAAGGGAGAGAGATCAAACAGAGAAGAAATCACTTCCAAATTGGGGGTGAGGGTGAGAGGTGGTCAATTCCATCTCAGCAGAGAGGATATGAGAGGAAGTCATGTGGAATAAGGTTGAAAATATAGCATTCTTTCCTCCTCCCTTTTCAGGACTATGGGTATAGAATATTACATGTACCATAAGACACACATTTTTTCTATTATAAATTTAGATAGCTCAGTAGGGAACAAGGAGGGATCTGTTTGCAAATGAAGAGGATGTAAAAAACAAATCAATAAAAAATGACCTAAAAGGAAAGGTATGATGGGGTTCCAAGTTGACAAGATAAAGGATGGAAGCACTTGCTGCTAATTGGCCTGTGGGAAGACATGCACACTGACATACGGTGCTATGATCTGGAAAACAATTGGAAATTATGGAAAGTAAGTCACTAAGGTGTTACCTGTCACTCAGCCATCCTTCCCATGAGCTTACATCCAGGGAAACTGAGGCAGAAATGAAGGTCCCGCATGTGCCTCAATAGTCACAGCAACATTTTTTGTGATAGCAACAAACAGAGGGGAATGTGGGTAAACATGATTTGGGGAACTGCTGAACAAACTGTGGAAAGGGAATGTCATGGACAGTGAGCTCATCTGCTCTGAGGTGTCTAATAAGCATCTCTATGCAGCTGCTTCCCAGATTTATATATCCAGCTCTAGCCTCTCCTCTGAGCTCCCGTCCCTCACAGCCAACTAACTGCCTATTGAATATTTCAGACTGGATATACCAAGGCATCTCAAACTCAACAAATCTCAAACAAAACTCACTATCTTTCCCTCTACACACTCCTTTCAAACTTCTCTTTTATATCAAGAGGCAGCATAGTACAGTGGGGAAAAAATCCTAATGGATTGGAGTCAACAGCTTTGAACCTGGGTTCAAATCTAGGTCCTGTCATTTATTAGTTGTGTGACCTTAGGAAATTACTTCACCTCTCTTTTCTCAACTGCAGAATGAAGGGGTTGGACTATATGGACTCCTGCTCTAAATCTAGGCTGCTACAATCCTATGGCCAGATGTTCCATTATCAATCACTCACAACCTTAGTATCATACTTAATACCCAATCCCCTTACCTCACCTGACCCACTCAGTTGTCAGATCTTGTGGTTTTCATCTCCTCATCTTAGCCAGATATGCCCTTCTCTCCACTCACCTGGACGATTGCAACACCCTCTGAATTGGTCTCCCAGGTTCTCTCCCTACTCTAATCTATCTGCACAGCCACCAAAAGGATTTTTTCAAAGTGCAGAGCTGACCTTGTCACTCCCCAACTCAGTAAATCCCAGTGATTCCTCCTTATTACCTACAGTATCAAGCAAACTCCTCTGTTTGGCATTTAAACTGCTTTGCAACCTGCTCTCTTCCTACATCTTCAATCTCCTTACACGTTACTCCTTTCCACACACTCTATAGCCCAGCCATACTGATCTACTTGCTGGTCTTCACCATAATACCTCATTTCCCATCACTGTGCCTTTGCCCTGTCTGTCCGCTATGTCTAGAATGCTTCTCCTCCTCACCTCCATCCTTTGAAGTCTCTGGTTTCCTTCAAGACTCAGCTGAAATCCCACTGTCTTCAGGAGGCTTTTCCTGGTCTCCTTGGCTGCTAATTCCTGCCCATCTAAGGTTCTCTTGTATCTGCTTTGAAGGTGTACAATACAAACAACGGTGGCCCTAGTGGATTGAAGGCTGGACCTGGAGTCAGGAAGCCCAACAGGAAGCTTAGTAAGACTTGTTCAAACCCATTTAGAGTGAAGTGAGAAGAACCAAGGGGACGACATACCCAATGCACATGATAATTGTAAAGGAAGGCACCACTAAGAGACATCAGGAGGCAATTGAACTCACTGACCAATAGTGACTCTATACAACTGATGTCAAAATCTCTTGAGAGTGAAGTGGTGGACTATGGGAACAGAATAAGGCTGAATATTAATTAACTACCCAATGGGTCCATTTGTTTTACTTACCTGTACTTTATTACAAGGAGGGATTATATTGGGAGGAAGTCATAGTGATGTAAAAACAAAAGAAATCAATAAAAAAAATTAATCTTAGACCAATTGACAACTGGTCTATAATTTACAACGTAAGAGAGGTGCTGAATAAATACATAAATAAATGTATGAATGGATAGATGGATGAGATAAATGGTAGATGGATAGATAGACAGACAGATACATAGATGGATAATGGATGGATAGATGATAGATAGATAGATAGATAGATAGATAGATAGATAGATAGATAGATAGATAGATAGATAGAAAGAATGGTATCAGACAGAGCTATGGAGATGGGAGGGCAGGAGATGGCAGACCTTGGTGCCTAGAAGTTTGGCTTCTATTTAGTAGGTGATAGGGAATAATTGAAGAGATTTAAACTGTGGGAGGATGTGAGCAGACAAATTGCATTAGGAAGATTAATCCGGCACTGGGGATGGAGAATGGATTGAAGTGGGGACTAACTGGGCCTGTTAGTAGGCTATTAAAATGCAAAAACCTTGGGGAGGTATTAAACCCTTATCAGTTAACACCTTAGCTGGGATTAGCTGGCAGCTAGCCAAACTGAAGACCCTGCCCGAGGATAACTTTTGTTAAGATTCTCAGCATCAGTGGCAGACAGAATTAGGCAGGCTCTCCTCATACAAAGAAGTTAAATGCAGACATTGGGACTCCTCGGAGCTTACATACTCAAAACTGAACAGTATGAAAACTGTCATACAGAGAAAGTCCAAGGCTGTTCTGGAACTAAATTTCTCTCTGGAAGTTTGGCCCTTCGTGGCAGCCCGAGTCCCGGAACTTGCAGTTGGGTTACAGCCCATTGGAAAAAGCACTGGCCCTGGAGGAAGAGACTTGGGTAAAAATGCCATCTTAGCCATTTAATACCTACACTACCAAGGCCAAGTCACTCAGCTTCCCTGGTCCTCACTTTCCTCTACTACAAAATGAAGGGCTTGCTTGGCCTCTGGAGTTCCATTCTGGTGGTAATATCTATGAACCTTGATGCTAAAGAGTAGGATTTTTGCAGGTCTGCCAGGAAGACAGGCAGGTTTAGTTTGAAGGTCCTGTCCAATCAATCAATGAGCATTTATTATGATTTATTAAGTGCTTATTATGTGCACTGAGTAAAGGACTGGGTTTACAAAGCAGCTAAAACAGCCTCTGTCCTCAAGACCCTTACATTCTAATAGGTAAAAACACCATATAAATGAGTGCAGAGAAGATAGACACAAAGTTAATGCATTACTTTCTTGAGGGATGGAATTGCAAATGAGATAATCAGAGACCCAGGATTCTCCCACAAGGTGGAGCAAATGGAGAATGGAAACAACGTCTGAAGGTGAGGAGGAATCAAAGGGGCATAGATTTAGAGTTTACCGGTATCTAGGTGATCATCTATCCCAACCTCTTGATTATAGACAGGAAAAACTGAGGCCCAGAGAGATAAATAGACAAGTACTAAATGGCAAAGCCAGAATTTCAATCCTCTTCTGACTCCAAAGCCAATGTTCTTTTGGCTACACGCCCTAAAGAATTTGGCTTGTTCTGCAAATCTCAGGTGAGCAGACCTAGAATTAATGAGTAGAAATTACAGGGACTCAGATTTTGACTTGGCATAAGGAAAACGATCCTTACAATTACTACAGTCCAAATATATGCTTGAATACACATATGTGTGTATATATTTAGACACATAACACACACAAATACATAATAGCTAGCATTTCTATAGGACTTTAAGGTTTGTAAAGCACTTTACAAACGTCATCTCATTTGATTCTCACAACAACATGTGAAGTAGGCACTACCTCCATTTTTCAGATGAAGAAATCGAGGCTGAGAGAGATTCAGTGACTTGCCCAGAAGCACCCAGAGCTAGTTGGTGTCTGAGAAAAGAACTCCGGATGTATGTGTGTATGTATACATATGTACATATAAATATATATATGTATATAAATGTATGTGTACATCTATATCTCTCAATACATGACTATATCTTTATATCTCTATCCACATATGCACACACATACACATTCCCCTGTCACTAGATGTCTTTGAGTAGAGGTTGAGTGATCCCTTGATGACCACTTACAAGGATGTTATATATAGAAATCTTGATAAAGGTAGGGATGGATCCTGATGACTTCTGAGATTCCTTTTAATTCATCAATTCCATGATATTGTGAGCATTACAAACCTAAAAGAAGCAGGGAAGCTTTTAAGGAATGATGTGACACTATTGATGGAACAGGAGAGAGAGAGGTGTTATAAACCTGGCTCTTCTGAGAACCAGGAAAGGATGGGAGATGATTTATCCCAGGAAAGGCTGTCACTTTGCAAATCTTTATGAAGCCCTGATCCTCCACCACTTTGCACAAATGATCTTTGGATGGGCTCGTGCAAAAAGTGAATTTAAACATGTTAACAGCCCAATTCTGTCTTGATCTGAAAAATGGACAAGACTTCTGCCTTGTTCTACAATCCAGAAGCAAGAGGATGAACCGATTAAAAGAGGGGAAAAAAAAGTCATTCAATGCAAATCATTCTTGCAGGCTCCTGGAGCCCTATCTGTAACTAAGGATAGTGTTGGACAAAGAATGAAGCTACTTTCTGGTCAGCTCAAAATGGAAAGAAGCAACAGGACCATGCATTCTAAAATGACAATGCCTTCTTTTCTTTGTTCTTCTCAAAGCACAGAGTAAATCCAATGCTGGCCCAGGGATCATGAGTAATTCCAGCATAACAAATAGATAAGTATCCAACTACCTTTCACATTGTGCTAGGAATCTCACCACTAGCAATGTGTTCTTCAGTCTCAAAGGATCTTGAACTCCCAAAGTGTTCCCTGATTAGCTGAAGATGCCCAGAGGACTTATTGGGATTAGGCATTAGCTCAGTTTATCTTTATTCTGTTTCAAGAGCCATTTTCATTTATTATCATTTAATTTTTTTTCAATTAACAAAAATCTATTTTCTCTCCCTTACTTTCGAAAAAGAGAAACAAATACCTTGCAACAAATATGCATAATTAAGCAAGACAAATTCCTACATAGACTATGTCTACAAATATGTCTCTTCAGAATGAATCACAGGAGGAGAAATCAGATAGAGGGAAGGGAGGTGTCAGGAGTATAATCAGGAGCACAAAATGGGGGACTAAAGAGAAATGGATTTGAACTCAGGTCTTCCTGACTCCAAGTCCAGGTAGCTCTCTAACTGATGTGCTACCCTGCTCTCAGAGCCCAGTGCAAGCGATGGAACAAATGCAGTCTGTTCCACAGAGGAGATCTTACTCAGCCTATACTGTTCATCCTACCTGGCTGGGAATAAGGGGTGTGTCCTCTACCAGCCTTCCTCCCTGCCCCAGTGCCCAGTGCTAGTATTCTGGGCAATATGGTAGTACTTGTCCCAGTGAAGCTCGGGCAGAGCCAGACATGAGGTTCCCTTGGGACTGGAGTTTCATGTACCCAATTCCTGTAATATACCACTGATCAAATGAATGATTGATCCTTTCCCCTAATTTACCTTGCCCCTGATGTGAAAATGCCAATATTCATGGAGTCCAAACTAAAGGACAAGTATAAAAGGGATCTCCCACCTCTGAACAGACCAAACATAGAGCACACTGGAACCTTTACAAAGAAGAAAGATACTTCTGAGACCCTAGAAGATTGAAACATTTTACTTTAGTCGATTACAGTGAATAGTTAAACACTCAGAGCCATTTCCTTAGCTAGAAAGAAAACCATTTTGCTCTCTGGTTCCCATCACACACAATGACACCCAGCTAATTAATTTCTACACAGAGGTCAAATGGGTAAGAAACAGACAGGTTTTTGAATGACAGAAAGATGGCTGGAGAACCAGGCTGGTGACATTGAGGTTGGTGTTCTGTGTGTGTTGGGGTGGAGGTGGAAGGAATGATGGCAGTTGTATGGCAGAGAATGATGAGAGACCTCAAAGACTGAAAGAACTGTGCTCAATTTAATTCAAAAGTAATTTATCAAGGGCCTTCTGCATCCTGGGCTATAATTCCAGTGAGGATACATAGACAAAAACAAAATGATCCCTGCCCTCAAGAAATTAATAATTGAAGTGGAGATGTGGCAGATGTGCTTAGATTGATTCAATGAATTGATGGACATCTTATTTGCAAATCTCAACATCTTTGTTAAAGAGACTGTCCTGGAAGAGAGTAAGAACCTATCTAACTTTGAGGAACCACTTCATGTTCATGGTTGTATCCTAACTCTGATGGAAAGGATGGATGAAGAGTTTACCAAGATCATGCCAAACACAGATCCTCATTCCCAAGAGTCTATGGTACATCTCAAGGGTGATGTCTGTGTTATTAGTGACCATGGTCAGAGCTACCTGCAGGAAAAAGGGAGAAACTGAGGAGATCTGCCATATTTACCTTTATCACGTGCTCCATGTTTGCTACAAGTTTCACTGTAAAACCTAGCAGTAGCAGCCTGCTCTTTCTGAAGGGTCTTCAATGTCAGAGCAAGATCAGGCTGAAGATGAGGGGGAGGATTCAGCTGTGCTGATGGAGAGGCTATTACAAGCACATATATGCCAAGGATTGGACAGACTGAATTCAGACAAGTGCAGTCCTCTGCCACATCAACCATCATGCCCTTCACTATTACTGGTACCAGGCTCAGGACCTCATGCTCATAAGCCACCTGAAGGATAATATTCAGCATGTAGACTTTACTGTCCTTTGTAACCATTCCATGGTGTAGTTAGGCATCTGTGCCTTCCACCAAGCCTAACCAAATACACACACAGTGCCCTCCTGGACTTTCAGTCTAGTGGCCATGCTAAGGAGCTTCTTGGATAGGGTCTTTTGCTCAAGGAGACTGCAGGAGAGGAATCAGGAGCAGGACAAGGTGGAGCAGTGACACCTGGTACCCTTCCACTTACATATCAGTCTGGAGCTGCTTGGACGCATTTCTGCCATGCTTCTGAAGAGCCATTACATGGCAACTCATGAAAGCAATGCCCAGAGGTCCACGAACAGCAAACAATTCCACCACCAACTGCAGGTAGGCAGGTGGCAGCCCTTTCTCTGTCTACATAAGTCAATGAGTGAATATGTGGTAGCTGCTTCCAAAGCCACGAGTAACTGGGAGATTTGCCACAGCTTTATTATTAATGAGAAGATGAATGGGAAAGTCTGAGATTTGTTCCCTGATTCCAACAAAGTCCTTACCAGGCTTGTGAGAAAGATCCAGGAAGTCATTTCATACTTATTTTTTTTACCTACAGCAGTGTCTGTGACTCCATTAACGTGGAGGCATTGTCTGATATGTTCCAGCTGGGTCTGCCCACTGTTCACTCCATAATCAGCAAAATGATCACCAATAAGGAGCACATGGCCTCTCTGGACCAGCCAACACAGTTGATACACAACACAGAACGCACATCCCAGCAGAACCTGGCTTTGCAGCTGGCAGCAAAGCTGAGTGGCTTGGTGGAAAACAATGAGTGCATCTTGGACCATAAACAGCAAACCAATGGAGGCTATTTTAAAGAAGGGATGGCTACAAAAAAAAATGAGGGAGGCTACATGCATTGGGGAGGCTACTACCAGCAGCAGTCACAGATTTCCTACTGACATCCTCAAGGCTGAAACCCCTGAAATGGAACATTCATCCACAGTAATTAAAAGTCTATACAGTGTTGATATTTTTTAAAAGAGTATACAGAAAACTGTCATAGAATACCTGTGTATACTCCAACGTTCACATGGAGAATCATCTCAGACAGAATATGCTGCTCGTGTTCATAAAGACTGGCTTTTGACAGCCAGGTCAGTGGCACAGTGAGTAGAGTGCCAGGCTCATCTTCCTGAATTGAAATCTGGCCTCACACACTTACTAGCTGGGTGACCTTGGGCAAGTCACTTAGCCCTGTTTACCTCAGTTTCCTCATCTGTAAAATGAGCTGGAGGAAGAAATGGCAAACCGCTCCAGTATCTCTGCCAAGAAAACCCCAAATGGGGTCACAGTCGGTTTAACACCACCACCAACAATTACTCTGACTATCCCTAGGAGAGGATATATGAGTTGGATGGTTTTCCTACTTGCCACAAAGGACAGAAAATTTGAGAGCATGGCATGTGATGACGGAGAGTCAGGGAAGGGGTGGAGTAGGGAGATTGGTGGGGAGGGAAGAGCAATGGGAGATGGAGTAGATGACTTTCACAGAAAGTATGTTGGGAGAGCTGGTCCTGCCACAAATGGGAACAAAAGGACTTCTAAAGAAAACCTCCCTTGAGTGACCCCAGAATAGAAGCCACCACTAGGGAGAGCAGTATTTGGGCTCTCTCGCTGGCTGACCAACACCTAACCCAGTGACTGACACATAGTAGTCATTTGTTGCGTGGTCGATTGAATTTACCTGCACTATCCAGTGGCCTCATCATATGTTCTTAGAATCACAAATTATTAAAATTGCAATGGGTTTTTGAGATCAGGCAGTCCAACTCTCTTATTTGTTAGGTTAAAATCATCCCAGAGGAGTGACATTATCTTATCCTAAGTCACCGGATGAGCAGACGACTTCAGCTTTTTGCTGATGAGTGCCATTTCGTGAAACATGGAGGAACCTTTCTGCCTTTAAACCAAAACTGTAGCATGTGGATATGGTATATTCTAATGGTCCTGTTGTCATCGAGTGTCAGAGTGGGGAAGACCCTGAGAGACCAACCAGTCTGGCCTTCTCATGACAAATGAATGCACTATTTAGGGTAACTCCTGAACAGGCTTCTCCCCATTTCCCTGGATGTCGACCAGGTCAGTATGTGTGTGTGGTGTGTGTGTGTGTGTGTGTGTGTGTGTGTGTGTGTGTGTGTGTGCGCGCACGCACGCACGTGCATGCACATATGTTTGTGTATGTATGCGTCCTTCAAGAACAGTAGCTACATTTCAGCCGATCAATCTCATTTGTGTTGTTATACCGCCCAGATCACCTGGCACCGTCTCTCCCTGTGAGTTTTAAACATTAAGCTTTAAGTATCTGCCATATGTTACTGCCTTTTGCAGGAATCCCTGGATTGTCATTCTCTATTTTTGCTGAAACCACACGTGGTGTTAAGCAGATCTGCTGTGATAAGCGTAATTCCACAAACCCTGCATCCCTTCTTGGGGAAAGGGAACAGTGGAAAGGGTGGAGATAATAGTGATGGTGGAGAACAGAGGAGAGTAGAGGACTAGGGATACCTTTGACTGTAGAAAGGTATGGTGTTGGGAAAAGAGCATAAGACTGGGAGTTGAGTCATAGGAATTCTAGACCCTTCTCTGCCTCTAACTCCTTAGTGTGACCTTGAATCAGTTACTTTATCAAGGTAATAAGAAAGAGGAAAATCCATAACAAATCATGGTGTTTTGGAGACAATTTAATCCTGCTCACCAGAGTTAGTTTTTAAACATTCTATGTGAGTGTTGATATCTCAGAAATGGGCTGCGAATCAGGGCTTCATATATTGTTTTGCTGCCAATGAAAGCTAGAAATAGTGATCTGAGCTCTGTACCCCATAGGGGACCTAGGGATCCTGGAGAGACATGAGAATCATGAAGTTTTTAGAGAAACCAAGTGCAGGAGGTCTAAGCAAAAAAGATGACTACTACTGGTCATGGAGACATCAGCTGAGGAAGATTTAGGGCTGGGGCATTGTAGCTGAGCTGCTTGGGAATTCTGTCACCCACAAAGAGGAAATTCCATTCAAGCCAATTTTGTAAGTAGAATTCAAGGCAACAGTAGAGGGAGGGATTGTGCAGCTTCAGGAGAAATAGTTTCAGTGGGGGACTAGAAGGCAGATCGAGGCCCAGACACAAGGGCATCACTTGGCCCCGTGACCACCTAGGGATTTGAGATCCAGAACCAAGGATCTAAAGTTTAAACTCCCGGTAGATATTACAGAAGTAGCAGGGAATTAGGAAAGGGAACTAGAGAGTACTATAAAATTCTGAACTTCCCATGCTCTTGTGATTTTTCCTACTCTAATTAGAGTGTGCACCACTCGGAAGCTACATTTACATGCAGGGGGACACTGGAGTTGCTTGGTAAACATTTACCAGTATACCAGGATATCAAAAGAGAAGTGATACTAATTTAGTGGAGAAAATCCTGATCTCTGGAGCACTGAGAATGGAAAGTTACCCAGAGGGTCATCAGCACCTGGGAGTTTGCCCAGAAAAGAATGATGTCATATGTAAGGAGCAAGAAGAAGGACAGTCTGGCTGGATTGATGTAGGGATGCCCTGGGATGGAAGAGCCCAGTCAGGGCAGGACTTGGCTTGAGCCAGGCCCGCCAAACAGCAACTCCCCTTAGATCAGAATTTCACAGCTGAGACATCCCAGGAAACTCCTTAGCCACCAGGCCTACCCAGAAAAAGTCAAGTGAGGTCTTGATCACCTAGTATCAGGCAAGACTGATGATGCTGGCTATTTAACCCTTTCTTTCACAACCTGCTGTGAAATCAAAGTGCACTAAGGCAGTGAGCCTCAGTGAAAAAGGCTTCATCATACTCTTCTGGCACCTAGCTGACCTCCACTCTGTAGACCCAGATGCTCTGCCCAACTGGTTCTCCTGGCACAGGTTGGATATCTCCCTCTGGGTTGGTGCCTCAGGTGTTAATCTGAGAGGGGTATGACTAGTTTTTGCATTCCCAGGAGAGGAGGGACCCCTGGTAGGACCCTCTATAGAATGTTTCTTTTTGTTTTGCAGGAAACCAGTTAAAACTGGTCAGGACACTGAAGGTAATTTGAAACCTGGGACTAGTTTGATTAGGTCCATGTTAGAGAATGAAACTCTGAAGTGCCCCATCCATGGGAACAAGTAAAAGCTCTGTAAAGGAGAGGTAAATTCCCTGTCAGAAAAGGGGAAACTGAGTCAGAAGTCTACTATATGGGAACTGCCTTTGGCTAAGCTATAAATCCAGAGACAAAGTCCTTACAAGAGAAGAGCTCTGAGTTTGGCATCTGAGGACCTGGGTTCAAATCCCTGCTACTTACTATATATGTAACTTGGGGCAAACCATTTATCTTCTCAGGGATTCAGTTTCCTCTTCTATAAAATGAAGGATTGGACTTGATGGTCCATAAAGTTCCTTCTAGTTATCAATCTGTTACCCTATGTCATAGAAAGAGAAGTGAAGAAGCAAGTAGAAACTAAGCTGTGTCTGGCTTCTTACAGCTCAGCATCTTTGGGTCTAAGTGGCCTGGCTTCTACTAGGCCATTCCTTAAAATAGATATTAATTACTCCAGCCCTGGGTGCAATTAAACTGCTAAGACTGTGTGGCCCTAAGCCTCCATCATTTTAATCCTGTGACCTTTGGTTGAGGGTATAATTAAGTCAAATGTCCAAAGAAATTATTTCATTATATTGTCAGATAAGGCTCTTATTCACTTAGGTTGATGCCTCTATCAAGTGTGATATGGAACAGAAATCAGTCCCTTGGAGACAGACCCAGAACATGTCTTCTGGGTTGAGCTCCTGCCTTCCTCCCTCCCCACCTTCTGGCCAGAGACAATCAGGTGCTTAGCTAGTGCTTGGGACATAACTTGCATTTTTGTCCTTTCCCCACATCCTGTCCCTCACTCTCCCAGGAAATACAAAATTCCAGCCTGGAAGGATGAAGATTTATCCAGCATGTTTTAAGGACATTTTCTGGTCCAGCAAACTCAACCATTTTTAAAAATGAGTTTTCTTCATGCAACCTCTTATGCTAGTCCTGTGGCTGTTACAAGGATGAATGAGACATAGTATCTGCCATCATGGAGCAGAAAGTCTAGCGGGGAAGATAAGGCATGTATACAAATAAATCTAGCACAACTTAGAATACGATAAAAGCAGGGGAAGGGTCTAGACAGTCATCACTGAAATGTCTGAAGATGGAGAGATTACTTCTGCAGAGGGGTGGAGGGGCAGGGTAGAGATTGTTCAGAGAATCAAGAAAACTTGATGGAGGAGATGGGCCCTGATCTGGTCCCCTGAAGGATGAAAAAGATTTCAGTAGGCAGAGAGAGTAGTTTATTTCAGGTATTGGAGCTAAGGTAAATAAAAGCACAGTGAGGGCAAGATGAATTCAGAGAACACGAGCAGTACAGTTTTCCTGGGATATATGGTATGTGAAACAGCTAGTGAGAGATGAGGCTGGAAAGGAGGATGAAATCATGGAATTAAGAGATCATCTACTGTGATGCCCAGCCCTTCTACCTTTCATTTTGCAGATGAGTAAACCAAAGACTAGAAAGATGCTGTGGCTTATCACACCATTAGTGGTGTACAATTATTCTATGAGAAATTGCAATTATTGTTATAAACATTTTAATGAGGAACTAAGGCTCAGAGAGGCTGTGGCATGCCCTTGGTCAATCAGCTAGTTGGCGTCATAAATAGGACCGGAACTCAGTCCTCCTGACTCCAGGTCAGCTCTCTTTTTATTAGACCATGCATCTTGCCCAGAACTGGGCCTCCAGGTGACTTCTGGGCCACCATTTCCAAGCCATGCCTCCTCTAATGGACATCTCTTGCCTTCCTGACTCATCTTTTGGTATTGTATTCCTAATTAGAATGTAAGGCCCTTGGGGCCAAGAGCTATCATGCTTTCTTGTATTTCTGTCCTCAGGGATTAGTGCACTATTAAATGTTTTGTCACTTATTTGGCTCTTTAAATATGCCCTCTCTTCCAGTGCAAACTGTGCCCCTTTCTAAGCCTGCCCAGATCTGTCTCCATGCTCTCCTAAAGTCTGGTTCAGAGATAGTCCTACCTCCATGCATTGATAACACTTGTATCCTAACCTTAGAATATACTTCTCCTTTTATTGCAATTCCTTTCTCCCAGCTCCTCCAAGATGCCTTCTCGAATCCCTACAGCAGGAGGGGATCTCTCCCTTCTCAAATTTCTCTTAAATCTTTGTCCAGGCCTCCTCTGTGCTATTACATTCTACCTTGAATCATCCTTTTTTGTGCCCAGGCCCTAATCCAGTGTTTGCCTCCCCCTTCCCTAAATCTGCATTCTTTAGGGAAATGCTTGTAATTATCTTTCATCCTTGTAGCCCTAGAGCCTAACTCCAGATTTTGTCCATAATAGAGACAGGGATCAGGACTAGATGAGAGATGTCACCGGTATAGGGAACTTTCAGAGAAGGAAACTCCCTCCACTGATACAGGTCAGGAGCTTCTCTGCAAGTTGTATCTTACAGAGTTCTCTGGAGCACTAAGGCATTAAATAATTCATTGAGGGTCACATTTGTCGGAAGCAGGATTTGAATTCAGGTGTCCCTGGCTCCAGGGGCATGTAGGTTGCACAGTGGTTAGAGTGCAGGACCTAATTTAGGAAGATTCATCTTCTTGAGTTCAGATATGACCTCAGATACTTAACTAGCTGTGTGACCCTGGGCAAATCACTTCACTCTGCTTGCCTCAGTTTCCCCATTTGTAAAATGAGCTGGAGAAGGAAATGGCAAACCACTCCTGTATCTTTGCCAAGAAAACCTTAAATGGGGTCATGAAGAGTTGGCCACAATTGAAATGACTGAACACCAACAGCAAAACTCCTTGGCTCTCTGTTGATGACAATGACCCTGCCAACCACCACACACAGGAGTCATTTAATAAATGTTTAAATAATGGAAATAATGGAAACATGCCCTGAGCAAAGGTGTACTGGCTTCACACACGTGTCCTTTCTACTTGGATGACCTCTAAGATCTCTTCCAGGTCCCAAACCCAAAGAATCTGAGATGCTGGTTGGCGTGGTGTATGGCATCCTCGACTCACAGTCAGGAAAACCTCTGTTCACATCCAGCCTCTAGCACTTTCTACCAGTGTGACCGTGAGCAGGTCAGTTAATATCTTGGAGCATCAATATCCTCACGTGCACAATGAGCAGTTGGACCAGATGACACCTAAAGCAACTTTACAAATGGCAGCCATTATTCTTGTCATTATTATTATTATTAATTACAATGATCACAGCGGAGTTCAAAAGGGACCTTGAAGATCATCTAACCCAATCCCCTCATTTTACAGGGGAAGCTACTGATGAAAAGATTTGTATTTTTCCTTCCCTGCCCTCACTTTCCTTTGGGCTACAAAGCCTCCACCCTAGAGACTCATCATCATCATCATTGCCTATAAGGAAGTGGCAACCAAATTTTGCCTTCCCTAAAGCAGGTCCCAATTCCAGAAAAGCTAAACCAATAGCTGCCATCCACCAGCTACCTACCTGGTTGGAAAGAATTTGGCTGTGAACCAGGTTCTAATGGCTTCTTCCTCTGCTATGCCATCATGGACATTTTTATTTTTGATGGACATCTCTCCCCTCAAAGGACCACACTTAGATTTCCTATTTTCAGTTGAATGTATTTCTAAGGTTTAAACTTCCCAATCAGATGCCCATCCCTGAATGCTGCTGTTGACTTTGCCTCTTACACATTCCTTGTGTCTCCATGACAACAGAAAAAGGAATATGGAAATACACTTGCATGAACTAAAACAGTAATTTTGGCACCAATCTGCTCCCAGATTTCATTTCAATTACACATTTCAGAAATGATGTTAGTAAAATGGGTAAGGGGGAGGCTTGGGATTATGTTATAATGGTTTTTTGACAGCCACGTTCTTTCTATTCATCTGATTCAAGAAAGGGAAGACACCCCCTACGGAAGGGAATTCAAGCTCTCAACCATCTCACTGTGTTCTGGTGCTCCCCTTACCTCCCTCCCTGCCACATGCATACACATATGAATGTCAACAGGAGCTAGCCAGGTGAGTTTAACCAGGGAAACCATTCCACAAACAGTTGATAAAATGGGGATGATATCTGCAATAGCTATTTCACAGAGCTGTTGTTAGCCATGTAAGACACATCTTTATAAACCTTAAACCTCCTCCTCCTAGAATTAAAGTAGTTCATTTTGTTGTTTAGTCATGTCTGACTCTTTATGACCCCATTTGGGGTTTTCTTGGCAGAGATACTGGAGTAGTTTGCTATTTCCTTTTCCAGCTCATTTTACAGAGGAGGAAACTGAGGCAAACAGGGTGAAGTGACTTGCCCAGGGCCATTCAGCCACTAAATGTCTGAGGCCAGATTTGAGCTTAGGAAGAGGAGTCTTCTGACTCTGGGCCTGGCAGTCTATACACTGCACCATCTAGCTGTCCTAGTAGTTCATAAGATCAAAGATTTAGATCTGGAAGTCTACCAGGGTCAACACCTCATTTAACAGTTGTGGAAACTGAGCTACAGAGAGATTAAGTGACTTACCCAAGATTACAGAGCTCCTCTTCCTCCTGAGAAGCAGGATGGCATACTGGATTAAACATTTGGGCTTAGAACCAGAAAGACCTCTATTCAAATTTTATTTCTCATATTTACTGTGTGACTGATGGCACTTAACCTTTATATGCCTTAGGCAACTCCTGGGGGTTTATCTGTGTTAGTAGAGGAAGTTCCCCACCCTGATGAAATTGCAGTCTTTGCTTATGGTTCCTATCAAGAATCAGCTTCCCCACAAGGGTCTCCCCTACTTTCATTTGCCCTCAAGGTCTTATAGAATGTGAGAGTTAGAAAAAGCCCTAGAGAGGACATAGTCCAGCCCCTTCTTCCTTCTGATGAATTTGTTGCCTTCCTTATTGTTCTTGCAATCAGACAGAAATATCGGTTCTTATCATTTCTGACTCCTTAGTGAGAAACGTGCAAGGGAACATTCTTTTCTGTAGAAAATAAGAGATATTCCATGTTCTGCACTAACTGAGTCTGGTAACAAACTAAGATAATTGAATGAATTCCATTTCAGAAACTTTTGTCTAGCTAAATTTCTCCCATCTGGCAACTGTGCAATTGACTTTTTGAACCCAACTCTAGGACTTTTCATTTGTTCATACTAAAACTTATTTTATTAAATCCGGCTAGCTCCTCTAAGATGCCTAGATCTTTTGGGATCTGAATGCTGTCATCCAATATGCTAACTATATTCCTCCCATCTTTCTCTAAGCTAAATTGGATGAGCATGACATCCGTGCCTATATCTAAATTATCAATAGATTTGTCAAACACATTTTTAAAAATATATATATTTTAAAAATTATCCAACTGTTACAGAACATGTTTACAAAACAAAAACCCACACAGCAAAAAAAGAAAGGACACACAAATCTTAAAGTGAGACACCAATGCTAACTATGCTATGTAGTAAATCAATTCTTTTTTTGCTTCTGTAATATATGCTCATTGGAGGCAGCTAGGTGCCTAGAATCAGAAAAACTGAGTTCAGATTCAGCCTCAGAAACTCACTCACTGTGTGACCTGGGCAAGTCACTTAACCTCTGTTTTCCTTAATCCACTGAAGAAGGAAATGGCAAACCACTCTAGTATCTGCAACGAGAAAACTCCATGTAAGGTCACAAAGAGTTGGACATTACTGAACAAGAACAATTGATTTTTAGGTTTGTGTGCCTTTGCGCTCATCATTTTCCTTATTTGTGCTTCAATTTGCTTATTTAAAAGTTGAAAGAACCAAAGAAGAGATGAGCACATGTACTTCCTTCCTTTCACTGGAGAGATGGGAGACTCTAGGCATTGAAGGTTCCATATGCTTTCACTTGTAGTGAATGTGTGGGTTGGTTTTGCTGAACTGATTTTTCACAACCGGTACAAGGCAAGGCTCATTGTGTGGTGGGTGAGGTGGAGTGTATTTGGAAATGAATATGACAAAAACAAGTCATCAATACAAATAAATAAATAAAAGAAATGAAGGAGCTAGATATCTCAACATTCTACCACCTTTCCTATTCTACGGCTATAGGAGGGTCTTTTCTTGGAGCTGACTTGAGAGTTTTGATTATAAGAGATAGTAAAAGGCTGAAATTAAGTCTGTAGGTGCCAGCCACCTCAGCTGTGCCCACCCAGCTCTGGTAAAGCTTTGTTGCTATGAGACATGGGCACCTGACGGTATTATGATCGATAACCAATTTCACTTGGCTTGTAGGAGGTAAATTGAGCACAATACTGAAGACGAGAGAATAATATTTCTGATGTCATAATGCTGCCACTTGCTACTTCTAGGATGGGCTCATGAGATAGGGTCAGTCAGTCAGTCACCACATATTTATTAAGTGCTGACTATGTGCCAGGCACTGTGCTAAGAGAAGGTGATGAGATATTCCAGTTTGGCTGAGACATAGATGGTTTTCAATGTCAAGTGAAAAGGAAACTTGCTTGTCACGGCAGGTCCTATGACAGACTTCCTGTAAAGAAACTGTGAAGTGCTAGGTGTTGCTTTGTGAATTCCCAGCACTAAGATTAAGCTCTTTGGCCAAAGTTCTCCTCCATTGCCTCATCATGGCATGAAGATGAGCCTGGGCTCTCAGAGGCCATATCCTTGGAACACTTTCTGGAAATCCTACCAAGACGAAAAAAAAAAAACCTTCTGCTTAAATCTAGTGATGAGATGCATGCTTTTTGAGTGAGAACCAGCCCAAGTTTGAAGAAGCCCATCTCCAGGTAGGTAGCAAGATAATGATTGTTTTTTCAATAAAACAATTCTTGAAGATCATCTGTTAAGTCTTAGAGGGTTGTGGAGGTATGATGGTAGAAGGAATGACACATGGATAAAAATCACAGATCCTGAAGGTGCTGAAGTAAGAGAGGTGAGTCACAGGGGTGGGGAATCTGCAGCCTTAAGGCCACATGTGGTCTTCTAGGTCCTTAAGTGAGGCCTTTTGACCGAATCTGATGAACAACAAATTGTCCTGTAAAATTTGGATTCAGTCATTAGGCCACATGTGAGGACCTAGAAGGCCACAGGTTCCCCACCCCTGGGTTAGTATACAAAAAGTTTGGTGTGGTGGATCTGACTGGGAGTCAGGAAAGCTGGGCTCTAATAACAAATCTGCCGCTAATGAATTATGCTTGGCTTGAACCCAGGTCTTCCTGATTCCAAGGCTAATTCTCAATCAACACAGACTTTTTCTCTCATACATATATGCCTTTATGTATGTATGTATATGAACATATATACATACATGTATTACATATATACATAAACACACATACATATATATGTCAGTCAATAAGCATTTTTAAGCACCTATAATGTGCCAAGCACTTTGTTAAGCACTGAGGCTATAAAGAAAGCTAAAAAACAGTCTCTGCCCTCAAAGAGCTCACAATCTAATCACACACACACACACACACACACACACACACACACACACACACACTACTAGCGTGTGCACATAGCACCTCTGACAATGTCTCCCCACATGGGATCGTCTGGAGACACTTCTGCTATGGTTGTGATGGTGCATAATGGAAGTGCCTTGGAGAACATTCATAGACATTCTGTAACTGTTTCCAGTCAGCAGACTATATGGCGAATAGGAGAGTCTTTGGACGTGGAGGTTTTCCAAGAGGATAACCGATTAGAGCCTCAATCTTTGGCTGCCCCTTGACTGATGGCACCTGGGGAGAGGTCTTGGGGTCTCCTTACCAAAGCCAATAGAGGTCTGTGCTCTTTCTCTTTTCCTGCCTTTGCATTTGTTCCTTTCTGTTTTAGGTGATCAGATTGGGACCTCTGACCCTGTGTGTTTCCAAAGGCCAGGAGAATGGCATCCGCACATTGTAGCCAGCCTGGCATCAAGAGCCTAAGTAGTGACCTTCAGGACCCCAGCCCAGCAGTAGCTGAGACGAGGAATCATTCAGCAATTGTGCCAGATCTGGACATGGAGCTGGAGTGACCAATGGTGCCGCCAGCCGATGACATTCGAGAAAAGATAACCTCATCCTCTTCACTCCCAATCTCCTCCTTGCCCCCAGGATACTCCTAGAATCCTGAGGGAGACATGGCAGTCCTTTCTCTAGGATAGGAACCAAAGCACGTTTGTTTCAAACGTACGTATGTGAATGCACACATAATATGATCACAGATTTAAATTGAGAAGTGTCCTCAGAGGTCATCCAAGTCAACTCCTTCATTCTACAGATGGGAAAATAGAGGCCAGTAAGAGGATGTGATTTGCTTAACATCATATAAGTAGTGTCAGAAGCAGGATTCTTTGCAAAGAGTCTCTGATGACTTTCCACATTTCTTACCCTTTCCTCTACCCTCCACTGCCTCAAGGCCTGATAGAACCTGGATCCCAACAACCTTGCCATCCTTTTCACTCATGCAGCCCCACCAGGATGTTCTGCTCCAACCAGGCTGATCTGCTCACTGTCACCAAACATCTAGTCCAGGGGTGGGGAACCTATTGCCCTCTAGGTCCTCAAGTGTGGCCCTTTGACTGAATCCAAACTTCACAGAACAAATCCCCTTAAGAAAAGGATTTGTTCTGTAAAACTTGGACTCAGTCAGGTTCCCACCCCTGTATCTAGTCACAATTTAATTCCTCTATATATTCATGTACTCATAGACTTCTGCCCTCTATTGATTATGTACATTTCTGTATAATTGTATCATCTCCCTTGAGTGAATGTAAGCTCCCTGAGGACAGGGATTGTTTCTTTTTTATTTTTGTAACCTCAGCACTTGGTATAGTGCCTGGCACACAGTAAGTGTCTAAGAAATACTTGTTGATTGACACATGGATCCTCTTTGAAATTCCTGCCCACCTTGCCCTCTATCTGCCCACCCAAACTCCATAAAGCTTTCCCTGATTACTTTAGCTGGAAGGTCTCCTCTTCAACCCTTCTGAACCCCAATGGTATTTAAGTCCTCTGTGAATATGAGGGGGCTGAGCTGGTTTAGGGGTCTTAACTTTTTGTGTGTGATAGACCCCTTGGGCAGTCTGGTGAAGCCTAGAAACTGCTTCTCAGAAAAATGTTTTTAAATGCACAAAAGCAAATACACAGAGTACAAATGGAATCAATTATATTGAAATAGTTATGAAAATGTTAAAAAGACAACAGGTTCATGGTCCCCAGGTTAAGAACCCCTTTGTAGACAGTTTCTCTCTACCTTCTAGCTGTAACATGCTATGATTCTGGGAAGGTTATGTTTGGTAGAATGGGGAAAAATTAACCATAAGTCCAGAGACTTGGGGCTTAGCTCTATGGCATTAGCCAGGTTGGTGGCCCTGAATAAATTACAATCACTTTGAGCCTCAGTTTCCTTCTCTGTAAAATGAGAGCATTGAACTTGATCATCTTAAAGTCTTTCCATTGCTAACGTTTTAAAAGCCTAAATAGTTTCGTCTTAGTTGCATGCATGTCATGGTCAGACATATGGTGGGAGTGAGGAAATAGTGGGGAAGTCTAGAGTATCCCCAAGAGGCCTTGGCCTGTCATTAAGAACAGGAATATGAAAAGAAGTGGGGGATAGGGGGAAAACTAAGACCTTAATTACTGCAGTGAATAGAATTTTTAAGGATCCAAATTAACAATCAATCTGGCCAACTTCTCCATTGCTAAATCTTTTATTGAAGCCTTATTCAAAGAATAATTTGCCCCATGTAATTAAAGATAGAGAAAGATTCCCTCAATCCATTTATCCTGAGGGGGAAGGGGGAATTGAGTTTCGGTTATAAATGGATGATTGTGTATTTAGAAAGACCTTCTGTTAGAATTTGGTAATAAAGAGGCCCAAAAGTGATTACAAGCAAAACAAAAATGTGAAGTGGGTGGGGTATGGGGCAGCTTCTGCCTGGAGTCAGGTGCTGCTAAGATGTCCAATTAATGTACTGGAAGCAGCCCCATGGAAGCCTTTGGAAATTGTTTACTCCCCCAGGGAGGTGCCATCCTGACAGAGCTCAGATAAGTGAGCCTAGCCCTGAACAACCCAAGGGGATTTTAGGTTAAAAACCCAGTTTCATCAAACATCCTCTTTTGAGCCAGTCTGAGTGTGTGCTTTTTAGAGTGGGAAGGGACCTTGGAAATCATCTAACCCAACTCCTCTCTCCCACTCCCACCCCCACCTCACCCCATCCTTTGCCATTTTATAGATGAAGAAAGAGAGGCTAATGAGCCCTAGATTTAGAAATGAAAATAATATTAGAGATCATCTAGTTCAACCCTCTGATTTTGTATTTGAGGAAAATGAAATTCAGGGATGTTAAATGACATCCCAAGGTCACAAGCAGTACAGTATCAGAATCACAGGATTTGAACCTAGCTCCTCAGACTCCAAACAAATTCCTTTCATACCACATATGTTGCTGCGCCCTAGGTTTTTCGTGAATAACCTCAAAGCTTGCTAAATTACTAACTCTCGTGGCCTTTTCTCAATTCTCCTTTTCCTTGGCCTTTCTGCAGCTTTCAACACTGTTCACTGCCTCCTGCACTCATAGTCCCTCCACCCTTAGCTTCCGGTGGGGTGTGTATGAAGGGTAGGGGAGTAAATCTGGTGCACAGACTGCTATACAAAAAAAAAAAAGAGTGATAGGGCAAAGGAGAAATGTAAATAGTGTGCTCTGAGAATATACACTTTCAACTGGGAAGCTCAGGGAAGGGTTCTAAGAGGGGGTGCCGTAGGGGTTACACCTCTGAGGATTTTCTTACTAGCCATCTGACCAGTCTTCTCCATCCCTGCTGAATTATCATCTCACAGTCTGTGAGCACGGGAGGCCTCTAAGACGGTGTCCTACTCCCCCTATCTATGTTCCTTCCGTTGCTGACCTCATCCGCTCCCATGAGTTCGATCTTATTGCTCCTTCACAGATGACACCATGTCTAGACCTAATCTCTCCTCTGAACTCTAGCCCCACGTTGCCAGCTGTTTGATGGATACTTCCATGTAGTTATCACACCACCATATTAAACCCCAAATGTCCAAAATGGGAATCATCTTCCTTCCTAAACCTATCCTTCATCCAAACTTCCCCATTTCTGTTGAATGGAGCCACCATACTTCCCAGTTACTCAGGGGTTCAATTCAAATATCTCTCAGATATTTACCTTCTCCAAAATATTTTTTGTTTCTGTCCCTCAGTTTCTCTCTTTCTCTTTCTCTCTGTGTTTCTCTTCTTTGTCTCTCTCTCTCCGTCTCTGTCTCTCTGATTCTCTCTCTCTCTCTCTCTCTCTCTCTCTCTCTCTCTCTCTCTCTCTCTCTTCTCTCTCTCTCTCTCTCTCTCTCTCTCTCTCTCCCCCCCCTCACATAGACACCATCCTCATTCAGGCTTTTACTGTCTCTTGCCTATACTATTTCAGTTGCCTCCCAATCACTCTCCCTGCCCCCCACATCTCTCCTCTTCAGTTCATCCTCCACGCAGCTGCCAAAAGTGATATTCCTAAAGCAGTGGTTTTGTCCTGTCACTCTACTGCTCAATAAACTCCAGTGGCTCCCTTTTGCCTTTAGGATCAAATGTCAATTCCTCTGTATTTAAAACCCTTCACAAGCAGTCCCTCCCCCAATTACTTTCCCAGACTTGTTACCATTGCTACCTTCCACACCCTCTACAATCCAGCCAAACTGGACTTCTGCTGTTCCCTTATCATTTCCTGCTTCCGTGCATTTGCACAGGCTGTGGTCATGGCTGGGTGCACTCCCTTTTCATCCCTTACTCTGTTCAGGTGCCACTTCCTTGGTGAATCCTTCCCTGATCCTCCTAGCTGAATGTGTATATTCTCAGAGCACATGGTTTGGATTTCTCTTTTGCCCTATCGTTCTCTTTTTTTGTATTATAACAGTCTACATACCTGGCTTACTCCTTTTCCTTCATACACCCTTCATCCCCCTCTTCAAGTAGGATGTAACCAAAAGAGAGAGAGAGAGACAGAGAGAGAGACAGACACAGAAAGATATAGACAGAGACAGAGATATAGATAGAAACTGAGGACAGGGACTGTTTCATTTTTGTATTTATGCAACCAGCAACTACCACAGGGCCTCGCACATAGTAGGTGGTCAGCGAATGCTTGTGAAATCTGAATTTGCTGAATTCAAACCATTCATTGTGGTTAATAATGTGCTTCAGGGTACCCATTCCTTGCAGGATATCTAAGCTCCAATGGTGGCAACTGGATGGGGCAAAGGTTTAATGAATTAAAATAGCCAAGACATAGAGGTATTTTACAATAACAATGAACATTTATCTAGCATTTTTTTGCAAAGCACTTTACATTTGACTCATTTGACTCTCATGACAACCCTATGATGGAAGTTCTATTATTATGTCTATTTTACAAAAGAGAAAACTAAGGCAGAGTGACTTACCCAGGGTCACACGACTAGTAAGTTTCTGAAGTAGGATTTGAACTCAGGTCTTCGTAATTCAAAGTCTAGCACTCTATTCACTACAATCTCAACCCTCATTTCTCCATAGCAAAATTTGTATCCCCTCCTAAGGAAAGGGATTAAGCATTTATGTAGCACCTGTCGTGCACCAGACACACGCTGAGTGCATTACCAATATTTTTTCATTCAATCCTCACAACAACCTGTGAGGCAGGTACTGTTATTATTCCTATTTTACAGTAGAGGAAACTGAGGCATGCAGAGGTTAAGTGACTCAGTTACATACTAAGTGTCTGAGGGCAGATTTGAACTCAGGTCTCCCTGACTCCAGGTCCAGCACTCTATAGTGCCACCAGCTGGCTCCCACATCAAGGAGTCTGAGTGCCTAGGGGAGGACTGTGGTCATCCTGACTCTGAGGCCACCCCTCTAATGACCACATTATGTAACTCCTTAAGGCCAAGCACTGTCTTACTTCTGTCACTGCATCCCTAGCATCTGACACAGTGCCTGGCATACAGTTGGCACTTAATAAATGCTTGTTGACTGATTAATGTGGGATTTCTCCCAATAAAAAAGGAACATCACTGAAATCAAAGATGGCTTAGGCTTCCTCTGTGTTGCCCTCAGCGCCTAGTATATTTCTGACCACTTCGTGGGTCGTCAGTAAACCCACTTATGAATACGGCTTCCTCATTGAAATATCTAGCTCATCGCTAAAGCAAGCATTAGCACAAAGGAACTGTGAGATCTGTCAGCAGAACTGGAGATGTAGGCTATTTTCCATCATTCTAGGAAGGGAGACTGAGGCACAGTGAGAAAATGGCTCATTTAAACATCCTGCAATTAGTCAACGGCTAACCGGAGATGCCAAATTTTGCTGTTGAGTTATTTCAGTTGTGTCTGACTCTTCATGATCCAATTTGGGGTTTTCTTAGCAAAGAGTGGTTTGCCATTTCCTTCTCCAGCTCATTTTACAGATAAGGAAACTGAGGCAAACAGGGTTAGTTGACTTGCCTAGGGTCACACAGCTAGTGTATAAGGCCAGATTTGAAGTCAGGAAGATGAGTCATCCTGACTTCAGGGCTAGAGTTCTATCCACTGTGCCACTTAGCTGCCCATGTCAAATTTTATGACATCTCAAATGGCTGACCATTTAATGCCAAATCCACATTTTCTGGCTTATATAGCCTCATGTATTTTCCCCAAGACCAAGCAGCCCCCTTCATGCTGGGGGCAGATACAAGGTGGTATGCCATGTCTGGATGAAGCAATCTGCAGTGAACCTCATTAAGTGAGAGGGGAGAATAAGACAGCCTGACAAAAGAGAGGCGGGGGGAGACAGAGGGAGAGGGAGAGGGAGACAGTGAGAGAGGCGGGGGGGGGAGGGAGAGAGAGAGAGAGAGACAGAGAGAGAGAGAGAGAGACAGAGAGAGACAGAGAGAGAGAGACAGAGGGAGACAGAGAGAGAGACAGAGAGACAGAGGGAGAGGGAGACAGAGAGAGAGGGAGAGAGTGCCACTTCGGAATGGAATCATTTGCTTGCCAACTTAATCACACCTCTCAGTCACCCTCTCTTTATTTTAATCTTCCCCTCCTGTTGGCATTGTCTTATTTTAAGAGCTGACAGTGATGAGCTCTACTCAGTGAAGCTCTCTGGGGGAAGGGACCTTTCCCTCCTGTTCCTCCCTAGCTAGAACACTTTTGGAGCATCTACAGGACGGCATAAATCACCATCCCCACTGCCGATGAGCAGTCACTCAGGTGCTTTTCTGAGAGGAGGCATTCCTGATCCCATTTACTGACATGAAGGAGACAAAGTGAAGGATGATGAGGGCTTTCCTGGGAATCAGCTGGAGTTCAGAAATCACCAGATTTAGAGCTGGAAGAGAAGTTAGAAATCTTCTTGTCCAGTGTCCTCATTCTGGAGAAGGAGAGTGAGGCCCCAATAGGTAAAATAACATCTGGGTCTCACCGGTCCTTAGTGGAAAGAGCCCTGGGTTTGGTGTTCAAATCCCAGCTTCCACACTATGTCAAGATTTCATCTCACTTAGAGAAATCAGAAAATGCCCTGAAAGTAAGAATGAATGAAAGAGCATTTATTAAGCTCTTATTATGTGTTAAGCAATGTACTAAGCACGGCAATCCAAATAGGAAAAAAGGGAGATGGTACTCACTCTCAGGGTACTCACACATCACCTGGGGAAGAAAACACATTTTTTTAAAGGCTCAGCTGCAGGCCATATGGAAAGGCCTAGAATTCCTCAGGGTGCAGTAATAGGGTGGATGGCAAAGCCCAGAGTTTGCTAGGTTACATAAATAGGTAAGATGATAGTCCGGGGGGGGGTGGTGAGAAGGGGGGCTCTGCAAGGCATAAAGACAGGGCAGATGGTAAGTCCTGGTGGTATTCCATGGGAGATGAAGAGATACCTTCTCATCTAAGCCATGTGAGCAATTAAGTAACCCAGATGAAGTGGGAAGAGAAAGGAAGGTGAGAAGTTACCTCCAGGGGTGCTGAGTCTGTCTGGCACCCAGCCATGTTAGATGAAGTTAAGATGGTCCTCAGATGAGGGAGGGATCAAATTGGGGAAGGACTCCCTCTTTGTGGCAGGTCTTCCTATCACCCAATGGTGGGTATTTTCAAACCGCCAAATATATTCAGTGTTTCCTTCTTGTCCTATTTCTTCAAGTTTTCCACTAACCCAGAAAAGCAGAATTCACCTGGGAGGGAGTAGGACCTGTCATGGGGGCAAGGGGAGCCTGAGCAGATCCCATGGCCCAGAGGGAAGTCTCTCCATGGAGGGACAAGGCTATCAATTCCCAAAGAAGGCAGGGGTTATAATCAGTTACTGAGATCCAGAGTTTTGATTCAAGAGGACAGAGGCAATGGCCCCAGAAGAATATGGGTCAGCCCTAGAATGAAGAAAAGAATTCAGAGGGGTCTGAGGTCACAAGGATATGATATTAAGATAACAGGAATATGAGTTCAACCAAAACTTTCCTCAATTAGCTGCACTCACCTTTCCTGTGGCTGTGTGCCACAAGACGTGCGCTGGTGTGCAGGGAGACAGTGCCCCGGGCCTCCAGTACCTTCTAGACTGTACATGGATGGACAGCTCCAACTGCCACCACCTACAGGGCTGCCCTTGACAACAGCCATCTTAAAGCAGAGGCTGACAAGGTCTAAGAAACCGCAGGTCCCTTACAACTCAGAGATTCTAAAAGATCCTCTCAGATGATCCCAGGACATAGCCAGAGCATATCCCAGGATATACCCAGTCAGGAATTTCCCTCTGTGGTTGCCTTGACAATCATCTAGCCTTCCAGAGATGGGAAGTTCACTACCCAGAGGCAGTTCGTTTCACTTTTATATAACTCTAATTTTAAAAAGTTTTTCCTCCTTATACCAAACAGTAGGATGTAAACATCTTAAGGGCAGAAACTATTTAATTGTTTTTTAATCTTTGTTTTCACTGCTCAGTACAATGTCAGGCACATATAGTAGATGCTTAGTACAGAATCTGAAAAACTGAAAATGAGTCTTGCTTAAATATCAAGGAAAAAATGTGTGGTGAGTGTAAGCAGGTACAGAACTTAAAAAAATAAGGAACTACAAAGTGGAACCCAGGTAGAGGATGCCATTTAATATTTAAAAAAGTATGACGAAAAATAAAATGAACTGGTTATGTAGTGAGAATGAGGAATAACCTAATGGGCATCCCAAGTGCTCCAGTGGCATACTCATGATGTTAGGAGAAATTAGGAGAAATTGAGGAAGGCCCTCAGCATCTCGGATGGGCTTAGCCCATGGCAAACTTCTGAGAGGACGTGAACAAGAGCCATACAGCAGCCACAAATGGGCTGTTTCCTGCTTATTGGAGGGTTCTATTGGTAAGACTGCCACTCCATTCAGGTTGAGTATTCCCCATAATCCATGTGCCTAGTAGGTGCTGAGAATCCATTGATGGACTAAAAAGAGAGGGAAGGAGTATAGAAGGAGGGGAAATGAGGAAGGTACAGTATGTGAGGGAAGAAAATACCCATGCCATTGGGGGTTATTAGGCACTGATCCCCAATAGGTGCTTAATCCTGAATTTGGCACAAGGTAGAGATATTACCCAAAGAAAGCCAGGTCACCTGCTTAGGCAGCTGATGACGCAAATGACAAAATAAGCAAAAACCCTAAAGAATCTACATACATAGACATGGGGAGGTGGAGGTGGAACATTATGCAGAATTCCAGTAGGCTCCCAGAAGAGCGATTTTCATAGGTAGGCTCTGAAGAAGTGTAGGCAGGATTCGGTTTGGAGAATGGGGGAAGAGAAGCTATTTCCTACATGAGCAATGGCAAAGCTTCTCTAAGCTTTGAGACTGAGAGAGATGTGGGAAGGGGCTGAGAGGGGCAGGGAGTATATTCTTGGTTGGAAGGAAGGTAGAGTATCAGTGGAGGGCAGGAAAGGATAGGTATGATAGGTTGGGAACAAATCCTTTTCCTGGGAAAATTCTAAAGGCTGGGTCAAGAAAAACATTAGATCTATCGTGGAAAGAGTACTGGATTTAAAGTCAGGGGACCAGAGCTCTGACTCTGGCCCTGCTGCTTCCCGAGTGACCTTAAGCAAGTCACTTATCTTTCCTAGGCCTTGGTTTACTCATCTATAGAGTGAGGGGATTGATTGAGCTAAGGATCCCTTAGGTACTATCCATCTCTAAATCTATGGTCCTATGATCACATGACCTTAAGTGGGTCAATGTAAGGAGACAAAGAGTCATAGAGTGAGGGCAAATATGTCCAACTCTGAAGGTCTTGTCCAGCTCTAAATTTATGAGCCCATGACCTTGGCAGTGTAAATATAGGGAAAGACATAGAGGCTTATATAGAGAAGGACACTGTCCAACTCACACACCACTTTCAACAAATGTAATGGCGTCTCCACCCAGACTGGCATAACTCCACACTTCTGGGGCAGGAGTGTGGGATTATTGGAACATTTGACTTCACTGAGAAGGGAGCTTGAATAACCAAAAACAGGATCTGGTCCTTTCTTGTACTAAGGACACAATTGCCCAAGAAAAGGCTTTTGTTTTCATCTGAGGGTTTCATTGCAAGCTTTATTGCAAGAGGATCATGGGACCTCTCTGTGCTAAGGAAGTCAAATGGAAAACTCCAGGGACACCCCTCCCTCCCCAGAACTCCTTCAGGACTGGGAGGATGTGATGGAGGCAGTGAATGAAATATTTGGGGGAGGTATGCTTTCAGAGAGGATCTCCAAAATGGTGTGAATGGACAAGGAAAAAGCCTCTGAAAAGGACTCATATAAGCAGCAAATAAAGGCAGGCTAAATTAGACTATTTTTGCTACTAAAAAACCCAAATGCCTTGCATAGGCTGAGGATCCCCTTCCCCTCATGAGCATCAGCTACCTGTACAGACCTCCTGGAGCGTATTGTTTTTCTTTTAGAATCTGATAAGTCTCTGTTGTTTATTCGGAGGAATGGATGAGTATATGTAACTCGCTGAACAAGAGAGCTTGAGAATGGGACGGAGGGAGGTGCCAGTCATCACCACACCAGCATTTTGAACAGTGCTTGCTATAGAGTAGGCACTTGCTAAAGACTCGTTGACTTGGCATTATAGCACAGCCGTTCCCCAGACACACAGGAGATAGGGGACTATTGCTTTTTTGGTCTGTAGAGGCATATCTCAACGATATTGTGGGTTCAGTGCCAGATCACCACAATAAAATGAATATCTCAAAAAAGCCACTGAATTTCTTGGCTTCCCAGCGCACATAAAAGTTGTGTTTACACTATACTGTAGCCTATTAGGTATGCAATATCATACCTTTAAAAGGTATATACCTTAATTAAAAAATATTGTGTTATAAAGTGGCAATCATCAAAACTATCTGGTAATGGTCAAGAAATAGGTGGTGGATCAGTGGAATAGATTAGGTACACAAGAAATAGTAGTCAATTACCATAGTACCTAGTGTTTAATAAACCCCCAAACCCCCCAGCTTCTGGGATAAGGAACTCACTATTTCACAAAAACGGCTGGGAAAACCACAAAACAGTATGGCAGAAACTAGATACAGACCAACATTTTACACCATATACCAAGACAAGGTCAAAATGGTTACATGATTTAGACATAAAGTGTGATATCATAAGCAAATGAGGAGAGCAAGGAATAGTTTACCTGTCAGATCTATGGAAAAAGGAAAATTCATGATCAGATAAGAGACAGAGAGCATTCCAAGATGTAAAATGGATAATCTTAACTATATTAAATTAAAAAGGTTTTGCGCAAACAAAACCAGTGCAAGCAAGATTAGAAGGAAAGTGGAAAGTTGGGAGACAATTTTTACAGACAGTGTCTATGAGAAAGACCTCATGTCTCAAATGTATAGTGAACAGAGTCAAATTTATAAGACTACAAGTCACTCCCCAACTGATAAATGGTCAAAAGATACAGACAGACAGTTTTCAGGCAACGAAATCAAAGCTATCTATAGTCATATGAGAAAAAATTCTCTAAATCACTATTGATTAGAGAAATGCAATTTAAAACAACTCTGAGCTACCATTTCATACCTATCAAGTTGGCTAATATGACAGAAATGTAAGATGATAAATGTTGGAGAAGATGTAGGGAAATTAGGACACTAATGCATTGTTGATGGAGTTGTGAATTGGCCCAATTGTTACGGAAGAAATTTGGAACTACACCCAAAGAACAATCAAACTGTACATACCCTTTGATCTAGCTACACCACTACTAGGTCTGTATCCCAAAAAGATCATAAAAAAGGGAAAAGGACCCATATGTACAAAAATATTTATAGTAGCTCTTTTTGCGGTGGCATAGAATTGGAACTTGAGGGGATGCCCATCAGTTGACTGATTTAGTTGTAGTGAATGGCTGAACAAGTTGTAGTATATGATTGTAATGGAATACAATAAGAAATAATGAGAGCTATAAGAAATGATGAGCAGGTGGATTTCAGAAAAACCTGAAAAGACTTACATGAACTGATGATGACTGAAGCAAGCAAAACCAGGATAATATTGTACACAGTAACAGCAACATGGTATGATGATCAACTGTGATTGGCTTAGCTCTTCTCAGCAATACTGTGACCCAAGACAATTCCAAAAGACTCATGATGAAAAATGGTATCCACATCCAGAGAAAGAATTCATGGAGTCTGAATGCAGATGGAAGCGGACTATTTTCACTTTCTTTTTTTTGTTTGTTTGTTTCTTCCTTTTGATCTGTTTTGTCTTTTACAATGTGACTAATACAGAAATATTTTACATGATTGCACATATAAACCTATGTCAAATTGCTTACCATTTTAGGAAGAGGGAAGGGAGAGAGGGAGAGAGAAAATGTAGAACTCAAAATTTTATTAAAATGAATGTTAAAAATTGTCTTTACATGTAATTGAAAAACAAAATACTATTTAAAAATACTTTATTATTGTTGTTTGTGCTTCATTCTCAGGGGAGACCAATGACATCATGAGGGTAATGTTTTGACTGGCTCTTAAATTGGATTTAAGTGAGGCAGAGCTGTGTAAAATAATGAGCCTCACTCTGTCCTCCAGAATGATTGCAGTCCAGTGGCAAGACAAAAGTCAAGATGACTGGCGATGACCCAGGTTGCAGTGCACCTTGGCCTTTCTACATTTTTGTCTCAATACCTGAGCACAAAGCTTTTTCTTTAACCAGAAAAGAAAAACAAAACAGAGCAAAACCACAAGATAATGTGGAAGGAGACACTAACAGTTGGGGATACAGGAAAGGTTTCATGAAAGTAGCTGTTGAGCTGAGTCTTGAAGGAAATTTGAGACTCTAAGACCTGTCAGTGAGGAAGGAGTGCATTCCAGGCATGAAGCACAGCCAGTACAAAAGCACAGAGAGTCATGGTATCCACCATCACTCATCAAGAGTTTTCTCTTAGCTAGGAACACAGATAAATATGCATCTACCAATAAAGTATAAATATGGCAAGAAAAGAGATTGTCAAAATAGTGTCCAGAAAATGCAGTCTCTGGTTTATTCTTTTCAATAGCAGGAGACTCCCATTTCTGCCACCTTTCCTCTTTGCAAAGAGATCGTGGTTTAAAGCAGTGTGGGAGTATATTCAAAATGCTTGAAAAAAGTGAAAATGCCCAGCTAATGATTCTCGAACACTAATTTTCAAGAAAAGGCTCCAAAGATCATGCCATTGTAAGCTATGAGTATATTGCCTCTTTTCTTTTCAAATCTCTTGGCTTGATCATAAGATTATTTTGATATTTTAAATGCTAACTGTCATCTGAGCCTTCAGTCAGCCACAATCTTTTTGCTGGTGGAGGGTCTTGCCTTGATGCTGATGGACGCTGACTGATCATGGTGTTGGTTACTGAAGGCTGGGGAGGCTGTGGCAATTTCTTACAATAAGACAACAACGACGTTTATCACATCGATTGATTCTTCCTTTCACTTGAACATGTAGAAGCTATTGTAGGGTTATTAATTGGCCTAATTTCAGCATTGTTCTCTGTCAAGGAATTAGGGAAGCCCTAGGAGAGGGAGAGAGACAGGAAATGCTGGTTGGTGGAGCTGTCAGAACATACAACATTCATTGTCTTATATAGGCACAGTTAGCAGTGCCCTGAAACAGTTACAATAGTAACATCAAAGATCACAGATCAGCATATTTGTAGTTGTTGTTGTTGAGTTATTTCTGCCGTGTTTGACTCTTATGACCCCGTTGGGGTTTTTCTTGGCAAAGATATTAGAATGGTTTGCTATTTCCTTCTTCGGCTCATTTTACAGATGAGGAAACTGAGACAAACAGGGTTAAGTGACTTGCCCAGGATCATTACAGCTAGTAAGTATCCAAAGCCTGATTTGAACTCAGGTTTTCCTGACTCCAGGCCCAGAGTTCTAACCACTGTGCCACCTGAGCTCCCAGATCACCATACTAGATATGATGATGGTGGTGATGACGATGATGATGATGATGATGGTGGTGTTTGAAATATTGTGAAAATTACCAAAATGTGACACAGAGACACTGTGTGAGCACATGCTATTGGAAACATGGCACCAATGGACATTCTTGATGCAGGGTTGCCACAAACCTTCTATTTGTAAAAAATCACAAGATCTGCAAGGCCCGATAAAGTAAAGTGCAGCAAAACAAAGTATGTCTATAGTTGGGTTACTTTATCCAGAAGGCTATGGGCTTGTGCCTTGCTTTCTGCTCCTGCAAAGCTTCAGCATCTCCTGCATCTCCGGGCTTCTTTTATCCCTGACACTAGACTTGGGGCTAATCCAGTGCTCCAGACTCCTCCCCAAGGGGTAACTCTGTCTCTCCTAAGGCCCATGGGCCATAGCAGCTGCTCTATTAGCTGCTCACTTCCTGCGTCTTCCATCTGAAGGACTTGACAAGCCTCTAGAAAATGAGGATAAATGGGCCAATCTACAAAAGAATAACTGAGAGGCAATATAAAATGGGAACCGTTTGAAAACATAACGCTCTGGCATTCAGTGAAAAGAGCTGAATTTTAAATAATTAAGCATAGATGGCAGAAACAAGGGCTGTGTTTTAATTGCTCCCAGCATTACCTCATTAGTAATCCCCTACGAAACACTTGACATAGATTATTCTTAATGGAGAGCAAGATTATTTATAACCAAATGCACATACCCCTCCCCTATTTATGCTCTATGGCTATCTATGGGGAAAGACAAGTTTAAAATAAATCATAACATTTCTATAAAATCAATATATAAAGATTTTCTCAGTGGAGAAATTCTGGGTCTCCCCTGGCACACCCTGCTCCCCATCTTCTCCATCCCAAAGCAGATTCCAGATGTTCTTTAAGTGAAATCCTCTACTAAGCAGCAGCAATATGTTGTGGGGAGGGGGAGAGATATTGATTTCATTAGTCAATTACTTCAAAACAATTTTAGCCCTTTGCATTTTATGGAAATGAAGACCACAGCCTCATCAAACATACCACAAGGGAATGCAGGTGAGTCCTAGCCAACATATTACCTTGACCTTGAAGGTCTGGGCCCCCGCAGGCTATAAAGATAAAATGAACTAATTCAGTCTGTTTCCATTCTGGTTCTCCATGGCTAATGCAGTGCGCTTGAAGTTGGCAAGGAGAGTTATAGAATCTGCTGGAGTTTGGTCCCTTTCTAGGGGTCTGGCATGCCAGACTAGCCCTGTGCTCCGATGCGGTTTTCTTTGCTATGAAAGATGGTTCTGTCAATGTGGCAGAACATTGATCTAATTGGATAATTGCAATATAAAAAGGCTTCGGCACAGCTGGGGACTCTCCCTGTGGAACAATCCAATTTCTCCAGCCTGGAAACCCAATAGATCTCACATCAGCATCAGAAACAAAGCCTGTGGGGGGAACTCTCCCTAGCTCCAGAGTGCAGAAAGGGTAGTAGTAAGAGAAGAAGCGTTAGCATTGTTCTGCTTGGCCCTGGAGGGCAGAACAGGAGCGGTGGGTGAAGTTACAAAGAAATCGAGTTGGACTTTATGTGAGGCAGAACTTCCTAACCAAGAGAGCTGTTCCAAAGCAGAATAAGCTGCCTCCAAAGACGTTCAGTTTCTCCTCATTGGAGGTCTTCTGGGAAAGACTAGATGACCATTTATCAGGTATTTTGTAGTGAGGATTCTTTTTTTGGGGGGGGGGAGGGATATGAATTGTAAAAGGCTGGCACTGAGGTTTCTTCAACTCTGAAATTCTGCTATCAGTAAAACAAGAGACTGATGGGCTGAGGATTCCAATTCCAGCTCTGTTCCTAACTCTGCCCTGTCCTGTACAGCTGTGCCACTTGGCTTGTTTTTGCCTCAGTTCCACTCTAGCACTGCACAAGGCACAGAGTTTCAAGCTTGTCCCCTGAAGCCTAGAACAAACAAAATATTTTTAGTTATTGACTCACCGTGTGTGACCTGACCTGCGTCACTTTGACTTTCACTGTGTCTCCCACTTCCAATTCTGATTGCTCATTCTCTCCCTCCTCTCTCCAGTCTACCCAATCCCCCCTCCCTGACGCGCACACACACACAAGATCATGGGTCATATGGGTCATTGATTCAGAGTAACATCATCTAATCCAATGCCCTCATTTTACAGATGAGGACACTGAGGCCTGAAGAGATTAAGTGACTTGCTCAAGGAAATATAGAATAAGTGGCAGAGCTAGTATTTGATCTTAACTCCTTTGTTCACTGTGCACTGACTCCAAGTTCAATGCACCTGGTTTAATTATGCTGCTGCTGCAGCTCCACCAGGGGCAGCTAGGTGGCACTATGGATAGCCTGGAGCGAGGAGGACCTGAGTTCAAATCAGACCTCAGACACGGAGTAACTGTGTGACCCTGGGAAAGTCACTTAACCCTGTTTGCCTCAGTTTCCTCATCTGTAAAATGAGCTGGAGAAGGAAATGACAAACCACTCCACTATCTTTGCCAAGAAATACCCAAATGGGGTTGTGGAGAAACGACTGAACAACTGAATAATACAGTGACTTCATCTGAAAGTTCATGCAATATTTCACATCTGTAACATGTCCCCACCTCTCTATTTTTAATTTTTTTTTAATGAACAGGAATAAATTTTCTCTCTTTCACAGCCCATACACCTTTGGGGAAAAAAGCCAAAAGTAAACCAAATTCCTTGTAACAAATATGTGTAGTCAAGCAGAACAGATTCACTCATTGGCTGTATGCATAAATATATGTCTTATTCTGCATCCGGGATCCCTCACCTCTCTGTCATGGAGAACATGTTTCATCTGGCTGTCATCAGTCCTCCTAGAATCAGGAATGGTTCTTGTATTGACCAGAGCTCTTACAGTTTTCAGAGTTATCTTTACAATGTTGTTATTGTATACATTATTCTCTGGATTCTATTAATTTCATTCTGTTCAGTTTGTAAAAGTCCTCAAAATTGTTCATTTTTATGATATTGATATTATGGTATAAGTTGTTCTCCTGGTTCTGCTTTCTTAATAATTGCTTATTGATTGATTGCATTCACTCTGCATGTGTTCATGAGTCTTTCCAAGTCCCTCTAAAATAATCTCTTTCCTCTTTTCAACATCAGGAGTACTCCGTCATATTTCTATGTCACAACTTATTCAGCCATCCTCACTTGATGGACGTCTCTTCCTTTAGTTTCCAGTTTTTTTTTTTGTCACCACAAAAAAAAGGGCTGCTATCAATATTTTTGTACATGGAGGACCTTTTTCTTTTCCAGCACTTTTGGGTAAAGGTCTCACAGTGGTATACCTGGATCAAAAGGTTTGCACTGTTTAGTAAATTTTTGTGTAAAATTTGGATGTAATTAGCACAAGGTCAGGAACACAGTGAACACTTACTAAATGCTTGTGGGTTTTTTTTTATTTCCAATTTTCTTTTCAGAATAGTTGAATCCACTCATAGGTCCACCACCAATGAATCAATGAACCTGTTTTCCCACAGCCCTTCCAACATTTGTCATTTTCTTTTTTTGTCGTCTTTGCCACTCTGATGGGTGAGAAGTGGAAGCTCAGAATTGCTTAAATTTGCATTTCTCTAATTAGTAGTGATTTGAAGCATTTCTTCACGTGGCTATAGATAGCCTGGGTTTCTTCCCTTGAGAACTGTCTGTTCATATCTTTAAGCCATTTATCAGTTGGAGGTAACTCTTATTCCTACAAATTTGAATCATTTCCTAATATATGATAAATGAGAATTTTATCAGAAAAAACTTGTTGTAAAGACTTTTTCCCAGTTAGTTTCCCTTTTAATCTTGGCTTTATTGAATTTGTTTATGCAAAACCTTTCAAAATTTATGCAATCAAAATGACCCATTTTATCTTCTATGTTCTTCTCTGTCCTTTGGTAATGAACTTTTCTTCTATCCATAGATCCAATAGGACCTTTTTTTTTTCTGTTTGTCTGATTCATTTATGGTGTGACCCTTTGTTTTTAGGACACATACACTTTTGGAGCTTATCTTAGCATGAGGTGTGAGGCGTTATCTAAATCTAATTTCTTCCATAGTACTGTTTGATTTTCGTAGCCATTTTTGTCAGATACCAAATTCTTTTCCCAGTAGCTGGGGTCTTTGGGTTTAGTGAATACTAGGAGAGTATTAGATATATTTGCTGTATAGCTGATCTGTTCTACTGATTATTCTTTTTTAACAATATCAAATTGTTTTAAACAATAAACATTTATTAAATAGCTATTTTGTGCCAGGCATTGTGCGAAGGGCTACAAATGCAAATGAGAAAAAAGATAATCCCTACCCTCAAGGAAATTACAATCTAATTGTATTATTACAAAACATTAAAACCTAATGTTTTGAGAATTACCATTTTCTAATATAGTTTGGGATCTGCCACTGTTATGCCCCCTTTGTTCTCATTTCTTTTCATTATTTCTCTTGATTAAAGTTATTTTTTCTAGGTCTATAAAGTAATCCTTTGATACTCTGATTAGTGTGGCATTGAATAAGTAAATTAATTAAGGTAGGATTAGCATTTTTATTTTGTATGCTTCCTACTCATGAGCAATTAATATTTACTTCTGCAATGGTACTTTATAGTTAAATTTGTAGAATTCTTTTGTGCATCTTGAAAGGTAGACACCTAAGTATTTTGTGCTTTTTTGCATCCCTAAAGCTTAGCATAGTGACCAGCACACAGTAAGCATTTAATAAATGTTTGTTGACTGACTGATTGTTTTCTTCTACAGAACCTAGCACCCTGCCTCTCACATGCAGTGTGCCCTTAAGAAATGTTCACTGATGGATGGGTGCTGAATTTCATCTCTGCTTTGCCACCAAACACCTAGCACAGTGTCTTCAATGCTTCAAGAATCTCCTTGGTACAGGTTATGTTCTGCCGCACCATAGATTACAGGCCCTTTCAGATGTAGTAGGTGGTCTCTGAGAGTTATTGTGGCCAAAAATTTTTATATCCTGCTTATATTAATTTTGCTTATGGAGGTAGGTTTGTATGTTGGGTAAAATGGCTGGCATGAGGGCCATAGGATTGCAGATTCAGAGCCATTAAGGAACTCAGACACCGTCTAATTCAACCCTCATTTAATAACTATGAGTGTTGACGCTGTTTAATTCGCGTCCAACTCCCCGTGACCCCATTTGGGCTTTTCTTGGCAGAGATATTAGATTTCCTTCTCCGACTCATTTTATAGGTGAGGAAAGTGAGGGAAGTGACTTGCCCAGAGTCACACATCTAATACATACCTGAGGCCAGATTTGTACTCAGGTCTCCCTGACTCCAGGCCAGGTGCTCTATCCACTGAACCACAGATCCAGGTACGACTTGCATTGGCTTACCTGAATACATACAGTTTCCCCGAAGTCAGGTGTTCTTACCCTTCTTGGTTTCATGGACCTCTTAGGCAGTGCTGTAGAACCTATGGATCCCTCCTTGGAATCAAGTTTTTAAATGCATAAGATAAAATACGTAGGATTACAAAGAAAACCAATGATTCTGAAATATAGATATACATACATATACATGTGGGTATATGCATATATATACATATATGCATGTGTGTATGTGTTTATAAGTTCCTAGACCCTCGGTTAAGAACCTTTGCCCTACAAAGAATTGGAAATTGATGGGATGCCCATCAATTGGAGAATGGCTGAACAAGCTGTGGTATATAAATGTAATGGAATATTATTGTTTCATGAGAAATGACGAGGAGGCAGATGTCAGAAAAACCTGGAAAAGACTTGCGTGAACTGATGCTGAATGAAGTGAGCAAAACCAGGAGAAATACATAGTAAAAGCAACATTGTGTAGTGACCCACTTTGATAAATTTAGCTCCTCTCAGTAATACAAGTATCTAAGACAATTCTAAAAGACTCGTGATGGAAAATGCTGTCCACATCCAGAGAAAGAACTATGGAGTCTGAATGCAGATCAAAGCATACTATTTTCTCTTTTTTTGTTTTTTGTTCTTTCTTTCTAGTGGTTTTCCCCTTTTATTCTGATTCTTCTTTCACAACATGACTAATGTGGAAATATGTTTAAGATGATTGTACATGTATAGCCTATATCAGATTGCAGGCCATCTTGGGGAGGGGAGAGGGAGGGGGTACAATTTAGATCTCATCTTATAAAAATGAATATTGAAAACTAAAAACTAGCAAACAAGCAAACAAATAAATAAATTTTTAAAAATAAAAAATAAATCCTGCCCTAAGTAGAGTGCAAGATTGCTGGGTACCTGAATTGTTTGGGGTTTTTTTTGGGGGGGGAGTTTGTAACCCCAGAGGTCAGCGTAATACCTTACACATTTTCCATAGCAAATACTTAATAAATGCATATTGAATTGAATTGAATTGAAGTTAACTGGTCCACAGGCAACAGACATAGGCCATTCTCCAAGCCTTTATAGCTTTATGGGGTCTACCAGAATTTATTTTTCCAGAAGCCTGCATTACCTCCACACACAGAAGAATGATCAGAAGAAGTTTTGAAGGCTCTTAATTAATATCTCTTTGTTTGAATGAGTCTATATTTTCAAACCCCCATGGCTAGGGGTCTGCCTTCGGTAGCCTTCCATACTATTCAGTCTAGCCTAGAAAAATCTGTCTCCATCCAGGCCTGGTATTTGGCTGCCCCCATCTTGTTTGGTACGCCTCCCTTTGGGTCCTGTTATAAATTTAATTCAGCTGAATCACTGTAAGTTAAACTTAGCTCTGTCTGAGAGGGTCACACAGAGGGGTGGGCAGGCAGCAGCCACGGATAGATTGTTTGCTTATTCTTGGCCCCAGGAGGAGGTAGCTGATAAGGAAAGGGAATTGGTTTAAAGGTGAAATCGAATTACAAGAAGTAAAGCAATAAAGGGGAACTCGGGCTGGCAGGTTTTTCTTCCATGCACTTCCCCAGGTAGGAACAGCCTGGAGCCTAATCAGGGTCTTGGCCAGAGTAATAGGCTGCACATTGGCTCTCTCCCCTGACCTCCTGGGGCTCCTTCCCATCAAAAGGCAGAAGGAGCCAGGTCTGTTCTGAATACACCAGCTAGTTAGGAAATTGACTAGTGGGAAACAGCTGAGGGAGGGAGGAAGCCCTCAGTGAAAATGACTTTCAATTAGCTGGAGCTAACCATGCCAAGATGCTTCTTCAAACCGACTCTGGTGCAGCAGCCCTAGCCCTTCCAAAGACTGCTTTCATGGGCTATTTGACTGCCCCTGTTAACCAGAGTTCACCCAGGGAGAGAAGAAAAAATGTTCCCTCTCTTAGAAACCTGGGCATAGAGGAACAGGATGAGATGGTGACGAATACAGATTGAGAAATGACTTTGGGATCCTAGGATCACAGATTAAGAGTCTGGAAGTCACCTTGGAGGCTCTCTGGGCCAACTTCCTTACACAGGTGACAGAAACTGAGGCTAGAAACTGAACCTAGAAAGGGCCAAAGGCACGGATGATTGTAAAATTCAGGGTTGATTACTCACTGACTTTAATACAAAGAGACTCAGAAAGACTTAACTGAGAAGGAAAAAGGATAATGATTCACAATTTTTAAAAGCATTTTGAGGTTAATAAAGCACTTTCTTCACATCAGCCTGGTGAAATAGGTAGGGAAAGAATTACTGTATCTATTTTAAAGAAAAAATTAGAGCCCAGAGAGGTCAAGTAAGGTGCCCTGGATCACACAGCAAGTAAGTGACAGAGTTAATTTGATTCTGGAGAGTGCTATTAAGATGACTTAAATAACCAGATGGGTCAGCTAGGTGGCACCATAGTGCACAGAGCACTGGTCCAGGAGTCAGGAAGACTCCCCTCCTGTGTTCAAATTCAGCCTCAAACATTTACTAGCTGTGTGACCCTGGGCAAGTCACTTAACTCTGCCTCCATTTCCTCCTCATCCAAAATGGAGAAGGAAAGGTGAACCACTCCAATACCTCTACCAAGAAAACCACAGAGTCAGATAGGACTGAACAAAATAGTCAGATGACTAAATTGACTGTAACACAGCCCAACTCTTTCAGCCTTTAAAAAGCACTTGCAATCTTGACCTTGTGTCCTTCCTTTATGAAAGCCTTCCTGTGGGAAGAAAGGTGTCTTGCAAACCCAGTCAGCAAAGACCCCAAGCATGGCCTGGAGCTAGAATACTACTCTGGGTAACAGGAGAGGCAGGCTCTTATCCCAGCACTACCACTGACTTTGACCTTGGGGACTGAGTCGCTCAATCTCTATTTGCATCAGTTTCATCCTCTGTGATGAGTGGATAAAACCAGCTTTCAGGATGCTCACAATTGTAGCATGTCATGGTCCTATAAATGAAGCAGAACGAGGCCTGTGCCTTCACCTCCTCTATCCCTACTGACCTGTGGTCAAACTGTTTTCTGTAGTTTGCCCCCTACCTAACCTCCCTCCTCATTGGTTTTGCCCCAGGTGAAAAATGTCTAGCTATGATTCTAGGATCAACCATCTCCTTGGCTCCTTCTTCTCATAATGTAGGGGTTGACTTTTATGGGATGTATGTTTATAGCTAGGGCAATGGCAGAAACCCTAATCATAGATCAGACTTTTATTGGTGTTATATTCTATTTTCTCTTATTCTTATGTGTCACCTAAAGAGAGGGGGCTGAACAATGTCCACCATGTTTGGTCTGGATTGGGTGTTCATGTTTACATCATGGAATCCTTTGGGAGTGAAGCTATTGATTCCTTCCACACATCCTGCCCCTAGGGTATCAGAAAACACTCCACAGAATAACAAAGTAGAATTGATCCTAGCTATTTTTTTGAACATTCACCCTTCCCCAGAACCCCCTAGACCATGAAATCACCAGAGAATATGTCCTGGGGGAAATAACCCAATAAACTCTGAAACTCCTGTGGAGTCTACACTCTCCTGATTCTTGAGTAAGCATAACTGACTTGGTTCTCTCCACTATGCATCTGCTCCCCTGCCTGGTGTTCTCTACTCTATACAACAAGATGCCCCTGTGTCTGGGATCCCCTAGTGGCCCCCCCTTTCCTGCCTCCTTTTGTACCTTGTCTCTCCCCATTGGATTGCAAGCCCCTTGAGGAAAGAGTATGTTTTTCTTTTATTAATTGTATCACTAGCATTTAGCCCAATGCCTGGCACATAGTAGGTGCTTAATAAATGTTTATTGGATTGGATTGTTTAAATAGCTCATTATACCTAGCCAGTCTCAACTATGTTTCACGTTAAACTTCCACCATCTTCCTGTCAGATAATTACTCCTTCTCTCTTCCTCCCCAACCCCCACCAATTTTCACTGTAATCAAATCAATACTGCCATTGTGATCAGAAAATTATTTTCCAAATCAAAGTGTTTTCTGTGGTCACCAGTTGCCTAGATGCGTGTGTTGTCTCTCCCATCAGAATGTAAGCTACTTGAGGACAAGAACTGGTTATTTTATTATTATTATTTGTATTCCCAGCACTTAGCACAGCGTTTGGCTCACATTCAGAGCTTAATAAATGCTTTTTCTTTCATTTGTTCATTATTTCTGAAAAACATCCTAAAGTGAGAGTCAGAAAACAGTCTTAATTCCATCACTTATCAGCTTTGTGACCTGAGACAAGTCACATACCTTTTTTGAACCTTAGCCTCCTCATTTGTCAAATGGGGTAAAACTACCTGACCTGTCTACCTCTTAGGTAATTGTAAGCATCTGATGAAGTAAAATATGAGAAAGTGCTTTGTAACTTAGAAGGATGTATAAATTAAGTTCTTACCACAGGAGACAGGCAAAGTGTCAAAGGGCACAGAGTTAGCAATGGGTTGTGTTCCAATCCTACCCCTGATACACACTAGCTGTGTAATCCTCAGGGCCTAGAATACCTCTCTAAGACCACACACTGCAGAGCAGGGGTCTATTTTGATTGGCAGAGAAAGTCCCTTACTGGGGGCCTTCTAAACTAACAAAATCATAGATTCAATGAAAAAAATGAATTGCTACAAGAATACATAGATCACCCATAGATAGGGTCATCAGTTTAGGCCTGGGAAGGATCTTAGAGGTCACTGAAACCAACCCATTAGTTTTACAAATGAGCAAGTCGTACAACTAGTGTCTAAAGGGAGATTTGAACCTAAGTCTGCTTGACAAAGTCTGATAATCTACCCTTTAAACCTCATAAGAGGAGGTACTTCATAGGACCATAGATTCTTAGAATTCTAAACTAAAAGGGATCTGGGACACCAACTACCAATTTAAAAAAATTTTTTTAAATAGGGGCAGCTAGGTGGTACCATAGATAGTGTATCAGCCCCAGAAGTCAGAGAGACCTGAGTTCAAATACAGCTTCAGACACTTACTAGCTGAGTGACCCTGGGCAAGTCACTTAACACTTATTACTTCAAAAAACAAACAAACAAACATGAAGAAACCAAGGTCTGGAGTGGTTAAGTGACTAGTCCAAGTTGGCAAGTCATAGAATGAGAACTTAAAAGGAGGTCCTCTGTCTCCAAATCCAAGGCTCTGCCTACTTCTGGCTGAGGTCATAAGGTCAGGTTTCACAGAGGACATGAAGCATAATATTATTACTAATAATATCTAAAATTTATATAGTGCCTTGCTATGTGCCATGTAGCATGCTAAGCACTCTACAAGTATTATCTCATTTGCCTTACAACAACCTTGGGAAGACTGTTGTTATTATCCCCATTTCACAGATGATAAAAAATAATAATAATGCTGGAGCTTGAAAGATGGTCAGGAATTTGACAGTTCAAGGGCTGCAAGAAGCATTTTAGGCAGAGGGAGTAAGTCATAAAGAAAAGAACAAATAGGGTGAGTTTGAGAAATGACAAAGGAGACCTTTTACCTGGAACATCAGTTGAGGTAGATAACCTATTCATCTTGGAAGAGCAGGAGACCCCCGAGGATTTGAACTTGAGACTCTGTTGGCATCAAGGCAGCACAAAGCTGTCTCTCAAGCTTAATTCCTCGAGGCTCCCAGCCAAAAATCCTGCACCCTCTCCCCCTCTGTCAAGGGCTTCTATTGGGAAGAAAGGCATGTCAGTCTAATACTCTTCTGTCCCAATAATCCTAGACAAAAGACAGAAACAGGCTTAAAGCTAGGGAGTCCAGCCCCTCCATTCCCAGAAAGGCTGCCCTTCTGTTTAGATTTCTATTTTTCCAGTCTGGACATATGGGGGACATTTGGGGCAGGGAGTAGTGGTGGGAAGGAGGTGCAGCCAGATTTCTATCTTCTCTGTAAAGTAATCCATTTATGAGTAGGTCTCTTTTCCCATAGTAGGCATGGGGTGATTCATAGTTCTTACCTAGACAGTGACTCCGACTGACACATTTCCATTTGCCTGCCAAATCAGTCCAGGAACTTAATAAGAGAGAAACAGCACACCCAATTCCTCCAAATAGGGAGGGTCCTTGTGTGAGATGACTGACAATAAAAACACACACTGACCAAGGAAAATGACATTTTCTTTTACCTGTCTTCCTCAATGGGAGTCTGGAAGAGGGGGTCACAGCAATAACCCCTGTCTACCTTCCCAGCCTCGTTTCCCATTGCTACCTTTCCTGTATACATGTACCCTCCTACATTTACTATATCACTCTTGATTTCAGACAAAATGACAGCCTCTCTATTCCCCAAGAAGTGGAAAGAGCACTGCCTTTCAAGTCAAAGAACTTGAGTTCAAATCCTGTCTCTGTCACTGCCTGTGTGACCTTGGGCAAGTCAACCTCTCTGGGCCTCAGTTTCCTCATCTGTAAAGTTAGAGGGTTGGATCTCATGGCCTCTAATGAAGGTTCCTTTCAGCTCTAAACCTATGATCCTATGTTACAGCCTTTCTAACCCTGTGTATGCCATTTTTTTTTTCTGTGTGGAATTCCATCCCCTCACCATCCTCCCATATATTACAAGATTTTTCATTTCGTGATCTCTTTCCTCATGTGTGGCTCTTTGTGTACACCTCATCGAATCAGTTGACACTTAGTAAGAGCCTACTGCATACAGAGATACTACACAGTCTTGGAGGAGAACAAAGCTTATATGCCATATTATTCCTTCTCTATAGGAGTTTCCACAGTAGTAGAGGAACAAGACCCGGGCACACAAAGAGCTGTCACCCACATTATGACAACATAAGTAATTAAAGACAGTGCTTTGGGTCCAGTCATTCAAAAATTTCATATTCATCTCAGTAACCCATTATAAGCCCATATGTCTCATTTTAGCTTAAATCTTGGAACTTCAGAGTAGGAGGGACCTCAATGGTCATCTAGCTCAACCCATACCTACAAAGTACAAAAACAAAGGGCTAGGTGGCATCTGAGGGGCAAAGATTGTTACCCGTGAGGGGGATCAGGGAAGGCTTCCTGGAAGAGGGAGCATTTCAGTTGAGTTTTGAAGAATAGATAGAAATTCAGTGGGTGAAGAAAGAGAGAAAAATACTACATGGGCAAAGTCTTGGACACAGGGGAATGCAGCAAATGTTCAAGGGACACAGTAGAACAGTTTGGCAAGAACATGGAGTGTAAGGAAGGGAATAGTATGATATAAGACAGGAAAAGTAGAATGGGACCAAACCGTGGAGGTCTTGAACATCAGGCAAAAAAACTTAACCTTTCTTTAGAAGGCACTAGGGAACCACTGAAGATGTTTGAGCAGAGGAGGAGCATGACTTTTCTTATTTGCACTGATTACAAGTAGTCTCACATTATGCTTATTTCTGTCCCTGTCTTATCTTCCTTATAAGAGTCCATGTGGCATAACAGATAGAACGAGGGACTTATTGTCAGAAATACAGGGGTTCAAATCCCACCTATGACACTTATTAGTTGTGTGACCCTGGACAAGTCACTTAACCTCTTTTAGCCTCAGTTTCCTCATCTGTAAAATAACACCCACCTTGTAGGGTTGTTGTAATTATCAAATGAGATAATGTATGTAAAGCACTTTTACATACCATAACTCACCATAGAAGCATCATCGATTATAATTATCCCCAGATTATTATTAGTTATTAATTATCCCCCAATTTCTCTAGAACAGGGACCATGTCTAATAGACCTTTGTACCACTCTCCTTACAGGCCCTAGCTCAGTCTTTGTATAAAGTGGGCATAGTGAACTCTAGGTATGAATGAACCAGAGCAATTCAGATAGTTCAGGGTGGGGGGGCATATGATTGTCTCTGTGATCTTCTGGACTGTCTGATAAGTTTTTTTCCATTCTCTAGACCTATAAAACTTCCATCAGGCCAGATTAGAGGCACGATAGCACAGGCAGTTAGTGCTGATGCTGCCTGTGATGGTGTTTGACCTTACGAGATTTTTCCCTGCTTTTCCCCATTCATCACCAAAATGGCCAAATCAATAATACTTGGCTGGACAGCAGCCTCAGGAAGTGCACTGTGTCCTTGGCTGAGGATCAACATTTCATCTTGGGCATTGTTGTTTCCAGAGTAGGGATGATATAGGTACCTCAAGGACTCAGGAATCTTCTTCCTTGGGCACACAATCCCACAGAATCTCAGAACTGGATAAGGCTCCAGAGGTGATCTAGCCAAGCCATCCTCAACCAACAAACCCTTCTTCAATATTCCTAACTAGCATCAACTCAAATATTGTGTATTCTCTATCTCCTGCCATAGCACTTTCCAATTTGAGAAAGATCTAATTGTTAGGAAATTTGTCCTTAGGTTGAGGTTCAATCGGCCTCTACAGCTTCTCCCCATCACTACAAGTTTTGTTTTCTGGGATAAATTGTTTTTTTCAAATACAGCTCTCCAAAAATTCAAAAACAGACATCATATTCACCTGAAGTCTGCTTACTCCATAAATGTCTCTTTTTTTCCCTGGTTGATTCTTGCATGGTCTCTAGTACTCTTGTCATTCTGATTATGACCTTCCAGATGCTCCCAAATTTATAAAGAAGCTTCCTCAAGTGGGACACCCAGAACTCAGTACAATGTTGTGGTGGTGGTGGTGGTGGTGGTAGTGATGGTGGTTCAATCATGCCTGATTCTCTGTGACCCCATTTGGGATTTTCTTGGCAGAGATACTGAAGTGGTTTGACATTTTCTTCTTCAGCTTATTGTACAGATGAGGAAACTGAGGCAAACAGGGTCACATAGCTAGTAAGTATCTGAGGCCAGATTTGAACTCAGGAAGATGAGTTTTCCTGACTCCGGATTTGACACTCTGTGCATTATGGCACCACCTAGCATTCCAATTCAGGTATTACCAGGACATAGTATAGAAATATTCTCACTTTCCTCATTTTGTAACACCATGCACCTATGAATTCAAGCCCAAGACTGAAATAAACTCTTAGGATATCAGGCCATGCACACATGCTCTTATTGAGATTGCAGAGGGCTGAGATTCCTAGATCATTTTCAGGTGACCTGTTATCTAGCCATACTTCCTCCATCTTGCACTTGTCAAGTTGATTTTAAAGCCAAGTCTAGGACTTTAAATTTATCTTCATCAATCTCTTCTTAGGTTTAGATCACTGTTCTAGCCTAGTTAAGATCTTTTTTAGATCCTGGTTCTATCATCCCTTCATTCAATGGGCATATAGAGAAACACCTACTGCATGCCTACTGTTCTAAATACAGGGGATAGAATTACAAAAACAAAAACAAAATAATCCCTGCCATCAAATGGCCTTTATTCTGCTGGTGGGGAGAGGGAGAACAGTATGCTCATGAATAAGTCAATGCAAAATACCAAGGAAATATAAAATCATGCTGGAGGAAGGTATAACAATTGGGAGGAATTAGGCAGGATTTCCCATAAGAGGTAGTGATTGAGCTGACCATTAAAGGTCCTAGGGATTCTAGGAGACCATATGAGATGGAAGAGCTTTCCAGGTCTGTTGCAAAGTCACAAAGAGTTGGCCATCTCTTCCAGCTTTGTGTCACCTTTGTGTTAATTTTCATTAACATACCACTTATTCATTCAAGTCAGTGACAAAAATAATAAAAATATTAAATAGTGTGGGATCAAAGACAGATTTTTGGCCTGTTCTAATAGAGCCCTCCCTCAAGACAGCACTGATCAATTTATGGCTGCTCTGTGTTAGTCATTTATTAATTCCAAGTTCATAATCCACCATCAAGGACACAACCTTCTAATTTATCCAGAATCACAGAATTACAAAACTGTAGCCATAGAAGGTGTCTCAGCAGCCCTCTAGAAGAGCTCACACCTGAATCCCCTCTATAAAATACCTGCCAAGTGGTTATCTAGTCTTTGTTTGAAAACCTGTGGAAGGATAGCAGGAGACTCTGTGAAAAACTTTGATGAAATCTGTATGCTACATCTACACTATTCCTTCATCTACCAGTCTAGTAACTCTCTTAAGTGATTCTCAGTAGTTGTTCCAGTCATTGAATGTATAAAAAAAGACACTGTGACTTTGAAAACATTCTTACTTTGCAGCAAAAAAAAAAATGCCTGGAGGACCTTGGGCATCCTAAGAGCCTTTTATACATAGGTTCTTATGTGTGTCTTGGTAGGAAACTATTCCTGATTCCTTTCATTGTTATGTTCTTTCTTTCCTCAAAGTGATCATGTCTATATTTTTCTGTTTACTCCTCTTTTATGTATGTGATCTCCAAGAGAATGTAACTTCACTGAAGGAAGGAAATTTTTTTTTTAGCATTGTGCCTTATACCTAGGAGGCAGTTGCTAAATGCTTGCTGGATTGAGTTGAATTGGATTGGATTAGAACAGGGGTTCACAACCTAGAGTCCATCAACTTGTTTAGATAGATAGGTAGATAGATGACAGACAGATAGATAAACAAATTCAATATAATTGATTTTCTTGGTTATCCTTTGGTTTTCATTTTATGCACTTAAAAACATTATTCTGAGGAGTCCAAAATCTTCACCAGATTGCCAAAGGATCCATGATTTTTTTAAAAGAGGTTAAGAACCCTTGGATTAGAGAAATTTACACGAAAACTTCCACTGTCTCAGAATATACATCAATGAATTGATTCTGAAGCCATCTTCTGGTTAGAATTTGGGTATTGTGTCTTTTTTCTATATATTCTGAGATAAAGCAGCCTGGGCATGTTGGGGAGTCTGTAGAAATAAGCTTCTGGAGAGATTTGAGTTTGAGGGTCATGGCTGCAGTTTCAGGTTGCCACCATGGTTCTTATATAAAAGTTCAGCTTCTCACAAAGTTAGATACCATGAGCCAGGGATGCTGGCATGAACCCAGAGTGATAACTCAATAACATTCAGTCATCGGCAGTGAAAGGCTAAAGCTATTTCTTACAACACAAAATGCCTAAATAAACAAGCATTAAATAGATCCGAGGGAGTTGCAATACTGAAAGGGGAGTTAATTGAATCCCACCCATTGGTTGATGTGTTTTTTGGGTGAATAATCTTTCTCTTTTCCAATAACCATTTATCCTTTCTGCTGGGACTTTCCTGGAGTCTTGAAAAGACAATCCTGACTCTAAGTCTAAGCAGAAAACAATAATACTTTGATACTCATCTCCTAGACTCTTCTAATAAAATAATTATATTTTACCCTAGAAGTAATTGAGAATCATATTCATTCATTATGTTACATGCATATATTTTATTTGCATCTCTCTCTCTCTCTCTCTCTCTCTCTCTCTCTCTCTCTCTCTCTCTCTCTCTCTCTCTCTCTCTCTCTCTCTCTCTCTCTCTCTCCCTTTCTCTCTCTCTTTTCTCTCTGTCTCTGTCTCTGTCTCTCTCTTCCCCCCCCACTTCTGGGAAAGACACTTAACTTAGTGTTTTGAGTAACTGTAAGACTACAAGTTACAGAAAATCTGCTTAGCTGCCACCAGTAGAAGTTTCTTCATTCAGCAATTTCTTGTGGCGATGAAATCGCTGGTCCAGTCCCTATTCTGTCCTACACATTTATTGAGCCTTTCCTTCACTAATCTAATATTTCATCATGATTTAGGTTGTCCCTGGGAGCCTGGAAACTATGACATGGAGATGTAAACTGGGATAAGATATTCCAAGCTAGAAGAACTTCCAGTATATGTCCCTACACAATAAACTTCAGTGGCTCCCTATTACCTCTATGATTGAATACCAACTTCTGTGCTTGGCATTTAAAGCCTGGCATTATCATACATTACTCTCCCCTAATACAATCTAGAGTCTAGTCAAACTGACCTCACTTGTGACAGTACTCCCATTTCTATGCCTCTGCTCTGGTTGTGCCTTCTGCCTAGAATACTCTCCCTCTTCACCTGCAGCTCTTGGAATTCCTAGCTTCTTTTCCTTCCTTCCTTCCTTCCTTCCTTCCTTCCTTCCTTCCTTCCTTCCTTCCTTCCTTCCTTCCTTCCTCTCTTCCTTCCTCTCTTTCTTTCTCTCTTTCTTTCTCTCTTTCTTTCTCTCTCTCTTTCTTTCTTTCTTTCTTTCTTTCTTTCTTTCTTTCTTTCTTTCTTTCTTTCTTTCTTTCTTCCTTCCTTCCTTCCTTCCTTCCTTCCTCTCTTTCTTTCTCTCTTTCTTTCTCTCTTTCTTTCTTTCTTTCTCTCTTTCTTTCTTTCTTTCTTTCTTTCTTTCTTTCATTTTTAATTTTAATTTATTATTTAGTTTTGCATTCTTTTCTTTTGAAGTTTTGAGTTCCAGGTTCTCTCCCTCCCTCCCACCCTTATACCACCCATTGAGAAGGCAAAAAATATGATATCAATTATACGTATGAAATCATGCAAAACATTTCCATATTAGCCATATCACAAAAGTGAGAAAATTATATTTTAATTTGTGTTTAAAGTCTGCCAGTTCTCTCTCTCTCTCTCTCTCTCTCTCTCTCTCTCTCTCTCTCTCTCTCTCTCTCTCTCTCTCTCTCTCTCTCTCTCTCTCTCTCTCTCTCTCTCTCTTCCCCGCAGGTGAGGAGCGTTTTTCATCATGAGTCATTTAGAATTGTCTTGGATCATTGTATTGATCAGAGCAGCCAAGTCTTCAATAGCTGGTCATCATTACATCACTGCAGTTACCATGCACAATGATGTCCTGGTTCTTCTCACTTCACTTTGCATCAATTCATAGAAATCTTGGCATGTTTTTTTTTTCCTGAAACCACCTCCCTTGTTATTTCTTATAGCACAACAGTACTCCATCACAACCATATGCCACAACTTTTTCAGCCATTCCCCAGTTGATGAGCCGTGCCTTGGTTTCCAATTCTTTGCCACCACAAAAAGAGCTGCTACAAATCTTTTTGTACATATAGTTCATTTTCCTTTTCCTTTGTTTTTTGGGGTACAGACCTGGCAGTGGTATTGCTGGGTCAAAGGAGAGGCTCAGTTTTATAGCCCTTTGGGGATAGTTCCAGATTGTTCTCCAGAATAGTTGGACCAGTTCACTACTCTACTAACAGTTCATTAGTGTACCTATTTTTTCCCCACATCCCCTCCAACATTTACCATTTCTGATAGGTGTGAGGTGGTAACCTTGACCTTCTCTGATACTCCTCAACTGATAGCACACCTTCCAATTAATTCATATTTATTTTGTAGATATTTCATACACATTAATCACATATATGTTGTCTCCCCCCTGATACGATCTAAGCTCCCTGAGAGTAGAGACTTTCATTTTTTTGTATTTGTATTCCCAGCACCCAGCACAACACCAGGCACCGGTACAGTAAGTTCTTAATAAATACTTGTTGGTTGATTAATATATGGTGATAACTTTTATTCTACCACCTAACCGGATTTCCTGGATTGGACAAACCTAGTTGAATTTATAGAGACTCAGCCTTAGACAAGGATGGATCCTTTTGGGCATCAGCAAACTCAGGTAAGCTTCCTTCTCTATTAGGGAAAGGAAGGAAAGGGGAATATGCATTTATGGAGCACCCGTGCTAAGCACTTTACAAATATTATCTCATTTGAATCTCACAACTTGGAAGGTAGGTGCTATTATTATTCCCATTTTACAGATAAAGAAACTAACACTCAATCAGGTTAAGTGACTTGTTTAGGATCACACTGGATTTAAACTCAGATCTTCCTGATTTCTGGCTCAGAGCTTTATACACTGCACCATCTAGCTGCCTACTGGCGGAGGAAATAATCATATTGATGAAACCATTGGTCTGGATTCCAGACTCTGGAAGTTTTGGGATACTGAATAACTGTTACGTACAAGGGGCTGTGTTAGCTGTCCACTAGAGGCAATTAGCTCCACCTGTTCTGGCTTGTTCAGGTGATGCCTCACTATTGCTAGGCAGCCTTGATTACTTTATAAGGAATAAAAGAGCAGAGGAAGAAGGAAGTAGTGTCTCTTGGGATGAGTACCTAGTGAGTGGCATAATCTCACTCTTTTGAACTGTGTGATGAACGGTTGTGGTGGTTGTGGTGGTGAGGGGGGAGGAAATAATTCACATGTATGATCTTTCCAGATTGACTCAACCTCTCAGCCTAATTGATCGACTTTCTGTTCCCTGTACATAATATTCTATCTCCCATTTGTTACCTCCCTGGGAAGGTACCTTCCATTTATTTATATAATTTGTGTACATGTTTTCCCTGATCAACTGTTAGGGTTAGGGTCCACTTTGCATCAGCTGCTTTGCCTGGTTTTAGCTCCATGGAATAAGACACCCTTCCCAGAATAAGTGCAACACTTCTAATCTCATCACCCTACTATTAACTCAAGCCTGATTGACATCACCTCCCTCGGTTCTCCTCTCTCCCCTGACTGAAGGATTGGAGGATGGAGTAATAAACCCTTCTCAGTGTCTTTCTCTATAGAAGGAAGAAACTGGACTCTTGGCTCCCTCCACTTTGCATCTACTATCCTGCCTAGTTTCAGCATCACAGAACAAGCTGTCTCTGGTGCTAGGTACCCATTCCTATCCCTTCTCATAGATTGTAAGCTACCTGTGGTCCGGGACTTTTTCTTTATATTAATTATGTCCCCAGTGCTTAGCACAGTGCCTGGTCCATAGTAAGTGCTTAATAAATATTTATCAGATTGGATTGGATTAGAACTGAAAGCTCCTATTGGAGCTACAAGCTCTTTCAGCTTTTTCCTTGTATCCTCAGGGACTAGCATGGTGCCTAGAATGCAGGAGGGACTTAATACATGCTTGTTTATTGACTGGCCACTTCAGACAAATCACTTCACCTTTTGGTCTCCCTGGTCTGTCAAATGAAAAGATTGGGGGCAGCTAGGTGGCACAGTGGATAGAGCACCAGCCCTGGATTCAGGAGGACCTGAGTTCAAATCCGGCCTCAGACACATAACACTTACTATCTGTGTGACCCTGGGCAAGTCACTTAACCCCATTGCCTAACCAAAAAAAAAAAATGAAAGGATTGGTATTAAAATCTCTAAGGTCTCTGTAAACTTGAAAATGACTGGAGGATTCTGATTCTTGAGTAAGCTTCTCCAATTATGTGATTGCATCATCAGCAATGCAAACCTACAGTCTCTAATTAAATTTGGATTCTAAGTTATACGTCAGAGCTAGAAGGGACTTTTAGAGTTAGTCAAAGTTCCTCTTTTGTAGATTAAAAAAAAAAACAAAAACAACAAACCCAGAGCTAAAGTAGCTTGCTTCTAGAGTAAATACATATTCCTCGGTTTGATATTTAAAGCCTTTTACAATCTGACTCAAGCCTGCTTTTTCAGACATTTCCCATTACTCCCCTTCCCATATTTTGTGTTTCAGCCTTTATGTTCTATTTGCCATTTCCCAAGCCCAGGATTCCATTTCCCTCCTCTAAGCCTTTGCCTAGGCTGTGCCTTCATGCCTGGAATGTACTTTCTTCTCACCTCTATCTCATCAAAAGGTGCTACTGTTAACATGTTGTTTCTCTTAGTAGAATGTAAGCTCCCTGAGGGTATGAACTTTTTTGGTTTTGTGTTCATTCCCAGTGCCCAGTGAGTGACCTGCACGTAGCAGGTGCTTTTAAAATGCTTGTTGGATTGAATTCCCAAGTAGCAGGGAACTTACTGGCATTTAACAAGGGGAAGTTCTGCCTTTCCCACTGGGGATTTGATTAATGCCTGGGCCATTAGGGTCAGGGAAGCAAGTCAAGCTCTAGGAGTCCTAGGTTAAAAGCTGAAGGACATGCCCAACTGAATAAAGGTAACAAGTTACCATAACCTCAGGATAGTTGTCCTGATCCTTTCTTTCTAATTACCTGACTTCCTATCTTGCAAATATATTACTTTTTAAAAGTTAGTATTTATTTAATTTTAAATTTTTGGAATAAAGCAAGCACTTCCATAACACAGCATAATAAAAAAGGTGATTGCACATGAAATTGCAAATCAGTTATGTACAACTTGCTATTCTTTTAAAATATATAATAACGTTACCATGTAAATTTCTTTTTTCCCTTTTTTCTTCTCCCCACTGCCTTAGAGATGGCTACCATTAGACACAAATATGTATGTGTGTGTGTGTATATATATGCACATATACTTATATACACATATATGTATATATATATATGTTTGTAAAATCATTTTATACATCTTTTTCTCAGTTCTTTCTCTGGCTATAGATGCCCTTTGTAGTTAATTTAGATATTTATAATAATCAAATTGACTGATCCACTCAAAGTTGGTCTTAAAATAGTATTGCTGTTACTGTATACAATGTTCTCTTGGTCCTGCTCACTTCACATCTGGCCCTCTGGGATTCTTTAGGGTGACCTACTTCCTACTTCTTCATTATAAATGAGCCCTAACTCCTATTTTTCCCCTCAACCCATTAGTTGCCACCCAGCCTCAGTTGCTGATCATCAGTAACACAATGGAAGATTCTTGTTATCCTCAAGGGAGACCAGGCTAGACTGGACAGGTTCAAGTTCAGTCAGTATTTAGGATAAGGGTCATTTTCATCCAAGCCCAAGGATTTGCTTAGGGTAAATAAATAAATAAAATTCTCCTTCTTTATATTTTGAGACACCTCAGAATCCATGAAGTTGTTAAGAACTGGACTCTCAGTCCGCAGTATGTGTTAAATATTCTTTGGGAGAAGTCTTTCTGGAGCCATTGTCCCTTAGTGAGAAGGCAGCAACAGTATTACCAATGGGACCTTCTAACTTGGATAGACACAATCTAAAATCATTCCATTATTTAGAAGTAATAAGAAACTAAAATAGACTACCCTAGAACATTTGCTATCCAAAGAATTCTGGAGTTTCCTATTCTATACCAGGCAAACTAACTGCAGAATGAAAGCCAGGAAGCTCCTTTGTACGATTAGATGGGATATTAAAACAGTAATGCCATCAATAAAGCTCCTGGGGAGGGACTTGTACACAAGCATTTCAGGATTTTTGTCAGAGAAACACTCATTCCAATATGGCAGAGATAGATGCAGAGCAGCCCAGTTAGAATAAGACTTTTAAAGTCCCATCGTTCTGACAACGTATCTCGATGATGATTGTGGTCTCTTTCCTTAAACAACAGCCTCAGCATCAGCAGCAGCAATAATAACAAAGGCTAGCCTACCTGTCTAATTCACTCTCTACTCTGTGACAAATAAGCATTTCAGGAATGGTGGCATCAGAGGCCCAGGAAACTGAAACCCAGAGAGAAGAAGTCACTAATTCAAGGCCACACAATTTAAAGCTAGAAGTGAGGAAAGCAACCTAGATACTAAAATTCTAGTTTAGCATACAGCTCACTTAGGGTTTCCCAAAAGTCTTAGTGCAGCCTAATACTTTGAATAACTGTAATAATTTGAAAATGCGCCAAGACTTTTGGGACATCCTGTCTATCTCTGCACAAATCTGGCTTCTCCCACATTCTGCTTTGGAATCCGGAGTCTCCAAAGCTCACCTGTGCCACTTTATAGGTGGAATAGGATTCCTAGTTTATAAGAATGCCATGTGAAGGGCTTTCACCATCATGCCTCCTGCTACCATCAGAAACCTCAATCTCAGGCCACTAGCCAGACCTTTCCCCTAATTTCCTTAGTAGATCTCAGTAGCAGCAGTACAGCAAGACTTTGCAATGAATGTATTACAACCAAAAGCTAACAGTGCAAGACTTTTCAGTGAATAAATGAATAAACTAATGAATATAAAAAGCATTTAGTTAGCACTCACTATGTCCTAAATGCTATGCTAAGTGATGGAGTTACAAATACAAAAGTGAGACTGTCCCTGGAGCTTACATTCTAATGGAGAAAACATTTTACTGGAGGGGTAGCCAGGGAAGACAGTTTTAGTTTGGGAAGCCAAAAAAATGAATACATGTCAAAGATCACTAAGTTCAAGATTCCAATTAGGCTTGGTAAATCAAAGCACAATTACTAAAAAGATTTTCTAAAAAGACTCTTATGGGGGAAGATTTTCAATACAAATTCCAATTCAGTCCTTGTTCAGTAATTTTTTCTCAGGCAAGTGCTACACTTTGTGACCCCATTTGGAGTTTTCTTGGCAAAGAGACTGGAGTGGTTTGTCATTTCCTTCTCCAGCTCATTTTACAGATGAGGAAACTGAGGCAAAAATGGTTAAGGGACTTGCCCAGGGTCACACAGCTGAGGTTGGATTTGAACTCAGGAAGAAGAATCTTCCTGACTGCAGGCCTAGCACTCTATCCACTATGCCATCTAGCTATCCATATAAATTTCATACAGGCATGCAAATTATACTATCAGAGTATTACCAACCTCATTTAGGTTAGGAGAAAAATTTGGGCCCTGGATTTTCTCAACTAAGTCCAATTCCTTTCTTGGCCCCAAATCTTCTCTCTGGCTCTCAGAGTTTGAATTCTTCCCTTGGATCTATTCTGTTTTCCCATTATTTCAATCTCTACAAAAAGCAACATGGCCACTGCCTCACCCCCAAGGCTACCCTTTTTCTTATTGTTCAGTTGCACAAATAAGCCAAAGATCTTTTTTCTTACCTACCTCCATGACACAAATGCAGATATTTCCCTTTACATGAAATGTATCAGGGTTGACATCTTGTCTAATAAATACCCAAGGATGGCCATATATAATGGAAAGATTTTCATTCTTCATTTACTCACTCATTCATTGAGCATCTTTTATGTGAAAGGTGCTGTCCTAGGTGCTGCTAGAAATATAAAATCTGTTCATAGCATTTAAAGCTATACAGGACTGAAGAGGAGATCTAGTCTACCCACTTTCCCAAGGTTAGAGAAACCAAGTGCCAGAGAGAGCAAGGAACTGCTCAAAGATTATATAAACAGAGCCAGAAATTGAAACTATGTCTTCTAATCCAAGATCTATTGTTCTTCCTACCACATCATAAATCCCGTGCCTTCAGCCCAACATAAACAAAAAGAACAGGCAGAATTGGATAATTTCTATAGAAAGAGCACTGACTTTGGAGTAAGAGGCCCTATGTTCAAATCTCACCTCTTCTTGTTATCTGTGTGATTTTTGTACAAGTAACTTCCCTTCTCTTGGCTTTAATTTCCCCATCTATAAAATTAAGGGTGTTTGACTAGGTGGTCTCTAAGTTTCTTTCCAGCTCTACATCTATGATCTTATGGCTACTTAATAACAGCAAAAGTGCTGCTTTGTTTTCTCTAAGCTTGCCTCACCCTTCTTCCCACTTTCAGAGATACACTAAAGGGTTTATGTTTTATCTCAGTTTTGCTACTGCACCTGAGAATGGAAAATCAAGACTTTGCCATTTCCCCCAGCCACCTAGGGAAGAGTGTAGGAATTAGAGTCAGTGGGTCATTCATCCACTAACCTTCCAACCTTCTGTTGCTGTATAGCAATACCCCTCTATATTCCCCTAAACCTTTCTGGAAAGTCAGGGTATACTGGGACTTCTGAATGAGGGACTGAAGACTTCCTGATGATAAAGTATGTCTCCTCCCTATCAACAAAGAGGTGATGGACGATAGGTGAAGAATAGAGCTTACATTTTTAGACATGGTCAATGGGTTAATTTATTTTGCTTGGCTATATTTGTTGTAAATGAGGGTTCTATTGGTAAGTCTAAGAAGTGACAGTGATATGAAAAAGCATCAATAAAACTTTAAAAAGTTAGGATCACAAACAGAAATAAACTTATAGCTAAAACATGAGGAGCTAGATATGCAGTATTGCCTGGGTGAGTCTGTACTGAGAAGAATTCTGCACTCCCTTACTTCTAGCTCCAAGGTAAATGTTCTCCTTCTGGAAGAGTCAGATACTTCAGGAAATAAAACATTTAGAGTTGAGATTTCTGATAGCTAAGATTCTGACCTAGTTGTTTTAGACAAGAGAAGCATAAATAACCCATCAGGCACACCAAAGTGACATAAATAATATGACAGGCCTGATGGAAAATTGAAAACAACAGCATTATTGTCAGGGTGTCTGTGTCCCGATCCTGCCATCAAGGCCATCATCAAAGCTCAGAAGTGATTTATCTTCTGTCTCTTTGATAGAATGGTGTTTTTGTGCTGGTCCAGATTCTGAAGCAGATTTACACCTTTCTCAGAATAAATAGGCATACTTTATCTATCCCCATGATATCGAAGGCTGTGGACAACCTAATTAGCCTTGTGTTTAATTTCCTGTAATTGAAAGACAACTCATCTCTTTCTCCATTGGTCAGGGTGGGATCCAATACTTAATTACTAAATCGTAAAAGGAATGAGGAGTTGTTTAGTAAAAGGAGATTCTCCTTGAGGTTTGGGAGGAAGGGATAAGGCTTAGGGCAAAGAAATTTCCCTCTTCTGAGAGACAGAAATTGTAGAATGAGCCCTCAGGCCTCCAGGAACAGCAAATGTCAATGGCCTGGGACTTTGGACCAGAATGCTCTTTCCTCGAGTAACAGCCTTTGCATTTCTCTTTAGGATGGGATATACAAAAAAGTATGAGAGATGTCCTAAAGGTTTCCCAGCAATGACCTTTATATAGAAGAAAAAGACCTTGACCTTCAAAGTGGTACTCTAGGGTTAACTTGATTAGGAAGCCTAAAGCCAAGTAGTATGGGCTGTGTCAATTTCTTGGGAGTTTGGGAGATAGATCTCAGGAAAATATTGACATTTGAGCCAGAAGCCTGCCCCTGTCTATATCTCCATCTCACTAAGAAGTTCTTTCTTCCCTTATTTGGTAAGGCAACTTTGTTCACCCACTCACACCTCAATAACCATTCAGAATCACATGCTAAATTAGAAGGCAACCTGTCAATGCCAGCAGGAGGCACAGTGTAATATATTAGAAGGAACATTGGACTTAAAATCCAGAGAGATTGGGTTTGAATCTGGGTCCAACAATTATTAACTGTGTGGTCCTAGGTAAGTCACTTACCTCTCTAAACCTCAGTTTCTTGAGCTATATAAAATGGGAATAATAATAATACTTGCATTATTCATGTCAAAAGATTGTTGTGGGGAGAGAAAATGCTTTCTAAACCTTAACGGACCTTATCAATGTCAGCTTGTATAATGACAGTCCCAGGGAGATTGTCCAACCTGGCCATCATTCCCACTCCATGATCATCACAGGGGGCAGCTAGATGGCTCAGTGGAAAGAGTGAATACGTGGAGTCAGGAAGACCTGAGTTTGAATCCTATCTCAGATATTTACTAGCTCTGTGACCTGGGATAGTCACCTAACCTCTCTGTGCCTGTTTTCTCATCTATAAAATGGGGATAATAATAGTACCTACCTCACAGGGCTGTTGTGAGGATGAAGTGAGTTAACATATGTAAAGAGCTTAGCAATCTTAACTTTACAGCACAACGTAAATGATGATAATCATGCAATACCTTACTAAAATGACTGTGATGTCCCACAGTGTCTAGGACTGGCAAAGGTTTAAGATAGAGTGGACACTAGTACTAGCCAAGGTAATCAGTCCCTGGGGTACAGCCCAGAGTGGGGCACAGAGGAGAAAACCTTTGAGAGGATTTTTAAAAGTCCATGTATTTTTCAGACCAGAACACTCCACTGTCCATGACCTGGAAGTACTTCTTTTGTATTAAGTCAAGTCACTTGTTACAAGCAGTCTTAGCACCCGTAGAAAGCCTTTTCTAAATCCTTTTCATTCTGTTGATTGTTTCCAATTTATCCTGTATGTGGCTTGTTCATATGCAGTTGTTTGCAAATTGTCTCCTTAGACTGGGAGCTCCTTGAGGCAGGGACAATCTTTTATCTTTTTTTTTTCCTTTTGTATCTCCAGAACTTAGCACAGTGCTTGGCATGTGGTAGGCACTTAATAAATGCTTATTGGCTGAGTAACATTCCACTCATACAGTGAAGACTATATTTTTACCCCTCCTCTGTGTGGAGGGAAACACAAGGATTCCATTTTTATAGGATAATAGATTAGTAGAAGTAGTAGTAGTAGTAGTAGTAGTAGTAGTAGTAGTAGTAGTAGTAGTAGTTAGTAATAGTTAGTATTTATATAATACATTAAGATTTGCAAAGCACTTTCCAAATATCTCATTTTGTTCTCATAATAACCTGGAAGATAGATGTTACTATTATCTCATTTTATAGGTGAGGAAACTGAGGCAAACAGAAGTTTAATGATTTACACACAGTCTAGAGCTAGAAAGGACCTCAAAAGCCATTCAGTCCAACTTCTTTCTCTTATAGATCAGGAAATGGAAGTCCAGAGAAGTGAAAGGATGCCCCAAACCCCATGGGTGGTATCAGAAGTGGGATTTGAACCCAAGACCCCTGAATAGAGGGCTAGTGCTCTTTGGGCGCGAGCACACACACACACACACACACACACACACACACACACACTCACATACTCACATATGCCTTGGTCTGGCTTTGGGCTGAGGGGGTGATTTCTTTGAAGGTTCAATGTTAACACTCCATTCTCTGAATTCCTATACTATCTCCTTCTTGAAACATACCCTTTAGTACAATTAGCTTTTATGTCTCTTCTCTTCATCTCCAATGGTTTAATGAGTATCAGCCTTGTCTTCCCAATCTGAGAGAATGCTAGTGGGGCAGAGCCAGTGTCTTCTGCTGTAGTCACACAACATATCTAGAACACAGCATCTGATACCATTGTGTTTTCATTGTTTATCTTTCCACCTTGGGCAAATCACTTGCTGTCTCTGGACACCCCTTCCTCTACTCATGTGCCACCCTCTATGGGAAGCACTTCTGATCCCCTTACCTGTCAGTGCTTTCTCCTCCTTATGTATGCTGGTATCTATTTACAAGTACAATCTCCCTAATAGAATGTAAGCCATGTAAGGGCAGGAACTGCTTTTATCTTTCCTTTCTATTCCCTGCATCTAGCACAGCAGGTGCTTAATAAAATTCTTGTTAGATTAGATTGGATTAGACTGGATTGGATCAGAAATAGCAAAACAAGGATTCCAACCCAAGTCTTCTGATCCCCAAACCAAGGATCTTTCCTTAATACCATGCATGTCATGTCATTATAGCAAAACATTAATACATCACTAATTGTTGCATGTTTTAAATCACTCACTAGTGAATATTTGAAGAAGAATTTGTTTTATACATTGACCACTGAAGGATAGGAAATAATATGTTTAATAATGAAACACACCTTCTACATGAAGCCTAAGGATCAGGCTAGTTCCCTCTGTTAATTATCTCTCATTTATCACGTCTTTAGCTTGTTCGTACATAATTGTTTGTGTGTTGTCTCCCTCATTAGATTGTGCTTCTGAAGAGCAGGGACTGTCTTGTGCCTTTCTTTGTATCCCCAGTGCTTTAGCACAGTGCCTGGCACATAGCAGGCACTTAATAAATGCTCATTGACTGACTGACATATTTCACTCATTCAGTGAGGACTATATTACCACTCTCCATCCCTTTCTTTACAGCATTAGGGAAAAGGAAGCAATTTGGGACACTGTGGAAGCTGGAGTCTGGTTCCATGGTTAGTGTCAGACTGATTTCACACCTCCAGGTGGAGACATACGATTAGCTGATTCTGTTCAAGGTCGTTGGGCAAACCATTTATTTCAGAGTTAGCCAAGGAGGTCAGTCTACTCAAAATAGCAAGAAGAGTAAAGGGATAGCTGGCTGGTACAGACCAATACAATTGAGGGTCTGGTAATAATAGATGGTTGGTTGGTTGTCTTTCATTCTCGAAGAGAACCAAAATGACATCACTATGCTAGAGTCGAGTTGCAGTGTGCCCAACTGTGGGTGATCAGACCAATATGAGCTCGGAATATTCTATCACAGGTCGGGCACAAATAGTGCCTGTGAACATTCGGGGTAGATTCTTTAAATTTGCGCATCTTGCATTTCTCTTGAGCTGTTTCAATTCTGCTTTGCTCATAGAGCACAGCACCTTCTCTGATGAGGGCACACCATGCTGGGCAGTCTTGTGTCAGTGTCCCCCATGTCACACAATCAATTCCAAAGTTCCTAATTGGTCCTCTTTGCAAACACAGGATAAAAAACTACACGGTATTTTAAAAACTGGATTTGGAATTTCTTTATTACAGGGAGCTTCCAGTTAGGAAACTCCCTCTCCCAGCCAATCAGTTATTAAACATTTATTAAGTGCCAAATGTATACCAAGGCAGGTTAGCACTTTTCTGTTACCTACAGTCTTAGAGAGAATTGCCTGGGGACATGGGAGGCTAAATGTCTTGCCCAGGGTCATTAAGAAAGTGAGTATCAGAGGCTGCATTTGAACCCAGTTCTTCCTGACTCCAAAGCAAGCTGTCTATCTACTGAGTCCATTCTGAATCCAGTCCATTACACAGGCAATAATGGTGCATAGGGAAGTTCTTGATCTTATTTGCCTTTTGACATGCCCACAGCCCATTGTCCAGTGCCCTCATGCTGCCCAATCTGCCCAGGGTACCCTGTTTTAGCAAATTGAGAGTCCTTAATCTATACTCAGTACCTGGGACCTTCCCTCTTCTCTTCCTGTACCTTCAAAACATACCGGTTTTGTGACACAACCTCTAAGGGCATTACAATGAATTAGAATGAATGCCAGACTTCAGCTGGGTGGAAGACTTATGTTCTAAGTCTCTCTTCTGCCACTAAATAGCTGTGCCATTTTAAGTAAGTCGCAGCTTATTTTGGCCTGAGTTTTATAAACTGCTGGGATTGGCCTAAGCAGCCTCCAAGGTTCCTTCCAGCTGTAACATTCCAATGAAAGTCAGGCAACAAGGTGTAGTGGAAAGATCACCAGTCATCGAGTCAGAAGACCTGCACTGTAATGTTGGCTCTAATTTTCACTGCCCGTAGGGCCCTGGACAAATCACAGAATCATAGAAGCTTAGTGTTTGAAGGGGCAGAAGAAACTGCCGAGTTCAATTTAAACCTGAACAAAATCCTTTCTGTAACATCCTCAGAAATGGTTATCCTGCTTCTGCTAGAAGGTGCTCTCTGGGGGTGGGGGTAATCTTGTACTTCCCAAGATAACCCATTCCACTCTTGGACAGCAAAAACTTCCAGGAACTTCCCCATTACTTCAAGCTTAAAGCTGTCCCTCTGTTACTTTTACTCACTGGTTCTAGTTCTACCTAACGGAACCAAGTAGAAAAATTCCCATCTGTCTTCTGTCATTAGAGTGAAGGGCCAAGATCAGGAGGGGATTTTAAAAAAAGTATTTTTATTTGTTTTGTCAAGAACAAGAGTCAGGCTCCAGAAGCAGCCTTTGCCAAGATAAAATGAGAATGGAAAGTAGCCCCTAGTTTTATGAGTAATAATACCCTCATCAGCAGTTCCAGGGACCATTACCTCTGCTCTGTGCTAGGTATCCCAAGAAAGGAGAAGGCGATCCAACTGTTTGGGCTAGAACTCATGCACATGAAAGTTAATTTCTCTCATTGGTTGAGAGGTTGTGAATAAAAACCCTTTGTAAACTTTAAAGCACTATAGAAATGTAAGTTATCCTAGGAAATACATTCACCGTCTCTGAATGTAAAGGAACAAAGGGTGAGGAGGTGTTAGCTAGAGGGGCAGGAGCAGAAGAGAGGAAGAATCCATGTGGCTTCTTAAGCAAGCATTGGCAAATCCAGTTCTAGACGCTGTTCTTTATCACTGCTCCTCTCCCTGTTAGTGATGGGGATCAGCAATTAATGATGGGGGCTGTTTCTACATCATGGTAACATCTCTGCACAAATCTGACAGCCCCAGGAGGTCCCACACAGAAGACACCCTCACTATACAAGCAATGTACAGGTATTGGCTGAGGACTGATCACTTATCTAACATCGTGGGGATATCACAAGGATGGGAGTCAGGGTAAGGATATAGAAGAAAAAAATGTTTTTCTCAAGGATTCTACAAAATAAGAAGCTACTAACACAAGAAACAACCAGAGCATAATTTAATCTCTCATATAATAAGTACTATAGAAGGTTAGAAAACAGGTATAGAAGAGGGACAATCGGGAAATATTTGAAGGTTCCTGATTCCATGACTGTAGACTCCACAACTGGACTATATTTCAAGCAGCAGAGTGAGTACACACACACACACACACACACACACACACACACACACCCCACAGGGAAATAAAGGAACTCCTCAATCAGCAGTAAGTGTTCTTTTCCATTGGACTTAAAGAATATATAGGAAGGAAGGAAGCAAGGAAGGCAAATAAAGAAGGAATAGAAAAAGAAAGAAAGAAGGAAGGGGAAGCATTTATTAAGCATCTTCTATGTGTCAGGTACTACGCTAAACACTTTATAAATATTATCTCATTTGATGCTTACAACCCTGGAAGACAGAAGCTATTATTATCCCCATTTTTGCAGCTGAGAAAACTGAAACAGATTAAGAGGCTTGCCCAGGGTCACAGAACCAGCAAATGTCTGAGGTCAAATTTGAACTCAGGCTTTCCTGACTCCTCCATTGGACAGTAAAGGCTCTCTTCCATAGGGCAATAAAACAGCTCTTCCATTAGGCAATGACATTGCTTTCACATTGAGAAGTAAAGTCTCTTCCCATGGAGGAATAAAGCTCTTCCCCAAACTGAGCAGCAAAGGCTGGCCCCACTTTGAGTCATAAAAGTTCTCTTCTGTAGTATCCAGGCTTCCTGCTCAGGTGGCCCAGAGTATTCTTGTTTTTGAAGGAGAAGGCTGGGGGAGAAGACTTCTGAGGTTAATTTCCTGCTCAAAGCATATGATCTTATGGTTGACTCTAACAGAAAGAAATCGTCGCGTGTTAGAGTGCAAAGGGCAATGAATCTGGAGTTTCGGAGTTAGGTTCATATCCTGGCTCTGTCGCTATCTGCATGATCCTGGACACATAATTAACTTCTCTGGGCTTCAGTTTCCTCATTCGTAACTGAACTAAATGAACTCTAAGGTCCCTTCTAGGTCTGATCTAAGAGTCTATGATTCTATGTAAGTTTCTTAAATCACCTTGTCTCTTAGATTTCAGTAACCTAATCTGAAATACCTTCCAATTTGGATGCACTAGATCAGAGGACATTTTTCAGTGTCATATCAAAAGATAGAATGATAGCTAAAAACCCAGTGAAGATACTTGCTATGTGTAGGTAATATCTGAGAGTTTGGTGTAATGCAGGTCACCCTGCCCTTAACACACAGACATAGTCACACACACACACACACACACACACACACACATTTACCAGCATGTATATTCTGTTATACATACCTACCCACATAGCTTTGTAAACTTGGACTATTTGGGTATAATGAAAAGAATGATAGACTTGAAGTTAGAATTCCTTGGTTCAAATCCTCTTCTGTCACTATCTGTATACCCATGGGCAAAAAATCCAACCCTTTGAGTCTCAGCTTCCTCAACCATAAAAGTAAGATTAACAATATGTTCAATAATGGCCCCAAATTCTTGCCTCAGTTTACCCATCTGTAAATATCACAGGGTTGTTGTGAGGAAAGTGCTTACTGGAGCATTAAGGTTGACAAACTGTATGGCTCTCTGTAAAGCCCTGTAAACTTCATCCCAAGATCTCAGAACATATCTCATTACTGAAGTCTCATAATTGCATTGTGTAACGGAGATGATCTCTCTATTTTACAAGATAGAAAACCAAAGACAAAGAACTGAGAAGCTGATCCAGAATTCTTGAAAACAAACATAAGGTCTGATTTCTTGGGAAACAAAGCCCATCTCTGGGGCTTTGGAGACAGCCATATGCTTCAGAACAAAATTATAGAAATATTTTTATTCAATTTTTAAAACCTTCTAATAAAGTTGAGGGTTTCTATAACAAGACAAATATATTTAAACCCCTTTCTTTCCTTCCATGGCAATTAGGGATGTTTTTCCTAGTCTCTTACCCCTTCATCAACCCATGAAAGGTCATTTTCTGAGATCCAGCAAAAGCTCTGAGTGGACAGACCTCATCCTTGTTGGTTTCAAAGAAGGAACTGGGTCTGAGGATTTGAGGCAGTGAATCTGTCTCAAGGACCATCAAAAGCCCATGGCCAGCCAAACAGGGGATGATAATTCATGACACTGTTCATTTTCTATCAGTTATTGTGCTACTGCGGGACATTGGATCAGAAATGTCCCTGGGATAGAAAATCCACTTTCTGTCTACTTGGAGCATACCCTAAGTAGCCCACATCTGGAGTGATGGCAATTTCATGGGCACTGAGTAGTATATCCTGGATTAGGCTGCAGTCAGATGACTTCAGCACTGTAAAGGCATCTTTATTCATAGCCTTTCAACCTGAGATTGCAGTTTTCCTTGTCTTATAGAAAATGTCCAGAGAGGTCAGCTGCTTTAAACCTCAAGCTATTCAAAGGCTACAATTTACTTCAGGTGCCTGATCAGAGCTCCTCCATGAACTCCTCCCATTTTAGGGGGCTCTTTCTATCACTGCTCTTCTGTCAGTGAGATGGAGGAAACTGAATTGGAATGGTTTGTAAAGCATGGAAAATGACTGGGAGTAGATACGGGATTTAAAGTGTCTGCCTATTCACTGATCTCAGTCTGAAGTAGCTCCCTCATGACATCCCCATTGCTCAAAAATACAGCATCTTAGCTTCCTCCATCTAGAAAAAATAGGATTTTGATTTTAAAAATCCATTGGACAGGTCTATTTAAGTGGTTCTATTTGGTACATTTTAAAAAAACTGACCCAGGCTGATAATATAGGTTGAAATGAAGGCTCCCTAAAATGAGAGCACCTTGGGCTTGGATGCAGTCATCAGTAATGAAAAGTAATGGTAAAAACATAAGTCATAAGTCAGCTGTGATCAAATGTATGGGAAAGTAAGTCCAAGTAAGGGATGATTACACTGTGATCCCAAGGACAGAAGATATGGTGGAGTCATGGGGAAAATAGATTGAGCATATCACTGAGCATTTTAGATCCTGCTTAATTAAAATTGTCCTTGGAAAAGTGCTTTTGTGTGTCTCTCTGTAGGTTGGCTTCTATAGCAAACAGGACAACATAAACCTCTCTCTTTCTCTTAACACATTGACAAAATTACCAATAGGGAGAATCGCTGACAGACAAAAGGAAAAAAAATCTTGCATTAAAAAATAATCCCACTGAGAGTTGAAAATTTAACTGGACAGAAATGACATTCCAGAAACACTGCTCTGTGCTTGACTAGATGAATGACTGAAGAAGGGACTCTGATGGAGTTTGCCATCACCTTCATTTCCTCCTCTTTGATGGAAAAGGACAACCAAATATTTAAGGGGTTACTTCCTTCTGTTTGTCCAAAGAAGTCACTTTTCTTTTTAGAGACCTAAGCAAACTTTCAATGTGAGCAGTACCCAAGGTAGATGCCTATAGAGGAACTCATTTCCTTCCTCTCCCAGCCCCCTTTCACCATTACTGCTCATCCCCAGGGCCTGGAGCTAGAATTTTTGGTTTGGGAGAACTTCTTCTCACATATATAACAATATATGGGGGTTAGTGGGGCAGGCGATAGGGGGAGGAGTAAAACATTAATAACTGAAAATACCTGAAATCTTTTTAATCATTACATATGTCATTTTCTTTCAAGCAATAATTTTTAAAAAACACAAGCTCTTGCTCACAAATGCATTAACATTACAAGCCTAAACCATTTCTGTATATTGCATGAATAATCCAACCAGCCATCCGTCCAGATGTGCTAAAAGAACAATCAACACCTCATTTCACTTCTCATTGCCTTTATAGATTCTGAATCCCTAAATGAAGAGGTGAAGGGGTAAGAGAGTGTTCCAGTCTACAGTTACAACAGAAAAATAAAATCTCCTATCTTTTGTATGATAACAAGGAACCAAGTGAATTTCCACTAGCCAGAATAGCCATATACCTAACATTTCAACAAACACTACTTTGGAGAAACATGATTCAAAAACATTTTTCCAGCTTGGAATTTTCCCCACTCTTTGTCTCTGAGATCTGCATGGGTGGAGGCTTAGGCACACACACACACACACACACACACACACACACACACACACACTTGCTCAAGTGAAGTTAGATACTTCTCTTCTTAAGTTGATATATCTAAAAGTTGCTATCAGGAAAGGAAAGACAGCTGGACAGAAAGCACATTATCTTCCCCTGGGATTATTTGAAACTCTCTGCCCAAGCCTTTGCCTCCTTGTTGGCTCACTAAGGAGAATCACTGTAGAATCTGAAAGAGCATTGCCTTTTCTTAACAATGCACTAGAGCCGTGACTGGCTGGTTAGACCCGACCTGCAAGGGTACAGTTTGAGCCAAGTGGCAAAGAAGACCACACCAAAGAAACTCCAAAGCCCTCCCTAACCTTCTCCATGTCTCTCACTAAATTGCAATGGAGAGCAAAGATGACACTAAATTTGCGGTGAAATCAGATGGGAACCCAAGATCTCGAAAGGATAGGGTGCAACAAGCCCCATATTTTCATTCATTACTCAGTCTTCTAAATAGAATAATGGAAAGAAGAACCTCATGCCTCACCCAACCAGCCAGCCCCCTCTACACATCTTCCACATTCACTCTCTATCCCACATTCCTGCAAAGGAGAAATGTGGAAATCACTTACACTCTCGCCAAGGCAGCTCTCGAAAAGATGCTGGCTGGAGATGCTGTGTCTGTGTGAGGAGGAGCGGGCAGGCTGAGACTGGTTGCCTAGGTGATGGCTCCCAGCGCTGCGTGAAGAATTAGAGAGCTTCACAGAAAGGGAGGGCCTGTCCCTTTAAATATCAGCTCCTCAGCCGCTGGCTGCTGGCCAGCTCCCCAGTCCAATGCAGGAGCATTTGAAGCTTTTACCAGCAAGCATTTTTTAGTAGAGTGGGCTTGTTTTATTTCTCCACCTGGTTCATTAATGAAAGAACTGCCCCTCTCGCTAGGCTGATGCTGCCTGTAGTTTGGTCCCAGGTCCTAGCTTCAAAGTAGCCAAAAACATCCCTTAATGGTGCTTTTCTCCAACCCTCATTCCAGGCTAAAGATGAATTCTGAATTCCCTGGGATTCTGCACCCATAGCAAAACAAAACAGCAGCAAAGTTAATTTGAGAGAAAGCTCTCTACTATCCACCATCTCCACCACAGTCCCAGGCTGAGCCAAACCTCAATTGTTTTGGCACCTTGTCTCTATCTCTGTGGCACTCCATCTCTGTCTCTTAGTCAGTCTATCTTTGTCTGTTTGGATTTCTCTGGCTTTCCATGTGTCACTGACTCTTTTTTTCCCCTCCCCCCAAGTCTTTGGGGGTGACAAATGGCTTGGATCTCATCCAGCTTTATGAGATTCCAATGTCCTTGTGGTTCAGTGCCACTTCTCCACAGAGAGCCTGTGGATTTCCATTTGGCTCCCAAATGGCAGCTGGCAGAAGAGACCTGAAGTGAAAGGTAAAGTGCCACAACTCCCTCTGGGATCCTTGCCTGGGCCTGAGGGTTGCTATGGTTGCCAGCCTAGAATTCTATGAGCTTCCCCTCCCCAAACCCAGGCTGGCTCCTCACAGGGAATTCTTAGACATCAAGTTACCTGGTAAGACTTGAAAAGGGGGAAAGAGAATAGGCCACCTCACCACGGACAGAGAGTTTGCAAGTTCACTCACAGGATGGAGATTGTGATGAATTCTAAGGCACATCGAAGTAGATGGATTGGAACCGAAGAGAGAGCTTCCTTGAAGGTGGGAACCATGCCCAATTCACTTTCATAACCCCTACAGTGTTTAACATAGACCTTCACATGTGGAAAGCTACCAATAAATATTTTATAAAGGAATGGATGAATGAATGTGACTAAGCAGGTTTCATAGAACTGACACGATAACAGTTTGACTTGCCACCCTCCAATGTCAAACCATGGTGTCTTTGTTCTTATCCTATAATTCCTCTCTTCCTCACAAGACCTACTATATTTGTAATTTAGATAAGGCCCCTCAGCTGTCTTCAGAAAAATAGCTTCATCCACTGCCCCAATTCCTCATACATTCAGCATCCCAACATTTGCTCTGATCCCTATGAGTTCTACTCCCTGGGACTTGGCCACTATCTTCTTGGAATCTTTCAGAAGGCAGCCTGCTCCCCTTTTTTCTTTCCCTCAGAGATCTGGTCCTTCATCTCTCTGAGTTCTACATACAATACTTGTCTAGCCTAGGCTTCTTGTATCTGACTGTGCAGATGGCTTTCTGGGTTTCTCTCCTCTCTGGCAGCATTTCCATGACCCATTTGTGTTCATTTGGGTCATGAGCTGTCATCTCTGCAGATTCTTCCCTTTGTCTACGAAGGTGAAAGGGTGAAAGAGTGAGGGGCAGCACAGTCAAATGGAAAAAGCATTGGATTTGAAAGCAGAAGACCTGAGTTCAAATCCCAGCTCAGTTGTTTACTACATTGGTGACTTGGCAGACTTCTTTTAACACCGCTGGACCCCAATTTCTTTATCTGTAAAATGAGGAGATTGTACCAGATGGTCTGTAAGGTCTCCTTCAGCTCTAAATCTCTGATCCTCTCAACCCCTTCCAGCTCTAAATCTATCATTCCAAGATTTCTTCTTTACCCTCAGAACTTTAAGCCTAAGCAAGAATTGTTACTTGTTCTGACAAATAGATTCCACTTCTGGGTCATTGTTAATGAATTCCAAATCCCAGGACTCAAAGTCTGGCTTGTCTTTTCTTTCTGAGGCACATCTCCCTGGACAGAAGGACCTTGAGTCTGATACAACTGGGCCACTGTTTCTCTTGCTGGGAGATAGGTGGTAGTGCCTGCATTTTGCAGATGGAGAAGCTAAGTGACTGGTCAGAGATATGAAACACAGAAGCCATTCAGTGAATCTCTGGGATTAAATGAAGCAGAATTCTGTGAGCTGTTAATATCACCATTACATACAGACCAAGTTTCTAAATGCTGTAGAAAAGAAGAAGATAAGGGCCTTGAAGGGCTTAACAATCAAAAGTGGGCAGACAGAACAAAAACAAGTATATATAAGAATATATACAGAACTAGTCAGATACAAAAGTTAGGGACTGCTGGTACAAATTGACAAGGGAGAGTTAGCTTAGAAAGAATTAAGATTCAAGAAGCTGTCAACCTTGAGCCCACAGTTTTCTTATGCAAAGGAATCATGTCTGGGAACTTGCATGCTTTTCCCCAGGGACCGTATCTCCCCGAAGGCACTGGAGCAAAGAGTATGTGAGTCTTGAAAGTGATTTTCCAGGAATCTACATAGGAGTTAGGTCATCACTGGGGATGACTTTGAAAGTGAAGGTCAGAGGCTGAGAATGCTAGAGGAGAGGGAAAGTCATGATTTTCCCCCTGGAACCTGGAATGAACCACAAATGACCCCTCTTAAACCAACAGTACTGAGTGAAGGCAGACCCTAATTGATGTGAACAGTGGTGGTTCCTATCCATTTAAGCCAGTGAGTATATAGCATAGAGAGCCAACAGTTTAAGAGTTAGCTGTCTGAGCCAGGGAGAAGACTTATACCTCTTAACTAATGTTAACTGTTGTGAATGGCTGACCTACTACTCACTGCATCCAGTGTGAGCCAAAAGGTTCATAGCAAGCACTTGAATTTTCTACTTCTTTCACTCTTCCAGAAAGAGTGATGCTCCACCCTATAGACATAGACACAGATTGTGAGCTCCTTGCAGGCAAGGGTTTCTGGCCTCTTTTTGTATTTTCATTGAGTAACACAGTGCCTGGCACACAGTAGGCTCTCAATAAATGTTTATTAAGGGGCAGCGGATACAGCACTGGCCCTGAAGTCAGGAGTACCTGAGTTCAAATCCGGCCTCAGACCAAACACTCGACACTTACTAGCTGTGTGACCCTGGGCAAGTCACTTAACCCCAATTGCCTAAAAATAAAGTAAAATAAATGTTTATTAAGAAGTGGTGCCTAGAGTGCTGAATGTAGAGTCAGAAAGACCTAAGTTCAAATCTGGCCTTAGATAATTACTAGTTGTGTGACCCTGGGTGAGTCACTTAATTTCAATCTGTAAAATGAGCACCTAACTCTCAGAGTTGTAATGAAAATAAAATGAGATAATACTTGTGAAATGATTTGTAAACCTTAAAGCACTATTAAATACTATCTATCATAATTATTATGATCATAAAAGACATGTATCTACTGCTCACTTAACTCAATTAAACTGGTTACTAAAACAATGATTCTTGCTCAGTCTTGATTGACATAGAACCTAAGAATGAATATAAGAGGAGTAGTTAGTAGTTAGTAGTAGTAAGTAGATAGTATAAACTATCAAATTAAAGATCATCACACATTTATTAAGCATCTACCATGTAACAGGGTCAGGGAACAAAGGTGCTAGGTCCTGACCTCAAGGAACTTACATTCTCCTGGAGAGAAACAAAATGTACATATATTGAAAGTAAATTCAAAGTAATTTCTGAGGAAATGCTAACAAATGGGTGTGGGGGAGGGAAGAATAGAATGTTATCCTCCAAAACAAGGAAGAAGGTAGTGATATAGCAGAGCTGAGCAGAGTGCTAGATAGATTGACAACTAGTCCCTGTCCAAGGTTCTGACTGCTCAAAGTCTTTGAGACTAATTGAGACTTTGAGACTCTGAGACAAAGACTTATTGCTAGCACACAATTACATTCATTATAGAGTGAGTCCTCATTATGGGTTAGTTACTTTATCATGAATTAGAATTTTTAAATACATGTATGAAAGGTCATTATATCCAATCTCCAATCGTAGCTTTCTTACAAGATTTCTCTTTTGTGTGTCCAAGAAAATGCACATGTCCACACACGAGGCACTATGACATAGTATATATCTACATGTCACTTATCAGTCTTATATGAGATGTGTTCAAGTGCCTCTGACACATATTAGCTGTGGGCAGGCTACTTAAACTCTCAGTGCCCCCTGGCAATTCTCTAACACTGGAAATGGCAGATGAGATGCTAATTTGCATTATTGAAGAGAGACTCCATACTAAGCACTCCCCACAAAGTTAAATATAGGTCTAAACCAAAGGCCCCCTCCAAACACACACACACACACACACACACACACACACACACACACACACACTGACAACTGGCCCCAACTCCACCTTTTCCTCTGAACCCTTCCTCTCTTTCATGGAATCAATTTCCCCCTCAGCTTCAGCACATCCACCCCCTCACCCCTGGATGTTAGATGTGAGTCATCCATGTTGTGGTCCAGTTCCAGTTTGTACTATTGAACACTGTGGTGTTTGAAAGTGATTGGCACACAGGGTGTTTATAACAGGCAGCAAGGGAGAATTAAAAGCAAGTTGCTGAGTCAAAAGAAGGATCAAATCACCAGTCCCTCTCTGGGGAAACAGTGCCCATTGATCATAGCTTCCTGAGCCCTACGAGGCCCCCATTAACTGCAAATTATGTTGAACATCTCATCTGTTTTGTGAATGAAATGCAAAAATAGAAGCTTGTTGCTGGAGGATGTCATGGAAGAAGGCAGCCAGCTCCATTTTGAACCTCTATGAAAAATAAATGAAGTGAGATTTCCAATTGCCTGGACTTAGCCTGGGGCTGACTTCCTCTACCACTCTTCCCACAGAAGTCACCTTTCCTTGGAGGAATTGCTGCGGTCCAACCTGCCTGGGTTATTTGAAATACATGCCTGATTTTCTTCAAGCACTCATCAGTGACTAAAAAAAGTAATGCCTTTGGGAATATGTTGGTGAATAAAAATTAGAGAGGCAACATAGTAAAGCAAAACAAATGGTCAAGGTGATTCTCAGGAGACTTGGACTCAAACCCTAGTTTGGCTACTTTCTTGCTGTGGGGCCTTGGACAATTTATTTAATCTCTTTGAGCCATAGACTCTTTATCTATAAAATTGAGGTGAAAATAACAAATTGAGACAACATTTTCTTATGAAAATCACTTTGTAGACCTTAGGATCATAGACTTAGAGTTGGAAAGGACCCCAGAGGTCATCTAGCTCTCCCTGCTCCTTTTTACAGATAAAACAAGTAAGGCCCAGAGACTTGAAGTGATTTACTCAAAGTCACACAGCTAGTTAGTGACTGAGCCAGGGTTCTAACCTAGGCCTAATTCTGATTGACCTAAGAGGAACTTGGACCAACAGGCTGATTGAGTGGCAGATTTTGTCTCTAAAGAAGGAAAAACTCCTTAGCGGTCCAAAACCAGAATGGGTTACCTCAAGGAGGAGTGAGTTCTCTGTCACTGGACATATTCTAGGAGAAGCTTTTCAGGTATGTTCATAGAATCATAGAATTTAGAGGTCCTTGGTTTACTAACCAATGTATAGATATCATAGGACTGATTCATGCTTCAGGTATAAAATCAATTTAATACAACCGGCGTTTCTTAAGTGCATACTGCATGCCAGGGACAGTGGTAGGTGCTAGAAATATAAAATTATAATATTGATCACGGAGATTCTATTCTACTTGACAGAGCACACATTTAAGTTAACATATAAGATTTGTTTTACCAGACTTGTGATTTCATCAATGTGCATCAGTGTGCTCCAAAATGGAAGACAAGGATTCCTTGGTTAGGTGATGTTGTTTAGTTGTTTTTCAGTTGTATTCAACTCTTTGTGACTTCTTCTTGGGTTTTCTTGGCAAAGATAATGAGGTGGTTTGCCATCTCTTTCTCCAGGTCATTTTACAGATGAAGAACTGAGGCAAACAGAGTTAAATGATTTGCCCAGGGTCACACAGCTAGTAAGGGTCTGAAGCCAGATTTGAACACAGGAAGATGAATCTTCTTGACTCCAAACTTGGCACTCTATATGCTATGGCACCACCTAGCTGCCCCTGGGTCAGGTACCATTTGCCAATTTTAGGGCTTTCCTCCAGTGCAACTGCTACTATCAGTGTTCCACAATACTCTCCATTCTATCTTTCCTTCCATAGAAGCTCCCATCCTTTCCCCTTTTTCAGCTGGATGTGACTCTGTCAGGGTAGTTTTAAGCTAACTGCTACCTGGCACCCACAGAAGCCGTTGTGCAGATCCACTGAGAACCTCCCTGTTGACCCAGCACATAAGGGACCCTATTCCTCATATCAACTTAGAGGAAAAGCTCTGTGGTCAGGACCAATAACTAAGAATCTTACTCCACTCTCTTTGAGTTTGTGTGAGACAGTCTCAAATGATATATAGGCATGGATGGGTTGTGGTCTATATCTCAAGTCTTTATTCCCCCCCCCAAAAAAAAAACACTCTTCTTCCAAAAATTCCTTTCTGCTGAAGGTGCCACCATTTTTGTGGATAGGGTCCTGGGCCTGGAATCAGGAAGGCTTGAGTTCAAAGATGACCTCAGACACTTACTAGCTGTGTGACCTGAGCAATTCACTTATCCTCTGTTTGCCTCAGTTACCTTATCTGTAAAATAAGGATAATAATAGCACCTACTTTGCAAGGTTGTTATGAGGATGAAATGAGAGAATAGTTGTAAAAAGTGTTTAGCACAGTGCTTGCACATAGTAGGTGTTATATAAATGCTTCTTCTCTCCCCTAAAGTCGAATGTTATTTTCTCTTTATTTCCTCTTTTAAAATGTCTATTTTGTGTATGTTTTACAATGTACATAACTGCCAGCATGTGCACAATTTATAAATAAGTAAATATACATGTACTGGAGGTACATGTTCAGAATTATGTTACTGATGTTCAATCAGAAAAGTTTGGAGGCCATCTGATTCAGGAAATCCCTGTAATTTGTTTCTTTTACTAAAGCAGATAGACACATTCTCTGCAACTTAGTGTTAGAGAATTGACAGGGGGTATTGAGAGGTGAAGTATTTTGCCCAAGATCATATAGCTAGTATGTAGAAGAGATGGGACTTCAAGCCAGATCTCCTGATTCTGAGCCCAGTTCTCTATTCACTACTCCATGTTGGCTTAAATGTAGAATATATACAACATCAACATGAAGTAATTTAGAATGGGGGTGGGGAACAATGACAACCGAGGGAACTAAGCCTTGAACGGTGCTCGTATCCAACTGGCAGATTGAGAAAGGAGAGCATTCCAGGCATGGGAAGCTGACACAAAGGCAAAACGGAGGGAGAGGAAGACACTTCAGAACTCCCTTCTGGCTCTACAGTGAACCTATCTGAGAAAGAGCACCAGGCTCGGGCTCAGAAGACCAAGATTCAAATCCTTGCTCCAGTACTCTCTAACTTTGTGACCTTGGTAAAGTCTCTTAATCTCTCTGAACCTGTTTCCTCGTCCATAAGATGAGAAGAATAATATATGACCTACCACTTCACAAAGAATCAAATGAAGTAATCGCTACAACGAGCTTTATAATCATTAACCATTTTATGAATGTGAACTATTGGGATTACATACTCACTTGCAAAGGGTAGTGTTCAGACAGGAAGGATAATCCTATGATACTAAAAGGAAATAGTATTTTGAGGAACAAAAAGAAATGGTTATATCAGAGGGCACACTCATTTGTTCTGTGCGTATTTACCAAGTCTCTACTCCATACAAGGCATTGACTGAACTAGATACTATAAAAGACCATTAAAACATGGTCCCCATTCTCCAGGAAGTTACCATCCACCAGGGGGCATAAGACATACATCAATAAAAACTGCGCTGCGTTATGGTATGTGAAAAACACCATGTGTCCACTAAAAGGCGAGAGATGTGATGGATTGAGGTACGCCCCAAGAGAGACATTTTCCTATATTGCCCAAGTATTGCTTTGATTTGTTGGGCTACGCTTGGTGTTTGCAAAGAGGCTTTTCATGGGGGTGGGCGGAGGGTTAGCTGATAGTGATAGATGTTTAAAAACATGAGCATTGATACATTTTAAAAGTACATAGAAGAAGACAAAGAAGCTCAAAAGGAAACACGAACAGGGAAAAATTACTACCTTGCTAAATGTAATAAGCATTTAAAGCAATCAACCACGTGAGAGAAGTTCTAAGTTTCCTATACAATCATTTTTAGTCCTTTGTATATTGAAATATTTATATTTAATAGCCATTCCCCAAGAAATAAATGGTTGAAGGATATGAACAGGCAGTTCTCAAATGAAGAAATATAAACTAAAATATAAACATGAAAAATGCTCCAAAATTACTAGTAATTAGAGAAATGCAAACTCAAACAATCCTCAGTCATCAGACTGGCAAAGATGATGAAAAAAGGAAATGGACTGTTGTTGAAAGAGCTGTAATAAATCAGGCACACTAATGCACTGATGGTGGAGCTGTGAACTGGTCCAGCAGTTTTGGAAAGCAAACTGGAACCATGTCCCACCAAAGTCAACAAGCTATGTGTACCTTTGGACCTAGAGAGATACCATGATGAGGTCTATACCTCCAGGGATCAAAAAAGGTGGAAAAGGACCCCTGTGTACTACGTATATATTTTTGTGGAAATGAAAGGGTGCCCATAAACTGGGGAATCATGAATAAGTTATGGCATACGAACATAATGAAATACTCTTGTGCCATAAACAATTATGAGAGAATAGTTTCAGAGAAACCTGGAAAACTCATATAAACTGATGCAGAATGAAGTGATCGTAAGCAGGAGAACAATTTATACTGCAAGAAAATGTGATAAAGAAAAATTACTTTGAAAGACTTAAGAACTATTATCAATACAGTGGCCAACTGTAATTCCAGAGGATAGATTATGAAGCACATTACCTACCCTCTGACTGAGAGGTAATGGGCTCAAGGTCCAGATTAAGACATACACTTTTGGACATGGCCAATGTGGGAATTTGTTTTGGTTAACTATGTATATTTGCTATGGGATTTGTCTGTTTGTTTTCAATTGATAGAAGAAGGATTGGGATTAGGATGGTGAAACTGATGATAAGGAAGGAAGGAAGAGAGAAAGAAAGAAAGAAAGAAAGAAAGAAAGAAAGAAAGAAAGAAAGAAAGAAAGAAAGAAAAAGAAAGAAGAAAGAAAGAAAGAAAGAAAGAAAGAAAGAAAGAAAGAAAGAAAGAAGGAAAGAAGAAAGAAGAAGGAAAGAAAGAAAGAAAGAAGAAGAAAGAGAAAGAAGGAAAGAAGAAAAGAAAGAAGGAAAGAAAGAAAGAAAGAAGAAAGAAAGAAAGAAAGAAAGAAAGAAAGAAAGAAAGAAAGAAAGAGAGAGAGAGAGAGAGAGAGAGAGAAAAGAAGAAAGAAAGAAAGAAAGAAAGAAAGAAAGAAAGAGAGAGAGAGAGAGAGAGAGAAGAAAGAAAGAAAGAGAGAAAGAAAGAAAGAAAGAAAGAAAGAAAGAAAGAAAGAAAGAAAGGAAAGAGAAAGTAAGGAAAGAAGGAAAGAAGGAAAGAAGGAAAGAAAAGAAAAGAAGGAGAGAAAGGAGAGAGAGAGACAGAGAGAAGGAAGGAAGGAAAGAATGAAAGGAGAGAGGGAGAGAAGAAAGAAGGGAAGAAGGAAGGAAAGGAGGAAAGGAGGAAGGGAGCAAGGGAGAGAGGAAGGGAAATAAAGAAAGAAAAAGAGAAAAAAAGAAAAATGAACAAAGAGGAGAAATTTTTAGAAGGATATTTTAAATGCATGGAAGAAAATAGAAGGAGGGACAGAAAGAAATATAGACAAATGGTAGCCCTGAAAGTTATATGTTTAGTTTATAAATACATAAAAGGGAAAGCAGTTAATATATTCACATTTTCAAATGCAGTCTTCTCTGTTCTACTTTGTATATGGAAATGCTTGCTTTACTTGTTTGTTAAATTCAGGGTAAAATATAATTAAAAAAAGAAATAGTTGCTAATTGTGTAATAAAAATAATAAATAATAAAAACAATTATTTAAAAATAAAAGAAGGTATTCTAAAAGTTTAGAAACCACTGTTAGCTGGAGTGGTCAGGGCAGACTTCAGGGAGGAGGTGATACTATGAATAGGATTTTAACATACATAGATGAAAGGGAGAGACACTATGCTGAAGAGGCAAAAGGTTTTTCTAGGGCTGCAGACACTACCTCCTTATCTCTTCCTTTGGCAGTGGCAGAATGGTGCCGTTGATACAATGGAAAGATTGCTGAATTTTGGAGAGAGCTTGAATCCTGGCTCAGTGATTTATTGTACATATAACTTTAACTCTTTAGGGCCTTGGTTTCTCCATCTGTAACATAAAGGTGCTACACTAGATGACTTCTAAAGTCCCTTCTAACTCTAAATCTATGATGCTATGGTATTTAGCAAGGGGACAGGCTGCTCTCTTTGGAGAAAAGCCCCTTCAACAGGGGACTGGCTCTGCTTAAAGATAAATCCAACTAGGCTTAGTGTATTCCTGCTCTCCTGTTCATAATAAGGCCCTCCAAAGTAGGCAGTGTAACCACAGAATAGCAAGAGTCAGACTGATGGCAAAGAGGAAGAGATAGAAGTGTTCCAAGGTGCCAAGGAAAGCGAGCTACAGTTCTAAGAGGGTGTTTATGTGTCATCACCCTGCAGTTAAGCAGCCTTTGAAGTATGGTCATAGATATATTATATGCTTTGATCAGGTCCTGAAGCTTTCAAAGAATGCATTTATCCCTTTCAGTTGGCACTGTTCATCAAATATTTATGGGGGCATCTTGTAACTAAAAAGATGGAGTGGTCCCCGGGGAATATTATTTACAATAGATGTTTATCTTGATGAAGGGGGACCCAAACGAGGCATTCATTAATTATCCAGGCCGGCAGCTCTCTCATAACTTCCAGAGCTTTGCATTCACAGCCCCAAAAGTAGAAGCATATTTCATCCCCAGCTCCTGTCCTGAGCTTCCTGTCAAGATGCAGGTGGAGAGATCCGGCCTGTGCCAAGTGCTGACTCAGGCTCTCTCTGGCAGGAGCACCTATGGTCATCTTGCAGAGCTTTCTTTGGTTCTGCTTGTCCCTGCTGTGACAGGGGGCCTGCTAGTCCCCCTACCACTTTGCTGTGTCAGGATCACCAGTGAAATCACGGAAAGGGGACTAGAACGCCTTGGCTGCACCCACTTTCTTGGGACCAGTCGGGCCTACTGCCCTGACCCTGCTTTGACTTTCTTTTTCATCATCATATCAAATCATAAATCTCAAAATGGAAGAGGCCGGAGAGGTCATTTAGTCCAGCCCCTCATTTGACAGATGAGGAAACTGAGACCCAAAGAGGTTATAAGGCTTGTCCAGGATCAAAGAACCTAGGTCTTTTCAATCCAAGTCCAATGCTTTCTGCCACACTGGGAGTTTTGGAAGCTACGGGTGAATAAGTTAGCTGACTGAGACATTCCACAGAGGAATAGTGGGGGATCCAGATGAAAGGGATATAGAGGCCAGATTGAGAAGGACCTTGAATTTCAGACTGATAAGACAAGGCAACAATCATTTCTAAAGCCCTTCCTATGTACCAGGCACTGTGTTAAGCACATACAAATAGCAAAAGGAAAGTCCCTGCCCACAGGAAGCTTACATTCTAATGGAGGAAGACAACACGTGAAAGGTGGGGGGTAGTGAAGGTACCTGCCAAGGGAATATAATGTTGACATCCGGAATGCCAGAAGCACAACAAGGTGGAAGGGTGGGGAATGAAGGCTAGCTGGCCTGGCGTCCTCCTCAAAATGGAGGCCTCAAGAGGGACTCACCAATGGGAGAAGAGGGCTGCATAACGGAGGGGATGTTCCAGGAGGAGCCTGCAGATGGGCCCTGGTGTTGGAAGACTGGAAAGGCAGAGGCACAGCCAGGAGGAAAATGATAAAAGCCACCGATACATCCTCCCTCCCCAGCTCTCCTTCATTTGGCTTCCTTAGCTGCACTGAAGCTTTAGTCCAGCTTCCTCAGGCCACAGTGAGAACACCTCAAGTGGCCACTGGGCCTTGCTTTATTGCCAAAGATAGGAGACCCTGTATCCTTTGCTATCTTAGAGAGAAAAGAGAAAATGGGGAGGGAGTATCAATGGCCTGGTGTCTCTAGGAACTCAGTAAAATGACCAAGAGCCTTGGGAGCCATATTTAGTAGCCAATGGAGGACTTGGAGGTCAGTGCCAGGCTGACCTGGCCCCTGGTAGGATGATGAGGGTGGTCAACAGAAGCTGAGAGTGGGTGTTTAGACAAACAACAAGCAGCTTCCTGGTTTCATAGAGGTCAGAGGCCCCTTAGAAATTCGCTGAGGTAAGAAACCGCAGAAGTCCATTTCACACTCAAAAACTGAGAAATATATCAAAAGGTTAGACAACACAGAAAAGTACTGGCTTTGAGGCAGAAGACCTAGGTTCAAATCCTACCTCTTTTACTTATTGCCTGCACAACCTTAGACGAGTCATTTTTTCTAGGTCTCAATTTCCTCAACTATACAATGAAGTGGTTGGAGCAGTTAACCTCCAAGACTCCTTCCATCTCTAAATTTCTGGCTATCCCTGACTGTCAGCTCTCTACCCACATCTTGACACCAGCCATTTTAATAGACAGAATTAATGGGCAACATGAAAAAAGGCATTTTATATTCAGTTAAAATGGGGCAATTATTTTGTTATGAGACTTTCGTAATGATCTCTACGTGATATTGTACTTATTAGTTAAAATGCAGCTGAGGGTGTATGGTTTCCCAGAGAAGGAAAGAGACGGGACTGATTCCGATAGCCATTTTTCTGAGAAGAATAATAAGAAACAGAGTGAGAGCACTTTGCCTAAGACAGCAAGGCCTTCTGCTTTGTAGCAGAAATCATAAAATTAGAACACAGAGCCTGGGTCTATTTCTCTGCTGTAGTCCTCCTGAAACAGGGAGAAAGGCCATGAAAGGAAGAGAAAATTCAGGAGTGTGTGCTCCTCCAGGAAGGCAGAAGAGACCTGAATGCACTGGCTGAAATCTATTTTTCCTGGCCCATTTCAAGCTCCCACTTGTCCTTGAAGTCTTCCTGGAGCACTGACAGCTGCTGTCCTTCCACAGAAGTTCTAAATGGTGTTCATTGTCTGAGACACACTTCAGAGCAAAGTCATGAGCTGACTTGGATTTGTATGTTTATAGTTTAGTTGTGTCTATCTTTACATTTCCAATGACCTCCTTATGAACAGGCACAGATCATATTACTCCTTGTCTGTCCCACGATACCTAGTACTGTGTTCAGCCCAGAATTCATACTCACTTATGATTCTTCCTATTTAACCCTAAGAGATGACAGACTCAGGGGAACAAACAGTAAGCTTTGACTGGAGAGTCAATTAGTTAATGGCATTGAGATGCAAAGTCCAAAGAATGGCTAATCACTGTGGGAGACCCAAGGGATGAGAATGGTGATGACGATGACAACAATGATGACAATATATCATTTACATGGTAATGCAAGCTGTGTAAGTCACTTTACAAATGTCTCATTTTATCGTTACAACAATCCTAGGGAATAGGTGTTATTCTCATCTCCTTTTTACAGATAAGCAAACTGAGGCAGGCAGAAGTTAAGTGACTTGCCCAGGGTCATACAACCAGTAAGTGTCTGAGGCCAGAGGCTGGATTTGTACTCCTGTCTTTCTGACTCTAGGTGTAGTGTTCTAGCTAGAAAGCCTGGATTTGAATCATGGTTCCATGGTTAATGCTTATGGCACCTTGGGCAAATCATTTCACCTCATGGGTCTCAGTTTCCACATCTGTAAAAGGAGGTGGGCTGCATGGCCTCTTGCAGCTATGAATCTACAGACATGTATTAATAGCTAGAGGATCATCTGAGATTTATATGAGCATCCAAGAAAGAGTAAATGGACCACAGAGGGAAGGCCTCTGGCATGGGGGACAGGGGAGGAGATCTCTTATAGTACATCAGTGGAAGGATATGGGTCAAGGACCTCATGCTGCTCCTGGCTACCCAGAGCTGCCCTCTCTAGCACTTCCCCCATCCTGTTTTCCCTCCATGTGTCAGTTGGTTAACAAGCATTTAGTAAGCAGTTGCTATGTACTAGGCACTGCTAGGAATGCAAAGAAAGGGAGAAAACAAAAGAACTAGTCCCTCAAAGAGCTGTCAGTCTAATGCACAATGACTGGTACACAGTAAGTGCTTAATGAATGCTTGTTGAATTGAATTGTATTGAATGGGCATTATAAGAGCAAGGAAGACTATTTCACCCATGCTCCATCCCATCAGGTTCCCTACTGACCTATTTTCTGACTTCCTTCCCTTCTTCATCATATGGAAAACCCAAATGGGCTCAGTGTTCACTCTTCCAGGCACAAAATGGATTCTACCTCACTCACTCCCCGACTCATTGCAGAATCCTATTTCTCTTCACATGTTGCGTTGTCACCCTGAGCCTCTGCCCCGGAACCTTCCTCTCCACAGTAGTGACTCCCTGCCTAGAATGACCGTCTGAAGGATTCCACCCAAGCTTCTCCTCACTTGGTCTTCCTTTCTACCTCCTCCACTTCCCCTTCATGTATTGTCTTCTTCCCATTCAAAAATAAGCTCTTTGAGGCTGGTGACTGTCTTGCTTACCTACATTTGTATTCCCAGTGTTTAGCATAGTGCCTGGGACACAGTAAGCACTTAGTAAATGATCTTTCTTTTCCCTTCCTTCTTTCCCTCCCTCCCTCCCTCCTTCTTTCCTTCCTTCCTTCCTTCCATCCCTTCCTCCCTCCCTCCCTTCCTCTTTTTCTTTCCCTTCCTCCTTCCCTCCCTTTTTCCTCCTTCCTCCCTTTTTTCCTTCCTTCCTTCTTTCCTTCCCTCCATCCCTTCCTTTCCCTCCTTCCCTCCTTTCCTTCCTTCATTTATTCATTCCTTTCCTCCCTCCTTCTTTCTCTCCTTCCTTCCCTTTCTTTCTCTCTCCTTCCTTCCTTCTTCCCTTTATCTATCTATATAGATAGGATAAATATCCTGAAGGAGCCTGGAGGAATTCCTATGAGCTAGTTAAGGTTTTTTGAAAGCTATTTGCCAGGCTTTTCAGTCTCCTGTTTGGCAGCTTCACTCAGGAAGTTCCCACAGAGAGAGTGATGGAATGTCAGCTGCTTGGTCTCCAGCTCCAGATGCACTTGGTGGGATGCAGAGCCCATTGGGCCTTCCTGGGCAAGTTGCCAGTGGTCTTGCCTTCAGCCCTAAAGGAGCAGAGGAGTCTTTCTTGTTTATGGGCTCTGCATACAGCACTAGTTGCCTGCTTCTTTCCGAGCTACCTGGAGATTTGTTATCAGTGGGGCTTGCCAGGCAACCCCCTCCTAGAGGTGATAAATCAGCTGAGTGGTTCTGCCTCAGCTCTGAGGTGCAGAGGGCATCTCTTTAGGAGAAAGGACAACAGAGAGAGATTACAGCCTCCCTGGTCTTTCACTTGCCAGTGACGGCTGCTTCCCCATATGACTCAGGCTTGATTTCCAGCTTGTTAATTGCTTTGAACAAACCACTCAAGGCTTCCATTTCAAGGAGCAGCGGAGGGGAATTTCAAGCCCATATTTCCTTGTACAAAGATCTGTTCCAGAAGTAGGCCAGATGGACTACACTGAATGCCAAGTCCTTCCCTTGTGGACTACCAGCTCCGGGCTGAGCAATGAACTGAAAAGACTGAACAACAGAAGACTTGGGTTCTAGTCACTGAGTCATTGATGAAGAGTAAGAAGGGACCTTAGAGGTCATCTAATCCAGAGGTGTCAAACACATGGCCCCTCCCCTGTGTAGCCCAGAACCAGATTAAAATGTCATTGGGGAAATTCAACAAAATAAATAAAAACGTAGTAGAACATAGATAATGTTAATATGCAATTTTCTAAGTCAATATGCGACCCACGGAGATGCTCATATACAGGTTAGTGGCTTCATTTCTATTTGAGTTTGACGCCCCCGCCCCAATCCAGCCCAGCCTCATTTTACAATGCAGGAAACTGAGGCCCAGGGAAGTTACTTGACTTACCTAAGATTATATAGGTGGGTTCAGAGGTTGGATTTAATCCCACGTCCTCTGACTCCAAAAGCCAGCGCTCTGTCCATTGTGCCTCCCTGTCTGCTCTATAGCTTCAAGATGCCTAGCTCTCACTTCTTTCCCAGTTGATAATCCCACATTTCATATTATTGAGCCCCCACCCCCCAATCTGTTTCATCAATCTTGTGGCTTAAAAAGATTCCATAAAATAATCAGATAACTCATAAAACAATAAGTCAAGTATTATGGTAAATGTTAATTCACACACAAAAAAGCAGAAGAGCCAGGGAATGATGGAATAAGAACAAAAGGAGAGAGACTGAGGACAGGGGATACAACATATCAAGGTTATCAGAGACACAAGGTGTGAAGGTCTTCACACCTCAGAGGAGGGAGGAAGAGGGTTCAGTTGTGATCCTGAAAGAGGCTGCCCTCAGACTTGGCACATTTGGGTTATTGTCTCTCCTTCTAGTTCAATGGGTGGGACTCCTGGATCTGCAACCATAACTAAGGTAAGGCAACTGGGCCTTTGCACCAGGATACTGAAACATAAAAGACACAGGCATTGCTATCCTGAAATGGATTCTGTCTCCTCCACCAGCCACCACACTACAATCTGTGCTCTGTACCATTCTTTTTTCCATCAATGGCCAGTCTTTCAGCATCAGCTTGGAGGTATCCCGAAACTGTGCTTTCCCCTGCCCACCAAACTTCTATACCCCATATGGGCGCCTCCTCCTCTGCCTTGCTCCTCACCCTCCTCATTCTACAAAAATTCTTAGTTAAAAGCTCTACCTGTGTCCTATATCTGTAGTTTATTGTTACATAGTGGTCACAGTTTTTTTTTTATACTGATGGGAAGCCAGGTTTTCTCTTTGCCTTAAGCATTACAAGCAGAGGGCTAACCAGTGGCTAATAAACTGGTACCTGCTTCTGATTTCATAAGGACAGCTGTCCAACAGCTCAGTATAAATGGCTGATGAATGCATCTACATGATAGGTGTGTCTACAATAGCCTGTGGGACATTATCCAGGGGCACAAGGGGCAAGAAAGTGGGGAGTGAGTTTTACTGCCTTATAATCAGATGACACATAACTCTCTGAGAATGAGATGTTTAAAGAGGGAGCCAGGGACAGGGTGATGGCCAATCACCTGACAACTCAGCACTTGCTCTGGTCCTTTTCTCACTTTTTTCCCCCCAAAGGTGGCATCATATGGTTGGGAGTCAGAAGACCTGGCTATCCCACTAACTCACTGTGTGACTTTGGCCAGGTATCTTCATTTCTCTAAGAATTAGCTTCCTTATCTATAGAATAAAGGGGCTGGACTCTGGGCTTGAAGAATACTGCTGACTCTTAATGGTCAATTTCCATTCTCTATTTCCATGTCTATATATGTAAAGCAGCCTGCTGACTTACATAAAGAAAGAGTTACTAGAAAAGCTCCGTCACTCCACTCTACTCATAAAAATATGCATAGATGGAGAGGTAGATAGACAGATAGATAGATAGAGATAGAGATAGAGATGAACCAATGCTATATAAAAGAAGGTTGCCTTTTGGCCTGATTGTCCCCTCTTAAACTTCCCTTCACATACCCAGTAACTAGTTTCTCCCACCACGACTCTTATACTAGCACCTGGAGTGTATTCAGACATACAACTTAAATAAGCTTAGGACATAACTAACAGCTGTGACCAGCAGTCTGCCTCCCCCCTGCCCCTCCCCCGAAGGCTCAGACAGACATCTGTTGCCCTTTTTTCAGCATTCTCAAACTCTATCACCCAGTTTACATCATAGCAACCTGGTCTCTCCTAAGCCATAGGAATAACTGGGATCCTAATAGCTAACAATCATAATAATAATAACACATAATAATCATAATTATAATCATAATTATAATAACACAGAGATTTTCAGGGTGCTTTACATGTATTATCTCATTTGATCCTGACATCAACCCTGTAAGGTAAGAGCTATTATTGTCCCTATTTTACAGATATTTTACAGATAACCTCTTAGGGAGGTTAGATGATTCACCCAGGGTCACAAACCAATAAGTGGCTTGGGTAGGATTTGAATTCAGGTCTTTCCTGATTCCAAGTCCAATATTCAACGTACTATACCACCTACCATGCCATCTTTAATGGTGCAATGATGGTGACCTCTGAATAGTCTTTGTGTTTGGTTTTTCTAATCCCTCCTAATTAAAATAATTGTTATAGCAAACATCTTACTCTAATCCTGAAATCTCTAAATGAATGATCAAATTAATTGGTCTTTAAAGCCTTTTACAGCTGGAAGAGTCCATTTCTGTATGATATATTGCTACTTTCTATAACCTTTCCCCCTTGCAAACTCTCCTGTCAGGCTAACTCTCAGAATGAGAAGTGGGTCTAAATGACCCAAAGCACAGGTTGTTTTTTTATTACTAGGTAAAGTCTACAAATTGAGCTTGCCAAGTCAGAGGTGGTGCCAATGGACTTTATCTCACCAGAGGAGAAAGTACCTGGCAATGGCCAGTATCTTCTATGGAGAAAAAAGCAAAACAAAACAAAACAGAAAACCAAGGCCAAGCTCCATGGACTCAAAGTACCCCATTCTTGCCTCTTCCTGGAGCCGAGTCTTAAGTACAGTAGGCTTCAGGTTAATCAGTTCTCAGACTCTGGCCCCAAGACATGACCTCAGTTGATAAAAACTCTCATTAAGTCTGGCTCCCAGACAAGTGGCATTCAGTCCTCGCCGTAGTTACCTCAACTTCTCAACCTGAAGGCCGGAAGAAGAGAACCGGAACCTAGAAATGAAGAGGTAACAATTTTCCACTTATTCATTCAGCTGGGTGTCTACAGAAGCGGAGGAATGGTGGGTCCTGCTCCCCTCTGCCCTGTTCCTCCTCACCACCCCCTAGCTCTACCACCATGACTTGGGTGCTATCCTGAGTCTAGGAAGGAATCCCCCGCTGCAGGCATCTACTCTCCTAGCCTGTCCTAGGAACAAAGTAACCAGATGCGATTGGAGGCTACCAGATTCAGGGGCCTTTGTCTCCTAAAAGGAAATATGAGCCTGACTCCAGAAGAGTATTCAGAAGTGGAAGGAAAACTTTCTCCTTGGCACCTTCCAGCAGGTGGAGGGGAGAATCATACTAATGATTTCTAATAGCAACAAGAGTGCTATGAGAACAATTCTTCTGGCATAATAATAACAGCAACAATAATAGTAGCAGATGTGTCACGTAAGTGTGAAAAGTTCATGTTTTCTACACCGGCTTAAAAACCATTGTTTTTAGAAGGAAGGATAGTCGTGTTTGACTATTGTATACTGATTCAGCTGTTGAACACTTGAGCTCTTAAATGACTGTTGCAAGGGAAGGGCAGCCTAATCCTAGAGCTGTAAAGGGGTCATCACAGTGAGAGCACTAGGTCTGGCTTGCAGTACCCAATTCCACTACTTTTTAGCTAAGAGACCTTGGAAAAGTCCTGCAATGCCTCTGTCAGTTTCTTCATCTATGAAATGGGGCCAATAATGCCTACCCTGGGCCCCTCAGAGGGTTATTGGAAGAATACAATGAAACAATGCCCAAGGTACAGTGAAAAAACTGCTTATTTTGGTTCGCCGGCCTACCACTGCCCTGGGTGACCCTGGGTAAGTCATGTCAACTCAATGGTCTGCAAGATGAGGGGACTGGATTAGATGGCCCCTAAGGTCTTTCCAGCTCAAAATCTTTGATCCCCTTTAGACTACCCTTTGTAAACTGTAGTGCATTGTAAAAATGTCTGCTGCTTCCTTGCCATCTGCAGGGCTGCTGACCCTGGTACTTTTTTATTTTTTGCTACTGCTTGAATGATGGCAAAAGTAATGATGGAAACAGGAAGCTGGAATATAGGGGCTCCTTAGGGAGTTTCTCTTAGTCTCGGAGTCTGTTTGCTCTCATCTCTGGCAATAAAACTTTAGTCCATGTTTGTGTTTTCATTTGAATTCCAAACTTTACATTTCTCTCAAGGAAAGAACTAGAAGAAGGCTTTCTTCCCAGTACATGGCTAGTGAGCCAAGAGAGGAAGCCCCCTTAGAATTTCTCTGATGGGTGTTTGTTATTTTTTTACAGGGTACATTGATTTTATCCCTCTCACAATATTGGCTTTTAGACTACCCAGCTCTCTAGCCAATAGATTAGAGATTATTGTAAACCATCAGAAAAATGGCCTATATGGGTTTACGTGAGGGTGGTATTGGGGAGGCAGAGATGGCTCCTCATTTCTCTCAGACAGAATCTATTCACCACAAGACTGCTCCACGTCTTTCCTTCTGAGCAGGCTATAAACTTCCTCTACCGTCTCCACCTTGGTATTCTCTGAGGGACCCAAGGGGCATGAGGACATATGTATGAGCTTAGCCATTGGGCCCTAGAGACAATTTCACATCTTGGAAAGGTGTGCAGCCTCCTTCCTGTCACTGAAGAAGTAGAGGAATATAAATGTTGCAAGCATCGTTAGACATGATCATTGTGTCAGATGATTCTGTTCAACTCTTTTTTGTTGTTGTTATTGTTGTTATTATGAGGCAAGACTCATGAGGCGGAGTGAGTGTAAAGGAAGAAGGGGTAGACTGCTAATTATTGTGATATGAAAGCAATATGCAGACAAGTGTCAGCTTGCAGTTAAAGGAACTTGACTTAGAAGCTGGTAAAATTCAAAATAGTTGGAGGCCAGCTAGTAGCTTCCCTATTGAGTTGAGCTGAGACTGAGTGAGCCATCTCCTCCAAATAATGTATAGACGTCAGACCAAAAACTTAGTGCCAAGACAAATTCTGTGGGGGGAAAGACTGAAGAAGGTCCCCTCCCCACCCCCACATCTACTCCCCACTTTGAAGTTTGCTCAGTTCAAGATTTGGATGGACGTGTGATCTCAGGGAGGTGAGTTCTCCCTCCAGTTTTGCAGATTGCAGCCCATTGTGGTGCCTACACTCCTGAGGACTCACAAGAGTCTCCATTCAGTGGTAAACAGGGAATCACAAAGCTCATCATGGCTTACTGACACCCAGAGCAGAAGTTGATAGTTTGGGGGATTCTGAACAATCCAGAAAGGGGTGAGGTGGGGAACAAAACCACTGTAAAATACTTTATCCATCAAAGAATAGTGTGGGACAATATGGAAGTGTTGGATCTCAGGATGAAGAAAGACTTCATTTTCCCCCCTTTCTTCCGTAGCTGTATCTCATTTGCCGCTTCATCCTAAAAACTGAAAATGCTCATTCAGTCCTGTTCCCTGTGTGGCAAGAGCTCAACCTTTACTATAATAAAAGGAAAATACTAATAACTGACATTTATAAAGCATTGGACAGATGGCCCCAAACTGAAGAAGGGCCAGATGTGTCTTCTTTCCACTTAAAAACTCTTCAAGTTGGAATGGGAAGGGACTTTCTTAAGATCACACAGTTATTGGCAATCCAAGACTGGAACTCTAGCTGGCTCCTTAAAACAACGTTCTTTCCATTTGTCCAGGCTGACTATAATCTCCAGGATCTGTTGCCTTTTCTTTCTCTATACCTTGGGAGCATTTTTTCTATCCTGGGTCTCTGTAGTTAGAATTAACATCTGTGATGTGATATAAATGAAGGTCACCCCCATCTAGCACCTGGAAGGTAAGGGAAGGCTTCAGCTGGCACAGAGAGCCAGAACTAAGAATCCTGGCACTGCGAAGACATTCAGTTAATAGGAAAGGGAAGGAAAGTGGAAGGTATAAGCACTTTATGAGTGCTTGTGGTAGACTGGAGACAAAGGTAGTGCATAATTGAAGAGGCTGAGGAGCTAGAAGGCAAGGGTGTTCAAGGCAGAGAAGACTGGGAGTCTGGTACGCTGGGGGAGTATGCTAGAGATTCAGAGATGATAGCTGCAAGCATGTTAGCATTATTAGGATGGAGCAACCTTTCCCCCTCCATTTTACACCTTCCTCCTCCCTTCCTTCCTGTGCTTCTTACTGCTAACAGACATAAAATCACCTCCCTCCCTTTCCGACACCCTCACAATGGCATCACACACTGCCTTGAGCTGTGGCTAATTATGTAGCAATGGAATGGGGTTGCTAAGGGGAACTGTGGAATCTCTTTCCCTAGAGGTCTTTGAAGATGAGAGATTTCTTTCAGAATAGGACATTTCAGATTGAGTTCTACCTCGAGGTAGGAAGATTAACTTCATGAATTTTAAAGAGCCTCTATACCCGCAGAGGTTCTAGGATTTTCAATCACAGTTCTCTCTTTCACAGAGGTGGTGCAGCATCAGGGCCATCTGATCTCAGAACTGGAAAGATACGGGTTCAAGTTCCACTTCTGACACCTACTGGCTGTGTGATTCTGGCATGTCCCTTAGGCTGTGAGCTGCCCTTGCAGCTTTGTCGGGAGAAGGAGGGAGAAGAAATCCCCATGCTAATCAGCTTTTACACAGTCCTGCTCACTGAGGAGCAATCGGGAGTTCCCTGGGTCATCCTAGCAAGGTACCAGCAAGGAGCTGCAGCGCTTGGCCAGCTTCTGCCCAGGGTCAGGAAACCAGGGATTCCCCTAATCACCCACCACACTAAAAGAAATGCATTATCATTTCTAATCATTAAGTGACATAAATATGATTTTCAGTTCACGTGTCCTAATACCTTAATAAATACAATTTTATGCAAATAGAAACAATGAGAAAGGAAACACAGGATTAGATCTCTAAGACTGTAACCGAGTCTGAACCCAGAGGAGAATGCACTCTCCTCTCCCCCCTCCCCGTGAGAGTGTTTCCTAATAATTTGCACAGAAATACAGTCAAGAGTCACTAGTTCCATTCTATAGTCTTTCTCAACAGGAAATTAGGACTAGTCACTTCTCTTTCAACCTCAATTTCTCTCCCGGAAATAGCGCAGTAAGATTGTTCATTTCGGGTCCTTTAGAGACATTGTAAGAAATAACTGTGTGCATAATGGTTTGATCTTTTACTCATTTTCATTTATCAAACAAATATTTATTGAGCTTCTACCATGGAAGCGTGCTTCTACTCCTGCTTACAATTCAGGAACAAAGACAAACTAACAACTAACCAGCCAGAGACAGCTGCCTCAGAAAAATATTGATCTGGAATTATAATCATTGAGAGCATCAGAGCCAACCCAAGTACCTCCAGGCCAAATCCAGTGCCCTGACTAGCTGGGTAATATTGGGCAAGACAAGTCACCACTCTGGGCCCAACCCTTGTTGGTTTTTTCTTGTGCATCTATGGCTATCGGTGAGGAAGAAATGGTGCTCCATTACCCCCAGTCACCACTTTAGAATTTCCCAAGATCATCTGATGCTAGTTTCACCTCCTATTAAGAAAAGTGTATAACACCCACAGAGGACTTGTCTGAGAGGAGAGTGCCCCATCACACTGCTGCTTTGGGCTAAATATGGGTCTGTCCTTCATTTCCCTGACTTTCTCTGCCTTTTTCTCAGTGTGTCACATCGGAACTTTCCACACTTTGGATCATGGAGATAAGGGAGGAACAGATAGACATGATGATTGAGCTGCTGTTACTGAACTTTGAAATATTGTGGGAACAGAAGAGATACCACAGGACTAGGGAAGAGCAGATATCACCCCCAGCTTTGACAGAAGGAAAGAAGAGCCACACCTGTAGAATATAGGCCAGAGACCTTGACTTTGATTCCTCGAATATTCTAGAAGACATTAGGAGGTTGGCGGGTTTAGAGCTGGAAGGGACCTTAGAGGCCATCTATTTCAGGGGTTCAGGCATATATGAATTTGGTTTTATTTTAATATTTGAAAAACTAGATTACCAGTATAATTGGTTTCTTTTCTATTCCTCTTTGTTTTATTTTATGCACTTAAAAACATTATTCTGAGAAGGGAAACATGAGCTTCATGAGCCTGACAAGGGGGTCCATGAAACTAAAAATGTTAAGACCCCCAATCTAATTGAATCACCTTTTTTTTTAAAGTGAGGAAACTGAGGCCTGCTCTCACCTCTTAGGAGAGAGGTGGTCACATATAGATCAAGAACGAGGTATACATTTCCAGACACGGCCAAAGTGTTTATTTGTTTTGCTTGGTTATATTTATTTGTTAAAATGGAGGCTTCAGGGGTTGGGGTATGAATCACAGAGGGGAGTGGAGCATAGTGTCATTAGGAAATAGCAGTGATAAAGAGAAAGAAATTATTCAAACAAAAAACTGAAGCCCAGAGAGATTGTGACTTGCCTAAGTTCACACAGGTAGCCAGTGGTGGAGCTGGGATTTGAACCCAATTCTTCACACCTCTGAATCCAATCCACTGTGCCATGTTTTCTCTTAAGGAGATGGTTAAAGAGCATCTAAAAGTGGGATTGGTGATCACAGAGTCCCTACGGCCTTGGTAAAAAGAGGTCATTGCATACTAACCTCATTTCTTTTTTTGAAAGGGTTATTAGGCATGATAGATTAGGGCAATGCTTTGTACAGTTTACCTAGATTTTAGCCTACTCTCCGTTCTTGTGAATAAGAAAGGGAGATATGAGTTACATGACAATTTAGCTAGATAGATTTGAAAATGTCCAGATTCAAAGAGTAGCTAGTCATCTAGGGTGTGATGTCAGCTTGGAATGAGGATGTCTCTAGAAGAGTGCCTCGGGGATTTGCCCTTATTTAAGAGTTTTACCAGAGACTTGGATAAAACCACGGACAGCATATTTATCAAATTTTCAGGTGATACAAAGTCAAAAAAGTCATCCAAAAATACCTTGATGGGTTAAAACTCAATCCAAGATGAAATTAAAAAGGGATAGATGTCAAATTTTACAAACTTCAGTTCAAAAAATCAACTACAAAAGGATTTGTAATGGGAGGAGGCATGGCTAGAAAGCAATCCATGAACTCAATTTGAATCAACACTGTTGTGATTTGGCAACCAAAAAATAAAAAATCAAAAGGACTCCAATCTTGGGCAACTTTGAGAGAAGTATAGGGTGCAAAATGAGAGAATTCTCTATTCTCTCCTAGCTCACATCTGGGATATTGGATTTGATTCTGGGCCGCGTTCTAGAAAGGGCATTGATAAACTATATCATTGTTGTTCATTTGTTTCAAGTGTGTCTGACTCGTCATGACCCCATTTGAGGTTTTCTTGGCAAAAATACTGGAATAGTTTACCATTTCCTTCTCCAGCTCATTTTACACATGAGGAAACTGAGGCAAAGAAGGTTAAGTGACTTACCCAGGGTCACACAGCTAGTGAGTATTTGAGGCCACATTTGGACTCAGGTCTTCCTGACTCCACCACTTAGTTGCCCCTAAAGACTAGATAATGTAGAATAAGGGAAGACAATCAGGGTGGCAAAGATCCTTTGAGATCATGTCATATGAGAATCTGTTGAAAGAATCAGGAATATATAGTATAGAGAATAGATTTAGATGGAAAACCATAGTTATCTTCAAGTATTTAAAAAACTGACCTGTGTGGGGTAGGGTGGGGGAAGGATTAATTTTATTCTGTTGTCTCTAGAGGGAGAATTAAGGGCAAAGAGGAAAACTTAGGTTTGATGTCAGGAAGAATTTCCTGCCACAATTGTTCAAAGTGGGAAGGTCTTCCTCAGTGGGGAATAGGCTCTTCCTCACTGGAGGTCTTCAAGCAAAAGCTTAAAGGGGCCATGAAGGGGTATTAGCAGGGCATCATTTAAGCAGAGGTTGGTAAATGTCCAAGTATGCCCAAAAGTTCTAGAATGCTGACACTTCTCTAACGAAACAAGATTGGAAAACATAAATCTGACCAGTCACTCTCCTCTTCAAGAAACCATTGTGTCTCAGTATTATCTCTAAGATAAAACACAAATTCCTCCTTTGTAAAGAACAAATTTGTAGTATTTGTTGGTATGAACTAGGCTTGAAAGCAGACTGGTGGGTTAGACTGTGTGAGGCCATTCTGTTGGGTTCCTCATTCCACATTCCCCCAACAGCTGAAGGGTAACAAAGGGCTCTCTAGGTTAGAGCAGGCCCTCTGGATTAAAGTCAAAACTCAGCACGTCAGAAATACTTAATACCTGATTAATTATTGATGCAATTATCCTCTCTTCTCATGCCTATGGTAATAACTGGAGCTTTCCTGACCTCCAAACAGACACATAACATCCAGGGTTTGGAGGATGGCTACTTTGTAACCTACTCTCTCTAGAACTGGCCTTGTTATTGGCTTGACAAAATGTTGCATTATGCGCTACAAGTGCTCATTAGATTGTAAGCCCGTCAAGGTCAAGTATGGTTTTTCTTTTGCCTTTGTATCTCTAGCACCAAAGCACAGTACTTGGCATGTAGCAGGTCTTAAGACATTCTTGGTGAATTTCACTGCTTGATGGTCTTTCCTAGTTAAGACTGGTAAATCCTAGGATTTTAGAGTTAAAAGGAGTAATTCAGTCCAGCTCCTTCATTTAAAAGAGGACTAAAGAAGTAAAGTGATTTGTCCAAGGTCACACAGCTAGCAAGAGGCAGACCCAGAATTCAAACCCAGTCATGACTGACTACTCTTTGGGTCTGGTCATTCAACCAGTTTCAAAACCACTTGATTGTACTATCATCTAACCCACATCTCACCATCATAGTCCCCAAAATAACATCTCAGACTGCAGAATCCATCAGTCTTTCCTATATACTGATCTGGAAATTTTGGGATATATGTGTTTTACTGAAACTCACTTCTTGGTTCCCATCCAGAACTGTCTAGAGCCCTATAAGAAGGAACTTTCCTTTGGAGAAATCTATATAAATATATTTAAAGCATTTTCTTTGTCAGAGGTTTTTTTAATGTTTTTATACTGAGTCTAAGTAGCCCTCAACAGACATCACCACTAAAATAGGGAGAGTGAACATAAGAATCATACCTGATTACAGGCACACTGCCTCCCTAAGATCTAACTTTCTAAGTGACAGAAACCAAGTATTATTCTTCAGTGGTAGTACTGGTTATATGTCCAATACATAATATGGTGCTTGGTAAATAGTAGGAGTTTAATAAATGCTTATTTTCTATTACATCCTTGTCAATTAATTGAGTGATGGATTAAGTGATCAGAGAGAAGTTAGACCATCATCTCTCTAGTCCAAGACACTACAACAACATCCCTCCTCACCCCCCACCTCCAATGCTTTTATTATGATCGTATGTGAAATAATGATATGGGGGCCAGTCAGTTTGGAGTTGTCAGCAGGTAGGGAGTGGGGCAGTTACTTTGGAATTGTTACCAGGCAGGCAAAACAATGTTACGGGCCAGTTACTTTTGGAATCTCAGGTGATGGCCCAAAGGATGGAACACCCACATTTTCATTACATTACAATATGATGTGATTATAAGATATTTCCAGTAGCATTATGAAATAATACAAATGGGAAAATGCTATGCAGGGCATGCAATTCTTCAGTTAATGAAACCTAAGATTACATTGGACCTTTTGGCAACCACATCATGCTATTGACTCATTGACCTTATACCTAAATAAAATACATAAGTCTTCATCATGTGAACTCCTATTAAACCACATTTCACTTAGCTCAGTTTTTTTAACCGAAGAGTTTAGCACAGTACCCAATGCTTAATAAGTGTTTTATGACTGACTGACTGATAAGAAAGTTTTTATTTATCCTTCCTGAATTCCATCTTGTTACATTTAATTCATTGTTATTGCCTCATTTTAGAACCTGATTCAGTCCTCCAACATAACTTTCTCTTCTAGTTTCACATCTTCTGTAAGTTTAATGAGAAAACCATGAATAACTTAATTTAAATGAAGGGATCTCAGCCTGGGATTGATACATCATTAAAAACTACTAGAAGGAAGAAGGAATATTTGGTAGATAACTATATTATCCTATTGAAACACCCCAGATGTAGTAGAGTCAATGGGGGAGGAATTATAGATTGAAGACAAAACAGCTTTATGATACTAAAACAGTATGAACCAAATAGTTTTCTTCATGAAAAATTAATTGATATCTTTATTTTATGTTTGAATACATGGTAAACTCAAGAACATATTTTCTTTCATGTTGAATAGAAGAGACAGAAAAATTTACTGAAAGTCAGAGATTATAGGAATGAAAAGACTTTGGTAACCACTGATCTGAGTCATTGATAAAAATGTTAGGAAAAATAGGGCCCAGAGAAGAGCCCTCAGCCACTGCACCTGAATCTTCTCTCTAAGTTAAATCTAACTCATTAATGATTATTCTTGGTATCATCCAGTCAACATTTGTCTAACTGCCCACATGTGTATTCTGAGTGATCTTGTTAATTCATCTACACCACTTATACTGCATTTTCCTGATCTACCAGTCTGATAATCCTGCCAAAAGAGTAAATCACTTCCCTTCAGTGAATCCTTGCTGTCTCCTTGTGATCACTGTGTCTAGCTTGCAGTAAATGCTCACAAATCACTCATTTTCTAATAGACTCTAATTTTTTTTTCCAGAGATGGACACCAAATTCTCCCTTTTCTCATATCCCTTGTTCTGAATTATTGCTACAATTCCTTGCAGATTACTCTGAATTTAGGTGGTAATTAATGCTTTCATCACATCTATTCATCATATCTGGGTCCTGTAGTCAGGTTGGGGTCACCACTTTTCCAATGACCTGCATGATCCCCTCTCTGCTAGGCCCTTCTCAACTCTTCAGGTAAGAGCCATTGGGACTTAATTGAGAGGCAGCATTAAATATTGGGTAATAGACCAAAGTCAGGAAAATCTGGGTTCAAATCTCACCTCTGACCCTCACTAGCTACATGATCCTTAGCAAATCCTAATCCGTAAAATGGAAATAATTTTAATCTGTTTATGTCATTAGCTTCTAATGAGGATCAAATGAGATCATGTATCAAAGTAGCTAGTTAATGATCATAAGAATGAGAATTGTTATTATTATTATTATTATTATCAAAACAATTCTGGATACTTTAAAGTTCTGTTCTGAATCAGGAGAGCAATAGTGGCTTTGAGCAAGCATGTCTAATATCCCTTCTGGCCACTACAAAAGATGATAGAGGGAATAGCTTCAGCTGAAGAAACTGAGTCAAGGACAAAAATTTAAAAAATCCTCCCTCCTCAAGGAACTTGTATTCTTGGACAAGGTATCCCCAAGGATACCCTCCTTGTATCCTTGGGAGGAGAGTAAAATGTATGGGCAGGTATGCAAATGCAATATAAAAGCAATGTTTAAAATTCAGTGTAGTGCAGCGGATGGAGAGCCAGCCTCAGAGTCAGGAAGTCCTGGGTGCATATACTAGCTATATGATTTTGGGCAAGTGACCAAGCCCCTCTGTAATGCGAATTCTTAACCTGGGGTCTGTGGCCTTTTGGGAGGGGGCAGGGCAGGAGAATTGCTATGTTTCAATATTATTGGTTTGTAATCCTATGAGTTTTATTTTATACAAATACAAACTTAATTCTAAGAAGGGGTCCATGAGATTCCCTAGATGGCTAAAGGGGTCCATAACAGGCAAAAAGGTCAAGGGCTCTTGTTCTAAGACTATTAAGTACTCTAGTGGAAAAGGTGTTTATCTGCCAAGATAGAGATGGGGTCTCACCAGGTATGCTCTACATCAATGAATTCACAGGTCTTGGAAAAAGAAACGTTAGATAAAGAAATTTCAAGGAGGGGAGAAGTCTTAACTGGGGAGGGAATCAAAATAGACCTTGTAGAGAAGGTCTCACCTGGATGAATCTTGAGGAGAGTTTAAGAAGTGGAGATAAGGAAAGAGCATTCAGGTTATAGAGAATAGCCTGTGCGAAGATGTGGAGGTGGGAACTCTAGCATAATATTTATAGGAAATAGCAGGTAAACCATTTAGACCAGAACAGAGTATGCAAGATGGAGGAATGTTACATAACTTTGGAAAGTAGTCCAAGGCCAGGGCATGAAGGGCTTTGCATTTTGTCTTAGAGGCATTGGGGGAACCACTAAATTTTCCTGAGTAATGCGGTCAGACCTTTATACCAAATGCATTTCATAACCTCTATTCTAATCTATCAGGCCCATTTAGGATTCTCCAAAGACAACATTCCATGTTTACACGGGCTCTTCCCCTTGTTTTCCCTTTGCCTCCCAGAATCCCTAGATCCCTGCAAAGCGCAGCTCAAGTGTCCCCTCCTACACAACCTTTCCTGATTCCCCAGGCATTAAGGCTCTCTCAATCTTAAAATTAATTTGAATTTCTTTTTGTAGTTTTGTACTTACTTCCTTGGCTATATTATAACTCCTACCCCAGGAGAAAGGAAGCCTATTGAGGACAGGGCTTATTCATTTTTTGTCTTCATTTCCCCAGCACCTAATGTGTAGTAGATGCTTAATAAGTAACCATTGAATTGAATTGTTGAGGAATAATGGATTAACTGAAAAAAAATGAGTGTTAGTGGGTGGTTCCTAGGTAAATAGATTTCATCGCTCAGGGCCATGTTCCCATTTTCTCATGGAAACTTGGGGTTTAAAGGAACCTGAAAGATTATCTAGTCCAACCCCCAGAGCAAACTGAGGCTTACAGGAAGGAAAGCTTACCCAAGGTCATACACCTACTTACCATCTGGAGCTCATTTCTTTAAAGAGCTGTGTCTGTACACTAGTCTGGCTAAAGAGCTTTTCCCAGAAATGAATCTGAGAGCTAAAAGGTAAGAATCTAGAAACTCTCTTTAAAAGTTCCCCTTGAGGGAAAATGTGATAAGGAGAGTTAGCTGTTATATAACATGAAATAGCACCCAAATAAAAATTATCAGCCTGGAAGCATCAAAGCCTAGGTCCCCAAGCATGGAGGAAAATAAGCCCTACCTTCCTGTAATGAAGAAGTGGGAAGGCTTAGGGTGCTTCTCTTGAAGTCAAGATGATCCGGGCGCAAAATCTGCCTCTGCACTTAACTAGCGATGTAACTATAGGCCAAGGGCTTCATCTCTTTGACCCTCAGACTTTCTGTAAAAACAGGAATAATAAAGCCTCACAGGTAGATAATTCCACAAAGTGTTTTGCAAGCTTAAAAAGCAGATATATAAATACCAGCTATTACTATTGTTACCAAGGGGAGACAGCCTACTGTGAGCAAATGAAGCCTTTATGGAGTCCTAAGGACCTCTGATAGTTTTCGAAAGGCTGCTAGGTTTATATATTAATGTGATTAGCAAAATCCCATCCCCCTTCTTGGAAATTAAGACCCTCATGTGTGTGTATGTGCATTTTTGTGTGTGTATATATATATACACACACACACACACACACATACATATATATATATATTATATATATATATATATATATATATATATATACTTTATTTTCCCCCAATTACATATTAGAATAATTTTTAACATATTTTTTAGTTTTGAGTTCCAAATTCCATCCCTCCCTCCCTTCCCTCCCCCTCCCAGATGGTGAGCAATCCAGTATAAGTTATACATGTGCAATCATGTAAAACATTTCTATATCAGTCATTTTGTACAAGAAGAAAAGAAGGAAGGAAGGAAGGAAGGAAAGAAAGAGAGAGAGAGAGAGAGAGAGAGAGAGAGAGAGAGAGAGAGAGAGAGAGAGAGAAGAAAGAAGAAAGAAAGAAAGAGAAAGAAAGAAAGAAAGAAAGAAAGAAAGAAAGAAAGAAGAAGAAGAAGAAGAAGGAAGAAGAAGAAGAAGAAGGAAGGAAGGAAGGAAGGAAGGAAGGAAGGAAGGAAGGAAGGAAGGAAGGAAGGAAGGAAGGAAGGAAGGAAGGAAGGAAGGAAGGAAGGAAGGAAGGAAGGAAGGAAGGGAAAAATAGCATGCTTCAGTCTGTATTCAAGCAGTATCAGTTTCAAGACCCTCTCTTTTAATAGCTAAGCCCTGTAACTTCATAAAGATTAATCAGACAGTTTGCTGAAGGTTTAGGACAGTTGCCATGTCTTTCTCTTGCTCTCTTCTCCATTTATGTCAATAACACCTAGTGATTCGTGCTCTTACAGAAAGGCCCCTAGATGAGTTCATTTGCCCATTCAGCCACACATGGGGCTAATGTCCCATTAATCTTAACCCTGAGTCCTCAAATCTATTTATTCAATTTTGTTGTCACAAGATGCAGCTCTGGCAGAGTCGTGCCTGGCTCCTCTAAGCCTACCGCTTTGGTGAGTCTTCATCAGTGGGGTCTAATGTGGCCAGGCCACCCCCACTTTGGGCTTTGATCGTAGCCATATGGCATATTCACAGGATCTCAGAGTTAAGCAGTGGGAGGAAATATCTAGCCCAACCCTTATTTTACAGAAGAGGAGAAGGGTCATAGATTAAGAGTGGGAAAGGGATTACCAAGTCCAACCCTTTCATTTTACAGAAAGGAGAACTGAGGCAGACAGTGGTTAAGTGGCTTGCCCAGGGTCATACAGGTAATAAATGTTTGAGGAAGAATTTGTACTAGGGTCTTCTTGTCTCCAAGCTCAGCATTCTATGCACTATTTCTCTTAAAGAGGACTGCTAAACTAAGATTTCCCCAAAGTCACAGAGCTAATAAATGACCAAGATAAGAGCAAAGCCAGGTCCTCCTACTCCACTCAATCAATTGATTAAGCAATCAGGGTCTAGCACAGTGCCTGGCACATAGTCGACACTGGATCTAATTCTCTCTCCCCTATGCCCCTGTTAAAAGGAAAATTCTTTGTTCAGGCTTTCATCCTGATTAATGAGGCAAAACTCAGGACAAGAAGAATTAAAAGGAGTTTATTAAAAGTACGTCAAGGTAGCAACACATTGACAGGCTGATTACTGGAGATCAGCAAGGGTTTCAAGATGGGGCCAGGTTTGTTGGTAACTTTTGTAATGAGATAAAGACAATTCAGATAGATCCATGTCAGCAAAATGGAGTGGGTCATTGCATCTCAGTCTCTCCCCAAGGTAGCAAGTATATGACAACTTCACAGGTACAAACAGGTGGGGAGCAGCTAGGTGGCACAGTGAATAGAGTGCTGGGCCTGGGGTCAGGAAGACCTGAGTTAAAATCGGACCTCAGACACTTACTAGCTGTGTGACCCCTGGGCAAGTCACTTAACTCTAGAAAGGAAATGCTTGACCACTCCAGGATCTTTGCCAAAAGAACCCCAAAATGGAGTCCCGAAGAATCAGACACAACTGAAACAACTAAGTGAAATACCACCACCACGAACAGGTAGGATGTAACTTGATGCCTGATAAACAGCAGGTAATCCAAAGCTGCAGACGGGGGCCTCCCCCAACACTGACGGTAGGTCTGGGAACAACGGGTCACTGAGTCACTGCTATATTTGATAATCATTTGAAATAATGAAAACAGAAAGCTAAACACAGGAAGCAAAACAATCATTGAATGAGTCAGGAGCAAAAGAAAATCTAGACTGTTAAATAGAAATTCTCCATTTACCATCCACTAATATCTACAAGAATTGGGGGCACCCAGGTAAATTAGGCAGCTTGCTAGTCCAATGAATAGAACTCGGGACTTAGAGGCAGAAAGTCCTGAGTTCAAATCCAACCTCAGACACTTGTCCCTCAGTGCCTTAGTCTCTAAACTAAGGATCATGATATCCTCTAGTCCCAAGGTTGTTTTGAGGATAAAATGAGATATTTGTAGAGTGCTTTGTGAAACTTTAAAGAGCTTTATAAATACGAGCTCATAACTAGGATGGTTATTGCGGCAAACGTTTTCAAAAAACTTGGTTGTTCAACACCAAATTATTCTTTGTTATCCTCTAACTTGGGAAGACTAATATTAGTAAGGGAGAAAAATAATGGAACATAAAATGTTGCTTCTTAAGTCTACTGGTGTATGTTGAAATTGCCAAACTATAAATGCTATATTAGCCTGGCCGTATAGTTGATAGAACTTCTAAGACATCTCCCTGGGCCCACGTGGTGGATCACCTTTTGCCAAATGGAGTCAGTAAGCAAGCATTTTCTGGTTTTAAATTGTGACATAAGAAAGAACTGAGCTCAGTACTAAACTGAGAGTCCGTGATCCAGGGTTTTAATTCCAGCTCTAAAATTAATAAGGATATGAGACCATCCCTTTAAAGGGATCAGTCAGTCAATTGATCAACATTTAACAAGCATCTATCATATTCCAGGCACTGGGCTAAATACTGGGTATGCAAGTACATAGAAAGCAATGATTCTCTAATCACAATGAGCTTACATGCCAATGCAGGAGACAAGAAGCTCATATAAATGACACAGATACAAATTTAGAACACATAGAGGAAAGAAAGGTATGCATAAGATTTAGATCTAGAAGAGACCTTAGAAGTCCTTTAGATCAGTGATTTTAAACTCAAATAGACTTAGAAATTGACTTAGAAAAACACAATTTAACAGGATCCATGTTGTATTGTATTTTTATTTATTTTGCTAATCGTTTCCCATATACATTTCAATCTGATTGGGGCCACGCTAAGGAGTTTTATAGGCCACTTGCCACCAGCTGGCCACGAGTTTGATGCCTCTGTTAGTTCAATATCTTTATTTTTCAGAGGAAGAAACTGAGGCCCAGAGTGAATAAATGACCTTCCAGGAAAGTAACAAAGGCATGATATAAAGGCCTGATTCTTTGACTGTAAATCTAATGCTCTTTCTGTAAAAAACAAAAACAAACAAACAGACAAAAACCAGATGAATTAGAAGTGATTTTTCAGGTCCTTCTAGCTCTAATCGTATTTAGTCTGAGGTTTCTTCCAGATCTAATATTCTCTGTTCCAAGGGAGGCAGCACAGTAGAGTGTAAAGAGTGCAGGATTGGGAAGCTAGGGACTTGGGTCTAACTCCTTTCTTGATCACCCTCTGTGTGACCTGGGATACCACTTCTCTGGGCCTCAGTTTCTGCATTTGTACTATGAGGTAATGGGACAAGGTAACCATTAAAGTCTCTTCTAGCTCTTAATCTGCAATCCCATAGTCCTTTCTGAAGGTAATATTCTTTGTTTTAAGGGCCCTTCCAGGTCTGACATGCTACCACTTTTAGTGACTCGACCAGTATCTCCTTCCAGTACTTATAAATGAAGAACCATGGGACAGAAATGGCAAACTAATGGTAATATGTTGAGTTGGCACCCAAATCCTCTCTGACATTCCTCTATAATTCTCTGGTGCTGATTATCACTTGATGAGACTCCAGACAACCTGTCCCACAGGGGTAATGGCAAGATCAAGGACAATAAAGGAGTTGTGCATTTGCATTTAATTTCTACAGGAGTATTATGAGACTCCTCCAGAGGACTCATTACAGAAGGCATTGCCATGATTGGCATAGGCTGTAACTGATGTGCAATTATGATTGACAACACCCCAAGCCAGGGATCAAAGGTCTGAGTAACAAGGAGAATCCCCATGGCTCAGCAGAGGGTAATCAGGCCGCCCCTGGCACCATCTGTTGATGCAAAGTAGGGGAGAGAGAGTGGCTTTTCTTACCCCATCTCTGGTTTTTGGAAGGGAGGCCTAAAGCTGAAAGGGAAAGCAATGCAATCTAATCCAACAAGCATTTATTAAGTGCCTACTGTGTGCAAGGCAGTGTATTAGGTGCTAGGAACCATCCAGCCAGGATAGATATGGATATAAAGACAAAAAAGAAAGAGTCCCTGCCCTCAGGAAACTTACATTTTACAAGGAAATATAATATGTAAACAGAGAAGTTGATACATGATCATTTGATTGGGAGAAAACAACAGTTAGATGAGAACTGAGCCTCAAAAGAAGCTAAGGATTGGAAGGGGTGGAGGGAATTCGCAAAGTCCGTGTGTGAATGTCTGCCCAGAAATAGCTTACACAAATCAAATCTCTGCCTCTGTCTCTTTTTGTCTGTCTCTCTCTGTGTCTCTCTGCCTCTGTCTCTTTTTGTCTGTCTCTCTCTGTGTCTCTGTCTCTCTGTCTCTATCTCTGCTTGTCTCTCTGTCTCTCGGCCTCTATCTCTGTGTCTCTGTCTCTCTGTCTCTATCTCTGCTTGTCTCTCTGTCTCTCGGCCTCTCTCTCTCTCTCTCTCTCTGCCTCTCTCTCTCTCTCTGTCTCGTCTCTCTTCCCAGGTTAATCCTATTAGCCAGTTTAGCTGTTCTGCTGTTGCAAGTGGTTCATGGAGCCTCCAAATACCAGGTACGTGGCTTTTCAATTTAGCTCCAGTCTTAATCACTCGAGTGTCTAGCCCCTCCCTTACCTACTGAGACCTCTTCTTACCTGTTTAACTGAGCTTCTCAGTGCTCCAAGCAACCAGGTAGGGAGAAGATTTAAAGCTGGGAGAGATCTCCGAGGTCATCTGGGCAAGGCCCAGTATTTTGGAGGTGAGGAAAATGAGAGCCAGAAAGATTATGTCTTACACGAGGTCACACAGGTAGTGTTTGGAAGAACCAGGATTCAAACTGAAGCCCTCTGGCTCCAGAAACACTGTTCTTTCCGCTACACAACAAGAAATCCCAGTGTCCTTTTGAGGGACGTAAAAGTAAGAGGTGTAAGGATTTTTAACTCTTTTCAACGACATAGCCCTCTAATGGGAAGATTTACTTCAAATGTATTTCAGCAACTCTAAGCTCCCCCATCTGATTAAGGCGTGCAATGAGACCTTAAAGATCAGATAAACTAATCCCTTTATTTTTGCTTTGGTAGGTGGGTAGCTGAACCTGGGGGCAGTGGGGTCCAGTGGAAAGAATGTGGCTTTGGTGTAAGATGATGTGGGCTTAAATTTTGGCTCTGCCACTTACTGCCCATGTAACCTTGGACAAGTCACTTAGTCTTTCTCTGCCTCAGTTTACTCCTCTGTGAAACAAAGAGGCCAGACTTGGTGGCCTCTAGGGTCTCTTCCAGCTCTAAACCTATATTGTTGTCATTTCCATGGATTGAAAACTCAACACAGTGTTTGGATCACAGAAAGCATGGGATATGTGGTTTTTTTGTTCATTCATTCATTTCATTCTCAATGGTGTCTGGGGCACTGAGAGGGTAAGTAACTTGCCCCAGGGTCATAGCTCTCTATTCATTATGCAACACTACCTTTCATTCTGCTCTCCACCTCAACCTTGTTTTACAGATGAAGTAACTGAGGGCTGGGGTAGGGGGCATGGCGATAATGTCTTACCCAAAGTCACATCTTCCTGACTCATCTTCCTGAGTTCCAATCTGGCCTCAGATGCTTACTATCTGCATGACCCTGGGCAAGTCACTTGACCCTGCTTGCCTCACTTTCCTCATCCATAAAATGATCTAGAGAAGGAAATGCCAAACTATTCCAGTAGCTTTGCCAAGAAAACCCAAATGAGGTCATGAAAAGTTGGACACAACTGAAATAACTGAACAACAAATTATTTTATGCTAGAAAATTCTAGTTTTCATGACCTGTATTTCCATATTTTGTAATATTTAGTCACATATGCTAGAGTGAAGGCCAGAGGACTCCTGTGGAGGGTAACACAGGGGCATGGGTGTAAATGCTGGATTGGGAACAAGACTGAAGTGGGCACAATGATCAAAACTTACCTTAATATGTAAATTTCTTCTTCAGCTTTGGAATAGTAGCATATACTTGTGAGATCCAGCCATTTGAGAGAAGACATTCTTTCAGAGTTAGGCTGAATGAATGAATGAATGAATGAATGAATGAATGAATGAATGAATTGGTAGATGGATGGCTAGATGAATGAAAAAGCATTGTGCTTACTATGTGCTAAGCACTTCTCTAAGCACTGGGGTACACATAGAAAAGTATGACTGTCTGTTTTAAAGGAGGTAACATTCTAATGGAATAGAAGATACATATAGGAAGTTGAAGCTTCAAGTCAGGTGGAAAGGTCCCAGAGCCCTTAGGGTACAAAGGCAAAGCAAATAATGCATCTTCTCCAATGTTGATTCCACTGTTTAAACCATGTATCTTTCTCTTGTTCAGCCACTGGACAGGGCCTGAAGATGAGGGTTATACTGGATGACCTCTTCAAGGACCATCTAACCTTAATAATATGATGCCCAGCCCAAGGACGCCATAAGCAACCTTGCTTAAATAAAGCTATTCATGGAAGAACCATAAAGCCCCCCCCCCAAGTTTGCAAGGACCATGAAAGCTCTGCCAAGGGGGTCTCCTAAGGGACTTACTTGAAAGCTTCCTCACTATTAGTTCCTCATTGATTTTTCTCTTGGTTTTCAGGTCTTAATGAATGCCAAAAGAAAGGACAGCTTCTCTGAAGAGAACCCTAATAAACAATTGTAAGAGCAACATCAGCCACATTTAAAGCCTTTCTCTTTCTTTTCTCTCTCCAGGCTCAGTAAAATCAGCTTCATTTAGAATATGCAGCTTTTTGTCGATTTCCAACCTTTCCTGAAATCTAATATACTTTGGCTGCTTAAGTGGTAATAAATTCACTTAAACCTAAAACTCTCTCAAACAAAGTACATTTAATTTTCCAGTTACAAAACTAATCTTGGGGGTGAGCTTGTGGTGTGGAATACTACACCCCCCCCTTCTCTCTCTTAAATCAATTGATTTAATAGACACTTGGAAGATATTCATTAAACCATAAAGACAGGTTCAAGGTTTAGCTGAGGGCAGGGGAGAGATTAATGTCCAAAGTATCTCAGAAAAATAATCAATCCTAGTGGTCTCTTTTTTCCTCTTCCAAATTGCCCAAATGAGGCTGATAATTACTGTTGCTTTTGCTACAAGAAGGACAACCTGGCTAATAGCTGGTTGCACTCTAACCCCGCTGGGCTGAATCAGCACATTCTCTGTTGATTTGCTCTAGGCTATGGCTAAGTCTATATTTGAAATGCAGAGCTTGCCTGTAGTCCCTGCATCCAGATTAGCTTCTCTTAAACCTGGAACAATTGACCTCTGAATTCTGTGGCCTTCAATCCTGCTGAATCAGAAAATTTGCCCTTTTAGACCCACCCCACCCTCCCTTTATCAAATTGATTTGTTTATTCTGAAGCAAGATATATATTACCAGATCTGTGAATGTTTCTTCCACCCATTTGCCCAAGAAAACCATTGGTGAAGTTCTTCATAGTCACTACCTTGGTAGAATTACAGATTTAGAGCCTGGTACTACCTATATAATCTTAGGAAAATCACTTTACTTTCCTCGGTTTCCTTATCTGTAAAATGAGGGGCTTGAATTAGAAAAGCTCTGAGATCCCTTCCAACTCTAAATCTGTGACCACTCATGTAGGCACTTCTTCCATCAACTTTTCCCCCAGTCCTCACCCCACCTGTTTTATTGGGGAAAACCTTAGCCTTGGCTCTACATCTTATGCCTACTTAAAAGGCTAGGCAGCTAAGTGTCACAGTGGATAGAGCAGTAAGCTTGGAATCGAGAAGACTCATCTTCTGGAGTACAGATCTGGCTTCAGACACTTATTAGCTGGGTGACTGTGGGCAAGTCACTTCACCCTGTTTGCCTCAGTTTCCTCATCTGTAAAATGAGCTGGAGAAGGAAATAGCAAACTACTCCAGCATCTTTTCCAAGAAAACCCCAAAGGGGGTCACAGTCAGACACAACTGAACAACAACAACTTAAAAAGCAAATGTCTCCTGTCCACTTGTGCCAGGCTTGGAAGCAAAAGACTTTCTGCTAGAAACACTATCTCTCCTGCCCAGAGTCAAGGAGTGGGATTTAGCTCAGGATAAACATTGTTTACAAGGAGCAGCTATCTCTGTTTGCATTTACACTGTTAGAAAACATACCATTCGATTAAATGAGATTAATATCTGTAAAGCACTCAACACAATGCCTGGCACATACTGAGTACTATATAAATGTTAGCTATTGTTAATTATTATTATTATATATTTTAACTATTATCAATATTATTAGCTGACCTCACTTTTAGCTTTAATTTCCGGAATATACCATTTGTTTTCATAGGAATTTGGGCCCAAAGGCTGTTGAACAATCAGAAAAAGACAACCTTCTCACTGAGCCCAGACGGGAGCTTTTCACAGACTGGGAGGAAAACCAAGGTAGATATGATCACAGAGACGACAAGTCCATTCCGGGTTCCCTGATGTCTTCATCAAAGGCAGTTAAATCCAGAGCAATAGAACTTATAAGTCACAATAATCTTGATTTTTTTTCTGTGTGGCATCCTTCATTACTTCAAAAATTTCCTAATTTCACTCAGGTGGGTGCTCTCTCCACCCATGCAAAGCCCAACTCTCTTATTCCAGTGTAAATGGATTCCTGAGTTTCTGTAGTCTAAAGGATTCATCAGCTTCCTGGAGTTGAGCCTTTGTTAACTAGTTAGGGAGGTCCTCAGATGACAGACCCCTAGTCCATTGCAAGACCTGTGCCCAATGTGTCTCCAGGTTAGCAGAGCCTGCCAAAGCTGGCACTGTGTTAGAGCAGGCTCTCAGAACACTGACTTACCTTCATATCACTGTGGGTATCACGGAAAGACTTTAGCAGAATAGACTCTAGCTATGTAATTTTCCTAACATATATACATATGTGTGTGATACGTTTGTGTGTAAAAATATACATATATGTATATATAAAACTATGTATGTGTATATACATATATTTATGTGTGTATATGTACCTTTATATATATACACATACACACACACACACACACACACACATACACACACATGTACATGCATTCTTCCTATATGTAACCTCCCTATTATGGAATCTGAGGCGCCATCTGCAGGTGGTACAGCAGACAAAATGCTAGACCTGGAGTCAGGAAGACCCGAGTTTAAGTACTGCCTCAGCTATTACCTGTGTGACTCTGGGCAAGGCACTTCTTTAAGCCTCAGTTTCATCATCTGTAAAGCATGGTACCTACATTACAGAGTTGTTGTAAGATTCAAATGAGATGATATATGTAAAGTGCTCTATAAACCTTAAAGTGCTATATATAGTTTTATTATTATTATTGTATATAAACTATATAGTTTTTATACTATTATATGCAAAACTATATATAATTTTATTATTATTAGTTAGTATATAAGTATTCTTCCAAATATGTAACCAGTAGTAAATGTTGTAGAGGCACATTCAGACTGAGAAGTTCTCCTGGCCTACAGTGCAATATCCCCAAAAGCTTGGGAATGGCCCCAAAACTTGAATTCAGATTAGAGAACTACTCTTCACCATCAACAGTATCCAGAATGAAATGAGTTCAAGCAGAGACCCCTTCTTGGTCTAAAATCTCTATTGAGGCTATTATCTCCCCCTCACATCCACATGTACCCCAAAAATGACAGAGTCTTCAACTCTAATGGTTGTCCCAAAGGGTTATGCAAATTCACAATGCTGGTTGTTGCCTATCCAGCATTCAAGATCAACCAGGGATAGGGAAACCTTGTGGGACTGCTGCTGATACTGCTCAGGGCCATTTTGAGATGGCTAATTTCTATCTCTGCTTGGCTTTTTTTTTTTAGGCAATTGGGGTTAAGTGACTTGCCCAGGGTCACACAGCTAGTAAGTGTCAAGTGTCTGCTTGGCTTTAAATAAAGCCTATGCAAGCAAAAATAACCGAGTCTGCTCTCTGTGCTAGACCATGAGAATTCTTTAAACCTAGTACTACTAATCAATCAGCCAACGAATCCATCAGCAAGCCTTTATTAAATACTTAGTATGCATCAGGTGCTGGGGATACTACGTCAAAAATGAAAAGGTCCCTGCCCTTAAAACGTTTACCATAGATCAGGGGAGATGGCAGGTACAGAGAGAGAGATGGAGTGAGACAGAGAGAGCAAGAGAGAGTGAGAGGGAGACAGACAGAGAGAGGCAAGTTGTCCCAAAAGTCTTAGTGTCTTAGTAAGTATAGGCCCTGTACTTACAAATTCCATATAAAATAAACACAAGGTAATGTGGACACTAGGACACTAGTGTCCACTAGTGGACACTAGGAGCACTCGAAGGCGCTGCTTGAGTTGAGTCTTGAAGGAAAGAAGGGATTCCAAGAGGCAGAGGGTAGGAAGAAGCACGTTCCAGGCAATTTGGACGCCCGTGCGCAGGGAAGGAAGGCTGGCCATCATACGTGAGCAACAGCAAGCAGGCCAATTGGCCTGAATTAGAGAATGTTTCCTAGGAGGTGATCTATAGAAAGCTTGTGCAGATTGGCTGAGATCCAGCTGAAAAGGCATTTGAATGCCAAACTGAGAAGTTTATGTTTGATCCTGGAGGCAGTTCAGAGTTGACTGAGTAGGGGTATGCTGTGGTCAGACAAGTGCTTTGGGGAAATGACTTCACGAAGGATGGATTTGGACAGTGGGGAGAGACGTGAGGCAGAGAGACCAATTATAAGGCCAGCAGTCCAGGTGAGAGGTGATGAAGGCCTGAACTACAGTGAAGAATGTGTGACTAGAAACAAAAAATGCTCAGTTTGAAAGATGTGGGGGAGGTTTAATTGGCAAGACTTGTCAACTGATAGTCTGAGTGAGGTTATGGAGATATTGCCAAGTTTGTAATACTAGGAGACTGGACAGATGGAGGTGTCTTCAACATAAATAAGGAAGTTTGGGAAAGGGATGAGATTTTGCATTGACCAACCTGATCTCCAAAAGCTTAATGATGAAGCTTGTTTTCCTGGCTCCTGGTGATGGACTAGCCGTGCAGAACAAGGCATGCACATTCAGACATAGCCAATGGGTGGATCTGTTTTGTATGACTCTATTTACTCATTGGTTACTTGAAAGAAGATAGGATTTATTGGGGACAGGGAAAGTGAGGAGGTATTCACAATGCTACAAAAAAAAAGGAAAGAAATAAAAGAATTTAAATCTTTAAAATGGACAAAAGAGGACAGAAGGAAGTTTAGAGGTAGATATAGACTGGTAATCATTTTTTTTTAAAAAACCACAATTTCACAAACAGTCTTCTTAATGTTTTTTTTGTCTTGGGAAATAGCCAGGTTTATTGATATTTGCAAAGTTCATAATAAGAAGAAAGGATTTATATTAAAAGATAGTGAGTTTTAAGAGAAAAATACCGAATCTGTCTGGGGATATTGAATGTGAGATGCTTATTAGACATCCAATATGAAAAGTTAATAGGTAGTTGGTGGTGGAGAAGTGGAGCTCCTAGAAAGACCAAGGTGAGATCTATAGATCTGGGAATCACAGGATTATGGATTTAGAGCCAAAGTCAAGCTTAGACATCATCTAATCCAACTGCCTCATTTTACAGATGGGGAAATGAAGCCTTGTGAGATAGAATGATTTGCCCAAAGTTATACAGGAGGTAAAAAGCAGAGGAAGGATTTCACAGACACACACACACACACACACACACACACACACACACACTCACATACACACACATACAATCTTCTGACTCTGAGTCCATGGCTCTTTCCCCTGTACTATGCTGGCTCCCAGTCACCTGCACAGAGATGATCATTCAACAGTGAGAACTAATGAGGTTAGCAAAACGTGATACATGATGGCTAGGGAAGAGGACCCTGAATGCAGCATTGAGGGACTTCCACAATTAAGGAACACAATACAGATGATGAGCTAGAAAGGAGACGGTATACAGGAGAAGACGGTGGGTAACAACAGTGAATGTTGCAGAAGAGTCAGAAAAATATGAAGACTGTCAAAATACCTTCATATTTGGCAATCAAGAAATCACTGGTAACTTAGTATGAATCTGATCACCCTGTTTAATACACTTCAATGGCTCCCAATTGCCTCCCTGATCAAATATGGCGTTTTGCTTTCATTTGGTATTTAAAGCCCTTCATGACATGGTCCTTTCCTATCTTTTCAGTCTTTTTACATTTTACTCCCCTCCACTCACTTTATGACCCAGCTCTATCCTTCTTGTGGTGTTTTTCACACAGGACACTTCATCTCCCAACTCCAGGTGTTTTCCCTAGCTGTTCCTCATGCCTAGGATGCCTTCCTTCCTCACCTCCACTTCTTGGCTTGCCTGATTTTCTTCAAAACTCAGTTTAAATTCCTCTTTTTTCAGGAGGCCCTTCCCAACTTCCCCTTTCCCACTGCTCGTACCTTCTGTCTAAGACATTTAAGCTCCAAATATTTTATATGTTTATAGTTGCTTATGTGATGTCTCCCCCATCAGAATGTGGGCCCCTTGAGGGCAGGGTCCATACTTATGCCTTTATTCATATCCTCAGTGCTTAGCACAGCCTCTCTGGCACATAGTACATGTTTATTAAATGTTTATTCACTGATTGACTGAGAACATTTTCAGTTAAGGGCTGAGGTCTAAAGTCAGACTTCAACATGTTGAAAAACAATAATTGTGCTCTACTTCCTCATATATCACCTTTAACAGAATCTAACTTTTAGCACTATATATTGGGGACCTGTAGAATTTAAAAATATCTGAGAGGAAAAGAGGCCACCAAAAGTTCCAAGGAAAACCCTTCTTTTCAATTCTGTGGGAACTAAGTGCAGACTTTCTCTACCCCTAGACACAGATATCTTGAGACGTTTTCGAAATCTGATGCAATTACCTGAGGAAGACAGAGATGTCCTTTACCACTCAAGATCCACAGAGGATATCATTGGAGAACCCAAAATGTTGAGGAAGCCTTCTTATGAAGTGCTACAGGGGCCAGAAGAGGACCGGGACCATATCTACCATGCTGAAGATTAACAGATCAAATAATTTTTACCAACAGACCAAAGACTCAGCCAAAAAACACACCATGCCATTTTATTCTCCATGTTTTCTTTTTTTCTCTCCTAGTGGTATTTACTATGGCTGCTCTTTCCACACCAATGATAAGAATGATCATAGGACCTAATCCCCTCTCCTTTTAAAACATCCATGTTTGCTCTTTTTCAGACTTTATTAAACATCTTTTGATTATTAAGGCTAATGTAAGAATGGCCATCCAAATCACAACATATTGTGTTAATAATTCCAAAGAAAGTCCCATACAAAATTCATGTATCTTTGCTTTTAGAATATAGGAGAGACAGACAGACAGACACAGAGAGAGTCATACTGAGGTTGTGATCTGTCTACATTGGTTTAAAAAGTTTAAAAAGAGGTTAGTCCTCTCCTGGCTTGGCTATTTCATCCCTCAAAGCCTAATGCAGGGTAAAGATCATGTATTTTAGTGCTCCCAGACCCCTCCTATGATTCCATGATATATTTACTCATGAAAATAAACATATACAAAGAAGCCAAAGGTTTGAATTGGGCTGGATCTGTTAACCAGGGGAGTGGTGGGGAAAATGGATTGGAATTTTGTCTTCTTGCTTATTATCTTAAATAAGCTTGGGCAAGTTTAAATCAAATTAGATCCATGGTCTATGGGAAAGAGGATTGGATTTGAAATCAGATAATTTGGGTCCAAAACTTGGCTCTTCCCACTATCTAGTGAGGTGATCATGGGAAAGTTATTTATTTAAGCTTTCAGAGTCTGAGTTTCCTCATTCATAAAAGAAGGATAATAATACTTACTTGCAAGTATGCAAAATAGTTTACATCTGTTTATTTCTGTGATCTTTACGACAGCCCTGTGAGATAGGTACTATTATCCCCATTTTACAGTTGAGGAAACTGAGGTAAACAGAGGTGAAATGATTTGCCCAGGGTCACACAGATAGTAAGCATGTGTGGTAGGATTTGAATGCATGTCTTCTTGACTCCAGATTCAGTGCTCTGTATATTCAAAGAGTCAGTATGATACAGTGGATAAAGCAATGGACTTGGAGTCAGGAAGAACTGGGTTTGAATCTTGCTGTGGGAACTTAGTGACCTTGGACAAGTCTCTTAACTTCTTTGAGTCTCAGTTTCCTCATCTATAAAATGGGAGTAATAATAACTGTGTACCTCCCCAAGCTTATTAATAGACTCAAATAAGATAATGTAGGCAAAGTGTTCCACAAGCCTTGAGACACTATGTAAAGGTCAATTTTTATTATTATACTGTGCTATTTCACTTTTTTTTACATTACTATGTATAAGCTCTTTCGTGGACTTTTTATGAAAAAAGCATTCTGCAAGTGATAGAATCTTACATAAAAGTGAGTTATTATCCATCCCAGAATAGGTTAATAATTGCTACAGAGTGGTTTCAGCTTACAAATGTCTATCTTCAAATGCAGCACCTATAAATGAACACAGTACTCTATATATGGCCTGATCAGGGAAGAAAACTGTTAGACTATAGTCTCCTTTGCTCTGGACACTTTGCCTCAAGTAATGATGTCTATGACTGGTCTCTCAGTTCTTCCAAAGATGTTCTTCTTACAACTAATGGATTGAGAGCAAGAATGAGCCAGAGAATTAGCATTATTTGTCATTGAACAACAGTAGAAGCCTTTCCAACAAAATCAGGGGTAAAGCAAGGTTGTAGCACATTGTCACCACCATTATTTGATATATAGTTCTAGACCTGTTAGCCATAAGAAAAAGAAATTGTGGCGAAATCCCTGGACGCTTTTACACAGATCACAGAAATTTTGGAAGATCTTCCAAGAATGATAGAGAATCCTGAGACTAAATTGTTCATGGGCATTTGAGAGGGCTCAGTTTGTTTCAGTGGCTTGAAGGAAAGGGTTCCCCACACAAGTTTGATGACATTAGACAGGAAATGAACAAGATGTCAGTAGATAATTGCATGATTAAAGATACAGTAGAGAGAAGATCAGAATGAGGCAGCTGTGGACTAAAGATGAGACTGGACCAAACTAGTAATTGTGGCATGTAGTGATTATGAAGTCTAAGCAACAATTCCTTTCTCCCTCTTGCTTTGATCAGAGGTTAAATCTCAACCTTTTCCCTCAGAATCCCCTCAGCCTCCATATCAACTGAGAGAATGTTTGAATGCATATTTGCATTTTTATATAATTGCTATTGCTAATAAATGACATGGCCATTAATGTTGATTTTGTATAAACCTAAAAGTTCATGCTTTTAGAATGAGGGAGGGAAAGCTAGCCTATAGGAGAGGAGATATCCCTGGTTTTACTGCTAGGGAGGTATTGAGCTGATTAAAGACAGTTTCTATAATTGTAATAACATCTAGGATTATTTCAGAGCATACCCACTAGACTGTTTTTGAATTTGAAAAATGATAGAATTAATAAGGAGATGAATCAGTAGGAGAGGGGTAGGGATTACGATAGCTGTTCCCATGTGGACCTGAGAGGCAATGGGTCAAATATCTATCTACTATGAGAGCACTAAAAGAAATAATCAGAAACAAAAAGTGATTCAAAATTACCCTTATTTTTACATAATATGATGATTCACTTAGAGAAATGTAGAGATTAAACAAAACATTGAAATAATAACTATAATGAAGTGGTAGGATATGAAACAAGCACGCCCAAATCATCTGCCTTTTTGTATATTGTTAATAAAACCTAGCAGTGGGAGATAAAAAAAAATAATTCCATTAGAAATAACTTTAAAATGTATACAAATACTTATAAGTAAACATACCATGACATATTCTGGATTTATATAAATTCAACTACAGAACACTCTTTACAGAAAAAAAAGGAAGACCAATATTTAGAGAGATTAATTGTTCATGGTTGGGTCACACCAATATAATAAAAACTACAATGCTAAATTAATTACAGACTTATTTCAATAACAATCTGGTTGAAATTACTCCAGTAGCTGAGGCACAAGCTATAATCACCTTATTTCATCATTTGTCTCTATTTAAAATGCCCTGGAGAAGAAAATTATATATATATAATCTATATCTATATCTATCTATATATCTATATATATAGTTATATAGATAGATATAGATATAGATATAGATATAGATATAGATATAGATATAGATATAGATATAGATATAGATATAGATATAGATATAGATATAGATATAGATATAGATATAGATATAGATATAGATATAGATATAGACATAGATATAAAATTTGTCCCCAAAACAAATGGATTTCTAAGAAACAAAATGACTTTCAAAAGTGGGATTGCTCTATCTAGCTTCTGGCAAGGCTTCTTGATCATCTCATGAATGACTGAAGAGATCCATCAGATCAAAAGGGTGCTGAAAGTACTCCTACTTTCTGAGGCCAGTACCTATTTTGGTCCTGTATACCCCAAAGCTGATCTCCCAATTCCTGTATAAAGGGAAAGGAAGCTGCGCTCCCACTACAGCCTTGTGCAAGCAGCCTTGACTAATTCATCATCAGTCAGACTGGTTCATTTAGAGTATTTTACATATCAAGAGTTAAGGCTTTCTGACTGTGACTGGCAAATTTATGTAAATTGAAACACAGAGCAGCACTAAAATACTTTGCTTGGAATGTTCAGGGAGAACAAATACAGTAGCTTAAATCCACATGCACCCAAGTCTTCCTCTAATGCTTTGCTAAGGTGGAGAGGTGATCCTTGGTGCTCTCATTCGATGCCCAAAAAACCTGATTTCTAAAAGGTTCCACCCAGCTGAAGAAGCTTGGAATGTGATGAGACAGATCGTCAGAGCATCTACCCACACTTTGATGCACACCCACACACACCCCCACAAAGCCTCTAAGGGCAGAGAGGTTCCCCACCAGGATGCTCCCTAACGGCTGCAAAATTTTATTGGAAGTCCACAACAATTCAGGACAGGCTACTAAGAGGAAGAAGAGCAACGGGGTCCATCCTGCATTGGTCAAGGGAATTCCCATACGGACAAAATCACGGATATTTTTTAGGTTTTTAAGAAATCTGAATCTGCATCATGACCCGAGACAGAAATTGGTCCCTATCCACTGTGCTTTATCACTTAGTGCCCATCCTTTCTCCAACCCGGGGGTAGTTTCTTATAATGAACAAAGAAGATCACAGTGCCACCTAGTGGCACCAAATGCCACTTGCTGCTTATGAGACTGCCCAGATGATGTCACTAAATCTCAGTCTCATCACCTGTAACAGTAATTGTTTTGGGATGAATATCTCCCCTGCTCCTTGCCTGATAGTCTACCATCGAATCCAAGCGCTGCTATTTATGTAATCTTAGTTGTCCCTTAACCTCTTTTTAAGCCTCAGTTTCTTCATCTGTAAAAATCCCTCTCAACCTTTTCAAAACTTTCTGTCTCCAGGACAGATTTTTCCCCTGCTGTGATCTAGTCCAGTTGCTTTTCTCATCTGTAATTAAACTCTCTATGTCCTACTTGGAAGAGAGCTCAAATGATATCCACTCTAATTCTCTTACTGCACAGATAAGGAATCTGAGACCAAGGGAGAGGTCTGGCCCCAGGTAAGACTGGTCTAAATGAATGGATCTAGGTCAAAAGGGTAGGAAGGGATAGAACCCTGGTGCTCCAGACCCTAGTTCAATGCTAACCTCTTGTGCCATGGCTGGAAATATTCAGTCAATCAACCAATCAGTAAACATTTATTAAACACCTACTATGTGCTAAGGATTGTGCTAAGCTGGGGGATACAAAGAAAGACAAAAGGCAGTCCCTGACCTCAAGAATCTCACAGTCAGGATACATTTTAATTTTGATTTCAGATTTACATGGAATATTTCATCCATTTCATTAAAGAGAATTATGAGGTAATAATAAAGTAAATAAAGCCCTTTGCAAACTTAAAAGTGTTATACAAATGTCAGGTAGGTTTAATTATATTCTCATCATAATAACTGACATTTAAATAGATTTTAAGATTAGCAATGAGCTTTACATAGATGATTTTATTTGGGCTTCCCAATGATCCTCTGAGATAGCTATTATCTCCATTTTACAGATGAAGAAACTGAGGCCAATAGAAGAGAAGTCCAGAACTTTTCTATAGTCACACAGCTGATAATAGTCAAAGGCAGGATTGTATTCCAGATCTTCCTTACTCCAGGTCTAACACTCTATCCATTATACCTTAATGCCTCTCCTTCTACACATGTATGACCTAGGCAGTGGCATGCTGTTAAATGTTTAACAACTAGCTTAAAAAAACACCCAGTATGTATGATCCACTTTTAAGTTTAATCTGCATTATTAATATTTTCTCCATCATTTTCTTAAATATAGAAATCAACAAAACAATGACTCAGATCCTAATTTGTAACATTTACTATTTCTGAGATGTAAATGAGTACATTGCAAATTTAACAGTCAGTTCTTCTAAGCTAGTATGAGAAGGCTCCAGAACACTCTTATAGCTGGGATACCCATTTTCACTAATAGGCCACTAGAAAAGTTGCTTTAAAGCATTCTGCAGGTAGGTACTTATTTAAAACCATAGCTCACAAGCTCTCAGTGTGGTATTTACTTTTGCCAGGAAGCCAGAGGCCTCATTAGTTTAAAACAAAAGATATTATAAAATAGGTTTATTTACAACACAATCAATATGGTAGTGTACACATTCAGAAAATACATGTGATGGGTGATGAAAGAACACAAATGGAAAGCATTCATGTAAGGCATGGTTATGTTATCCAAGAAACAATAAGAAGCCACTGGAGTTGATTGAATACAAGAGTTACATGGACAGATCTGCACTTAAAGAAAATTATTTTGGCAGAAATGTATTGGATGGGTTGGAATGAGGAGAGACTTGAGGCAGGGAGACCAATTAAGAGGCTGTTGCAATTATCTAGGCCTGATAGAGGTGACTAGGACCTGAACTAAGATGGGAGCTACGGGAGTGAAGAAAGGAGGTCACACAGCTAATAAGTGTCTGAGGCAAAACTGATCTCAGGTCTCCCTGAACCAAAGACCAATGCTCTACCCAATAATTATGTCTTGTAACTGTGAAATGATCCTGCACCCAAGGGTAACACCTTACATTTATCCCTATTGAATTTCATCTTATTAGATTCAGCCCAGTATTGTAGCTTACGAAATTTTTTTGGATCCTGACATCCAAGTGTGTGGAAGGGACAGAGGACGAAGAAGGGAGGATTCATAGGAGACAAGACCCTAGAAACCCTTCGAACCTTTCCTTTTGCATATAGGCAATAAGTGCAAATGTAGGATTTGAATCCAGTTCTTCTGACTGCAGAGCCAGGGTGTCTTCCACTCCACCATACTGCCAGGTTATAGGATCATAGAACTAGACTAGGAAGGGACACCAGAGGCCATGTGCCAAACACTGTGCTAAGCTGTAGGGATACAAAAAAAGACAAAATACAGTCCCTTCCCTCAAGGAGCTTACAATTTAATGGGAGAGACAACAAGCAAGCAAATATATACAAAGCATACTATATATAGGATAAATAAGAAATAATTAAAAGAGAGAAGGCCCTAGAATGAAGAGGAGTTGGGGAAGGCTTCCTGTAGAAGGTGGGATTTTAGTTGGGACCTAAAGGAAGATAGGGAGGTCAAGGTAGGAGGAGATAAGTTTATGAAGGGCTTTGAATGCCACATGGAATGTTTTATATCAGTTTCTGGAGGCAAGAGAAAGCCATTGGAGTTATTGAGTAAGGGAACAACATGGTCGGATTGGTGTTTTAGGAAATCACTTCAGTGGCAGGATGGAGAATGGATTGGGGTGGGGAGAGACGGGTGGCAGGCAGACTAACAGACTGCTTCAGTAATCAAGGCATGAATCAATGAGGGCCTGCACTAGAGTGCAGTAAAATCAACAAATAACAGCTTGGATATGGGGAGTGGGAAACAGTGAGGAATCTAGGATAACTCCTAGGTTGTGAGACAGAGAGCCTGGGTGGATGGTGTTTCCCTCCACAGCAATAGGAAGATAGTAGGGAACTTTCAACACTTCCCAAATCCCCTTAACTTTGTGACTACTCAGGCCCCCTAATTGCTAAAAATAAGAATTTTCTGTCAGGGAGCCAGAGAACAAAAAAGTTTTCTATTGATTTTCCTTGATACCATGGTGAGAAGATGATTCCCACCTCCCCATGCCCTTGATTCCCCATTAGCACAGCTGCTGAGAAATGTGGCCTGGCTTTAGAGGAAAAGAAGACACTTCCAACTAATATGCTGGCCTAGAAAGACAAGAGAGGCCAAAGAAAGAGGCAGAGATCCCAGTGGGGGCCTGTGCTTGAGGAGAGATGTTAAGTGCTGAAAACGGGTTATTAAGTGACTGATAAAAGAACAAAGACATTTCTTCCTGAGGCTGTCCCAATGCAAACCAAATAGAATCACCCAACAGGGCCCAGTGTGCTTGCTCCAGGGGGTCTCATTGCAGGTAGGCAGATTCTTATGAAACTCAAGCTTTCCAGTAATCTGTGTAGTAGTGGACCTGAACCCTCGGGGACAGCTCCCATGCTCTTTTTCTTGAGGAATGGGGAGGGCACATAAGGGAAGACAGAGAAAGGGGCAGAGTATTGCAGGAAGCTTTAAAGCTGCTTCCTGGATCGGACTGAATGCAATTAGAATTGAAATTTCACTGCATATTCTAAAAAGTGCAGCAAGAGCTGCTCTGTGCCCATTTGTAGTCACGTTTTTTTTTAGGACCAACTAAGCCAGCATCTGCTGACATCCTCAGCAACTGGGGGTAACTGCAAAATGGTTTGACATGAAAGAAAAGGCTGCTTAGGCAGAGGCTACTTTTGTTGTTACCTTTGTATCTTTAGTGCCTAGCACAGTGCCTGGCACATAGTAGATGTTTAATAAATACTCACCGATTAATTGACTGAAGTTGTTTACCATGATCTCCCTAAGACTTCTGTTCTCCAAACTAATCATCTCTACTCATTTTACCTGATCTTCAAAGGACACCATTATCTCTAGTCTCTTCACCATCCTAGTCACCTTCTCCTGATCACCTAGTCCTAGCTCATCAACATCCTTCTCTTCTAGCTCTAGCTCTCTGATTTAATTGGGATTTTGAATAAAGAACAGCATAGTGGTATCAGCCCCTCTAGGCTTCTATTAGCAAGTGCCATGTCCAGCACCTGGGACAGCTCCTGGGTTACAAGTGGAACTCCCAGAAATGCTACCTAAGGTTCAAGGTACTTTCTGTGGTTGTATTTTCTCAAAATCATGGCCCACAACCAATCCCCTCCCCAAAGATGAACTTACTTTTATTATGCTGCCAACAGACACCACAGGTTCAAAGCAAAGGCATTTAATGAAATAACTTGGTGAGAAAAGTAGCAATAGAATATTCTTCCCATAAACCTGGGATTTACTCTCACAAATTACATATACATGTACATATACATACACATGCATATATGTATTTATATATACATATATGTATGTATATAATCAGAACGGATACCCATAAGGAACAAAGGAACTTGTGTGGGCACACAAACATAGAGCAGCAACTCGTGGTCTAATGTCATAAGGTCACCAGTGTCTTCTGGTGAAGTTATTGAACTGCTTTTGCTCTCCATGGAGCTGCATTGTCATGGGGTTCCTTCCTTCAGGTGGAATTCTCATTTGAGATGCTGCCTCTTGCCCATGAAGGGAGGCATAGGCACTGCCATTTATTTTTAAGTTTAAAGCCCAGGAGCTAAATTTTAGCTCTTTTAAAGAGGACTCCACCTGGTCATAAGGCTAGAGAAAAGTAATTTTCTCTGTTACTTGAGAGAACTCTGTCAGGTCCCAGAGTCAGCCTCCAATGATCAAATTCTTTTTGAAAACCATATAGCCAATCAACTTTTCAGAGCCTACTGATAGTTTACCTATGAATCTACTTCTTTCTGCTAGCAATATCTATATAATTGTCCCAACACCATGCTTAGAAAGTCTCATTACTAATTAACTGATGAAAGAACAAAGACATTTCTTCTTTGATGCTTCCTCAGTGCAAACCAGATGGCCAGCCTGTATTCTCTAAAACAATTTCAAGTGCTTCTTTCCAACAAATTTCAAAGGGCTATTTGATATCTTGGATAATCTCCCAATGTCCTTCAGGTCTTGCCTTGCACATTAAATGGGTGGCATTTGGAGATATCAACCTCAACTAGACTGTATTGTTCTACATGCTAGCCTTTCATGTGGAAATGTGCTCACTAACAAAACTCTCAGGCTTTGAGCAAAGCAACAGGTCACCAAATCCTTCTCTTCCAAGTACAAAAAATAAATCCACAGGTGTTGGTTGCTCTCTGGTTGAAATGTCACAGAAGGTCTGCCTGACAAAATATTGGAAATTGAGGGGATGCCCATCAATTGGGGAATGGCTGAACAAGCTGTGGTATATGAATGTAACGGAACACTATTGTGCAATAAGAAATGATGAACAAGCAGATTTCAGAAAAACTTGGAAAGTCTCGTACAAACTGATGCAAAATGAAATGAGCAGAACTAGGAAAACATCGTACACAGTATCAGCAACATTGTGTGATGATTAACTATGAATGACTCAGCTCTTCTCAGCAACACAATGATCCAAGAAAAGTACAAAGGACTCACAAAGGAAAATGCTCTCCGCATCCAGATAAAGAACTGATGGACTCTGAATGCAGATTGAAACATACATTTTTCACTTACTTTATTCTTTTTATGGTTTTTATCCTTTTAATCTGTTTCTTCTTTTACAAACATGATTAATATGGGAATATGTTTTACATGATAGCACATGTATAACTTACATCAAATTGCCTACCATTTTTGAAAGAGGGGAGGAGAAGGAGGTGGGGAGAACAATTTGGAATTCTAAATCTTAGAAAAATGAATACTAAAAATTATCTTGACATATAATTGGGAAGAAAAAAAATACTATTAAAAGGAAGAAGAAGAAGCTCTGTCTGAATTAGAAATGTCAGAGTACTTGATTTTAGAGTTCAGCAATTCATGAGGCAACTTGACTTTTGGCCCCGTGGAAGTTAAGAGGGAGTTGGAAGGTAGCAGGCAGGTCTTGTGAGGACCAGGTAAGGTGGTGGTCCAGTAATAGTTGTATTGTGCAGGGCAATAGAACATTAAAGAACCACAAGGCAAGGATCAGGGCTTGTCATCTCTGTAGGGAGGACACATGTACTCTTAGGGAGTATCTACCTCCCACTGCCCCCTCCAAGCCAGTATCCTGGGGCAAAGCCCCCTTTGTCTTCGGATCATTAGATCTCTGACTTTCTACAATTCCCCATCTTAACCATTCAGTTCCTTTCCTTTGAGCTGCTGCCTTGGGACCTCTCATTTCACTTGTTAATCTCCTAAATGCAGCCTCAAAGATGTTCAACTGAAGACTACATGTAAGAACCTTTAACACACCTAAATAAACACCCTTACTCTTCCTTTTCTCCCAGCTGCTTCTGAAGAGGAAGAAGCAAAGAGACACATCAGTGAAAAAGCCAGCATCCATTCCAGGAGCTCTAAAGGAACATTTTAGATTGAACCTAATGAGTTTAGGAAGTTAAGTCAGCAGTTTTCAGTAAAGCCCACCCTAAAACAGAAAATATCCTAAGGGGTCAGGGCTAAGCCACCATTCCCAGGTTAATGAGGCCACCCTTATGCTAACTTGAACAAATATGACTTTTTGGATAACGGGTTTGCTTGTAGCTACTTAGAAAAATACATTTTGAATTGAGGGACACCTTCAAAGTCAAGCATCCTGCTTAGCCCAACCCTACATTTTTCATTACATTTCCTGGGAAGTTTCTTTCCAAACCAAATGAGTCTAACATTTTGGTTCAGAGGAGAGAACATTGACTTTGGAGTCAGAAGACTTGAGTTAAAATCCTTCTTCTGTCCTTTAGTACTTAGGTGACCTTAGGCAACTCATTTAACATCCTCCAACCTTAGTTTCCTCATTTGTAAAATGAGGCAGTTGATGATTTCAGAGGACATATGATGAAGGATGCTACTAACCTCCTGGGATATAAGTGATGTGCTCAAGACACAGAATGAAACATATATTTTTGTGATATGGCTAACAAGAATTTGTTTGGCTTGATTATACATATTTGTTACAAGGGTTTTGTTCTTTTTTTTTCCAAATGGGGAGGAGGAAGGGATGAGGGAGAGAAAATAAATATTTGTTCATTGAAAAAAATTGAATTAAAAATGATAAAAATGAAATGAGGAGATGGGTAGGACTGAGGCAAACAGGGTTAAGTGACTTAAGATCACACAGCTAGTAAGTGTCTGAGACTAGATTTGGACTCATGAAGATGAGTTTTCCTGATTCCAAGCCCTGCACAAGCTGCCTATGCCCAGGGTTACATAAATAGTAAAAGGCAGTATGCAAACTCAAGTATTCCTGACTTCAAGTCTAGCACTCTTGAAGGAACACATTAGCTGTCTTCAAGGATTTGGGGATGAGACATCATGTGAGATTAAACTTGTTTTGCTTGGCCACTTAAGATAGAACCAAAACAAATAGGCAAAAGTTGTAGAGGTAGATTTCAGCTTAATTTCAGTACCTAACAATGAGATCTATCCACAAATGGAAAGGACTGCCTCGGGAAGTAATGAGCTCCCTATCATTGGAGGTTTTCAGGGAGAAGCTAGACAACCACTTCTTGGGGATGTTGGAGAGTGGGTTCTTATTCAGATATGGGTTGGATTATTGAGAGGATCAAATATGTTATTATTATTATAATAACCAGACTTTGTGCAAGGCCAGATCACCTAATATGGAGGTATTCATGTAGGAGACATAAGGGACCAGTTTCTGGGAGAAGATGCTCTGTATTCCCCTACTACATGGCTGGGAACAGCCTCTTTCAGTTGGCAGTGTAGCTCACACACACACACACACACACACACACACACACACACACACACACCCCAGTGACTAATCTGACCTATACTGCTTAAAGACCAGGTATGTTACATTTCACTCCTTGCCCAGGATTCTCTGGTACTGTTAGGAGGGTAGAGGGAGGGTGTCCAGTCTCTTTTCCACTGGATCCCTTCCAAACCTCTCCTGATTGTGTTTTTCCAATTTTAGAGGTTCCTTATGCCCCAATTGCATTTAACCACTTAACAAATCAAATTAGCTTTTACAAAGGAACATTTATTTCAAAGGTATAGTAAGAACAAACACATAAATATCCCCCCAACACCCTGAAGCATAATCCCTCCCTATACCACCTCAATCTCTGTGGAGAAGAAGAGTATTAGGTTCATAGCTAGCTGTTTCTCTATAGCCCAGTCCAGAAGTAAGGAACCTGCTCCTTAAGTGTGGCCTTTATTCGAATTCAGTCAAAAGGCCCACACTTAAGGACCTAGAAGGCCACATGTGGTCTTAAGGCCTGGTTAGAGTTCAAAATCCCACCTTGGGTTCAAGTCCCTGGTACTCTGGCTTTTTAGGGCTTCTTTGCTGGGCCAGTTGCAAGATTTACCAACAATCCTGCCTGCAAGGTTACCACAATTGGAATCTGGGTCCAGTGAGGATTCCACCACCCAGAACTGAAATGATAAGCAAAACTGACCGAACAAAACCCCAAGCCTGATCCTCAGGGTCTCAAGGCCTAAAAGAGGAGAAGAGAGAAATTCATCTTTCCTCTCACCTAGCTCAAATCACAATGCCCATGTTGTGGGGGTGAACAGTAACCTTCATCTGCTTTGGATGCAGCTGGGGAAAAAAAGATTGTATCAGTCCGGTAGTTTTAAAAACACAATCCATTCTGACTACCCAGCCAATGGAAAAAGGCTACACTTACCGCCATGATATAGGAACCTAGAATGTCCTCTCCCAGAAGCAAGTCTTTGGTGTTTTCCATATGAATGTCTCCATGTTAGGTGATTGGGCATGCACAAAGCAAAGTCCCTTACATCATCATCATCACCATCACCATCATCATCATCATCATGCATTACTGTTCTAAATCTTCTCTTCTCTAGGCTAAACACCACCAAGTCTTTCAACCTGTTCCCTTATGGCAGGTCTTCCAGTGGCCTCACCATCCTGTTCACCTTCTGTTAATGTCCTTCTTTAAATGGACATCTAGAACTGAACCTTGCCCTCTAGGAGTACCCCAGTCCCCTGAGATCCACTTCCCTCCAACCCTGGACTTCAATTCCTCTTTCTCCATCCACATTTTTGTCATATGGATTGTGATGACATGATCTTGAATTCTTTTACCCCACGTGCCTTCCTTTCCCTCTCAGTAGTCCCTGACATCTACCAAGGAAGTCAACAAGAAATATCCCACATCCATAATTAAGCTGGCAAACACATCCCCTAGGCTCTAACTACAAGTCGTAGTAGAATGTTTCATTACCAAGCTCATAAAGAACTCATTCATAACTAACTGAGGTGGATTATCTTGGAAGCCCCAAGCAGCCTTCTAAAATTGGACTTTCATGATGGCAGGGTCCTGTGGGCCCATGCTATTCCATACTCCCTGACTGAGCACGGACCCATGTTATTTGATGACCTTGTTTCTAAGGAAGCATGGTAAGTAATTAGGGATTTTTAAGCAGCAGGTAGGATTTCAACCATAACAGGCACCCAAAAGAGAATTATTTTGTGCTCTGGTAATTAGAACACAGAGTTATAATTGAATTACTCTTCTCCTTATTCTCCCAAATCATTTGAACATAGAGGCACAGAGAGACACAGAGTCCTAGGGCCCCTTGTGGGTTATCCTAATTTGTTCCCACTTCATAATGAACAAATGTTCACTTACATGAAAGCAGACATATACGTATGGTTACACACACACACACACACACACACACAGCTTTATAGCTAAAAACATAATTTTATAGAGAGACCATATAGCTGCTGAATTTGGTCCTTCTAAGATAGCACGACCTTAATGGAGCCACCATGAATAAAGGCTTAGTTCTCAGTGTTGTATGCTTATCAGCTCTATTATACCACCATATCCAGAGATGATTAAACTCAGGGGACCTGATTCATGCTCATCAAACTCACAAGAGACTTGTTTATTTATATTGTCAACTGCCAATTTGTTTTTTAATTAAATTGTACTTTTTTTTCAATTAACAAGCATATATTTTATCTCCCTCCCAGCTCACCTCTCCCCCATTGAGAAAGAAAAACAAAACCTTTGTAAAACATATGCATAGTCAAGCAAAACAAATTCCCATGTTGGCAATGTCCAAAATGTATGTTTCATTCTATATACTCTACCTCTCTGTCAGGCAGTGAATAGCATTCTTTGTCATAAGCCTGTTGGATCTGTGGTTGAGCAATGTGATGACCAGAGTTCTAAAGTCTTTCATACTTGTCCCTTTTTACAATATTGTTATTATATCAACTGTTCTCCTGGTTCAGTTTGCTTCAATCCACATCACTAACTGCCCATTTCCAGAGCCATAACTTAGAACTATTGCAAAGTAGCATGGGCTACCTCATGAGGTGGTGGGTTTCTCCTCATTGGAGGTCTTCAAGCAGAAACCAGATGACTCATTTTCAAGGGTTTTACAACAGGACCTTCATTCAGGTATGGATTAAACTAAATTGGCACTGAGGTCCCTTCTAACATTAAAATTCTCTGATTTTGTGAACTTGTGAATAAACAAGTCTCTTGTGAGTTTGGTGAGCATGAAGCAGGTCCCCTGAGCTTAATCATCTCTGGATATGGTAGTATAATAGAGCTGATGAGCTTACAACACTGAGAACTAAGCCTTTATTCATGGTGGGTCCATCAAGGTAGTGCCATCTTAGAAGGCCCAAATTCATCAGCTATATGAATTATGACTTTTGTGAATTTTGACTCATGGGGCAATCTTTTTTTTGAGAGGGAACAGATAGTATAATGTCTGACCACTTCTATGTGTGGGTGAGGTAGATAAAAGACAGAGGTCATAGGATTTAAGGAGACTGAGGAACTGGGATATCAGCATTCAAAAGAGTCAGGGTTAGGATAGAAAAGAAGACTGTCAATAATAAAATGCAGATTGAGACACCATTTTTGAACATGACCAATATAGAAACTTGCTTTGCTTCACTAAACCTACTTGTTACAAGGTTTTTTCTTTTTTTGTTATTCAATTAGAGGGGAATAGAAAGGAGAGAAAATTAATTCTTGTTAATTGAAAAAGAATTAAAGAGGAAAAAAGAAAACCAAAGATATTGGGAGAAGAGAGGGTGGCCTGGAGGCCCATAGAAGACAACCACAAAAAAAAAATCTGAACAGGATGGAGTAAACTTGAAAGGAGGAGAGGGGGCTGCTGAGTGATGGTGGCACAGCAGGAGTCTGAAGTGGAGTGAAATATACACCAGTTCTTCCTCTGTTCTTGGGGTAGCCAGACTTGAAGGGGTAATCAAGAGATGGTGGTGTCTTCAGGAGACAGGTAGACTTCAGTGGGCACCATAACACAGACGGAACGTTAGAAGAGATCTAGGATGGAGGAGATTTTAACAGTAAAAGAGTGATCAGCACATTAAGCTCCTTGAGGATAGGGACTGTTTTAACTTTCGTCTTTGTATCCCAGCACCTAGTAGAGAGTTTGGCACATAGTAGGAGCTTAATTAATGCTAGCTGGTTAATTCCAGAGGACACAGTGAAAATGGAGGACAGAAGAGAAGAGAGACTGAGAAGGGCTCAGCCTTTCATTCTGGCTGGGGGCAGAGTGAAGGGGGCCCACTTTTATCACCCCCATCCATTCTAAGTGCCAGGGGTGTCACAAGAAGCCAGATCAGAGAGCACATTGGAGTTAGCCTTATCTCAGGAAGTTGGCACAGCCAGGACTTGGAGGATGATGGTGAAGGGATGAGGGAGAGGAAGAGACTGGAAGGTCAGATGCCAAGGCATAAGGGTATGATATATGGGTGGGAAGGAAAGAAGTATATCCCCCTGAGAGAGAAAGTGTGCCCTGCTGCCATCATGTATTTCAGTGCCATCCCCAAAGAGTGCTAGTTCTACTCTCCAAGGTTATTATTTCACAAGAGGAGACATCTCTGGCAAGGTAACTATACTATCATTGGTTTGCACAGGGCCTATCTGTGCAAAGGAGACAAGCCTAGATCAGAAGGCTGCTTATTGAGAATATAATCAGAGCAAAGGGATTTGGATGTTCTTGAGGGGTATTTCCATCCCTCTGTAGTGCCTAATAGGTATGACCTTCTCTACTCTAGGGATCAAATCATACCACTCATTAGACTACCGTCTCCTTGGGAAAGCCACTATAGAAACACTGACAAACTCTTTCCCTCTTGTTCTGCTTTTTTCCCTAACTTTCTATCATTGCAAAATATGGAGTCTGATTTTCAAGCTAGAAGGAGCCTTCAAGGCTATTTAGCCATTTTACAGATGAGGAAACTAAGGCCCAGATTGGCAAAGAGACTTACCTAAAGTCACAAAGGTAGCAAGTAGGAGAGTTAGGATTTGAACCTACATCTTCTGATTCCAAATCTAGGGCTTTTCCCTTTCCACTATAGGAAGAGCATGTTGCAAATGGCAAGATGCTGCTTACATTGCATTAAACTACATTTTAAAATCGAGCCACCAGCACAACAAAGAGCTGTAATTTCATTGTCTTTGTGGGTGATCCTTCCACCAACACAAATCACGGCATTCTTGTAACTCAGTGCCTTAAAGCACTAGATAAATGCTAGCTGTTATATTAATTCACGAGATTTTTGCCTTGCGTATGTTTGGGATAGGGGAAGAGGGGATTCTGTCTTCTTACCATGTCAGCTTATCTATAATTATTCTATATTTGGCATATACATATGTATTGTGTGTGTGTGTGTGTGTGTGTGTGTGTGTGTGTGTGTGTGTGTGGAGACAGAGAGACAAAGACAGAGAAAAAGAGATTTCCTTTCTTTTGAGGTTTTAGAACTGGGGAGAAAACCACTACTCCACCATCTCTCTGGCCATGTTGACAAGGTTTGGGGGTGCTAGGGCCCCAAGAATGCCCAGGCAGAGTTGCCTGGAATGAATTCACACACTCATGCCATCTTTTCAGTCAAGAGACAGTTTATTTCCTGTAATGCCAATAGAAATGGGTGAAGTCCCTTTGGGGAACTTTCCCCCTAATGGGGGTGAATCTAGAGCTTCTATAGAAAAGGGGCATAGGAAAGGAATGCCAGGGATGCTAATTAGGTAATCTAGGGGTTCTGGAGTCATTGGGAGCTATGGATGGGAAAGTGGAGGGAGTATACCAGCCACTGAGGGAGTTGTCAGAGGCATGGACCTTAGGGATCTGGTGACAAAAAGAAGAGTCCTTGGGTCAGTATCCCTGTCTCTGTCCTGATAAGGGAATTACAGAGTCAGGCCTGCAACAAGGTAAATTTTCCTCACAATAGGGAGGAGAGGGGGGGGCTGGGTTACTTTCAAAGACATGGCCTTAGGGCTTTTTTGATCCACGTCCCATCATCCCATCAATGTGATCAATCTTTGACTGCAGTAGTCTTCAAGAATTTCTGTGGCTGAAAAGTTCATCTTTCTCTATCCAATTTGGTGACATGATTCTCCAGTCTCAAGTAGGCTGGTCCTTGGACAACAGACAGACAAATATACACCAACAAGCCAGTAACTGGGGCCTTTTCAGACCGACAGTTCCTGCGGCATGGCTTCTGAGAACCCAAAGTTGCTTACATGAGACAGTGAAGTATCAGAGAAGAACTCTGGTGGAGGATTCATTTCATCTGATATGTTTCCCTTTAGGGTGGTTCAGGCCACTATTCAGGAGCTCCCTATTCTTATCAACCACTCGTTTTGAAAAAGAGAGAAACTGAGGCCCAGAGAGATCAGGTGGTGCTTCCTGACCTGAATTTATTCCTAATTTCTTCTTTTATGAGTATTTTTCTTTTGAGCTATTCTAGAGTTTCTGATCTTATTTCAGTATTTCTAGGGAGTCTGTGAGATTCTTATATTCCTTCTTATTGTAACACCTGTTCAAAGGGCTTTGGTTTCACTTTGAGATTGCGCTCATTTTTCCTTTTGTCTTTATGATTTTCTCTGCTGGATTATCCGCTTGTAGGGTGAGATTTTATTTCGATTTTGTCTCGATCTTTTTATCTTTCAGTTTCGTTCTTGTATTCCCCATCATTCACGTTGGGATTCCCCCCCTCTTTTTGGCCCTTCTCCCCTTCCAATGCTGCCCAGACTCCAAATTTCATGTACCTTTCCTAAGGCCTGACACTCATTTTCCCTATGACTCCAAGCACTAATTGCTTTCTGGTTCCAAGCTCAGCGTTCCGTGCACTGTGTCACTTAGCACGATTCCTTTCTTTGAAGGTTTTAGGGTTGGGAAAATGTGCAGAAAACAATACCGTCTTTCTGGTCACGCGCTCAGTTTTTAGATGGAATCATATATAGGATCCAGCTCCTCCAGGATGCAGATGAAGAAAGTGAGGTTCAGAGTAATTAAGTGACTTATTCATGGTCACACAGCTACTAAGTGTCAAAGGTAATAATAATAATAACAACAACGACTAACATTTATATAACACTGTGTGCTAGGCACCGTGCTAAGTTATCTACAAATAATATCTCATTTGATCCTCACAACAACCCTGGGAGATAGGTGCTCTTAAGGTAGGATTTGAAACCAGGTCTCCCTAACTCCAAACCCAGCACTCTATTCACTATAATCTATACAAAGTCACACAGGCTCTAAGTAGAAGAACATGAGAGGCAACTAGGTGGTGCAGTGGATACAGTACTGGCCCTGAAGTCAGGAGGACCTGAGTTCAAATCAGACCTCAGACCAAACACTTGACACTTACTAGCTGTGTGACCCTAAGCAAGTTACTTAACCCCAATTGCCTTAAAAAAAATGAGTTTAAGTCAAAGCTTCCTGGTTCCAAATCCAATGATTTCCCCACTTCATAATACCTTCCTTACAAAGCATCTTATACCACCACATTATCAGGGCAGCTGGGTGGTATGGTGGATAGAGCACCGGCCCTGGAGTCAGGAGGACCTGAGTTCAAATCCGGCCTCAGACACATAACACTTACTAGCTGTGTGACTCCGAGCAAGTCAGTTAACCCCCATTGCGTCACCCAAAAAACCCAAAACCAACCACATTATTTAGGTTGATGAGGATTACTTGACTATACCAAATTCTGAGAAGTACAGAGAGATCTTTGGAGTCCAGCTCTCCCACTTGTAACCTGTGTAACTTTAGGTAAACTGCTTAATCTCTCTGGGCCTCAGTTTCTCCATTTGTAAAGTATAGGGGAGTTGGATTATATGACCTGTAGTAGGGTCCTTTCCGGCTTGAAATGTGTGATCTTATGATCCCCTGGGGGGAAGGGAATATGACAATGCTACTTCTGTACTTTGTTAATTTCATTCATTCCATATTGATTCTTTTTAGAATCAATTTCAGAGTGAAATTTTTGACATCCCCTTATTTGGGACTTATAACCTAAGCAACTGATAACCAGAGATGACAAAAACAAAAAAAAGCCTTGAGATTATGTTATATGAGGTCAGGCTGAAGGAACTAGAGAAGAGAATAAGGGGTAACGGTGACATATTAACTACCCTTAGATATGCAGAGAGTTGTCAGAGAGAAGAATTAAATTTGTTCCACTTTGTCCCAAAGAGAAGCACTAGGAAAAGTGGGTGAAAGTTATTGGGAGAAGTCATACTCAACTCAGATCTTCAGAAAATCTTCCCAATAATCTAAATCCACAGAAAAATGGAATGGGAAGGGAAGTCCCCATTACCAGAAGTGTTTAGGGAGAGGCTAGGTGATCATTCGGGGGGGATCTTGCAGAATAGAGTCATAATTTGGATAGGGTCTGGACTTCTGAGGTCTCTTTCACCTCCAAATCTATGAAGCTACCAAGTGGAATAGAGGAAAGGAAATGCTGAGAGTTGTGGGCATCTCAATGGTGTTTGGGGGACAAGACTCAGCGGTTACTTGCTTAAGGCATTGTGCCAGGGTTTTGACATTTAGGTACAATTGAAGAAAGAGAATAAACCAACAATGAAGACCAGTTTCCTAAGTACAACTGATTTTGGGTTTGATCTATGCTATTTCCTTTGGGTAGTAAGTAAGATCTTTTCACTTTTGATTTCAGAACCTCAGCACCTAGCACACAGTAGATGTCTAATAAATGGCATGTTGAATTTAATTGAACTGATGATCCTAGTTTGGTTTTTCAGACATAACGGGATTTTTAGGTCCAGGGAAAGACCCTAAGCCAAGTGTCACCAAGATGTCACAGTTTCTGAAATTCTGTGAGAAAATAATTCATTCTTTTGGCTTCCTCTCTCAGTCAGTGGTCTTTTTAAAATGCAAGTGTTCCTGCAAAGGAGGAATCTCTAAGGTTCTCCTTTAGCTGTAAATTTTGATTGACTACATGAATGCAAATATGAAAGAAATTTTGTTATTTTCACTTAGACTACAAATTTGGGTTAATAGTGAGATTATGAAGACCTTGGTCTTTAAGGCCAAAATTAAGAACACTCAAGCAGAATTCTGTCGGGGTAGAGTACATGCAGAGAACTAATTGGAGCCATGGAAACAGTGCAGGAACATGGTAGAAAGCATAATAGAATGAATTTGTATTAGTAAGAAGCAATTGTCCTGTATACAAACAACTGTTCCCTCTCACCCATAGACCCCCCAGAAAGGTACCCAACATTCTCGGTATTTTGTAGGTCAGAATCCTCTTCAAATCAAAGTTCACAAGCCCTCCCTGATGCGATTACTTCTGCAAATCAATCATAGGTCACATTTAATTTAAAATAAAGATATTTAGTAAAAAAGAATAGTACTAAAATAACAACAAAGCATTTTCCCCATAATCCTTGAGCTCATTCCAGTCTCACATACACACATGTACATACATATATACACATACCTTCAAATGGAGAAAGTAGTGATGCAATGATAAAATACACGCGCACGTGAAGAATATTTGTGACCAGGGTACAAGACCGGAGGGGCATCTTACACCTGCCCTGGCAAGGATGCAGAGTGGTCAGCATCTTCTAGCAATGTCATTGCACAGCTCTCTGCCTGGCTTCCTCTCCAACAGATGTTGCCTTCCAACCCTTCCCAGGAAGCATGCTACCTATCTCAGCGGTTTTCCACCAGTTGTAACATCTCCACTGAAGCTGATCCTTAGCCTCGTAGTTTCTCTCAGTTCCATTTAATACCACATCTAGCATTCACTATGAATGCTGCGGTTATTAAGCATTTACCCTATGGGATATGGCTGCAGATTTCTCAGCATCCCACCATGCCTCAGCTATAGTGATTGACTGAGGGGCTACCTTCAGGATCACCTGTTACTGTTTCATATCCATGGGATGGAAGGTAGGCAGGTGTAATGAGCAGTAACCACTCCCCTACAGGACAGAGCTCTAGAGCTCACTCAGTCAGTTTGATCAGCCAATAGCTATCAACCTTATCCCTCGATCCTGGCTGCTAATAGAAGGCAACTGATGCCTAAGCTAAGATCACATTCGCTCTTTGAACTGTTATGAACTCCGTGTCTTCTATAGTCTCCTCTGCCTCCCTCAGCTAAATTTCATCTTACCTATGATGTGAAACCCATTTGAGTTCTTAGTTTGTATTACAGTCCAAGAGCTCTACTTCCCCAAATGGAAAAGGTTGTTTATTGCTGTTTAATGTTTCAGTCATGTCCAACTCTTCATGACCCCATTCAGGATTTTCTTGGTAGGGATACTGGAGTGAGTGGCTATTTCCTTCTCTAGCTCATTTTACAGATGAGGAAACTGAGGCAAACAGGGTGAAGTGACTTGCTCAAGGTCACACAGCTAATAAGTGTCTGAGGCCAGCGATTGAACTCAGGTCTTCCTGACTCCAGGCCCAGCACTCTATCCACTTGCCACTTAACTGCTGGATAAAACTATGATGAAGAAAATAGTTCTTTATCATGATCCTCTGTTCTGTGCAGATCATGAGGGCAAGGTTGGAGAAGACTGAAAAGACTGGTGAACTTTACATCTCTCCCTCAGAAACAAATCATACCCTGGTCTCTTTCTGTATAGTATCAACCGACATAAAAGCTACGATGGCCCAAGAACTAGGATGTTCTGTTTATACCAGCATGGTGTGGTAAAAAGAATGGCGGAGATGGAGTGAAAAGGCCTAGGTTTGTATCCCAGCTCCAACATTTATTAACTACGTGACTGATTCTTGGGTAAACAGTTACTTGATCGAGCAATGTGTAAGAAAGAATGTTCTGGCAGAAGGAAATTAGATTGGGGATTGGAGAGTAGAGACAAGAAGAACGGTTAAGAAGCTGTTGTTATAGTCCAAGTAGGTAGGGAAGAGGATCTGTATCAAGGTGGTGGCAGCAGAATTAGAAAGGAGGTAATGGATGTGAGATGCCAAGGGGATGGAGCCAACAGGACTTGGTAAATGACTGGATATGAGAAATAAGGGAGAGAGAAGAGGCAAAGACAGTCCCAAGGTTATGAACGTGGAAGCCAGAGTGAATGGTGGCACCATGGACAAAAACGATGAATTCAAGAGAAGGAGAGGTCATGCTTAGTCTGAGGTGTCTGTGGGACATCAAAGCAGAGTTGAAGGGCTGAGGGTTACAAGAAGTCATAACTAAAAGAACTGGGAGTCTTCTATGTAGGTGTGACAATTAAAAAGATGAAGTGGTCGAGATTGCTGAGATTGTCTAGAGAAAGAAGAAAAGGAAGCCAACGATAGCGCCTTCAGAAATACCTGCATTAAAAGGGTTACTTACTAGAGAATAAAAAGCTAAAGTAGGAAACAGAAAAGAAGTAGAAAATGTCTTTATTCAATTGACATTAAGGCCAAAGTCTGATTTCCACTCACTTTCATGTGAGCCAGTGTGTGTATGCATTACTGTAAGTGATCATTCCAGAATCGAGGAATGGATGTGTCTCTGACGGCTGTCACCGAGTCTTCTTCATCCTCAGGTCCTAGTGCTGCTCCTGTGGGGCAATCACACCTTTCCTGAGGATTATGTTCCCATATAGAGCTGTTTCTCTGGAAAATGAATAATGAGTCAATCAACAAGTCTACTTGGTGCTCAGTACCTCCTAGGAGCCAAATACCATACCAGGGACAAAATGACAAAAATAAACCAGTCTCTGTCCTCAAGGAGCTTAAGTCCTCTGTGTGTGTGTGTCTCTGTGTGTGTGTCTGTGTGTGTCTGTGTGTGTGTGTGTGCACATATATATATATATACACACATATATGTAAACACAAAATACATACAGAGTAAATGGGAATGAAGGAGAGGAATGGGCAGCTTGTGAGATCAGAGAAGTCCTCACGTAGTGGGGACATTTGAGCCGAGCCTTGAAGGCAGCTTTAGACTCTAGGAGACAGGTAAGAAGGGAACACATCCCAGAAATGGGTAATGACCAGTGCAAAGGCCTGGAGACAGACAATGTTACCGAGGAGGAACCACTTTGGTCAGAATATACAGAGGGCATGAAAGGGAGTGATGTCTAATGAGTCTGGAAAGGTGGAGTACAGATGGAGAGTGAAGGGCTGCAAGCGACTGAGGAATACATATGGATTTGATCCTGGAGGCAAGAGGGAGCCACTGCATCTCTTGGGTCTAACATGGTCACACATACTTTGACAATGTGATTTTGTTTTTAATTTCTATCTTGTTTTGTTTTGTTTTGTCTTGTGGGATTTTTGCAGCCATATGAAAGATGGACTGAGTTGTTAGGTGGTTCAGTGGATAGAGTACTAAGCCTGGAGTCAGGAAGACTCATCTTCATGAGTTCAAATCTGATCTCACACACTAGCTGTGCAACCCTGAACAAGTCACTTAACCCTGTTTGCCTTAGTTTCCTCATCTGTAAATGAGCTAGAGAAGGATGGCAAAAAAAAAAAGAAAGAAAAGAAATGGTAAACCACTCTAGTAGCATTGCCAAGAAAACCCCAAGAGGGGTCATGAAGAGTCAGACACAACTGAAAAAAAAATGACCAAATGAAAGATGGACTGGATGGAGGAGAAAGAATTGAGACAAAAAGAATTGAGACCAGTGAGGAGGCTGTGGCAATGGTCCAGGTAAGAGGGGATAGGGGCCTAAAGTAGGGTGGTGTCTGTATGGATGGGCAAAAGGAGACAGATAAGAATGATGGATATGAGGGAGAGGGGTAAAGGAAGAGTGAAAAGCTGAGGATACCTAACAATGGACAAGCAGATACGCTGGACAGCTGCATCTGAAGAGGGTAGTCCTGAGGGCTAGGAGCATTAAGAGTCCTGTGCCTGGTTAGAGGATTCAGAACAAGAAAGATAAGAGTAACACAGCTAGGTGGCGCAGTGGATAGAGCACCGGCCCTGAAGTCAGGAGGACCTGAGTTCAAATCCGGCCTCAGACCATACACTTGACACTTACTAACTGTGTGACCCTGGGCAAGTCACAACTATTGCCTAAAAAAAAGAAAGAAAGACAAGAGTGAAGGAGGGAGGATACACTGTAAAAAAGTAACATTAGAGATGTCAGAGCTGGAGAGGACTTTAGGTATTATCATGTTCAACGCCAGCATTTTACAGATGCGGAAACTGAGGCCTAAAGAAGGGAAGTTAATTACCTAAGGGTAACCATGAGGCAGTGGCTTTCTCCTACATCACACTCTATTTCTCTTTCCCTTTTTCCTCAAACAAAATCAAGAATGGGGCAGCCTGTGACCCTATGAGAGATATTGGTCCTGTGGTACCTACTCCAGAGGTCATGAGGAAAACCCTCCATTTTCCTTTGGGAAGAAAGGCGGCTCTAAAGCTACCAAAGAGTTTGCAGCTTCCATTCCACTCTCCCATGGGACTGACAGTAGGAGGCACAGACAGACATATCAAATGTGCAACAGAAAGCAGTTAGCGGCCAACCTAAAGAATGTGCATCAAACACTGATGGCAAAGTAAACATCGCCATGTATGCAAAAACGATTTCTGCATTTTGCATTTCTGGTGCTGTATTTTCCCCTTACAGTGGTCTTGGGGGGAAACTAGAGCAAAAGTCATTCAGTAAACAAAAATGTATTAAGCACTTCATGTGTGCCAAAGATAGTGATAAGCCCTAAAGATACAAAGAAAGGCAAAGATTGGTCCCTACCCTCAAGGAGCTTACATTCTAATTAGGGAGACACCATGTGAACAATTGGATACATAAAAGGATATCAGAAAAGAAAGGATAACAAAGTAAAAAGTACACAGCAGAGAAGCTCTGAACACAATATGTAGTGTTTATTATATAGGCTTTTGTGAAATGGAAATTTATTGTTGTATATTTTGAATCCTCTCATGTTCTGCTGTGCACATGGCAATGTGTTGGGGTTTTTTTTCCTTTTCTTATTTTATATTTAAGTTTATATGTTTCTTTTTCTTTTCTTATTGTATATTTAAATTTTAGTACTTAAATTTAAAATAAATTAAGAAGAAAGAAAAAAGAAGATGGTTGTTAATATATGAAAAAAAGGAAAGGATATAGGATATATACAGAGTAGGTAAAAGGTTATTTTAGAGGCAAGGTTAATATTACACTGGGGGAAAGGCTAGTGAGAACAGAGAGGCAGATGAGGAGAAGAGAGCCTTCCTGTGCCATCAGAGGGCAGCCCTTCATTTCCTAACCTTCCAGGACACAGATGAGATACTCTTGGGCTCCCATCTTTCCTTGTTTCAAGTACTTACCCTGTTGCAACCACAGCAAAAGCTTTTTTTGCCTGTTCATAAAAAGTGAACCTTTCCATCTTCCCCAGGTTTGCCTGAAAGACAAAATATGCTCTCATTACTCTCTGCCAATAGGGGAAACACCACTGGATGGACACCCCCTAGGCTCCCTAGAGTGATGAGTATCAGAGCTTTGAATTCCAGCATCATCACAGTAGTCACATTCCTTCTCTGGGCTATCTTTTCTCCAACAGCCATAGAAGTTCAATGATCTCCATGATGGAGCTCTTGAGGAAGGAGTTTTGAGAAGACACCATTGGCCAGAGTGGAAAAGACTTGGAAATAATGCTACTGCTTAATATCTCCATCCATTGTCTCTAGTTGTGACATTCTGAAAAAAGATGGAAGGTGGAAGAGAAGGTGGGGTATTTGTGAGTCATATTTCCCACCATAGATAGCAAGCATATCTGATTTGCAGTCACTTCATCAGTAATCTGCTTGAGTGGCAAAGGATGTTACTACATGTCATGGTATTAAACACCGCACACGTAACCTTTCTGTGTGATATTTTTCCTACCTGATGAAATATAGATTTTCAATCTTCTTCCAGAAGAACAGATGATGAAACAAAACTTCCTTCCCTCTGTAGAGGGGTGGAGGACTATGGGTGAGGAATGTTACACTCACATCTCATCTCTGCATCTTAGGAATCTCTAACTTCCTTCAAATCACAGTGTCATCATCTACATAAGGCACCTCCTGATCTCCTCAGCTGACAGTGTTCTACTCCCTGAAAATTATTTTGTATTTATTTTTATATATTTTGTATTAATTTGTGTGTATTTTGTCTTGAACACCACCCTCCCCATAAAAGAATGCAACCTGATAGACTGAGATTATTCTTTTGTTTCTTTCTTCCTTCTCTCCTTCCTTCTTTCTTTCTCTCCTTCTCTCCTCTTTCTTTCTTTCTTTCTTTCTTTCTTTCTTTCTTCCTTCCTTCCTTCCTTCCTTCCTTCCTTCCTTCCTTCCTTCCTTCCTTTCCTGGCACCTAGCAAAGTACCTGGCATATGGTAAGCACTAATAAACACTTTCTGAACTACTCCTCCCCACATGCCTGATTGTTTTTTGTGTCTTGCTCAGTCATCATCAACAAACATTTATTAAGCATTTACTATATATATATAAAGCCCTTTACTTTCCTTGAGGCTAGAGACACAAAAGATAAAAATGAACAATATAGCCCCTGCCCTCAAGGGGCTTACACTCTACTGTGATCTATGTAACAGTGCTTCAAATAATCAGAAATCAGGAAATTGTGCCATCAACTTACCTCTGCTTAAGAAGTCGTAATAATAGTTACTTAATCATAAAGGCTAGCATTTCCACAGTACTTTCAGGCAGAAGTACTTTATATATGTAATCTCCTTTGATCCTCACAAAAATCCTATAAGTACTATTATTATCCAAATTTTACAAATGTAGAAACTGAGGCACAGAGAAGTCATGTGTCTTGCCCAGGGTCACCCAGCTATAAAGTGTCAGAGGTCTTCCTAACTCTAAACCCATTGCTCTATCCACTGTGCCACTAGCTGCCTCTAATGATAATAGCTCCCATTTATGGTTTACAGAAAGCTTTTTTGATGATATTCCTGGGAGACAGGTAGTGTACCTATTATTATCATCCACACTTTATCTTCGCACTTCAAATGGCCCACGATTTCATTCGTGTTGTCATCTCACCAAACAGAGATCATGATCTCTCCAAGCCCTAGTAGACAGGCTCAGGAGTCGCTTCGACCAAAGTCTTTGTTGTCTCCTGGTGCTCAGGAATCTGATGATGAACCTCTTAGCTAACCTGGCCCTCCACCAACAGACATACTGTCTAGAGCTCGGGCTGTACTCCAAACTGAAGTAACTCAGTAGGATGTGTCAGCAAAGGCATAACCTGTGAGCATCCAGGTCACAGGGATACATGAGAACAAAGACTTAACTACCAAACATGGAATTAAGGCAAACTACACAGAAGGAACTCACAAATCAACCTGACAATTCGTAGTATGAAAATATTTCAACGGGCAATTAAGACAAATTCAGTCAGACAGAAGGAGGACATTATTTACTACAGTGTCTCACAAATGAGTGTCGTCAACACCCCCCTCTCAATCTAGTGGCTTCTTATTTTAACTAATTCTTTTTTCTAACTGGGAGTTAAATTCAGTTGTTTCTGCTCTTGAAATAAATTTGCTAAAATTTTTTCACCTTCTAAATTAGAAGTTCTTAACTTGGAATTTATGGACAGATTTCAGGGGGTCCATGAAGTTGGGGAAAAAATACATCTTTATTTTCACTAACTTCTAACTGAAATTTAGCATTTGCATAATTTAGCATAATGTAGGGAACAAACATTCTGAGAAGGGGTCCATCAGTTTCACCAGGCTGCCAAAAGGGTCCATGATACAAGAAAGGGTTCAGAAATTCCTCCCCCACTTTAGTTATGGGTCTCCACTAAGGTAGGATGTTAGAATGGTACTCTCATTTTACAGATGAGGAAAATAAAGATCAGAAAGAAGAGGTGGCTTGCTCCACTTCCTCCAAGTAGTCAGTGACAAAGCTAGGGTTTGCACCTGAGTCTTCTGGCGCCTGACTATTCTACCGCCCTGGAGCTGCCTGAGAGTCACTGAAACCGATGGTTCTTTGTGTTGCCACGTGGCTGGGGACATTCTTCATCTCAGGCTGTGGCTATTTCTTAGTGTGTCCCCAGGACTCACACCCATCAGGGCTGGAGTCAAGCTGACCTAGCGAAATTGCTAGAGGTGCCTGGGCTCTCAGAAGCAGCCCTGCCCACCAGTGATTGGATTCAGAGTCAGGCAGCAGGCAATCTGAAGCCCCAGGGAACCTGTGACATGCCAAGGTCTCTGCAGCCGCTTTTCTCTTAGTCAGAAGGAGTTTATGAACCGGAAATGATATTTTGATGACTTTTGATCTGTACTTAAATGGCTCTGCAGACAAATTGCTCCTCCATTAATGAATTAACCTTTCACCTCCATCATCTTTATTGGCCGCGGGCCTGCCTTTGCCATTACATTTAGCCCACTTTTGTTCCCTTTACCCCTGCATCACATGTCCCCAGGGCAGATGCGTGTGACTTTGGGTACGTTCAATGGAGACACCAAAGTGGGGGGAGCTGAATTTACTGACTTGTTTCCTAAGGTCTGGGCTCTGCTCAGTGTTCCACCAGATTGTCCCTCCCTACTTTATCCATGAAAAGCCAAAATCTCTGAGCTCAGGTTAGGAGACAGAACAGGGGTGGGATGAGAAAAACTTAAGGCAGTGTCTTCCATGGTAGTTATCTTCTTTGAAAACTGAAGGGATGGAACCAAGATGGCAGAGAAAAGGCAAGGACTCACCTGGATTCTCTCCCAAGCCCTTCCAAACAACTTTAAATGATGCTTCAAAAAGAAATTCTGAAGTGCCAGAACCCACAAAGGGACAGGGTGAACCACTTTTCCAGCCCAAGACAACTTAGAAGGCGATAAGGAAAGGCCTGCTGAGTGCGAGTGAGAGTGGAGCATTGACCAGAGCAGGCAACCCCCAGCAAACCAGCAGCAGGCCTTGGGGGCAACTGAATCTGTGGAGGCAGCGGCAATCTCTGGACCTCTTAGCCCCCAGATGGTCAAAGGGTCAGACGATTGGTCAGAGGGCAACTACAAGGGTCTCTTTTCTGGTAGCAGGGGCAGGACTCTGTTGCATTGCCCAGGTCTGGATCTGGGTCATAGTCCTGGGTTTCAGCCCCGGGGCAAGGAGAACCACTAGCACACAAGAGCTTGCAACTTCAGGGGAGCTGTGACCCTGGTCACAGCAAAGCTCACAAGAGCGGTAGACATACCTCTCCCAACATCAAACCACCTTGGAAGAACCAAGAACTTACAGGCCTTCTAGAATTATCTCTGAAAACGGCCGCACCAAAAACACAAGGTTTAGAACAGTACCCCTTCCATTCTGGAAGCAAAGCCCCACTTTAGCATAGAGTTAAAAGTCAAGAAATAGCCTAGGGAAATGAGCAAAGAGCAGAAAAAGTTCCCGACTAGGGTGACAGGGAAGATCAAAACACAAACTCAGAAGACAACAAAGTCAAAACTACCATATCTAAAGCATCAAAGAAAAGTATGAATTGGTCTCAAGCCATGGAAGAGTTCAAAGAAGATTTTAAAAATCAAGTAAGAGAGCTAGAGGGAAACTTGGGAAGAGAAATGAGAGTGACACAAGAAAATTATGAAAAAACAACAAATTGTAAAAGAGGCGCAAAAAAACCTGAAGAAAATAACATCTTAAAAAAAAAATAGGCCAAATGTAAAAGAGGCCCAAAAATCCAATGAAGAGAAGAATACCTTGAAAAGCAGAATTGATATAATACAGAAGATAATAATGTAAGCAGAAAAAGGCATGCAAAAATTCACTAAAGAGAAGAACTCTTTAAAAAGCAAAATTGGCCAAGTGGAAAAAGAGGTACAAAAATTCACTGAAGAAAAAAACTCTTTACAAAGTAGAATTGGCCAAATAGAAAAGGGGGTATGAAGGCTCACTGAAGAAAATAAGTCCTTAGAAATTAGAATTGAGCAAATAGAAGATAGTGACTTTATAAGACATCAAGAAACAATCAAACAAAATCAAAAGAATGAAAAAATAGAGGAAAACGTAAAATATCTCATTGGAAAAACAAGTAACCCGGAAGACAGATCCCAGAGATATAATATAAGAACTATTGGATGACCTAAAAAACTATTGGATCAACTCAAGAACCTAGATATCATATTTCAAGAAATTATCGAAGAAAACTGCCCTGATCTTCTAGAACCAGGGGGTAAAAGAAGTTGAAGGAATCCACCAATCACCTCCTGAGATTCCAAAATGATAACTCCCAGAAATATTATAGCCAAATTCCAGAGCTCCCAGGTCAAGGAGAAAATATGTGAGTACAGATTCAGAGGAAACCGTACTTTGCGGCTCTAGACAGAGACAGTTTTTAAACTAACTGTATTACACTGAGCAAAAGAAGTCCTGACCCAAATACCTGCTTTCTCTAGAACTACACATTATCTGCCAGAACCATAATCCTTTGCTTAATACTTGAAGGCTTGTCCAAAATTCTTAATCACAATCAAAGCTGTAACTAGGACAGGATCACCAGAGCCTCGTCCCAGGCTGCGGACAACCAGGAGGGCATACTTCCTTCGTAGATTTTAGTCCCCTATAGACTGTGCTCTCTAGTCTGGCTATAACCTCAGGATAAGGTTCCCTCACTGTTAGGGTCCCATTGCTATGTAGCCCCTCTCCCAGGCCTACTTTCCCCCTATGTACAGGGGTGCAGATAAGTCTCTTTGGGGCAGTATTCTCCAGGACAACTGTGCCCATGGTCCGGTGTGCTACTTCCACCCTCACCTAGGTCTGTACTCTGTGCCACCCCCCTACCACGCCACCTCATTACCATCTGTACCATTACCAGCACTGACACCCCCACACACACACACACACCATCCACTGCCCAACCACCAATATCAACTCTCCATTTCTGATAAAATAATCTCTAGCAATGGTTGCACTCAAGAGCTAATAGAAATCCATCTTCTCCATCTGAAAATCAGCAAGTAAACAACAAGCAAAACTATTGTACCTCACGTGTAAATCTGGAGGAAATAGGGTAGAGGTGAGGCCAGTCAGTTAACAAGCGCTTTTTAAGTGATTGCTATATTCCAGGCACTGTGATAAGCACTTGGGATACAAAAAGGGAAAAAAAACAGGCCCAGCCCTCAAGAGACAACATGCAAATAATGCTATAAAAATTATATACAATACCGTTGGAAGGTAATCACAGAGAGAGGCCACTGGGAGAGGCCTCTGGCAGACGGTGGGATTTCAGCTGAGTAATTTTATATATGAGGATGTCATGGCCTAGGGAGGTCAAGTGATTTGCCCACAGATAGAAGTGGGATTTGAACCCAGGTTCTCTGAATCTCCGGCCAATGTTCTTTCTTTCTTTGTTTAAATTTTTTAGGCGATTGGAGTTAAGTGACTTGCCCAGGGTCACACAGCTAGTAAGTGTTAAGTGTTTAGTGTGAGGCCAGATTTGAACTCAGGTCCTCCTGACTTCAGGGCCGGCGCTCTAATCACTGCACCATCTAGCTGCCCCCCAATGTTCTTTCCATTTGAATAAGTGTCAGAGACAGGATTTATCCAGTATCTAGCTTACTTTGCACATTTTTGTTTGCATGTTATCTTTCCCATTAGATTGGAAGCTCCTCGAGGGCAGGGGCTATCTTTTGCCACTTTTTGCTCCGTTCAGTGCCTGGCACACAGTGGGTGCTTTAAAAATGCATACTGCTTGATTGATTTGAGCTCTTATCAGCTGACTACAACCGTATACCAGAGCACCAACCTTGATTGATTCTGGGTCTGCTTCCTTTCTCAGCAGTATTCTACATCCCTGGCCAGGACCCTCTCCAGATGCCAAGATGCCTGATCAAGAAAATAACTCCCATTGTAGTCCCTCTGGAAGCTTCTGCCGTGTTAATGTAATGGCTCACAGAGCAGATTTGAGCAAATAGGGGCCCTTTCATAAATCCCAACCTATAAATTTATATAAATACTGAGTTATGATTCAAAACTATCATAGCATTTATTCAATTACATTTAAAAATGGACTCATGGCCTTGGGATTTCTGGGCTCCTGTACAAAATACCAATCCATTTATTAAATAAAATCCAGCAACTCAAATTCCCTGAGAAGGAGGGGGGCCTGGATGATTCTCACTCCCAAAAGAGGATGGCAAATTAAAGTGGTTCAGGACAGATTCTGACGTCAGCAAGCAGAGGCCTATGAAGGACTCTCGAAGAAGGAAGGCTGAGATTAAGTTTGGAATTGCCAGAAGGAATGCTCCAGCTGGGTGGCACAATGGTTAGAGTGCTAGACTTGGAGTCAGGAAGATTTGAGCTCAAATCCAGCCTCAGACATGTACTAGCTGTGTGACGCTTGACAAGGCACTTCACTGCTATCTGCCTCAGTTTCTTCATCTGTAAAATGGGGTTAATAATAGCACCAACCTCACAAGCTTGTTGTAAGGCTTGAGATAACAAATGTGGATCACCTTGCAAATTTTAAAGTATTAAATAAATGCTAGCTCTTATTTTTTTGTAGTACAGCTCCATCCGGTTAAAGTGATGGGCTCTGGGCTTGGGGACACCAAAGGGAGCAACCATTCAAGTTCCCCTCAACACCGTAAGCTCTGACTCACCATTCTCATGGCATTTTCATGGGAACCTCAGATGCAGAAAGCGTCTGTTCAAAAACTAGCAGATGTTTTCACCCAGAGTTCCCTGGATCCTGTGGTCTCCCTCTTGACCTTGAGTGGACTTCCGAGAGGAAGCTGAGAGGGTGAGTCAGGACGGGGTGTCTCTGGACTCCACACCGGATCATTCCAGTGTGGAGCAGACCACGAGGAATCAATAACTGAGTGGGTCAAAGTGGGTGAACCAGGGGTTACAACCGCTTGCCCTCTTTCAGGAGAGAAGGAAGCATTTGAGGATCTAATAGATCCTCTTAGAAATTGCCTAGTATCATCAATCTAGAGCTGGAAGTGACCTCAGGGGCCATTATTTAGCCCAACCCCCTCATTTTACAGATGAGGAAACTGAGGCCCAATTAGGTCAACTGACTCATTTTGACAGGGTTATATGGCTAGTAAGAACTAGAGGCGAGTTTTGAACCTAGAGCTTCTAACTCCAGAACCAGTGCTTTTTCACTGTGGCCTAGCCTCTTGGGAATTCTTCTAGTCTCCTAGGAAGAAATCAGCCCAATCATAGACGTGCGATGCTGTGTTTGGAATTTTTGATGGCAAGATCCAGGCAATTCATTCAAACGATGATCTACAGATGTTATGTCTATATTCAACTGCTAGCCGTTCAATGTCTAAGATAGCGTGCACATCGTCAGGGCCAACATAGCTGGGCCCTGCAGAGGAAGCCCAAACCTATATAAATGTCTACCAGGGAGTCTCGGGTTCTCTGCACATTCCTGCTTGGAATTCAGGCCAAATTACTCTGCTTCATGCTCAGAATACTAGGTAGTACCTGATATGCATGTTAACAAAGGGCCTGTCATCCCCTAAGTGACAACTACCTCCTAATGGCTTTTCCTTGGCAGACAAGACAATCAGTCCCATTCAAAAGGAGATAATGATTCATGTGGCAAAATGTATCTATGATTCTTTGGCTAATAAGGCAGATAATACCTAAGATTTCTATAAGAATAAAGCAAGGCCTCGTGACAGCAACTTCCTTCTCTTTCTTAACTGAGCTGCTTCTTGATTCTCGGCATAATGATACTACAAACTAGAAAACACTCCCCTAATCCAGCGGGAAATGATGGGGAGTCTGGTCCAGTCAGTCTCCTGGATCCTGCCACAGTGACCAGGAATTCTGACCCATCTTAGAGTGTCAAAAGCATGTCCCTTTAATCGAGGGAGTCAACAGAATCATCTTCTATTCGGGAAGGCCAGCACCGGTAAGGAACCATTCTTAAAGAGCCCTGAGCCCCCATAGTGTCAGTTTCACAAAAAAGCACGAGTTCATCCTATACCCACCAAGGCCGAGTGGCCATTCCTTTTCATTGTTATTTTCAAATGGCATCTAAGATGGTCACCCCTGAGTGACTGGATTAGGTTGTAAAATCCCTGCAACTCAACATAATCAGTGAGAGCTATTTAATTCTCCTTATTGATCTGGCCAAGACTAGCCATACATACTTGGTCTCAGCTTGCAAAAAGAAAATCATGAGACTTGTCCGAGAAAAACAGCAAGGAAGCTCTGAGCAGACTGGCATAATGAAATGACTGTGTCTTTAGAAAGAAAGTAATATTTTCATTAATTAACAGCTTTAAATGGAAACAAATAATGACTTAGTCCTCACCCATCTGTTCATGGGAATATAGCATCATGGGACTGAGAGCTAGGAAGGACCCAAGAGATCATTTTGTTTGTGTTTCTACTTATTTCTGAGATCTGTTTTTTTTTTCCTGTTCCCTCTACCCAGACCCTGGCATATGTACCTCTGGGTGGTTTATGTTAAGTAGGCTTTACTTGGTGGAAAGCCCTGCTGCTCGTCTGGCTATTTGGCTCCTATAAACCACCTCTCAAAAGGGTTTATTTATCATAGTAGGGAAAACACGGATAGCTTGTCCCATGCATCACCTACACCATTCAACCTGACTAGATCCAATCTCTGATAGCAGCCTGAGGGAAGTCCATAGTTATGCCCACAATACGCCAAGGTCCTTGGACCTCTGACTGCTAGCGTCCCATACTTCTGACCCAGGCATGTGCAAAATAAAGTGCTCGAAAGGTGTTGTCCAGGACACAGCTTTGCTGACCTCAAGACTCCAATTTGTGATCTCTCATCCTGCCAGGAGACAAAGAAGATGATGTCCTCTGGGTCAAAGATGTCACAATACATCCAGTGGTGTACTCAGAACAGGGGATCACAAACACATTCATAAAAGCCACCCAAGAACTAGAGATCTCCAAAGTTGCACTGATGTCTCACTGGACTCACCGTTTTCCTCCTTACCAGAACTCATCATTACAAAGGACTAGCCTACAACAAACATTCTCCCAGAGGTTCTTCTTGCTTTTATCTGATGCCTATAGGCAACTCTGGAGCAGCAGAGGGAATGCTGACCTTATGGGGACTTTTGGCAACTACTATAGCTGCTGCCCACAATTGTCCTGCCTCCCTGATTGGGGAAATCAATGGCTAATCTCATGGGCATGGAATGTCTTGGAATGGAATAGCTAACCCATTGACAACCTATCTCTGCCCTCCAGGCATTTGTACAGTCTGTCCCAAATGCTTGGAATGAGTTACCTCATCTTTACCTTTCAGAATCCTTCTCTTTCCTTCTTTAGTTTCAAAGCTCTGTTCAATTGCTACCTCTTCTTTGAAGTCTTCTCCAGTTCTCCAATGATCTATCTGTACTTCCTTGAAATCAAGTCAACATGCATTTATTAAGCACCAACTGTGTATCAGGCACTGTGCTAAGTGCTGGAGATACAAAGAAAGGCAAAGGACAGTCAGTCCCTGCCTTCAAGAATCTCCCAATCTTATGGGGGAGACAACATGCAAATGAAGACACCTGAGGACAAACATACACGATAAATTGGTGATAATCTCCTAGGGAAGGCACTAGAAGTAAGGAGGATTGAAAAAGGTATCTTACAGTGCGACTGCAATTGTTTGTGGACAGGTGCGTTGCCCAGGAGAATACATATTCCTTGAGGGTACAGATTGATTTTCATATCCCCAGTGCCCATCAGCGTCTTAAAAATAACAAGGGCTCACTAATGTTTGTTGAAATGATTTGTTGAAGGAAGAAGACTTGGTATTTCACATATCCAGGGAACTTACAGAGAACCATCCATGTTACACATTTAACACAACCATTAAAAAGGAAAAGCACTTTTGTTCTGAGAGCAGATAGCCCTAAGAATTTGCCCTCTTGCTTCCTTCCACCCTTTAAAGGCGGCACTGAGGTCAATCTCATAGTCCCCATTTGGTGACAGTTGGTGACCAGAACTTACACAAGAAAGATGGCATGAGACCGATGTAATCTTGGGCTCCATTAAGACAAGCATCATTCCCAGATCTAAGGGGGTCCCTCCACCTACCACTCTAGCTAGTCAAATCCCACCTGGAACATTCAGTTTAGTTCTGGGTACCGTAGCTTTAAAAGGACAACCAAGATGGGGAAAGGTCCATGTCATAAAAGGATCAATTGAAGGAACTGGGCGTGTTTAGCCTGTAGAAGGAAAAATGGAGGGGCATGAGAGAGATCTTCAAGTATTTGAAGGGCTACCATGCAAAAAAGGCCTTAGACTAGTTCTGCTTGACCAGGGGTAAAACCAGGAGCAAAGAGGCAAACTCTTCATGATGTCAGAAAAAAAAATTTCTTAGCAATTATAACTGTCCAAAAGTGGAACAGACGGTCTTGAGGAGTGATGGGTTCCCCTCCTTACAGATCTTGGGATCGAGTGCTAGAGCTAGAAGAGGCCTCAGAGGTCATTCTAATTAGAATCTCCTCATTTTACAGATGAGGAAACTGAGGCTCAGAGAGAGTAAATGACTTTTTCCAAGGCCACATGGGTAGTGGTCATCAGAGGTGGGATTAAAATCCCAGCCCTCTGGTTCCAGAGTCTGTATTTTTTCTCCTTTTCCAGAGCAGAGGCTGGATAGCCAGCTGCCAGACGTGTAATAGTAGAGACCCCTTTTGGTCTTGGGTTTGACTAGATGGCTGCTGAAATCCCTTCCAACTTTCAAATTCCATGATTACAACCCCACTACCAACAATGAGACCAATTTTCCAAATCATATATTAAACATCAGTCTGCCCCAGTAGCAAACATGCCTCTCATTGCTTCCTCCCTTCCACCACCTTAAAACAACCAGCTAAAAACAAACATAAAAATCCTTCCATTAGTCAGAAGCCTGCTATTCTGTAAGCCACAAATTCCACGGAGCCATCTGGCGGAGCAAAGGCATTCAAATGAAATGTCTACAGTACATACAAAATAAGCTAAATTCATTTCAAGTGCAAATAAGGAAGTCGACAAAGCTGTTCCCCAGTCCTGGATTAAAGTCAGTAAATGTCCTTCTCAGAGGAGATGGAAAATTATGTTCAGCATGGTCTCCTCAATGCCGAGATGCTTGCACTGAATAGAAGGCTGATTCTCCCAGAGGCACCAGCTCTTTATCCAAACTTTTTTTTTTAAGTCTGGATTGATTGGTATAGGGGAGCTCATGGTCTGGATACTTCTTCTACCAATGTGGAGCAATACTGCCAACTCAGTCTTAAACGGCTGCCTAGAATCCTGAGAAGTCAATGATTGTTCAAGGTCACACGGCCAGAGTGTGGCATTGGCCAAGCCTTCTTCACTCTGAGGCCCACCTACCACCTGCTATATCAGGCTGACATGCTCTGAGTTTAGAGGCAGATACCTCTCACCACTGGAGGTGATCCCAGGACTGAGCCTGACAGAATACGTCATTCCATGGACTAAAGAAACTGAGAAGTACTGGCTCTATCTTGTCTCCTTTGATCCCAAGGATTTCTCCACCGATGGCAAAAATCGCCCTCACGCTTTTCACTTTCACTGGTGAGTCTCCCTGTGCACATGGACCTTTGGGTTGTATCAAGAACTAAACTCCTTAGAATGAGCCAGGCCTGGACCCCTTTCTGTCTGAGACAAGCTCTTGCTCTGCGGCCAACTGCAGCAGGCTTGTGTCCATGATCCAGTGTGGTAATTGGAGTCAAGAAAACCTGGGTTCACATTGTGGCAAGTAAAAAGTAATTCTGAGAGACAGAGTTTTGGGGTAAATTATAATCAATTTTTTTTTATCAATTATGTAGCAAATGGTTAACAAAAAAGAGCTCTATCCTCTCGATGAGACCAAAGAAAAATCATGGCCCCTTCTTGAAGACTATATGCCCTTGAAGGAGTGGGTGTTCCTCAGGGTGCAATCAACTTTGATTGGTTAACAGTTAATGAGAGGTGGACTTTACCAAGAGAAGTGGGCGCACACCAATGAGGGGCTAGGAGAGTGACATCAAAGAGACTATCTCTACACCCAGACCACCCCCAGCCTTGGGCAATCTAGACAAAGGATCTACCTCCACCCACACTTGCTTAAGTGGAACACAAAGGTCAAGAATTCACCTTAGATTAGATTCCTGCCTAAGGTTGGTTGGGGTCTGACCACTGATACAGGAGAAAGTTCAGCCTTCAGAGAATGAGCTTTTGAAATGAGGACTTTAGAAAAAGGGGGAACTCTGGATCTCTCCAAATCATTGGTTATTAATGATCGTTTCTCTTAGCATCTTACCTCCAATACTTGCTAGCAAGTCACTTAGGCCCTTTGATCTTCCTTACTCTCCATTTCCCAACAGCAGTCTTCACTCCATAGAACCTTAGGCCTCCCCCAGGATATGTTGATCACCAGAAATCCCCGGAGCTTAACACAAATGCCTGGAACATGCTTACTGAACTAAACTATGTCTCAGTTTCCCCATCTGTTCCCCCATCCCCATGTAAAAAGGGGATAATATTTTTAGCACCCAAGGAAATCTTCTGTCATGAAGGTTTCAATGTGGCTTTTGGAGTCAAGAAAACCTGGGCTCAAATCCATTCCTTCTGATATTTACTAGTAAGCCACTTATCTCTGCATCTCAGTTTCCCCATCTGTAAAAAGGATATTCTATTTCCCTCCTCACTGAGTATTGCTAAGGTTCAAATGAGGTAAAATATGTAAAATGCTTTGAAATCTTCCAGGTGTTAGAAAAATATCAGATATTACTATTGTTATCACTGTTAAAATCTTTAACGTATTTTCTACCTACCGTCCCCACAGTGGGGACAATTGCCATTGGGGACGTTAAGGAATAGGGTAAGCTATTTTCATTTCAGGGTTAGAAGGTTCAGACACCACCCACAGCAAGATGGGGAAGGTTGAGTTCACACTGGGAAGTCCAACTGAAAAGCCTACAAGCACTTCCCATTTAGTTCAGTAAATAGCCACAGCCTCCCTGAAACTTGAGGCACCTGAGCTCCTTGATCTACCAACCCAGTGCTGATGTCCTCCCTACCCAGCAAGATCCTTTTGAGAGAATTACAAAAGCTTAGAGTTGGAAGGAAGCCCAGAGGCCAACTAGTGTAACCGACACCCAGCCAGGAAGCCTCTCTGTGACCACCCAAAAAGTGGGCCCACAGTCCTTGCATGAGGGAGAACCTAGTATTTCCTGAAGGATCCCATTCTGGTAAGTTATTCCCGGGCATCAAACCTAAATCTCCAAAACTTCCATCCATTGCTCCTGGCTCTGCTCTCTAGGGCCAAGCTGAGCACATCCGCCTCCTCTTCCAGTTGACGGCCCTTCAAATGCTATCACGCCCTTTCCCAAAATCTCTTCTCCAAGCCAAACGCTCCAATTTCCTTCAGTCATCAGAAAGCATGATCATGTCTCGATTTCCACCAAGCATTTGACAGCTCCTTAGTTTACCCTCCAGTATAAGGTGGCAGCCACGGACTTGATGAGAATAAAGTTGAGTAGATTCAGAACTGGATCAATGACTGACAGTATCCTCCTGTAGGGAGGTCTTTCCTAAAATGGGACACCTAGAAGTGAACACAGTTACTACTGATGAGGTCTGAACAGGGGACAGCACCGTCGGAGAACCAGGGGAGAGCTCCTTAGCCCTGGACACTATGTCCCTCTTAATGTAACCTAAGACTGTGTCAGCTTTTGGGGCTACTGGCTCTGGCCACGCCCTCAGGCAGCCCCGACTAAGACCTATGCTCTGAATGTAACCAGGAGGCAGCAGATAAACAAGGCTGTAAAATAGAGGAGGGGACAAAGAGTCAGAAAAACAAGATTGTAAAAGGTAAAACAGAGACACCTGGAGTCATGTAGACCCTACCTTGATGACAAATGGATCTTTACCAGCTAAGTAAACCATCAGACCCCTTGCTTGTGCCAGGCCAATCACTGGCACCATTCAGATAGCCAGGCTCAGAACAGCTTCCTGAAATGCCTAGCATAGCTGCAGTTGGCTCGCACACCCAAGCACTGACGTCATCCCTGCCTCCAGAACAAACAGTCTGGTCCCAGATGCATGGTGGCACACACTAAGGTGCTCAGTTCATAGAGAGGAAACCCAGGATACTAGGATTCAGGTATATCCATACAGGCATGCGAGCAAGTGTGTACGTGCACACATGTGTGTGCACACACACACACACACACACACACCCCACCCATAGAGGAGATACAGAAAGAGGGAGAGGTGGTGGAAGAGAATGAGGAGGGAAGACACCAAGGTCCCTGCCAAGGTGAAGGACTTTCTTCCTATATGAACAACCAGAGATGCAGGTCCAAGCAGAATGCATAAATACATTCCCAAGAAGCACTGATTCTGTCCACACATAGTCTTTTCTGTGCTCTATAGGCTCTGGCCTTGATCATCAGAGAGATCAGTTTGCCATTTATATGCATTTCCTGTCTCATTTTCCTATATGAATAGTGCAGATATTGCTATGGTCCCCAGCATTGAGGCCTTCTGCTGAGATTCACTGAGGTAATTCCCTAAAATGCCGCCATGCCTGGGGGAGATCCAACAGCCTCCCCTCATGAGACACAGGACTCCAGAGATTTTACTTCAATAGAAGCGACAAAAGTAAACCTTTTAAAGGGACCAGACTTCTGTCTACTAGACAAACCTGCCCAGGAAATTAAAATAGAGTAAAAAATAATTTCCATCACTCTCTCTCTCTCCCTTTCTCTGTCCTCTCCTCCTTCTCTCTTTCTCTGCCCTTTCCAGTACCTTTCTGCTTCCTTCCCTCCCCAATCCCTCCATCACTCCCACCCCCCTTTCTGTCTCCCTGGAGCTTTTCTTCACAGGAACTCAAAGAACCTATTCCTGTGATATCTCACTTATCCTCATATCAGCCTTCTGAGGTAGTCTGAGGTTCACAGACAGACTCATCTCCCAAAGGCTGAGTGGTCACAAAGAGAGCCAGGAGCACAACCCAGAAAAGAATCCTGTTTTGCTGAAGTCCTAGCCCAGGGGTTCCCCCCATTTTTCCGGCTCTTATGTATATGATTTACTTCTAAGATCCCTCCCGACTTGAAAGCCTAGGATCCTTTGGCCAGCAGGACAAAGACTTCTGTGAGCCACCTATCAGACCAATCTCCTGCTTGCCACTGGAAAAACACAATGGGAAGGATGCAGCTGTTTTTGATGAGATGGGCACCAGTGAGACAACGTCTGATTTCCATTAACTACAAGTAAATTATTAATTCATACCAGACACAGAAAAGAGGTACAGCCATATTATAAACATAAATACCACAAAAGACAAGCACACAGACCACCTGGAAGGCTTTGTGGACTATACATATATATGGTTTTTGCAATTATCCTCATTCAGTGTTCATATGTTTATCCCTTCTTCCTCATTAGACAATAATAAATAGCCTGCATTCACATAGAACTTTGAGGTTTGTGCTTTTCACATATGCCATCTCATTTAAGTCTCATGAGAACCCTGGGAGGTAGGCTATTATTATCCCCACTTTATAAATGAGGAAACTGAGGCAGACTGAGGTTAAGTGACTTGCCCAAGGTCACACAGCTAATAAGTAATTCAGGTCTTCCTGGCATAAGTCCAGTGCTCTGTTCATTGTACCACCCTGCTGCAAAGAAGTTTGATTGCCACATAGGTTAAATGACTTGCCTAGAATCATACAGCCAATGAGTATTTGAGGCTGGATTTAAACTCAGGTCTTTCTGTCTCATAAGGTCTTTTCTGTCTCCACAATGCTGAGTATAAGGCTCTATGATCAGTGAAAGGTCAATATATGTCAGATGCAAAATTCAGTAATATGAGAATCTATTGCCAGCCCCCAGCATGGCTTCAGAGTAGGTTGGAGGCAGTGGGGATGACAGTTGAACCCAAATGTGCCTCAATTTTCCTGGTAAGTTGGGCCCCTGGCATTTGCTTAGAATTTGAGCTTAGAAGTAAAGCTTAGAGGTCACCTAGCCCAGCCCCTTCCTTTCACAGAAGGGGGAAATGGGTTCAGAGAAGTGGTACAGACTACCCACGATTTACATGGCTCATGATTGCCAGAACGAGAAATGGAGCCCTCATCACCTAATGCCTAGGCCAGTGTCCTTACAATTGGCATCAGACAAGCACTTACGGTACCCTAAATTTATTGCATGAATGACCACGTTTAGGGGGCATCTCTGAGGCTTAGGAATGACAAAGACCCCATCTTTACTAAAGTTGCTGTTTCCCAGACTGACAACAGTCAGCAATAAACTGCCAGACTTACCAGAGATGGGAGAAAGAGGCAGTATAATAATGTAGGAGAGGGCAACAGATGCTCTACCCTCCCCCGGATCCCAAGGGACGATGTGGCAATAATGGTGAGAGGAGAGAGCCAGAGCCATGTAATTATGTTACCATCACAAAGGAAGCTGAGGCCAGCCCCACCTGCTGCTACCTCAGAGAAGTCAAACAAAGAGAAAGGAGAAGGAGAAGGAAAGGAAGACGAAAGGGATCTGGACTCTTTGGCAGGGGATAAAGTGATGAGCTTAAGAGTCAGGAAGACATGGGTTCAAATCTCGACTCTGATACTTATTAGTTTTGTGATGATGGGCCAATCACTTACCCTCTGTAGGACTCAGTTTCCTCATGCATAAAAGGAAGGGGTTGGAGTAAATGACCTTAAATGGTCTCCTTCATTAGACTGTGAGCTCCTTGAAAGCAGGGTCTGTCTTTTGCTTTTCTTTGTATCCCCAGCATCTGGCACACTGGATGTCGTCTAACTGACCTCAAAAGTCCCTTTCAGCTCTGAAACTATGATTTATTATGTGTTTTTCTTATATAAATGCCAGGACAGAAATTCTTCCAGAAGACAAGGGGAACTTTGAAGGAATAGCCATTTACTGAACAAAGGCCTCAGAGGTATGAGATTCACAGAGGGAGGAGAGGGAAAGAAGGAAGGCTGAATTGGAGAGGGAGAGTATGGGAGTGTAGTTGTTCCTAGCACCAAAAATTAAAACGCAGCAATTTTCATTCCTTGGTATGGAACAGTGACTGCGGTCTTGAGTCTGAACCCAGCAATTAAGTAGATGCCACACTGGATCTCAACCAGTCAAGGCTGCCCACCAGGCCCTAGTCCATGAGAACTAATTAAGGGCAGAAGTTATATGCTAGGAGTCTATAAATCACAGTACTGCATGGACATTTGGGCAGATGGGAAAGGCTGGAAGCTGGAGCCAATGAAGGACGTGATCACAGAAATCATGTCAGTGGGGCTTGAGTTCACCAGTGAAAACAGAGCAGAGTCACAGTCATCAGCCTGCAATTGAGAGGCCTATAATAATCAATCGATAAACATTTATTAAACACCTACTATGTGCCAGGTATCAAAGAAGGGCAAAAACAAGGTGACTGTTCCCAAGGAACTCACATTCTAATCAGGGAGAGAAAATGTAAACAACTATGGGCATATAAGATACACACAATGTAAATGGGAGGAGATCCCAGAGGGAAAGTACTAGCAATAAGGGCCTCTTGCAGAAGGTGAAATTTGAGCTGTGTCCTGAAGGAAGCCAGGAGGCAGAGCTGAAGACATGGAGCATTCTGGGAATGGGGCAAAGCCAGTGAAACGGCACAGAACCAGGAGATGAGATGTTTGTTGTGGGGGAGGAACAGCAAGAAGGCCATTGTTGCTGGACCATAGTTAGTGTGGAAGGAAGTCAAGTGTGAGGGCCTGGACAGGTAGGAAGGGATCAGGTTGGAAAGTGCTTTGAAAGTTGGATGATTTTCCTTTTGATTTCAGAGGTGATAGGGAGCCACTGGAGTTTATTGAGGGGTGACATGGTCTGATGGGAAATTCAGGAAGTTCACTTTGGCTTGAGAAGGATAGGCTAGAATACGGAGAGGCGAGGTACAGAGACCAACCAGCAGGCTATTAGTGTGAGGTGCTGAAGGTCTGCACAGAGGGATAGCTATGGGAGCAGAGAGGAGGGACACAGATGAGAGATGTCGCGCAAGTAGAAATGAGGAGACTTGGTGAGTATTGGGTATCCAAGAGAGGAGCTGAGAGTGATGCTGAGGTTGTGAGCTTGAGTGGCTGGGAAGATGATGGAGCCCTAGAGAGCAAACAGGAAGTTTGGAAGAGTGCTAGCAATAATACTAATAATAAGAATAGATGGAATGAAGACAGGACCATCAATCCAGAACTGGAATACACCTCAGAGGCCATTTAGTCCAAACTCTTCATTTTACAAATGAAGAAACTGAGGCCCAAGGAGATAAATAACTTGCCTTGGGTCACCTGGGCAATTTCAAACCCAGAACTCTAGAGTAAGTGCTCTTTCCATCGTATCCAAAGTCCTTCACCTACCTCCTCTCATTTGAACATCACACCAGCCCCGTAATGTACATAGTACTAATTATTAGTAAGAACAGTAATCATTGAAATGTATATGGTGCTTTATGGTTTGCAAAGCACTTTACATATATAATGGCATTAGTTCCTCACATGACCTCATGGCGTAGGTGACACCAGCATCGTAATTACCAATTTGACAATGATGATGATGATGATGGTGATGATGATGGTGGTGGTGGTGGTGGTGATGATGAGGATATGAAGATGATGAAGATGATGAGGATGACAGCACCTCAGAATTATGGGTAGGAAGCCTAACTTGGAGTCAGAAGCACCTGGGTTCGAGTCTCGCTTCTGACATACACAAGTTGTATGATCTTGCTCAAGTCCCTTAACTTAGCAGAGCCTCAGATGACTCCCTAACACTATGTATCATATCTAACTTGCAAATCTGCATTGGTTGAGGAAGTTTCCATGTTGGGGTGTCCCTACACTGGATTAAACCAAAGGTTCAAACCAATAATAATAACTGCCCCAAAGCCCAACCCATCATCAGTATTATGGGAGTGGAAGGAAAGGCCAAGTAGGAGAAGCCAGTCAAAGTAACCTATAGAGAAGGGACTGTGTGTGCCCTGACACCATAACAGTAGCTGTGAAGGCCTGGCAGAACCCTGAAATGCTGGCCCATTGGACTCTAGTAATACCCTACCCCCAGCCAGAGTATGGTAACTCTCTCTAGGAATTTGAGAAATTAATGGAGCAACACTCCATTAATGGAGTTGCAGCCTGATCCTATTCAAGTCAATGTGACACAGAGGATCAAGCAGCATTCTTTTGCATTCTACTACCACAAGAAGTAAAAAAGCATTGGAACAGAGACATCATTATCTCACGTGCTGGCAATGCTTCGGTGCACATGCTTCTGACCACAAAAGTGGGTAATACATGAGTTCACTTGAGATGGAAGATAGGTGGTGCCATAGTACACAGAGCACCAGGTCTGGAGTTAGGAAGTTTAAATCCTGCCCCAGACACCTACTAGCTAAGTGACCCTGGGCAAGTCATTTAACCCCTGTTTACCTCAGTTTCCCCATCTGTGAAATGAGGGTAATAATAGCACCTAACCTCTCAAAGTTGCTGTGAGGACCAAAACATGATAACTGTAACATGCTTAGCACAACGTCTGGTACATAGCAGGTACTGCAAAGATGTCAGTAGTTATTATTATTGTTGTTGTTAATTCCTGAAGATGTGAATGCTTTTATAACATACCAAGGCTACCTGATAAAACTGGAAAGATCTTAGCAGGGTTGGACAAAGATTTTGTGTTGCTGTTTTCCACAATTTCCTTGGCTGTAAGTCACATAGCAAGATAGCTCACATTACTGTACAGCAATATGAAGAAATAACTTCATCCCTACTCCCAGATTAGATGAACTAAAAGTGGAAATTGAAGAGTGACTTAAATCTGAAAAAGAAAAGCAGATGAACCTGGAAACAGTGAAAAGTTACACCTAGCATGAACACCAGGAGCATTGCATAACAATGAAACAGATGGCAAAAAATAATGCCAAGGTCTAAAACAACTTTGAAGTAGAGGTGGGCATACTTAGAATAGAATTTCAAAAAAGCCCCCGCCCCTTTTTAGTTTCTTAGCATAGATTCAACTAATAAACCAACCACAGTATATCAAAACAGAAAAATTCCAAAAAGTTGATATCTGCTATAACCCTCATGAACAAATGAATTATTTGATTGGGTATATAAAAACATTTCAGGAACTGTATAGAATGGCATATACTAGACCCATCCCCAATGTATAGAACCATAGGAAGAAAGGAGGAGCTGCCTAGGAATAATCCTAAGGATAGGCCATTAAATACCACCAAGGCAGAGGTGGATTGAGAAAACTATTGAAGACCCTAAGAAAGGCCACTGCCTTCTGAAGCATATGGAGTTGTAGACGGAGGGCCAGAAAAGACCTTAAAACCAATTAAGTCCAACCCCCTCATTTTATATATAAGGAAACTGAAGCACAGTGAGGTTATGTGATTTACCCAGAATCACACAGCTAGTTAGCGTCAGGGACAAGATTCAAACCCGGGTCTTTATGACTTCAAATTCAGAGGCCTGTTCGCTATCCCATGCTGCCTCTCATAACATCATTAACATGCCATTAAGTGTATTAGAAAATGTCAACAGCATACTGCCAATTAAAGGCAGACAAAAAAAAATGCAGAATGGAATCTAGAAAAAAAAAAAGTACATCTGAAATTCTCAATACCCTTAATCAATAATCAAAAACAAAACCCAAAAGGTTAAGGCTATAAGGAGTGAAAGCAGACAAAGGGCAAATTAGGTAATTCAACATCTGTCAAAAACTCAATTTAGAAGCTTGAAAAGCAAAGAAATTAGAGGAGAGAAAGAATTCCCAAAGAACAAGGATATGGAGAATTTCTGTTCACTTACATCCAATATCTCTAACTGCTTCTCAAACACATTGAACTAGATGTCCAGTAGACATCTTAAACTCAACGTGTCCAAAATCAAACTCATCTTTTCTCCTAAAACCTCCTACCTTCCCTTTTGCTATAGAGGGCAACAGCATCCTCCCAGTCCCCCAGACTCAAAACCTGGGACTCCTCCTGCATCCCCCTCTCACTTCCCCCATATCCAAGCTGCCGCCAAGGCCTGTTGATTTCACTTCTGCAACATCTCTCCAACATGTCCTCTTCTCTCCTCCTACACTGCCATCACCCTGGTACCCACCATCATTATCTCATACCCGGATTACTGCAATAGCCGCTGCTGAGTCCACCTGCTTCAAGTGTCTCTCTATTCCACTCCATCCTCCATTCGGCAGCCAAAGTGATTTCCTAAAGCACAGGTCACCCTCCCTCCTCAACTCTAGTGGCTCCGTATCATCTCCAGGCTCAAATACAAATCCTGTGTCTGGCATTCAAAGCCCTTCACAACCAAACCCTCTTCTACATGATTCCCTGTCATGTACTCGTCAGTCCAGTGAGCCTGGCCTCTTGGCTCTTCCATGAACAAGACACTTCATGTCTTGGCTCTGGGCCTTTTTTCTGGCAGTCCCAAATACTTAGAATGATTTTGGTCCTCCTTTCTGCCTACCGGCTTCCTGGCTTCCTTCAAGTCCCAACTAAAATCCCATCTTCCAATCTACAGGAAGTCTTTCCCAACCTCTCCTAATTCTAGTGCCTTCCCTCTGTTAATTAATTCCTATTTAACCCGTATGGAGTTTGTACATATCTGTTTTTTTGTTGTCTCCCCCATTAGACTGTGAGCTGCTTTTGTCTATTCATATCTCCAGTACTAGTACAGTGCCTGGTACAGAGTGCGTACTTAGTAAATGTTTGTTGACTGGCTAAAAAAAGTCCAAAGCAATAAAAATATGAGTGGATCAAACACGGAATTGAAAGCTTATGTACCATTAATGTCATGAACAACACAGTGGCAATGTCAAGGGAGGTGAGTAAAATTCTAACTTCTTTGCAAAACCAGAAAATAGAAGGTTTGGAGACGATCCCTAATTATTGACTCAAACTCACCTTCATCCCTGCTCTTCCAAGTCTCATCTCCTATTTCTTAATAGAACGCATCACATTTTTATTAACAAAAGATGAGAATACCCATGACCCTTCCAAATACAAACCAAGTATTTATGTATTTAATATAAAGCATTCACAGATTGTACAGCTCCAAAAAACCCCCTATAAACCTATGTTTTAAAAAAACAATATTGGATTAAAGATCAAAAAGAGTGACAAAAAGTCCCAGGTGTATAAAGAGCAGCCTGTTTATCAATTCAGTTATTTTTAAACATGGCAGCTAAAAGTACAGAATCAGGTTTATCCCTAATTTCAAAGTTGACTCATGGAAAGCATTTTCGAAACAACCTCCCAATAACAGAGAAGATGTCGGGGACAGCACATACCTCATCTCATTCCCACACGGTTTTAATGCCTTCCACTACGCCTCTATATTTTGAAAGCTTTTCACTTCATTTTGTAGGGACATTATGAGTATTTGAAATGGTGACATCTGTTAAAAATATTGAGCGAAAATGTTTATAGATCAATGTTACGTCCAATTGGTTGAAGTCAGCAGTTTTGTCTGTGATGATGCCCTGGTTCTATCACCGTTTATTTGTTGAGTTCCCAAAGACTATTTCAGGGTTTCTATTTGTAGCATGGGAGTTTGTTGGCTCTTCATCTGTAAAGGGTGGTGAGCTCCTGGTATACAATTCTAGCTACCTTTTCATATCTCTCCAAGTATCTGACAATAAAGTTTTGTAACTTGCAGTGTTATGTTGCAGCTTCCACGATTTCACTGCATAATCTGCCTTAATCAGTGAGGCCTGGCTTCCTAAAGATAACTCTTCTGCTGTTTCTCATAGCAATGAAATGATCCTGGATCACTACTAGGCTTCTTGGTTGAAATAAACAAAGTCACACAATTAAGCCATTTTTTTGGATGCTTCTTTATCTATATATTATTGGTTGAGTCCGTGTAGATGTTGCCCATAGAGAGTCTTTTGATAACACTCTTGGATTGTGACTGTTCCATTGTGTCCATGTGGAAACTATTTGGTTACATTAGCTAAGTCCAGTGTTGTGTACCTGCAGTTAGCCTTTATTATTGCTTTGTAAAGTGAGGTTTGTTTGTTCTCAGAAGTTTAGGCTCCATACACCTCGCTTGGAGAAGGCCAAGGTATTGTAAGCATCACCTTCACCCACTGATTCAGTTGGACCTTTGCGTTCAGGCTCAAAGCTTTCAGTCTCTATTCTTCGTTGGTATACATTAAGAATTTTATATTTGTCGAGTCCAAATGACATTTTTATAATATCACTGGAAAAATTCCCACAAGATAAAGTACCCTATTTAACTCATTTTTCAGTTAAAGTATATAATGTAAATTGCTTTCAGTCTCTATTCTTCGTTGGTATACATTAAGAATTTTATATTTGTCGAGTCCAAATGACATTTTTATAATATCACTGGAAAAATTCCCACAAGATAAAGTACCCTATTTAACTCATTTTTCAGTTAAAGTATATAATGTAAATTGATGACACCAATATACATTAAGTGATTCATGTATTGTTTTGACATAATTCTCTTCTACTTGAAAGCCATCAGAGGATGATAATAGGTTTAAGAATAGATACAACCCTAGCAAGCTTAAATTGTCTCCCTGGAAGAGGCTGCTTTTTATATCATTGTTCCTGATATTGTTGTGTTTGGTGATGTGTTTTAAATAGAGAACATTTTTCCATGTGAGCATTAAATTAGTCTAGCATTTTTACTAAGCTTATATTTATTTTTTACTTTTTCAGTGCAAAAGCAACATGCTGTACTGGAGACAGAGAGAGAGAGAGAGAGAGAGAGAGAGAGGGAGGGAGGGGGAGAGAAAGAAAGAGAGAGAGAGAGAGAGGGAAGGAGGGAGGGAGGGAGGGAGGGGAAGGGAGAGAAAAAGAGAGAGAGAGAGAGAGAGAGAGAGAGAGAGAGAGAGAGAGAGAGAGAGAGAGAGAGAGAGAGAGGGGAGGGAGAGAGAAAGAGAGAGAGAGAGAGAGAGAGAGAGAGAGAGAGAGAGAGAGAGAGAGAGAGAGAGAGAGAGAGAAAGCGTGAGAGCTCGAAGTCTTAAAAGTCTGGAAGACACAGGTTCAAGACTCATCTCCGACCTACACTGGCTTTGTGACCCTGGGCAAATTAGCTACCCTCTCCATCTTGTATTGTAGCCACAATCTCTCCAAGATTATCAGTTGCAGAGAATATACTAACTTGCATTAATAGGCAAGTTTCCGTACCTAAGGCTCCCTATACCAATGAAATCATAGGTGCAATTCCTATCCTGAGCTCTATTTGCAGAACATGACTAAACAATGAGTGTAAAATTGGGTCAAAAGCTTTGTGTAGGGAGGGAATAAACATTTATATAGCACCTACTGTGTGCCAGGCACTGTGCTAAGTTCTTTTTATAAATATTGTCTCATTTGATCCTCACAACAATCCTGGGAGGCAGGTCCTGTTATTATCTCCATTTCTGAGGTAAGGAAACTGAGGCTGGGAGAAGTAAAGTAATGTGCCCAGGGTCACACAACTACTGATGGTCTAAGAGAGGATTTGAACTTCCTGAGTCCAAGTTGAAAGCACCTGGCATATCCACGAGGGGCAGCTCAGTGATGCAGTGGATAGTGTTGGCCAGGAGACCTGAGTGCAAATGTGACCACAGACTCAAGCTGTGTGACCCTGGGCAAGTCACCTAACGTCTCCCAGTCTCAGTTTCCTCATCTGTAGATTGGGGATAATAAGCGTACCAACCTCCTAGGGCTGTTGTGAGGAGGATAACATGAGTTTATATTTATAAAGAGCTTTGCAAACCTTAAAGCACTATATAGATGCTAGCTGTTGTTTTGTTATATACACCATGCCACCTAGCTGCCTGATACTATCATAAAGTCTTCCTAAGTGGCCATTATAGGTGTGTCTTAAAAGAATGTCTGACCCACCTTCATTACTGCCATTTGTGTAAGACAAGGAAGTCATGTAAAAAATTCAAAATGAGACCTCAAATTGTAGTTCCCATGATTTACTAGTTAGTGAAAAGAGAACTTCTGGCCTAGTTATTTACCTCTGTTTCCTCAAGGTGAACATGTAAAGTAACTAACTAGCTATGACCGGTGTTGACGGTTAATCTGCCAGTTCCAGCTCTATCCCCAGGGTCTCCTGAGCAGTTTATCATTTTATCTCATGTAGCTCTTCTCCTTTCCGACCTGTTCTTTGAGGTGTAAATCCTTACCTTCTCTTTCTTCCCTGTGATGTATCATCCGGCCTACATAACCAAATAATGCAGATTAAGGCTGTTGCTTGGGGCCCACTGGCTTTTGGACACTGTGGGTCTATGCTCTGAGCATATCATAACCTGGTTTTTCCATATTTCTGCTTTTTGATGAGGACGACTGGCCGCCGTACCTATCGATGAATCCTTGGAACAATTTGTGTCACAAGTATGATTGTGCCTCCTTTTACACAAGAGGAGTATGGGGTCCAGGATGTGTGGTGACTTGTTCCTGCTCAAAAATCCGCCTGAAGGAATTCTTCTCAATCAATCTGAGGCACTCCCTGTTGTTCATCCAGATGCTATCCCACCATCCTCCCACACCTTTCCAGGGCAGGTGAAAAAAACAGTGATGACACTTTGCATTTACTAACAGATGGAGTGCCTACAGAGCTTTAAGGATTACAAAGCACTTTCAGTACCTAATCTTATTTGACCCTTACAATAGCCCTGTGACTTCAGTGATTATCCCAACTTCACAGATGAGGAAACTAAGTCTAAGAGAGGTTAAATGACTTGTCCATGGTCACACAGCCAGTAAGTATCAAAAATAGGATTCAAACTCAGGACTGTCCTGATTCCTCTGTCACTTTATCCTCTATACAAGACTTATTAAATATGCTACCCAGCCATATGGGGCTGTGCTGGCAAAACCAGATTAAAAAATAATTGGAAAGTATTTACAAAATCAATACAAACACAGTAAAATGTAGATAATATTAATTTTAAAACTAAGTCAACACGCAGCTCACAAACGTCCTCTTGTATTGATTAATGGCCCCTATTTCTACTTGAGTTTGACACCACTGGCCTAAGCTCGACCACTTCTCACTTATATAGCTCTACAGACATTTCAGAGGGATTTTACTTTAGAGCCTCATCTATAAGGTAAGGAAAGGAATATTCTCCTCATCTCATGTAAAAGGAGATTAAGAATACCACACAGTTAATGGTGGATAGGAACTAGATCTCCCCTCTCCCAATTCTTAGCCCAGAGACTTCTGTGGTGGATGTTGGGGGTGGAGCAAAGGGTCAGGAGCCAGGTGGCTTGTCTTTGAAGCCCAAAACTCAAAGAGAAAGCCCATGCGCATAACAGCCACTGACACTAATTAACATCAGTCTAAATCAAACATTCGACAAAAATTTTGTGGGCAGCAAGTGGCTGAGATTGGACTTGGAGTCAGGATAAACTAAGTTCAAGCCCCACCCAGACACTTACTAGCTTGGTGACCCTGATCAAGTCACTTAAGCTCTCTCCGTTTCTGCATGTTTTTTTTTTAAAAGCATCTACTTCAGAGGGTTGTTATGAGGCACAAATGAGATAGCATACAGAGAGTGCTTCACAAACCAAAGCACTATAAAAATGCTAGGTATTACTTACTAAGCACTTGCTTACTTTGTGCCATGCACTGTGTGGCACAGCGAATACAAAGAAGGAAACAGCCCCTACTCACTTGGGGGAGATAAGTACATATATAAATATAAACGGATAAAGGGCAGCTAGGTTGTACAGTACATAGAGTGCTAGGTCTGGAGTCAGGCAGCTCAACTTCCTCAGTTCAAATCCAGCCTCAGACACTTACTAGCTGTGTGACCCTGGGTGAGTCATTTAACCCTGTTGGCCTCAATTTCCTCATCTGTAAAATGAGCTGGAGAAAGAAATAGCAAACCACTCTAGTATCTTTGCCAAGAAAACCCCAAAAGGGGTCATGAAGAGTCAGACACAGCTGGAATGACTGAACAACAACAAAAAAAGGGAAATACACACCAAAGTAGGTTTGGGAGAGGATGAGATGTGTGTCACTAAGGCCCCAGCAGGCACCGAGATTTTCCCACTTGACCCCTTGTTGTTTACCCACCCTCTTCCTTATTATGTGACAGAAGAGTCAGAGAACTCACCCTGAAGCCAGCCTGAGACAGGAGGCTTTTGTAGGTTTGCCACACATCAGGTGTCTGGAGACCTTTGGCCTTATCACTCTCTACCGGGTCCATGACTATTACCTGGAAAGCAGATGGGAAGAGTTGGCCTGATTATCACTCACCCCAGTGATTTTATGATAGGCTAGCACCCAATCAAAGGGATCCCCAAAGACCAAGGAGGGAAGTATTCATCGCAGTTCAGTCTGAGTTGTGGATTCAGAGAATGTCTGAGTGGGAAAGGACCTAAGAGATCAGGTAATCACAGAAACACCTAACTCTGAGCTGGAAGGGACCTCTGAGGCCACTAGTTCAAGTCATACCCAAAAGAGAATCCCTGCTAAAACATCCTCAGCAAGTGTTTATACAGCCTCTGATCAAAGAACTCCAAGGACAGAAGGCTACCACATCCGAGGCAGCTCATTCCACTTACTTGCTTGCTCCAGGACTTTGAAAGTTGGGAGCTTTTTCCCCCTGACATGAAGCCCAAACCCCCATTTCACAGATGAAAAAGCTGAGACCAGAGAGCAGAAAATAATTCACCCAAGGTCTTATATCTAGTTAATGGCAAAACGGCATTAATTAAATTTTGTTTCTGTTAAAACACTATATGAATGTTGGCTATAAGCTACTATTTGAAGGAGAGGGCATGAATGAGGACAAAGAAAAATTTCCCAGTTTGTCATAGGGAGAAACTGAGGCACAGAGAAAATGGTGCCCAGGCTCACAGAACTGAACCCAGGAACCGAGTTGTCCCCCACTCTCTTTACTGAGGTAAAAAATCATAGCCTCCAAGCTTTCCTCCTCCCTAGGGGTCTGCAAGCAAAGCTTAGATGATGACACATTGCGGATATTACAAATGCTACAGAAAGGATTCCTTTTCTGCACAGGTCTCTTAAGGATCCTTCCTAGATGAGATTCTGGGATTTCTGTGACTTCAGAAGCTCCCTGACTTCTCTATCCCTTAGCCCAGGGCCTTGAAGGTATTCTTACCGAATTTGGCTCGTAAGTATCCAGGGGTAGCAGCTTCAAAATGGACTCCAGTAGCTGTGGGATGCTCAAGCCTGAAACCAAAAGACAGCCAAGACGGCCTCAGTGGGGGCAGACAGTGGGGCCAGCAGGGCTAAGCAACAGGACTGCGAGCAGAGGCTTCTGGGTCAGGGAAACCACACAGCTTCATCCATGGCCTGCTGTATGGTGGCTACAATACTCTTCAAAGCACTTTCCCATCCAGTGCTTTATTAGAATCTGAAAGGAACCCTGTAACCCAAGGGAAAATTTAAAAAAGCTAATTTGATCCTGGACTGTGCTAAGTTAGAGCTCCAAGGACCAAAGGGGTGGTGGTTATGGTCCCAATGCACTCTGCCCTGGTCAGGCTACATCTAGAGTGTTGAGTTCAGCTCTGATCACTGCAATCTAGGAAGAACATAGATAAAGGGAAGGATGTTCAGAGGAGACAAAGAAGAAAGGTGAAAGGCCTTGGGTTTATACCCCATGAGGAACAGTCGAAGGACCTTGGGCTATTTCACTTGGAAAGGAGAAGATTTCGGGGTGGGAGGGGTCTCTAGAGACACAACAGAGGTCCTCAAATACTTGAAAAACTACCCTGTAAAAGAGCATTAAGAACTGCTCTGTTGGGGCAGATCCCAAGCAGAACTAGGAAGAGTGGGTGGTGGAAGTTGCTAAGAGGCAAAATTGTGCTTCACCTCAAGAATTAATCAATCAAACAAACGAGAAACATTTATTAAGTGCCCACTCTGTGCCAGGCACCGTGCAAGCACTGGAGATACAAAAAAAGAGGCAAAAGGCAGTCCCTGCCCTGCTTCCTAATGGGGAGAAGCACCTGACAAACAGAGCTGCCCCAAAGTGAAGCAGACTGCTGGAGGAGGTCACAATCTTCAAACAGAGGCCAGATGACCACTCATTGGGTATTTTGTAATGGGGCTTCTTCTTCCCCACTAGGCAGCTAAGCAGAGTGGTGGATAGAGTGCAGGAGGCAGAGTCAGAAAAATCTGAATTTGAATACTGCCTCAGATACCTACTAGCTGTTTGACCCTGGGAAAGTGACAACCTATAAGCCTCAGTCTCCTCATCTTTAGAACAGGGATAGTAATAGTACAGGATTGTTGTATTACAAGAGATGATATACATGTATATGTATATATGTATAAACTGCATTGCTAATTTTAAAGTTCTATAAAAACTAGTTGTAATTTTTTTTTATTATGTAGCTAATGTCATTAAGTGAGCACAATAGAAAAAGCATAACATGGTGTTAAAAGACCTAGGCCGCAGTTCCATTTTTGCCATGTACTAGATCCACATGGGGTCAGTTAGTTAACCAGCATTTTATCTTTAGAAAACACGTACACTTATAAAACGCTCGGCATACACAGATGACCTCAACTGATCTCAGGGCTCAGAGGAAATGCATGAAGAATGCCTGTGAAATGGAATTATTTCTCAAAGTCACCATACTAGGTAAGTAATAATGACAGTAGCAAACACTTACATAGGATTTTAAGGGTTACAAAGCCTTAGACAGATTATCTCCTTTGATCCTCACAACAACCCTGTGAGATAAGGGCTATTATTTTTATTATTTTTAATTTTTAATTTAGTGCTTTTAGCATTCTTTTCTTTTTAAATTTTGAGTTGCAAATTCTCTCTTCCCCACATCCACTAAGAAGGCAAGCAATTTGCATGTGAAGAGATAGGTGCTATTATTACTCCCTTTTTACAGCTGAGGAAACTGAGGCACACAGAAGTTAAGTCCCTTGCCCAGAGGCACAGTCAGTAAGTGTCTGAGGCCAGATCTGAACTCAGGTCTTCCTGATTCCAAGTCCAGGGTTCTTGCCCTTTGTGCCACCCATTAGGATGGAAGGAAGGATCACAGCTTTAGAATTAGGAGGTATTTCAGAGGTCATCTAGACCAACCTTCTTTTTCTTTTTTCTTTTCTCTCTCTTTTTTTTTTACAGCTGAGGAAATTGAGGCCCAGAGAGTTTAAACAAACTTGTACAAAATCACCCCAATAGTAAGTGGCAGAGCCAAGGTTTGAGGCCAAGATCTCCAACTCCGAGCCCCGCATCCTAATCTGTTGTACCACAGCTACTAAATGGCAGCTGAGACAGGAACCCATTCCTTGTTTTAATGGGACATCTTTCTATTATGCTTTAAGGTTTATGATGCTTTGCAGATATGGTATCATTCACTCCTCACAACAAGCCTGTTACTTAGGTATTACTATCATCCTCCTTCTACAGATGAAGAAACTGAGGCTTAAGTGACTTGTCCAGGGCTACACAGCTAATGAGTGCCTGAGGGAGAATTCAAACCCAGTTCTTCCTAACTCCAGTCCAGTCCTCCCTCTCCGGCAGGCCACACATGCCTCTCTCTGACCTACTTCTTCTGACACCACGTTCATTTTCCTTTACACTACTTCTAAGCATCTCAAAGAGATGAAAAACCTTCCACCGTTAGTTGACAACAAATCTGAAACCTTATCAATGAAGGATAAAGTGGATTTTTTTTTTCACTTTGATCCTTGTGTATCTGGGGATGGGGTAGGAGGAAAGCAGGGACTCACCATCTGCTCTGACTTCCACTGGGCCACACCGGCATATGGAAGAAGTAGGAAAGTTGGCATCGGCAAGAACTGAAAAAGGCAGAAAATGCGAAATTATCACTATCAGCCACAACAAATACAATAGCCTAAATCACGGGAGCAGAGGTTTATAGCTGAAAGGAATCTTGGGCACCATCTGACCTAATCATCCCATTTTGTAGAGGAGAAAGTCGAGGCCAGAAGCTAGTATGTTTTGCCCAAGATCACATATGTAATAAGTGGAAGAGCTGGTCAGACCCAGGTCCTCTGGCCAAATCCAGCACTCTTGCCACTGTACCATACTATGCAATAGCTGACTGGTGGGTATATGACCACTCAAAGGGGTGGACTAAGGAAGGTCTAGACCAATCGGAAATAAGAAGTCCCCTACCCTCAGGTCCTCTCAACCAGGAAAAACCAAGCAAGGTAAAGGACGTCAATCAATCATCAACAGCAATAATCACACCTCCTCTATGTGCCAAGCACTGGAGATACAAACATAAAAAAATTATAAAATCCCTGCCCTCAAAGAGCATACACTCTAATGGGGAGAAAACATGCACATATATAGGCCTATTTAAGATACATACAAAATAGTTACAAGGTAATATTAGTAGCTGGAAGCACTAGGAAGGGTCTCTTGCAGAAGATGGACCTTAAGCGGAGTCCTGAAGGAAACCAGAGACTCAAAAAGGCAGAGATGAGGAGAAAGGGCACCCCAGGTATGGAGACAATGAGTGTAAAGGCACTAAGATGAGAGGGGACAGCAAGGAAGTCACTACAGCTGGCCCATAGAGCTTATGGAGGAAGTAATATGGAAGAAAACCTGGAGAGGAAGGGCTTGGAAAGCTGAACAGAGGATTTTATATTTGATCCTGGAGGCAAAAGGGAACCGTTGGAGTTTATTGAGGGGATGTATGGGAGTGGGTTCCATAATCAGTTGTGTGCTTGAGGAATAACACTTTGGCAGCTCAGTGGAGGATGGAATGCAGTTGGGAGAGATTTGAGAATGAAGACCAACTCTAAAGCTTCTTTAACGGGGAGGAGTTAATAAGGGCCTGCACGAGGGTGGTGGTCGTGTGAGAGGAGAGAAGGGGACATATACAAAAGACTGTGGAAACAGAAACAAGTTTTGGCAGCCGATTGGATATGGGAAAAGAGTTTGAGTGAGGATGACTCACTAAGGTGGTCAAGGTGGGTGCCCTACGCGGTAACAGGGAAGTTCGGAAAAGGGGTGGGTTTGGGGGGAAAAATAATAAGCTCTGCTTTGGCCATGCTGAATTTGACATACCTTGGGAACTAAGTATTCTGAGAAATCAAGAGAAGGAAGATATAGCCACCGCAATAAAAAAAAAGAAAGAAAAAGAAAAGAAAAAACAATAACATATAAAAGAGATCAGTGCTATTGTTCAATCCAAACAGCATTTATTAGCTGTCTATGACAGACACCAGGCTCTGGGAATACGAAGACAAAAATAAATCAGTCATCACCCTTGAGGAGCTCACGCTGTCTTCTCACAAATGGGGAAGAAAGACAGATACATCAATACAGATGGTCCATCTAGGATGGAAGAATACTAGAAGTGTAAGGATCTCTGAGATCACTGGATCCATTTCATGAGCATCACAAACCCACAATGACACAGGTTGTGACTTGCCAATACCCAATGACACAGAGTGTGTCAGTGATAGAAATGGGACAGCAGTCAAGCTCCCAGGCCAGTGCTCTTATCTCCAGGCTTTGCTACAAGAACACCTTTGAAGAGGGTTTGCAAAACACCTCCCCTGCCAGAGGAGAGTGGATTTTTGTAGAAATGATTCAAGGTCCGCATAGCAGGCTCTTTTAAAAGACTGAAATAACTGACTTGCAATGGCCAATTTTGTTTTTTAAGCCATCTTGACAGTCAAACTAGATCTCCTTGGGGTTGATGCCATAGGCTATATAACTAAGCATTAGGATAGGTGAACATGCCACTTATCTACTGAATCACACGGAGCTGAAGTATCAAAGTCCATAGAGCTGCTTCTGAACATTTGGTGCCTGGAGCTGCCACCTACCATCTTTTTGCTCTGCTCCCTGCTGGTGGATCTTTGGGCCAAGGAAGCAGACATCAGGGCAACACAGATTTAGAACTGGAAAGGACATTGGAGGTCATCTAGCCCAGGGCTTCTTAAACTTTTTCCACTGGCAACCCCCGGAACTTCTTAAACTGTGGGTCGATGGGGTCCCAACCCACAGTTTAAGAGGTGCTGATCTAACACAACCCCTTCATTTTATATATGAAGAAACTAAGAGGAACCAGATTCCAAAAATGTCGTAATTTTGATATAAATCAAAGCATGAACCTTCTCCCAGTTGTATTTCCTCAGGCTATTGCCTGACACAGGTGGGTGGGGACTTGGACACAGCCTGGGGAAATAAAGGGTGGCGGGAAGTTTTAGGGGTGGATAACTGGAAGAGCTGATTTATTCTTTTGGACCCTAAACACTGCCGCTGAAAGGTCACTAGTAAGTAAATCAAATCCTGCCTAAAATGGCCTAGGAAAGCTCCTTCAAAGGAACCCTGCAAAGAAGTTTTATGAATTCGGGTTTTCAAATAAAGGGGTTGGTGTATTTGAGCAGGCTGAAGTTCTTTTCTTGGGGAATAGAAGAAAATGAAAAGATGGAAGTGAGAGGAGGATAAAGCGGAAAATCCGAAGTCACAAAGAAGCCTCTCAGGGGGCCAGACCCCCAAAGCTTTCTCTCTTCTGGGGAAATCCAACGGTGAGACTCCAACAGCCCGGGCTTTTGCCGGCTTGCTGAAGGAATCCTTGGGCCCAGTCAGCTGACTTCCTGTCCAGTGGCCAACCTGAGCTGCCAGGTGTTTCTTTTGGAGATCCTGAAGGACCAGGCTGAGGGAGGAGATGTGGCAGGGTGTGGGGGTGTGCCACGAAGCCCGAGAAGTGATCGCTGCAACGTTCGAGGGGGAGAGGCGCAAAAGGCTACTAGGGGCGGACAGGGTCCTGCTCACCCCGTCCATCAGCCCCCTCAGCCTCTTGGGGCAGCCCCAGGCCAGGCTTGGCCGGTTCTTACCAATCTCGTCTCCATGCCCCATCTTTGCCAGGGCGAAGAGCAGCTCCGGGGAGAGCAGCGCGGGGATTCCCTTGAGCACCACCATGGTCGGGGGTGACTTGTAGCCACCTTCCGCTGGGCCTGACGGAGTGGGCTGGGACCAGCTGGGAGGCGGGGCCTGGGCGGACCTGCCGGAGCAGCGAAGAATTGTTTCACTTTCGGAGGGGTGGGGCGGTGAGACAATTAAAAAAAAAAAAGAGCCATGGGCCGGCGGACCCAGATCAGTCCATACCCGCCCCTGAGCATCACCAGGCCCCACCCCTGGCTTTGCCTTTGCCCACAGGGCAGAGCAAAGCCAGAGTCTCATGGCGGGAGGGGGTCTGAGCCCTCCCCCACAAGCTGCTCTCAGAGACTGGACAGTGGCCACTCAAAAGTGTATCGAGCGTAGGTGGGATTCAAAGAATCACCGAATGCTAGAGGGCTGGGAAGGGGCCTTCTTCCCGGGGCGTTTCGTCCAACATCTTCAGTTGACCGGGTTAGGAACTGACCACTTAGAGAAGTGAAGTCACTTGCCTAAGGTCGCACAGGTAATATGTGTCAGAAGTCAGATTTGAACCTAGAGCCCCGACTTCTAATCCGATTAGTCAGAACTGGAACGCAGATCTTCTGTGTCATTTGGCTCCAAATCCAATCCCCTCTCCTCTACACCAGGATTTCTTTTGCTGTGGCAGCCCCTTGGACCTGATTGCAACAAGTCTGGTGGGGTCAAATGTTGCTGTTTATTCTTGTTTCTTGAAGAGGACCATGATTCCATGACATGCAGGGGAATTGGATTTAAGTGAGAGAGGGCTGGGCAAAGTCACCAGCCTTACTTTCTCCTCCGGAGCCATCTGGGTCCAGTGGCAAGGACTGACTGAGTCCTGGAAACACAGCCATGTCCCCAGACCAGCCTGACTCCCCGTCTAACCGTGGCTCCTTCCCTCCCACCTGAATCCTGGAAACTAGAAAGTCTATGGAACCCCTTGGACAAATATAAAGCTCTCAGGTATCACTACCACTTCAAAGAAAGCACTAGCTTTGAAGTCCTAAGACCCAAGTTCAAATCTCTCTTGGATTTACTACCTTTGTTCATCTTTTCTCTGTTTCTTCATCTATAAAATGAGGGGGTTAGACTAGTAAACCTCTAAGGCCTTTACAAGTCTAAAGCTTTGAGGCAGTATTGCCTGGGTAGAGATGAAGTCCTGGTTTTCAAATTCACCTTTAACACATACTGTCTGTGCGATCTCAGGCAAATAACTGGATGTCCCAGTCATCTAGACCAGTGGTGACAAAGTCAAATAGAAGTGGGGGGAGAGGGGGTCACTAAATTATACACCAGGATCCCAGAACGTGCATATTGACCTAGAAAACTTCATGTTATTATTATCTAAGTTCTACTGTATTTTTATTTTGTTAACTATTTTCCAATTGCATTAGACGCATTGTGCCCTGTGTTTAACGCCTCTTCTCTAGACAAGTAAGGCTAGAAATTGCCAGAAAGATGCAAACTGGTAAGCACTGGTAGCAGAGCTTCCTCACCTTGGAGCTCCCCATACCAGTGAAATCACAGGTTTAATCTCTTTTCCTATAATCTGTGATTTCATTGGTATAAATTTTCTGTCACCCAACACAGTTTGAAACCCTGCCGTGGAGAGAGTCACGAGCTGCAGTGAGCTGAAGGAGTCTGGAGTAGGTGGAAACAGATCCCCTGGTGGCTAGACTGGTCTTGGAATGACCACCATCAAGTAGTCCATACTTTCTGGATTACCAGCTCACTGGCCAAAGCTTGCACATTCCTGTCATTACCTTTGACCTAGGATGGCCTCCACACCATGATTACTCAATCAGTCAAAAAATCATGTATTAATCAATTGCCCACTTAGTACCAGGCACCATACTCAGACGTGAGTACAGATAATGAAACAAACCTGACTCAAATTACTTACATTAAGGTTAACAAGTACATATAAAGAATGAGACTTTGCAGTAGGACCTTCAAGGAAAAAAAATATTTTTTTATTATTCTAAAAAGCCTGAGTTTTGAGTAGGCTACTAGAAGTCTGCTAGCTTCTCCAAGACAATAAGCAAATGAAAGCAAACCTGAAATGTTTGAATAGTGGTGAGCTGTTGTCCCTGGGGACTGCAGGACTTTGCACTGTGGAAACTCATTTTGAGGTATGGCCTATACTAATGGTGCTGAGGTCTGTTCCAACTCCGAAATTCTGGGATTCTTTGAATTGTTCCAGCCTGTTTCAGTGGAGGAAATCTGAGTCTCTTGGCACTGGAAATCAAGCAGCAACTGGTATCTGGTATTCAGGGAAAAACCAGGCTGCTAGGGAGGAATCATGCACAAATAGAACCCCAGACATAGTTGTGGGACACAATAAATTCAATTGAACAAATTCAATAAGCATTTCTTAAGTTCTTACTTGGTCTAAAGCATCACACTAGTGGCTGGATGATAATGAGCTATCTCTATGCTCAAGGAGGTTCAGTCTAGTTGGGATAATCAGACAGATGACTATAAATTAAGTTAGGATAAGACTAGTGCTCAAAAAGGTGTTTTTTGTTGTTGTTCAGTTATGTCCAACTTTTCGTGACCCCATTTGGGGTTTTCTTGGCAAAGATACTGGAGTGGCTTGCCATTTCCCCTCATTTTAAAGATGAGGAAACTGAGGTACACAGGATTAAGTAACTCGCCTAGGGTTACACCACTAGTAAGTGTCTGAGGCCTAGTTTGAACTCAGGTGTTCCGGACTCCAGGACTGTTGCTCTATCATCCACTTTGCCACCTAGCTACAAAGTACTATGAGAGCTTGGAAAAGAGGGAGATAACTTGAAAGAAGAGAAGAGGAGAGAAGATTTAGAATGTAAGCTCCTTGAGGGCATCTTTGTATTCCCAGAACCTAGCACAGGCCCAGTTTTCTACTCCCTGCCTCTTAGCTGCCCATGAGCTATGGCTCATGGGAGGCATCTGGGCTGCCATCTATCTGTCTTGAGTCACTGTGTACCTTGATCCTTCCCTTCTAGGCTGGAAAAAAAAAATCTGGCAAAGACTCAGGCTCCCAGACATCTGGTAGTTTTCCATATTGACCTTCATTCATAGCTGTAATATTCATTCACTTAAAAGCATGAAAGAGCAAAAGAAAAGAACAGAGATCCACATCCAGAGGCCATGTGCTGGGCCTGGATACAGTGGGGTCTTCCATTATATACCATCACACCTGTCTAGAAGCAGGCTCCAGAGCCTGGGCATGTACTATATATAGATGGAGTTTCCACTGGCCAAGCCCCCATTACTTCTACATGAGGAGAGAGACCCAGGGAGGTTCAGTCATTTGTCTATATCTATAGAAGCGGATAGTTGTAGCAGTACATAGAATACCAGATCTGGAGTAAGGAAAACCTGAGTCGAAATCCAGCTTCAGACACTTACTAGCTGTGTGACTGTGTGCAAGTCACTTAAGCTCTCAGCTTCAGTTTCCCCATCTGCAAAATGAGAATAATAATAGCACCTTCTTCACAGTGTTGTTGTAATGATAATATTTGCAAAGTACTTTGCAAACCATAAGGCAATACACAAAGGCTAGCTCTTATTTTTCATGGGTGGACTTTGAACGCAGATCTTCTGACCCTAAAGTCAATGTTCTCAAGTCACTGTACTCATGACCAACCTTTCTTCTGGTTCACTTACCCCAGTAATCTGTATTCAGGACTGTTCCTATTAACTGTAAGTGTAAATTATTCAATGAGGTTGGAACTATCATCTTTCCTTCCTAGGGAAAGGACAGTCTTAACATATTTCTTTCTTTCTGGTGAGGAAATCATGATTAAGTGACTTGCCTAGAGTTACACAACTAGTAAGTGTCAAGTGTCTGAGGCTGGATTTGAACTCAGGTCCTCCTGATTCCAGAGCTGGTACTCTAGCCATTGCACCACCTCCTAATTTTTAAGCCTTATTGCTGTCCTTCCCAGAATGTAGAGATACCTCTGGCCAAGCTTTCTTCTGTTGTTACTGCAAATTTAGAGTGGTGCCCTTCTCCTCCCTCTGTCAGAGAAAAATTTTAAATAAAGAGGGGGATTTAGGTGATTTCAAAGCAAAAGGCATCAATAAAAATAGTTAGAAATGCAGATATCAGCAGGAACAACCATATATCTTAATGGTTGCATTTCCAGCCTTGGTAGAAGTATTAGAATAGAGCAATTGGAAAATAGTGACTTTATGAGAAATCACGACAGTAGAACAAATCCAAAAGAATGAAAAATTAGAAAACAATGTGAAATATCTCATTGGAAAAACAACTGACCTGGAAAATAGATCCAGGAGACAGAATTTAAAAATTATTGGACTATCTGAAAGCCATGATCAAAAAAAGAGCCTAGACATCATCTTTCAAGAAATTATCAAGGAAAACTGCCCTGACATATTAGAACCAGAGGGCAAAATAGAAATTGAAAGAATCCACAGATCTCCTCCTGAAAGACATCCCCAAAGGAAAACTCCTAGGAATATTGTTGCCAAATTCCAGAGTTCTCAGGTCAAGGAGAAAATATTACAAGCTGCCAGAAGGAAACAATTCAAGAACTGTGGAAACACAATCAGGATAACACAAGATTTAGCAGCTTCACATTAAAGGACCACAGGTCATGGAATATAATATTCCGGAGGGCAAAGGAGATAGGATTACAACCAAGAATCACCTACCCAGCAAAACTGAATATAATCCTTCAGGGGAAAAAATGGTCATTCAGTGAAATAGAGGACTTTCAAGCATTCTTGATGAAAAGACCAGAGCTGAATAGAAAATTTGACTTTCAAATACAGGACTCAAGTGGAACATGAAGAGGTAAACAGGAAAGAGAAATCACAAGAGACTTATTAAGATTGAACTGTTTACATTTCTGCATGGAAAGATGATATTTATAACTCATGAGACCTTTGTCAGTATTAGAGTAGTTGGAGGGAAAAAAAATTATATGTATGTATATGTAGATAGATAGACAGAGGGCACAGGGTGAGTTGAAGATTAAGGGGTCATATCTGGAGAATAAAATTAAGGGATGAGAGAGGATTATACTCAGAGAAGAAGAAAGGGAGAGGTAGAATGGGGTAAATTATCTCACAAAAAAAACAGAAAAGAAAAGTCTCTTGCAGTGGAGGGGAAATGGGGGAAGGTGAGAGGGAATGAGTGAATCTTATTCTCACAGGATTTGGCTTAAGGAAGGAATAACATACACATTCATCTGGGTATGGAAATCTGTCTTACCCTACAGGAAAATAGGGGGAGATGGGGACAAGAAAGCAGGGGGATGATAGAGAGGAGGGCAGATTGGGAAAGGGGGTAATCAGAAGTAAATACTTCTGAGGAGGGACAGGGTCAAAAGAAAGAATAGAATAAATGGGAGGGCAGGGCAGGATTAAGGGAAATAGAGTTAGTTTTTCACAACATGTCTACTATGGACATGTTTTGCATAACTGCACATGTATAACCTATATTGAGTTGCTTGCCTTTTCAATGAGGGTGGGGGGAGGGAGGAAGAGAGAAAATCTGAAACCTAAAGTTTTAAAAACATATGTTTAAAAAAAATGTTTTCACATGCTACTGGGAAATAAGAAATAGAGGAAATGGGGTACAGAAGTGTATCCTGCCCTATAGGAAAATAGAAGGGGAAGGGGATAAGAGAAGGGGAGAGATAGAAGAGAGGACAGACTAGGGGAAGGGATATTCAGAACGCATGCCATCTTGGGGGGGGGGGGGGAGATGGGGTGAAAATTTGGAATTCAAAAACCTGTGGGAGTGAATGTTGAAAACTAAAAATAAATAAATAAATTTATATTTAAAAAAAAAAGTATGGTAGTGCAAGGGGGAGACCACTCTCCCATCCCTGATCACCGGCTGCCATCTTGTGGCCACACTGAACAATTTCCAACAAGAAATTCTACAGAGTAAGATCAATATGGGAAGAAAGACCTTTGAGGTCCCCTTCTACTCCGACCACTTCATTTTATAGGTGAAGAAATGAGGGGGAGAGAAAGGGTCCCAGCTATGAGTCCCTCAAGGTCATGAAGCTGGTACCACATAGAAGGACACGGGAGATGAGATGATCTTCAAGGTCACTTCTTGCTCTAGCAGCTACTCCGTATCTAGGAGGGCAACATGGTATGGTTAACCTCTATGGATCTCAGTTCCTCCTGTGTGAAATGAAGCCATTGGGACCAGTTGTCCTCTGGTCTGCTGCCAGCTCTGAATCTTTGATCTGCCTTTTGACTCCCAAACCAATATGGTTTCCACCAGAACTCTCGGACCTCTTCTGGTCCGTTTCTACCCCACAGGAAACTCAGACTCCACCCCCTGGTTTCCCAGCTGTGAAAGCTGTTTTCAACTGTCTTGCCAGGGGTCGTGCCTTTAAGGGAGTACCCTCCCTCCCCGAACCCTTCCTACCTACCTTTAAAGTAGAAAGGAAACTCCCTGAAGGCAGGGACTGTTTTATTTGCTTGTATTTAGATTCCCAGTGTTAATTAGTACCTAGCATTAGTAAGTGCTTAATAAATGCTTTCTCTCTAATAATAGAGAGTGTGTATATATGTGTTTGTGTGTGTTATATCAGGTATATAATATGTATAATAATATATATGTACATATATCTAATAATAGAGAGTATATATGTGTAGCTCTAGCTATCTGAATCTGTAAATACGTATGTATATGTATAAGTATATATGTGTGTGCATATCTATACACATACACATACACATACACATACACATACACATACACATACACATACACATACACATACACATACACATACACATACACATACACATACACATACACAAACACAAACAGGCAGCTAGGTGGTGCAGTGGAGAGAGTACCATGCCTGGAGTCAGGAAAATCTGAATCACAAGTATCAGCAGTAACAACCATGTATCTTAATGGCTGCATTTCAAATCAGGCCTCAGACACTTATTAGCTGTGTGACCCTAAGCAAGTCACTTCACCCTGTTTGCCTTGGTTTCTCATCTGTAAGATAAGCTGGAGAAGGAAATGGCAAACCACTGTAGTATCTTTGCCAAGGAAACCCCAAATGGGGGGCACGAAGAGTTGGATACAACTGAACAACAAAACAGAGACAGTTCTGGCTTTTTATAAATTTATATTAGCAAACTCAACTTTACATAAAGAATTCTGAAAGAAATCTGCATTCCAGAAAACCACCTATGTTAACTTTACTGTATAGTACTGTGCTCTTTCTCTCTGTTCTTGCCCCTCTGCCCAGGGCTCTCTGGCCTCTCACCCTACCTTGCCGCACCCCCTGCAAAAAAAGCCCTCCAAATAAAAGGAAAAGAATGCAAACTCAGAAAGACCTCCACTGCTGCTGCTGGGGTGGGGTTGGGATGGGGGCTTGGCTTGGCTTGAGACCTCCAGCTTGAGACAGATCTTCCCCCCAGTCAGTCCAGCCATGCTTGGGTACCACTTGTCTGTCCCCCACCTTGTATGTTGCCTGTCCTCCCCTATCTCTCTCCATTTCTGCCCCCCCCCACCTGTTCTTCCTCTCCATTCCCGCCAGGCCCCCAACTGGATGGCCCAGTCCCCTGGGCCCCATCATGTTCCTCCTCCTGCTCTCCCTTTTCCATCCCCAGCCCCAACGTGGCCTTAAACTATGTGCCATCTCTCTCCCTTCACCAACATCCTCCCTCCCTTCCCCACATCCCAGGCAAATCTGCATTATGTAAAAGTTAAAATTGTAGAGGCCCGTAGAATGGTCCACTTATGTAAAGCAAGACGTGTCTGTAAATACATATATCGGTATGTATACAAATATGTAAATACAAATATACACATACATATAGGTAGCTAGCTATACATATATGTAAATGCACATATATATCTATACATATATACGTATATCTGTGTATACACATAGAGATATACATATACAGAGGATTCAAAAAGTCTTAGTGTAGTTTAATGTTATTAAAACTTAAAACGGCACCAAGACTTTTGTTTGCCCACAGATACATGTCTGTATCTCTATCTCACCTATATCTATAGCTCTCCTAATCCCATTCAATTAATTGACCAAAACTAAGAACAAAACTGTACTGTTATCTTATTATTTATTGACCTTGAGACTTAAGACTTTTACAATAGAAATGTACTTTCTTCTTACCTCTAACTGTACCATACAGAGGATAGAACCCATCCTCCTGGCTTCACTGACCAACAGATTACAAAGCAGTGTCCTGGGAGGATCCAGTCAGGAGCCCTGGATTCTTATTCTTACTTCACTCTCTAGCCATTGGGCTTAACCCTTTCATGCCTAGAACTCCCACCCTGGAGATGACTGCTGGTTAGGACTGCTGATTGTCCAGGACCATTTTCTACCATGCTTCACTTCACTGACCATCTCACCAGCAGCTGTGTTGAAAGTTACGTTGACTCGGTTACCCTAGTTCCCAGCCCTGCTTATCAGACATTGTTGGGGGAGGTTTTGGTGGGGAAGGAGACACCCAGTCTGCAGTTTTTGTATCACCTGCTCCGTCACATACTCCTACCTGCAAATTGTCACGTTCTTGCTACCTTGGGGAAGAGCTGAGATGCAAGGGCCCCCCCTCGAGGAGGTGGACCTACCTGGCTTATTTTAAAGTTACCTAGAAAAGCCGTCCCGCCTTCTTCCCTGATCTTCAGGGATCGGCCCATCAACATGTTGCTACCTTGACATAACTTATGATAAAATCCTCTTAATTCTCTTTGTCCTGAGTTTTGCCTCCTTAATCAGGGTGAAAGCCCAAATGAAGAATTTTCCTGTCAACACATGCTCAAGGACTCTCTTTACTTTTGTATTTGTCCTTCTAGAATTTTAATGCAGTGCTTGGTGCATAGCCATAGTTGACCTTTCATTCTGAGGAGGACCAGTGAGCGACATCATGGGGGATGTCTTGAGTTGGGCACGAATTGGATTTAAGTGAGGCAGAGTTGCACAAAGTCGTCAGCCTCACTCTCTCTTCCAGTCTTTGATGTCCAGTGGCGAGACAAAAATCAAGATGAGTGGCAATGGCTCAGGAGGGAGTGGATGGATGACCTTGGTGTCTTTGGTGCCTGACCAAGCTCTAGGCGCTCCACAGTGCCTGCTCCAGCTGCCTTCATGGGCATTGGAAGAACAAACCTTCCTCTTTCACCCATTCTGCTAGGGACAGCCTTCACATGCTTGGGGTAGACATTCCCTACCTCCCCAATGGATTTGAGGCCTGTCAGTTACCCTCAACCTGATTCAGCCTGTCTGCCAAGACAGTTTACCTGGGTGTGCATGCTGCAGCTTCTTGGAGCCACAGGTGAGAGCTGAGTGGCAGGTAGACACCAAAGTGGATGCCCCCCTTATAGTTCCCTATGGATAAGATCAGAACCACAAGGTTCTAGTTGCTTTTTACCACATGGACTAGTAGTTGGAGAAGTCAATTTTGAGATTTGCATTTAAATCTTGTATCGAGATCTGTTTCGTAAAAGATTTTAGCAGAAACACCTAAGGAGTCTTTACAAGTAACTTGGAACCAGAAGGGAAATTACTGAAGTACCCCTGAGGACATGATATTTTCCAAACTGCCCCAAGAAAAGATGTTCTAGAACAAACAACTGCATGGGACATCGAGATCCAAGATGAAATGCATTGAGTGAATGGACATTGGAAGTAGGTTACTAAACTGACGGGACACTTAATGTTTGTTAATGTTGATGTTCATTGTCGTACTACTTTGCCTTCTTGTTTCTCTGTATCAGTATACTAAGTTCTCTCTGTTATCTTGGTGTTATATCAATTTCCTCTCTGAATTAGTCCTTGATTTTGGACATTCTTATTATGGTTTGTATTGTGATTGGTCAATGATTCTGGTCCCATTTTGTAATTAGAACTACTCTGTATCACCCCCAATATGTTGTAAATTTTCAAGCCACATTTCTTTGTCTCTGAGACTAGTTCAGAAATTCTGGCTCCCCAAGGCCTGGGCCCATTGGCTCGGGCCATCCTTCAGGGGTTAGGTCTCTTGTTAGCTTTCTGTGTGTTAACCTTTGTCCTTGTAAAGTGCTTTTTGACCTTAGCCTTCAGATGCTCTTCCTGGGTAGTGTCCAAGATAATGTTTTACTTAGTGTTCTCTTTATGGTCATTGGTGTACCTAGAGTTCACCTTGACCAATGGGAGGGATGTGAAGGGACTCCCTGAATTTGTTTTCTTGAGTTGTCCTATTTTCCAGAGATGAAATCTCCCCTGAACTAACTTAACAGTGATCTTTTACAACTTTACTCTATTAAATTCTCAGTGCCTTTGAAGCCAAGTCAGCTACAATCTTGGCTCCGGCCAGCCTAACCCAGACTGTTAAACTGTTCGTGTAGCTGGGACCCTTTCAAATAAGCAGAACATCCTTTTTTTCCATGGTCCTACATTCTCAAGCCCTTCTGCTTCCTCCTACTTCCCCTCCCTTACTGCTCCCTTCTTCCTCTCATGCCACTCCCACTGAGGGTGAGGGATTGCCCTCCACTCCTCCCACGTGACCTCCCTTTCTTGTGGTACTCCATAAACATCCAAGGCATTGTCTGTAGGGCAGACTCCTTGGTATAAGGAGTTCCCACATGAATGTGCCTTTCTCTTATAATTAACGGAGTTACTGCCTACATCTTGTGGAGTTGTGACTTTTAGTTAACAGAAGCCACTGACAAATTTGAGCAGACCTCTGTGTGTATGTGTGTGTGTATATATATATATATATATATGTGTATGTACACATGTGTCAATATAGATCCCCTTAAAGAATACAACTAATTTGCCACAGTCCCACTTAAGTATCATCAGAATTCAACAAGGAAACATTTCACTGTCCAATACGTGCAAGGCCCTCTGCCAATAAGATTACTTAAGCTTAAGACACCTTTGGAAGATGGCACACAGATCATGATGGGACAATTGCAAAATCACTGGATTTGGAATTCAAAGACAGGTCTGAATCGTGGCTCTGGTACTTACTACGTATGTGGTAGTAAGTGTGTGAACCTTGAGTCCATCCACTCTCCTCTTTTTAATTCATACTAACAAAAAGCAAATCTTAGGGGCAGCTAGGTGGCACAGTGGATAGAGCACCGGCCCTGGAGTCAAGAGGACCTGAGTTCAAATACCGCCTCAGATACTTGACACTTACTAGCTGCGTGACCCTGGGCAAGTCACTTAACCCCGACTGCCTCACCAAAAAGCAAAAAAAAAGAAAATGGGTTTGGGGGTTTTGGTCTGTTTTGTTTATTCCTTCTTGTTCAAGGCACAGGTAACAGAGGCCCTACACCCTGGAGCTTGAGTCATGTCAACTTTGAAACTAGGATTCCAGGACAGATATTGATGCCACCCAACCAGGAAACCCTGAGAAGCCACGGTGCTTGGACTTAAGCCCAAGAAGGTTTTGGACTTGGAATTTAGTAGCACTGGTGGTATATAGGAATTGAATTAAGTTATGCATCTTATCTCCCCCTCCTCCCCAGAGAATGAAGTGGTATACGGGGAGATGATCACTCTAGGTGTGGGGGAAGATGTTTGTATGTTTATGTTATACCTCTGAAATAAATATTCCTTTATAAAGACTAAGTGGTTAAATGGAACTGGAGTGTAGGGGACCCCCTAAAATGGGTGCAATGCAATTGGTGGGGCCTTGAGCCAATGCTAGAGACCTAAATTCCCTTAAAGCTTACCAGGTACAGAGCAGGAAGAAGAATAATTGTTCCATGTATAAAAGAATGTGTCCCGGATAGATGAGTGGACTGGCATTTGTCTTTAAAAGACGATAGGAAGTTAAGTTTTCTGTTATCTTGATGAGGAGTATTGTACTAGAAATACTGTTCCTGACACTTCCTAGCAGTGTTTGCTTCAGCTACCCTTTCTGCCCATGAGAGAAATGGAATGATTTTGAAAGGTCATTTTTTACCTGAAAAGCCATGAATAATGTAGACGAGAAATGTGAGAGAAACTGAGAGCCTAGATGAGAGATTGTATCGGTGGAAGACCATGCAGCTAGAAAAGTTCCCTGGACTGGCAGCCCCTGGCAAGGGAAGCAGGAACCCTTGTTGCTCGGGGTGTCTACCTCCACCAAGATGGAACGGTGTCCTGGGCATAAGGGTAGATCCAGATGAAATCTAAGGCCACTTAAGTGTCAGTGGTTACTACAGGCCTGGTGGCAGCTCTCCTAGGTCATCAATCTGAGCACATACTTCATGTGACTGGACATGCCAATCACCAAACATTTATTAAGTAGTTACTCTGTGCCAGGCACTGGGGGTACAAAGGCAAAAATGAAACAGGCTCTTCCTTCTAGTTCACATTATATCAGACATATCATAATCAAAGCCACCAAGAGGTTCAGAGAGCCACAGAATGTCTTGGCCAGCCTTCTCTCCTCCCACCCCCACCCATGGCCTACAGTCAGACTGTCTTGTCAGAAACACAATTCTCAATTTCAGAGCAATTTAATTCCTAGCATAATTCTACAATGTATTAAAGATGGTTAGTGGAAGTCAAGCAATGATCCCAAAAGACCAGAATGCTTTATCAAGAATTGTTCCTATCGGATGCTATGCCATTCTCCTTTGTAATCCTTGCCCATGCCTTCCCATAAATCTTCCATGGAGGTTCCACCAACTATACTAGAGGTCTTCCTCTGGGTCTCTTGCTAACTTGAGGATACCAGTCTAGCACTCAATGAGTTAAAATATGTACAAATCCTTTGCTAACTTTAAAGGTCCACATAAACATCGACTTACTACTAATCTCATACTATAGCATATGAAGCATGTAATTGAATCAGTAATGTGACGAATGAAAACCCCGACAGTTTCTGATAATCAATTTATCAATTAGGCTAGCTAATAATCAACAAATTGATGATCAATTTCTCTGGGCAAACAAAGACAAAAGACAAGGAGGGCCTGAAAGCTTTAAATAATCCTTGAAAGTGAATTTCCTGGACAACTGAAAATCAACCCTAATTGGTGAACATTTAATGAGGAGGTGGGCTAGAGGTCTTCAGCTCCTCCTGCTGAGAACATGGCTTGATCACGAGCCTTAGCTGCCTCCAGCAATCCGAACAGGGGAATCCATCTCCATCTAAACCACTGTGGTTGGTTTTCTCTTTCATGAGCTGGGTCACCCTAAACTCTAACGGAGGGGTTCAAGGACAGAGGCTCATTTCCTTTGGGATAGGAACTCACCTAGACTGGATTCTGTTTACACTCGAAGCAGAAGTAAGGTCTCCTAGTTGAGTGGGGTCCAGCCAAGATCAAAGAGCATGTTCCCTGAGGATTGAGATTGAGTCATCTCAATCAGCCATGTCCTTCAGAGGCTTACTTTCCACAGGAATTGGGCCTCAGTAGAGAAACAGGATAAAAGCCTGGATCCTAATTTATTAATAGAAAAATTTATTTCAGTAGAATTTGAAGTGATGGAATCTGGAGTCTGATTGTATTTCATTAATAGTGGACTAGAGGTGATGGTAAAATCTGGGTAGAGTCTGCAAGGTGTGATACTCTTTACTTGTGGAGAAGATCTTGCCCTACTTTGTCATTTTGCATGCTCATTTGAAATTGCCAGTTATTTGGGGATAGATATTTTGAGTCATGGCAGGCAGCTGGACATTATAAATGCAACTCAATTCATTGCGGCTCTGGAAAGTTATCAGATATCTTTATGTAGTAATACTCATTTATCCAGCCTCAGAAGAGATGATGTCAATCCCATATTTCGATTTTCTAGATAATTAAGGTTTTGTTTTTTGGTCATTTCAGTCGTCCAACTCTTCATGACCCCTTTTTGGGGTTTTCTTAGCAGAGATACTGGAGTGGTTTGTCATTTCCTTCTCCAGCTCATTTTACAGATGAGGAAACTGAGGCAAACCGGGTGATGTGACTTGCCCAGGGCCACACAGCTAGTGTCTGAAGCCAAATTTGAACTCGAGTCTTCCTGACTCCAGATCCAGCACTCTTTCCGCTGCACCAGCTAACTGCCCTAATTAAGGTTTGCTTCACTGAGTTCCAAAACTTTCAAACTGGAATAAATTCCGACAGAAATCTAAAAGGTGTTCCCCGTGCTCCTGACTCTAAAACAGAATACAGGCAATCCTCCCTAGTGGCTCACTCACTTGCTGCTCACTTTCCAGTTTGACCACTATTCCTCAATTTCCAGTCTCTCTAAGTCAGTGTGACTTGTGATCTCTAGTGATCGTTTGAACAACTGCAGGCTTTCTCAAATTTAGGCCCTCTTCCCACCTGTAAGCCACAGGATTGTGCTCGGTTTTTTTTTGAAAGAGACAAAGTTATTCTTCCCCTCCTCCCATTTAAAAACAAGTATTTTGGGGGCAGCTAGGTGGTACAGCGGCCCTGAAGTCAGGAGGACCTTGAGTTCAAATTCAGCCTCAGACCAAACACTTGACACTTACTAGCTGTGTGACCCTGGGCAAGTCATTTAACTCCAACTGCCAAAAGATAAAAAAAAAACCACAAACATATTTTTACATTTGTCATTTTCTGATATGCTTCTCCTCACCTCCTTTAAGCCTACCTTGTAACAAAGAGAAAGTTAAGCCTAATTGACCAACAAAGCAAGAAGCATGACAACCTACGGCACCTTCTCTCCCGACAGTGCCCCTACCCCTCTACAAAGGAGGGATGTTACCCTCTTTCAGCTCCAGGTTGTTCACTACCATTAATCCGAGTTCCATTGACTGTAATGATATCATCATTTGCATTATCGAAATATATTCTTTAGGTAGGCTTTCTTCCTTCTACGCCACTTCAGCTGTCCATGTTTTTCTAAATTCCTCATTTTCATAATTTCTCATGATTCATATTCATTTACATTCATGTCACACAATCTGTTCCGCCATTTCCCCACCAACGGGCAGGCACCCACATCATCTTGCTACCACAAAGCCCTTTCATCATATTCAGTGCCTCTGGTTCTGCCAATGGTAGCAGCTTCCTGGGACCAAGGGGGAAGAAGAGTCTGGTGACTTCTCTCACATAGGGACCGATCATTTTCCAGGATAATGAATTCACAGCTCCCCTGGCAGTGAGAGTATCTGTGCTTGTCTTCTCACAGTTCCACCAATACTGACTATCGCCATCTCGCATCGTCTTTGCCAACTTGACAAGTACGAGGTGAAACCTACTGTTCGAAATATTCTAAGCGGAAAAGGCTGAGCACAGTGCTCTCTTTAGAGAGCTGAGAGACCCGAGGCCCAGAAAAAGCACAGACTTATCCAAGGTCATACAGCTAGTAAATCACTCAATTATGGCAGGACTGGGGTTTAACTAGGATGAGCTGGAAAGCCTACTTAAAAACAGGCATGGCTAACATGTCTATAGTGCCTACTACGTGCCAGGCACTGTGCTAAGCTCTCTACAGTCATCTCATTTCATCCTCACAACAACTCTGAATGTCAGGTGCTAGTATGATCCCCATTTGACAAATGAGGAAACTGAGGCACACAAGGAAGGGTTAAGTGACTTGCCCAGGGTCACACAGCAGCTATGCTACTTGCTCCATGTGACCTTGGGCAAATACATCACTACTCTCTTTTCTGCCTTAGTTTCCTCATCTGTAATGAGGAAGTTGAACTAGATGACATCTAAGGACCCATCAGACTCTAAATCTACGATAGCACAACTTGAACACAAAACTTTTGACTCTAAATTCAGCGATTTCACTGTACCTCCTCTCTCCCTAAACTGCCCCAGAACACAATGTTTTGGGTTCCCCTGGCTACTGTTTAGTTCTTGTGTCTCCTTCTTTGCTCTCAAGCCATGGGCAATCAATCACTTCTTGCTACTGTCCTCAGGCTGCCTCCTCCCATTACTGATTTGCAGCTTTGTGCAGGGAAGCAGGATTGCCAAGCCTACTGGAACTGTGCCTAAACCAAGAATTATCCAGCTCTTAAGGAGGCCATTTCCTAAAAGTAAATGCATGAATTTCCATTAACAGACATCCTGATGTCCACTTGAGCTGCTCAGAAACATTCTCCACCTCCTTCCTGGTTCTCAGCTATGTTCCTGTTAACTGAAGCTGCCAGATACATGAACATGGCCCAAGTAACAAGTACTCACCCTAAAAAAGGATGCTACATTCCTGCATGATGGCTCCCTATCCGTTCTGTGGCTCTGTTTCAAATATGATGTTTTTTTTTTAACCCTCAGCTCTTTAGACAAAAGGTATAATGAGTAAGAAGTCATTTTAATCAATGGCTTGTCCACACAATTTAAATAAGCACAAAAGCATGAAGGAAGTGTTTTTCATATTGACATGATTACATTCAAGTGACAGTGAAATACAAACAGGCTGGTCCAGACTCTTAGTCCCTTATGTCAAGTGAAGTTGTTGAAATACAGAACACTGAAGGCTTCCACCAATTTCTGACCTAACACCAGACAATAAGATCAGATTGGTAAGCTGCACCTGGCATTGGAATTAATGACGATGCAGAGACAGACCCATTAAGGCAAATAAATGACTTCAGTGTCTTGAGACAAGACCCTGAATTCTGGTGCACCACAGTACAGAAGGACGAGCTCTCTGAATCAGCAAAGGACGCCCTGAACAGTCTCCTGAAGCAATGCTGCAGTTTTACAAGAGGCACACCGTGTCATTTAGAGTTTACCTGTGCATAACAGCTATGATTTTTTTTATTTTTTAAAAGTCACTTCTAAAGAAAGATACATCTCTTTGCCACTTCTTAAGAATAAGCCAGTAGTTATTTGTCCTTAAAGTTGGGCTTCCTCTTCTCCACAAATGCATTCATTCCTTCTTTCCGGTCATCCTTTCATGAAGAAAGAAAAGGGAAAAGTTGGCATTGATATATAATCTTCCTTCTTTTAGTCCCTAACCTCCCCCACTGGGGAAAAAGTCTATGAATTTATGACATTTAGTCACCTCCTATATCTTTATATATTCCTACTTATACACATTCACTCCAGCCTCCCATACAAATCCCATCTGTGGTGTCCTAGGTCCTCTTCTCCCCACTGAGGCCAATTGCTTGTCAAAAGCAGGACGATTGTATTCATCTCCATCATTCCACCAACATCACAATCACAAACATTTATTAAGAATCTATTTGCATTTGATATGGAGTATTATGGAAAACACGAGAGATGGCAATATCTCAACATCGTTAGGATATTATGTTTTAAATGCCAAAGCCAATAAATGGATCAAAGGCTCACAGATTTAGAATTGAGAGAAGCCTTAAAAGCCATCTGATCTAACTCCCTCATTTTGTAGAAGAGAGAGGGGATAAAGGAGACTAGAAGAAAAAGATTAGCAATCTTCACCAAGGGGAGTATGGAAGAGTCAGAGAGCACAGGATCACACAGTTGTGGGAGCTGAAAAGGACCCAGGGGCCACACAATGAGGCCCAGAGAAGTTACGTGATTTGTTCTGAGTCACACAGGAGGTGGTAACAGAGACAGAGTAAGAACTCAGGGCCTCAGACTGCAATTCCAGGGCTCTGTTCATGATAAATCAAGCTGCTTTAAGCTTTAACAAGCAGATGAGGCCCAAGACAAGGATTGGAGGTTGGTGCTAGTACTACCTTCAGACCAAAACTCAGAAAGGTTAAGGGACCTGCCAGCCAATTGGTATGGCAAAATTCAAACCCAGGTCTCCCCAAATCTGAGTTCATATGTCTTAGGCACCAATATATGACTCCCATACTTTCACATGTTAGAGACTCTTTTATTTGTTCTGCAAAACCTCTAGCACAGTGGGCACTCACCAGGAATGAAGAAATAAGAATGAGAACTGATAGACATTTTCCTTCCTTTGGTTACCAGCAAGTATTCTAAAATTATTAGCTTAAGCTTCATATATTTCAACATAAAAGTCTGGGTGATACAACATTTTATACAATACACACACACACACACACACACACACACACACACACACGCAAAGAATGTTTATTACATGTATTTCAGAAAAAAAAATGTGTGTAAATAAGATGTTTTAAATACATTGGAGGAACTGTCAAAAAAGATGGCAAATCCTTCTATATAATGCCCCGAATAATCTTCTAAATGATCCTTTTTCTAACTCTTGACTTCCTTATATTGTACCATGTCTGTTCCAAGCAGGTTAAACACATCCAGCTAAATCTGGAAATCAGAGCTGAGCCGGCTAGGCAAGAGGCAACTACCACTCCTGGCCAAGCTGAAGTGCCAATTAACCATATGCTTCAGAGAAGCAGGCACTCGCTTTGGCCCCTCTGTGCCTCAGTAGACAGTCTTCATGAGTTGCCAAAAATAGTAACAGAAGTACACACTGATGGAATGCTTTATCAAGTGTGTTATCTATTTGATTAAAAAATCAGCATCTGACAGCCACCCCTCTGGGGGGGAGGGGAACCTCTTGAAACTTGGCTAGACTGGTTTTCTAATGATAGCTGTGCAAATACCTAAAGTCTTCTGGGTAACACCTTTCAAAGCTTGTATTCAGTTGGCATAACCCTAAAGAACCCAGAGCAGCCTCCACATCATCAGAAGGGCCTTAATTACATAACCTCCTGTTTTCATGTTAAGGTCACATGTGAGCAAAGGCTTTAATCTGAATTCCTCTGATTTCTCCAGTATAACCATGGTGCCAACATTGGATAAATCATTTACTTACAGTGGCAAAGGTTGAGTAGAACAGTTTCTTCTCCAATCTCATTCCTTCTGCTAATGTCAACTCAAAAGCTGAAAAACAAATCATATAAATCAAGAATGTGGAAGATATCGGACATGTGTGCATGCATGTGCACGTATGCGTGTGCGTGCATGTGTATGTGCGTGTGTGTGTGTGTGTGTGTGTGTGTGTGTGTGTGTGTGTGTGTGATGTTGTTTTCTGGATGCTTTTTTGTCAAAGTGCTCACCAAATAGGATTGGCCTCTGCGAAGTTTAGCCTTATTCCTCCTACGTTCAGCCTCATCCTCCTATGATTCCACAGAATATCACAAGTTGTCAGGTCCCCTAGGATGTGCCAGATCGACTCAAATCCAAGGTCCTTAGGTGCGTCTGGCAGCTACTGGTTCACTGTAGCTGATTTTAAATTGCAGTACCCAATAGGAGCACATGGTGCTCCTTCAGAAACTTGCTATCTCAATACTAGTGAATGTGAGGGTCTCAAAACTCATACTTATCACCACCTTCCCCCTCACCACTGCTGTATCAGATAAAATTCTGTAAACAATCAAATAAAGAATAATAAAGAAGTTAACAAATATACTGGAAGGGCTTTCAGAGGATTTTTTATACCTGTGTCTCAGGCACTTTACAGGAGAAGAGACAGGCCCAGAGAAAATGTGCTGTGCCCTAAAGCCCCAAGCTAATTAGTGGCATTAGGCCCACAGCTTTCCCAACTTCTAGTCCTGTTCTTATACAGCTCCACTCACAAGTCAAAAAAAAGATTCATGTGGCCAACAGTTTCTAATCCTTAACTTTCCATTTCAAGAACTGTACCCAGAGAAAGACCCTCTTTTGCGTCTGACAAGCAGCAGGAGCAGGGTACAAAAGAAACCACTCCTAGGCACATGCTTCATACTCTGTTTGAGGCGTAAGTTCAAAGGCTGGTTTCATTTGGAGATTTTTGCAGCAGGTTGTATCAGAAGTAAGCAAAGATCCCTAGGGTAGGAGTTCTTAAGTCTATGGAACTCTAAGGGGTCTGTGGATAGATTTCAGGTCATCCATGAACTTGGAACTTTTAATACTCTGATCATTGTATTTCAATATAGCTGGTTTTTGCAATATGTTAGGGGCATTTTTGATTCCCTTTTATTACTCAGCACTCAGGACCACTCCTGCAATTTTTGGTTAACTATAAGTTTTTTTTCATGCTAACTTCAAGTGTATAAAAGCTGTTCCTCAGAAAAGGAGACAGAAGAAGAATTTCAATTGTCTCTGACTCCTTGGAGATGAGTAAATCCTCCTCCTCGATCAGCCTATTATGAATCCTCCATAAGTAATCTGTAATCTGACTCAGTTTACCTACAGAGTTTGTTTGATGAAGTCTGTTTCCTTAGAGATATAGAAGATTAGGATTCCGTTTAACTAAGTTTGTACAACTTTTATGACACTGAAAGAAGTATGGGATATTGGTTCTAGCTTCTCTTTAACTTTTATGGCCTAAGAGGAATGTACAAGATTGCAATATGTAAAAGAATTATTTTGCTATCATTCTGGTATATAATTTTATAATAATACAATTGTTGCTTATAATTATAAGAAGCCTTGTCAGAATCCTCATGGTGGTTCAAGTTTACTCAGAGGCCTAAACCTATACTTAAGCATAATAACAAAACCTGGGCTTTTACTGCCATCATTTCTGCATTGTGGTAAATATGTATTTGCCAGAAGCTATCTACCACATGAACTCAGAGAGGAGATATTTCTCCCATATCAAATCCTATACAGTTTATGGATTTGAAAGCATTACTCTGAGGAGGGGTCCACAGGTGTCACCAGCCTACCAAAGGGATCTGTAAGACAGAACAAGATTAAGGACCTTTGTTCCACAAGCTTATAAGGTAGATACAAGGATTATGGGAGGCACAAGGAAGGAGATGAAAGGGAAATCAGGCAAAAAGGGTCTGCCCTTGGGAAACCTGTTTTACTTATAGTCCACCCACTTCCTAGAGGGTTTGAGAACTAAAGAGAACTAGGTGGGCTCAAGAAGCTCAGAGTAGAGGTTTCCAGGTACTGAAAAAACTCTGATTGCTACTACAAGGCACTGATTTGCCCTCTGGAAGGTAAGACAAAAGAACACAGTGAGCTACTTCATATTCCTCTTCTGACAAAGGAAAGCACAGTGATCATTTGGCAGAGACAGATTTTTTTTTCCTGGAAGTAAATCTTCTGTAAAAACTTTATTCCAGGAGTGCTTGAATAAGGGTGCAATGGGCCAAATAATTGACAGTATCTTCAACTATGGCTTTATGTAAGCCAATTTAAACAGACTTCTATTGACCCTCTAATAAAGGTTAAGGGTGAATGTAACATGGCTCTTTTTAGACAAAGCTAGGATAATATGGTTCAGATCCTTTGTTTTATGATGATCTAACCTACCATGGTGAAAAACAAAAACCTGGGAGAACTAGAACATTTCCAGGCCTACTAGACTCAAACAGCCAACATCATAGGCCTCCAGCACAGGCTGGACACCTGGTGGATATCTGTTCTTAACTGAATTCTCTAACAAGCACAGGAAATTCAGCTCTCTTATTTAGCTTAAGCAAAAGTCACATGTGTTAGACAGAAGTTATGAAGGAGAGAGTTTTCACTTTGTTACAAATGTTAAGAATCTAAGCCACCTTGCTCAGACAGAAGACCGCCCCACTACCAACTGCAATATCTGAAAATCTAAAAGATTTTTTTAACCACGATATCATTCAATGTCATTAGATTTCAGATTTTAGAACCATCCCCTGAAGCCTTGGTCCCTTCCCCAGGTACTCCTTCCACTCTATTTCCTTTTGCTAAATTCATTACCTGCATTCACTGATTCTTTGGCCATTTCTGTCACAATTTTAGAATTGCTGGCAATTTTTTCTGCACAATGGATGGCTTCTTCAACCACCTTCTCCACAGGGAAAATTTTGCTGACAAGGCCTAAAGCAAAAAACAATGTAAAGAGCACACCAACAAATATATTTGAAGGCATTTAGTCACTGTTTCTACTTCATCAATGACAATTTGAAAGTATTCAAGACTTCAAGAAAGTATTCAAGACTAGTTTCTTATAGAACAATAAACACATTTCCAAAATCAAGAAATAAATCAACTCAGCAAATACACATTCTATGCTTCCTTTCTTCATCATCAAGATTACACCAAGAGTTTCCCCCCAAGAGACCTTGTGTGGATGGTTATCAAGGATGAGAATTTAACAGGGACTTGTTAGGTTTTCTCTTGAGGATGGACTGAACCAAACTCCAGGCAGCCACAATTCAGGGGAGGAGGGTATCAAATTCCCTTCTGTCAAATCCCTCTTGGAAGTGGGCAGAGTGAAAAGGCTCACAGACCAATCATGCAACCTTCTGCCACCCTATTAGTGTCAGCAGCACCAAGGTCCTTGAGCACATACAAGAAGAATAATGGTCCCCTTTCTGGGAGGAATCTCGAGGAACAATCTATTTGAATACAGGAGGAAAATAATGGATACAAAAGCTCCCTTCAACCTTAGCATAGTGAGAGTGAATACCCTATTGTGAGCTTCTACCATTAGATTGTGAGCTCCCTGAGGGCAGGGACCACTTTTTGCCTTGCTCTGAAATCCCCAGTGCTTTGCACTGTACCTGGCACATAGTAGGGGCTTAAGAAATGCTTACTGACTAGTTGAAATGGCAGCTACAAAAGTCTGGGGTCAGTACCTGCCTGCTTGGCTTCTTGAGCTGAGATTCGGTCACCTGTAAGGACCATCTCCATTGCCAAAGACTTTCCAACTACCCGGGTAAGTCTCTGAGTTCCCCCAGCACCTAAGAGGAATGAAAGAATTATTAGACTCTCTTTAAAAAAAAAAAATACCAATACCATCCCATCTACAAGCTTCAGGGGTACTACTGGGTTCAATAAAGGAGGGACAAGGATGGGACAGATGAGATAGCTAAGGGCACAGAAGGGAGAGGCAATAAATGGGGGTAGCAGAAAAATTCTTAACAAAAAAACTATAGGGCATTTGTGCACCTCACTTCCAGGAATTCCCTTAGATATTTAAATCTTTTAGTTATTTCTAGTCTGCCTATACAAGCCCTAGTAAAGAGTGTTTTAGTGCTTAATTGCCTTCATTTCTTTTCCTTTCTTTTTACCCACTGGCTTTCCCAATAATTCCCACTGTGGGACCCTCACAGAAGAAAAAGATAATTTTGGAACAGTGCCCCATATCCCTAGTGAACTCTTCCCACCCCAACTCAGAACTCTCAGCCCCTAAGTACTCAATGGGTAGGTGTTAGGAGTAAAACAATGTAATGACTAATAATTGTTACCCATCAACAAGCAGCTGTAGCCAGTTCTAACAGGGTATCTAAAATCCCTTTCTTCTGCCTGGCACTTGGAAAACTCTTCTGGAATCTGACAGGCTACAAATGTCCATTTCCCATGCAATCTCCCTGATTTGTGTTACCTAGCTTTTGAATTTAGTTTAATTAGATGCACGTGAGGGAGATCTTGTCACCCAATTCTGATCAACTGCCCAGATGCACACAGTAACCAGAACTTGGTCAATATTTTGGACTCCATCCTCCTGTCTTGGCATGCAAGGTCCCCCTCCAGATTTTAGTCGAATCCTTATTCTGCAAATGACTTTAGAAAAGACCTCTGTGTGTACTTGCCCCCTCCAAATTCCGGACCTATCCCTTGTCCCTCTCTTTCATGCCCTTGGGTGATTCCAAGTAAGCCACACTGCACACTGTGGTAAATAAAGACATCAGGTAAAAGGCCTATTGTGTCTTGCCTTCGAGCTCCAAAGCCATGATCCTGTGATCCTTCTTCAAGTCATAAGCTAAACGCTGTCTCTCTGTATAGATACAAATGTGTCTTGTATATATACATCATGTATGTGTGTAAATGTATATACATACACATGTATCACATGCTGCAAATATATACACACATATATGTGCTTGCTCTTGTCACAATAACTCATCCCCAGTCACACTGACCCAGGGCTTCAAGGATTGCCAAGTCCAGGCCTTATACCAATCTCATGAGGTGGGTCACAGAAATATTACCAGCCCCAACTGACAGATAAGGAAGTGGAGGCAGAAATGAGATAACTTTCCCACAGTACTCTAATTAGTAATTGAAGGAGCCTGGACTTGAACCCAAGGTTGTCCTCTAAGGTGCTTCCAGTTCTTCCCATTATCTGTTTAAACTTTTAAAAAAAGGGGAAGAACTCTGGGTCCACCCCCCAGGTTGGGGCTTATGTCATCCTAACATAAGCTGCTAAAATAAGTTAACTGCACATCTCTCTACGAGATTCCTACTTCCTGGATCCAACACAGATTTCTAGTCCTTGTTTTTAGCACTAACCCTCTCTGTCTCTGTTCAACCTCATTTCAGACACCTTTTCATCCTCCAAAGTGTTATATCAATTGTTAGGTATCAAATGAATTAAAGTCTTGCTTCCTTTAATACTCCAAAGATCTAGGATTACAGGGTGGGCACGCCCTTCAGTGATGCAGATATCACACTTGCACAACACATACACACACACACACACACACACACACTCTCTCTCTCTCTCTCTCTCTCTCTCTTTTTCTCTCTCTGTCTCTCTCTCCGCCCCCCTCCATCTCTCTCTTGAGTAGGTGGCCTTCTGGTGATGAGGCCCTCTCTCCTCTCTGATTTCCAGTTAAGACCTGCCAGCATTCTGGGGCTTTGCTGGCATAGCCCTCAAACCCCAGGGTTACCCGTGGGAAGACAACTTTAGTGGCAAAGTCAGGAGTTTATCTCATAGCCTGCAGGCTCATTACCTGGGATGGTCCCTATCAGGATCTCTGGTTGACCAAATTGAGCCTTCTCACCGGCGTAGATGATGTCACACATCATAGCAAGCTCACAGCCTCCCCCAAGCTGCAAAAACAAACACAATGCCCTTAGTGCACAGCAGAAACCAAACCATGATCCCATTCATCAGCTTTAAATCCCCTTAAAACAAAAAAGGGAGGAAGCTGACACAGATTGGAAGGCAATCCCTCTGAAGAGTGAGGTGAGCCAAAACCCAGCATTTACCCTTGGAGGACTGATTACATCTCTAACACATTACTTTAACCCTGAACTTATTCTCCCAATCCCTGCCCTACTATAAGGGACCATTAGCCCTGAAAGCAGCTCTTACACTCAACAGAAAACAACATGTATATTCATGAAAGGTGGGCTGGAAAACTGGAGCATTCCTTCTAATTAGCCTTGAAGAAGAATTCTGTATTTTAATTCATCTAAGAAGCTGGAAAAGTACCCAGAGAAAAGTGTTTTATACCAAATGTATGAAGAAAATGTTTTAAGACTGATTCAATTTTATGACTGATGAATTAATTAAGATTCAAATACTATCACAACACAGGATGGCAAGCAGAAGAGAAGTCACAGGTCATTTAGTCCAGTTCCTTCATCTTATTTTTGAAATTAATTATATTTGGGGGATTTTTATTTTTGGTGGATCTTTGAGCCAAGTCTTTTTAAATGAAATTTTTTCAATGAACAAAAATCTATATTCTCTTTCTCCTGCCACCTCTCTTACCCTTTACTGACAACAAAAACCAAAATCCTTGTAACACATATGCTGAGTCAAGCAAAACAAATTCCTGCATTGGTCACGTGCAAGAAAATGTCTGTCTGTACTCTGAGTCTCTCTCTCAAAGTGGGTAGCGTGTATCATGTGCTGTCTGGAACTGTAGCAGGTCATTGCTTTGATGAAAATGCTTAAGTCTTTCAAAACTGTTTGTCTTGTCTTCACAATGTCACTGTTGTATTAATGGTTCTCCTGGTTCTGTTTATTTCATTCTGCATCACTTCATACAAGCCTTCCCAGGTTTCTCTGAAACCATTCCCTTCATCACTTCTTGCAGCACAATAGTACTCTACTATATTCATATACCATAATTGGTTAAGCCAGTGCCTGATCAACACAGTCCCTCCATTTTATAGATGAAGAAAATGAAGACCATCTCCTCAAGATAGTGATCCCTATGAGCATCTGGCTAGAGGTAAAATTACAAGCCGCCAGAAAAACAGGTAAGCACAAACCCCTATCTCAGACTCTCTGCCAGAGGTCCAGAAGAACACCTCAGGCGTTAAAATGATAAACCCTGTGCATTCCCATAAAACATCCTGAAAAGCTAAAGGCCGTGACTGTTCCCCAATAGATAAATGGTCAAAGAACAGGATCAGGCAGTGCTCTAAATTCAAGCTATACATAACCGAAAAAGTGCTCCACATCATTATCAGAGAAATTAAAATGAAAGCAACTCTGAGGTTCCATCCATCAAATGGCAAAGATGACAAAAGAGAAGGACAATTGTTGGATGGGCTATGGGAAAAAAGGCACACTAATGCACTGCTGGTGGAGCAAGCCACTGGTCCAGTCATGGTAGAAAACAATTTGGAATTATGCCTCCAAAGTCATTACCATTACTAAATCCATACCCCAAGGAGAACACAGAATGAAGAAAAAGATCTATATGTAAAAAAATGTCAAAAGCAGCTCTTTGTTACAACAAAGAACTAGAAACTAAGGACTGTCTGTCCATCACTCAGGGAATGAATGGAGAAATTATGGTATGTGAATGTAATAGAATATTACTGCATTGTAAGAAATGACAAAACGGATGGTTTCAGACAAATCTGGGAAGACTTGTATAAAACTCATGTCCAGTAAAGTAAATAGGACAGGAGAACCATTTATACAATAACAGAAACATCATGAAGACAATGGACTAAAGGTGCTGAAGGAGACCAACATTTTCAGACAAGGCCAATGTGGGAATTTACTGTACTGGACTACGCAATTTTTTTTTTTTACAGGGGCCTGCCTCCCTCATTCCCTCCCTTTTTTCCTTCCTTCCTTTCTAATTCCTTCCTTCTTCTCTCACTCCAATTTGCAGAATGAAGGAGGTGGGAAGTACCAAGGAGTCAGGGGAAAAAAAAGAGTGTGGGGGGGAAGAAAGAAGAGAGGGTCATTGAAGCATTTTTTAAAAAAGAATGCATGAGGGACAACAGAAGAAAGGCTCAAAGGAAATACAAACAGGGAAGCTTTGAAAGCTACAGGCTGCATTTATTACATACTTAAAAGGAAATACAAACTATACATAATAAAAATTTTCACATATAATCCTCTTTTTCTGTCCTACTTTGTATATGAAAATGCTCACTGGATTTGGAGTTTAAGTTAAAAATAAAAAGAAACTATAAAGAACAAAGGCAATTACAATGTCCACTTCCTAGATTAAAAAAAAAAAAGATGATTAATTCACACCAAGGGCCATAACAAATAACCTGAAGGCTTCCAGTAGGACTCGGTTTTTACCAGTCAGTGGAATACAAAGTTTGAAGTTTAGTTTTCGTGAAGAAGTTACGACTGCTAAGAGAGAAGCCACTCCTCCCTGAACCCTCCTGAATTTCTAGGTACTCAAATAAAAGAAGTGCCTGTTGGCCCCCAACTATTGGTGGAGGGCTCCAAGGGGGAAAATTCAAAATTTATGCTTTAAATATGTTTGGATTGAATCACTAAGCCCTCTAAGATGAAGGAAACTGATGGGAGAAAGCACCAACACTCACTGCAAAACCGTTGACCGCAGCTATGACTGGCTTCTTAAATTGGTTCAGGAAGTCCCAGTCCTTTAAGAAATTATCTGAGTAGCAAGACTGGAAAGTCTTATCACGTATCTCCTTGATGTCTGCTCCAGCTATTAAGAGAGAGAAAAACTGATGGAGATCTAACTGTTATAGAGAAGAGGCCCCATCCCTCATCACTTAACCTTTTGGAAGCGCAGAATCGAATCGAATCTAATCTTTGTGGGGATGACCTCTAAGTAGGTGTGCTGGGATTTTAAATCAAACAATTATAGGAACATTATTACAATAGTATTCAAATACAAAAGTGGAGCTGAATCTTAATTTTGCAAGGCATCATGGTAGAGTAAACAGAAGGAGGTCAGCCTTGGAATCAGGAGAGCCTGGCTTCAAGTCCTGACTCTGACCAATACTGACGGTGTAGGAGAGTCACTTAACCTCTCTATGCTCCAAGAAACTCTCTGACCATAAGCTGCAAAGAAGGCACAGACCTACAATGATAGAGGAAGTACTTCCTACAGCTTCCTACACCAATGAAATCACCAGTATATGTGTGCGGGGTGGGGTGGGAGAACTGAATTCACAGATCCAGAGTTGGAAGGAACCTTAGAGGCCATTTTACAAATGAGGAAAAGAAGTCTTAGGGAAGTTCAGTGACTTGCGCAAGGTCACGGGGTTATTAAAAGGGCCATTTCTCAATCCTTGTTGCACAGATTGAAGAATATGCAGAGCAGCTGCTTTCTAGCAAGTTTCCCACTCACTCCCACAACACTTTTAAGTATGATTGCCCCCAAACAGTGTTTCACTCTAATTTTTTTTTAACTTTTAAAATTTATTTTAAACTTAAATACAAATTAAGAAAAGGAAAAAAAAATATTGCCATGTACACAGCAGAACATAAGAGAGTATTCAACATAAAGCAATAAATTTCTATCTCAAGAAAACCTATATAATACTACAGATTGTGTTCAGAGCTGTCCATCTTTTCTTTGCTTCCTTGTAGGTTTTCTTCTGTCCTCTGCTGTGCACTTTTGACTTTATTTTTCTCCTTTCCTTAGCCCCCCGACCCAGAAGACTATAATTAAGTGTGGAGATATGTATATATACACACACATATACACATGTACACATACACAGAAATCCATAAACATGTACACATATACACATATACAAATTTTTCTAAATCCACCAGCTCATAATTTCCTACACCACAATAATATTCCAACCCAATCACCTTCTATCTGGGACTGTCTATGAGAGTTTCCCCCCAATTTTCTGCATTCCCTCTATTCTTGGCTACATAGGTTTTATTTATACAGGAAAATTTTAATTTAAAATAATCAAAATTATCCATGTTATATTTCAATACTGTTCTCCCCTTATAATATGGTTAAGGTCTGATATTACTGAACCTATTCCTTTCAGATCTTTTACCCCTGATTTCCTTGAAATTCCTACTCTACTCTTCCAAATGAACCCTGTCATTATTTTTTCTGACTTGGTAAGATAATGTTTTAATAATTTAACTAGGATGGCATTACATAGATGAGTTAGATTAAAACTGTCATTTTGTAAATTATATTAGCCTTACCTATCCATGTACAATAAATATTACTTGATTTATTTACATACTTTGTTTGTATAAAAGGTGTTTTGAGTTTATATTAGTATAGTTTCTGTGTGTTTTGGCAGGTATGTGCTCATATTTTTTTATATTGTCCAGATATGTGATATGATCTAAAATTATTGATTAATATGGCTGACACACAGTGCGGTTTCCTTATTTTTCTCTTTTGATTAAATCTGACTTTAGCTTTAACTTTGTCTGAGATCATGATTACCATCCCTGCTTCTTTACATAATAAATTCTACTCCTGACCTTTATTTTAAGTTTGTGTGTATCTCTTATTTTTATAGCATTTCCTGAAAGCAACATGTTACTGAATTTAATTTTTTAATCTGCTATCAGTTTCATATAGGTATCACTAATATTTTAAAAGGTGCTATTGACAGGATACGAAGCCATGCTTTATGAAAGTCTCTGCGAATAGAATACATATGTCGAGTGAATGGGATGTCCCTGTGAAGACTCCTCAGCGTAATTAAGGTTTGGGATAAGGCTGAGTGGCATGAGGGGTCCCGTGAAAACTTCTTAGAAGAAGAAATGGAAATTGTACTATGACACACGGTAGGCACAGCAGTCTGACAGGCCTAAGTTTTAGTTTACTAGAAATCACCTGAGTTACGGGAGTCTATCCCAAGTACCCCCCCCCTTTTCTATGCCATTGTTATTTCAGCAGTTAAAGTTTGCCAAGCCTGAAAGTCCTGAAGAAGCCCCCCCTGTATTTTGTTGATGCACCTGTTGCTATATTTCGGTCATGGTGACCTGGCCATACAGTACAGTGTCTAGCCTGACTGCACATCTTTACTTGCTGTTTTGGTAATGTTTCAACAAACTAAGGGCTAAATATGGATATCGGTAACTTGTAACTAAGACGTGCATACTGTTTGTTGTTGTTTGCTCCTATGGTAGAGTTTCATGTTGAGATTGGGAGCCAAAACATCGGCCAGTTGGTGGGAGGAGGGAATTTGCCCATTAGGGTATAGAATCAGGTCCTTTTGCTTCTGTCTGTGTCTCCTTTCACCAGAGTATTCTGGTGGAGGGACACCCAAATCTCAAGGTTTGAAATAATAATAATAATAATAATAATAATAATAATAATAATAATAATAATAATAAAAAATTAACTTTCTGTTTCTCCTTGGATACCTCTGTGTTTTTTAATTTGAGTGGCATCCCACACATCAAGGAAGGTCAGTTACAACTCATAAAGACGTCCATAAGTCCAGCCAAACTTGGCAAGGTCATTTAGTCACTGTTGCCATCCAATGCAACCCACCTGCAAATGCTTTTTCTGTGCCTGTCATGACTACGGCTCCTATGGACGGATCCTTCTGAAACATCATCAGGGCCCGACTGAGCTCTTCTATCAGACCCTTGCAGAGTGCATTCAGGGCCTCTGGCCGGTTCAGCTGGACCAGCCCCACATTATTATTCTTCCCTCTCTTCTCTGCAATGATGTATTCAAAGTCACCACCTACAATGAGAAAGCACAAAGGAAAATGCCACTCAGGAAAAAAAATCAAAGTAGCCCCCTGGGCTCATCCTTCCCCAGCCTCCTAAATCTATAACAAAGAGCAGCAACTGATCCAAAATAGAATTTCAAGGCATTCTTGCTTTCGAATGATGAGATTTTGTTTTGTTTTGTTTTCTGCAAGGCAATTGGGGTTAAGTAACTTGCCCAGAGTCACACAGCTACTAAGTGTCAAGTGTTTGGTCTGAGACCAGATTTGAACTCAGGTCCTCCTGACTCCAGGACTGGTGCTCTATCTACTGTGTCACCCAGCTGCCCCTGAGGTTTGCTTTTTGTTGGTATAAATTAAAAAGAGGAGAATGGATAGATTCAAGGTTCAGACTAAGACATGCATTTCTGGACACTGCCAATGCTGAAATTTGTTTTGCTTTACTATGCATATTTGTTACAAGGGGGGTTTTTCACCTTTTTTTTTTCAAATGGGAAGGTAGGAGGGAAAGAAAATAAATTGTTAATAGAAAATAAAATTTAATAGGAAAAAGGAAGGGAGGAAGGGGGTGGGGAAGTCAGTTACTCTGGCTTCATATATACCTACAAACTCATCAGCTACAGCTTTGTGAGCCCCATGTAGTTAACTAGCCACTACTCCCTAGGATCCCATTCTCTTAGCTTTTGTCAGAGAAGAAAGGCTGCCTAAAGCAGGGGGCCTGGGACACTTAGAGAGAGACTGCTCAATGAGCTCAGGGTTCTGTCCCCACCCTCTTTCTTCCTGACCACTTCCTCTGCTGGGCCTCTGGGAATAAAGACTGAAGTAGCTCAATGGCATTAGATGGTAAATTCCTTGAGGGCAGATACTGTCTTTCCCCTATTTTTTTGTATCATCAGGGCTTTGCACAATGCCTGGCACACAGCAGCTGCTTAATAAATGTTTACCGATTGACTCTCATGAAGAATAATTGGCCTTCATATAGCATTTAAAGTTTACATAACTTACCCCGTTTTAACCTCATGACGATCTTATGAGATAGGGACTAGAGACATCATTCCCATGTCACAGATGAGGAAAACGACTTGTGGCTGCACAGCCATTCAGTGCCAAGTGGGCTGGATTCCGACTCCCCCACGCTGTTCACTACATCATGTGGCCTCTATGTTCTCAAGAGCAGAATGGCTGAGGTAAAGCAGACCACACTGATACTCCCTTCTACTCACTCTCACAATGATTCATAAACACTCCATCTTCACTATCTCCCCTCCTCCATCCCAGAGCAAGTTCCTATTTTAGTAACATGTGGGACCTGGTACAATAGGTGGTCTATGCAACTGTTTGCATGGCTGAAATGGTCTACAGATAAATAAACAAAACCAAAAATTAAAAAAAAAAAGCCTGACACTGAGCAAAACTGGCCAATACACCTGGTTCATGACCAATGGGAGAAGCTGTTTTGCTTGACTATGCACATTCATTTCAAGGGTTTTGTTTTTTCTTTTCTTTTCTTCCTAGCAAGAGAAGGGGAAGGGAAAGAGAAAAAAGTGCCTGTTAGTTACCAAAAATAAAATTTAATTTTAATGTAAAAATTTTTTAAAAAGCTGAGTCAATGTGAGCAAAGAGAAATAATGTCTAAATTATGGGAAAATTTAGGATTAGGGTTAGTTAGGAATTGGGGAATATAAATCACAATGAATGCAATTGATCCCTACTCAAAATGAGCTTACAATGTAATGGTGGAGACAATTAATACATAGAATAACATGTACAGCACAAATACAAATTAATAAGTACGAGGTAACTTGGGAAGGTGGGCAGCAGAAGTTGGGGAGATCAGGAAAGGCTTTTCTGCAGAAGGTGGGGATTTAGCTGTATCTTAATGGAAAAGATGGGCTCTATGAGCAGAGGATCTATGGCAGGGGTCTTAATCTGGGGTCTGTGAACTTAAAAAAATATTTTTTGACAATTGTATTTCAATGTAATTGCTTTCTTTTATTCTCCTTTGCATTTTAGGCATAAAAAAACCCCATTATTCTGAAAAGGGGCCCAGGAAATAATAAGAGTTAAAAACTCCTGCTACCTATGTAAGGGAATGTTGTGCATGTGGAACATCAAGACCAGCTTGTCTAGCCTAGAGAGCAGATGCCCAAGGGGAATAATAAATAAAGCCTGAAAGGTAGATTTCAAAAGACTTTCCATGGCAAAGAGAAGAAGTCTGTAGGTTACTGAGTAGCAGAATGACCTGTTCAGATCTGTGCTTGAGGAATATCCCTTTGGAGCTCAATGGAGAAAATCGAGAGATCTGAGTCAGGGAGACCAATGAGGAGGCGAGCACAACAGTCCAGCTGTGAGGTGGTAGTTGTGTGAGGAAAGAGAAGAGGTCATATGCCAGAGATAGAGGTAAAATCGACAAGACGTGGAAAAACTGATCATACAATATGGCTATTGAGGGAGAATGAGGAATTGAGGTTGAGTCATAGGTTGCAAAACTGAGTGACCAAAAGGATGGTGGGAAGTTCAGAAGAGGGATGGATTTGGGGGAAGAGATTATGGGGCATGTCATGGGTAGTCATATACTGAAAATGAGACAGATGGGGCACCAGTGAACTGCTAGGCCTCTTCAAAGTATTCAAAGACCTTAGGAAAAGTCTCTTATAATTTAAGAAAAACCAAAGACAAGAGCACCTAGGTGGCACAGTGGATAGAGTGCTGGGCCTGGAGTCGGAAAGACTAATCTTCATAAGTTCAAATCTGGCCTCAGACACTTACTAGCTGTGTGACCCTGGGTAAGTCACTTAACCCTGTTTGCCTCAGTTTCCTTATCTGGAAAATGAGCTGGAGAAGGAAATGGCAAACCTCCAGGGGTGGAAGTTTGACCTGAGAGAAGTGCAAATCCCTCCAGGCCAACTTTTCAGAATCAATAAACAACAAGCCCTGTGGTTGGGCTAGGTTGGGAGGCAGACCGGTCTCCTGAACTTTCACCTCATGAACACTGTTGGGGGGGGGGGTCTGACGGCTAAGCAGGAGAAGAATGAAGGACTTCCTCTATCAAGGGACACCAAACACAGTTGTGCTGACCAGGGGAAGTCCCGGGCTTCAGCTGAGGGGAAAAGGAGTTAACACATGCCTAGTGAGTATGGTAACAGAGGGACGAACAGAGGGACGGGGACCCTGCTGGCTGGGGGCACTTGCAGGACAGCAGAGTCCCTGGTTTCAGTTCCAGGGCAGAGAGGACAGTTACAGTTTGCAGCCACCAGAGGGACCACAGGGAGCAAGAGTGCTCGCAGGGCAGTGTGGCTAGAGGCCCTACTAGCAGCTTAGAGGCGTGGCCAAAGTTGGGCCCTGGGACAGAGCTCCAAAAATAACAGATGAAGGACATGTGGTTTGGGGCATTATTCACCACACCTTGGGACTAGAACTTGACTATAATAATAAGCTGCTGAAAACAAAATAAAAATTAAAAATGAGTAAAAGAGAAAGAACCCAACCACACATAGCTACTATGGGGATAGAGAAGATCTGGGTTCATGTTCACAGGAATATAGCATAGCTAGAAAAAAAAATTACTCTTTCTTCAATGAGAAACATCAAACTGTCACATGCCCAAAAAGAGATCTTTAAAGAACTTAAAAAGGACTTTAAAAATCAAATAAGAGATTGAGGAAAAATTGGGGGAAAAAAGAGCAATCCAAGAAAATTACGAAAAAAGTCAATCAACTGGAAATAGAGAATCAAAAACTTAAGAAAGAAAATAATTCCTTGAAAACTAGAAACACACTAAGAAATAATAAAACAAAATCAAAAGAATGAAAAAATAGAAAAGAATGTGAAATATCTCATCAGAAAAACAACTGATGCTGGAGAACAGGCCAAAGAGGGACATTATCAGAACAGCTGGACTACCTGAAAGTTATAATCAAAAAATGAATCTTGACACAGTATTACAAGAAATTATTAAGGAAAATTGTCTTTAAGTTCTAGAACAAGAAGGTAAAGCAGAAATAGAAAAAAAAAATCCACCAGTCAACACCTGAAAGAGATCCCAGGAAGAAAACTCACAGGAATATCATAGCCAAGTTTCAAAGCTCCCAGATTAAGGAGAAAATATTGCAAGCAACAAGAAAAAAAAACAATTTAAACATTGCAGAGCTATAATCAGGATTACATAAGACCTAGCAGCTACTATGCCAAAGGAACATAGGTCTTGGAACACTATTTTGTAGAGCAAAAGAGTTGGGGTTATGGCAAAGGATAACTTACCCAGCAAAGTTAAGTTTAACCCTGAATGGAAAAAAAAATGAATATTTAACAAACTGAAAGAATTTCAGGTATCTGTGTCAAAAAGAGCAGAACTTAATGGAAAATTTGACATATGAGATCCAGAGAAATATAAGATAAGCATTAAAGACTAATTATAAGGGACTCAATAGGGTCAAATTGTTACTTTTCATATGCAAAAATGTTATTAGTATTCTTATGACTGTCATCATCATTATTTGAGTAGTTTAAAAAAAGGTTTGGCCTAAGCTGTGTATGATTGGGTGATTCTAAAAAAATAAAACTATGTAGGGAGAGATTAAAAGGAGTAATTATCTCATACAAATGAGGCATGAAAGGAAGAAGTGACAGAGAAGTAAATGGGGGAGGAGGGCTGGTAGTGTTGGAAACTTATTCTCATCAGAAATGAATTAAAGAGGGGGCAGCTAGGTGGTGCAGTGGATAGAGCACCGGCCCTGAAGTCAGGAGGATCTGAGTTCAAATCCGGCCTCAGACCAAACACTTGACACTAGCTGTGTGACCCTGGGCAAGTCACTTAACCCCAATTGCCTTAAAAAAAAAAGAAATGAATTAAAGAAAGAACAACGTACACATCTAGACAGGTATAAAAGTCTTCTAAATCTGAAAGAAATAAGAGAGCAAAGGGGTATATGGTAGAGACTTCTAGAAGGGTGTGTAGATTAAGAATTAGGAAGGGGAGGAGATAAGGAAGAAACTCTTAGAAAGATAAATAACGGTGGAAGTGGGAGGAGAGGAAAAGGAGGGATCCTTCCAGACGTGGGTAGATTAAGGAATTAGAGGGCAAGGTAGATGAGGGCGGATAAGGTAAATAGGGTAAGGATAGTTAGGAAAAATAGGATACAGGGAAATACACAAGTAATTATAACTTAGAATGTGAATGAGATGAATTTACCCATAAACAGGAACAGATAGCAGAATAGATTAAAAATCTGAATTCAACAACATGTTGATTTCAGGCAACACAATAAAAATAAGATACAGTGATAAAATAAAGGGCTGGAGAAGAATTCATTATGTAAAAAAGGCAGGCGTAATAACTATGATAACAAAATTAAAGCTAAAATAGATTTAATTAAAAGAGAAAAATAGGGAAACTACACTATGCGTTACCAATATTATTCAATGTTGTCTTAGACCATTTAAAATAACTACGACATATAAAATATCTTGAGAGTATACCTGCCAAAACAGAAACAGGAAAGACACGAAACATAAAACACACTTTATACAAATGAAGTCAGATTTAAAATTGGAGAAATATTCATTGTTCATGGGTAGGAAAACCAATATAACAAAAAATGACAATTTTCCTAACCAATCTATTCAAAGCCATCTCAATTACTAAAAATTATTTTACTGAGTTAGAAAAAAATAATAAAATTTATCTGAAAGAACAAAAGGTCAAGAATTTCAAAGAAACTGAGAGAAAAAAATGTAAAGGAAGGAGATTCCGCAGTATCAGACCTTAAACTATATTATAAGATAAGAACATTACTGAAGTGTACAATTGACAATTTCTATTATTCTAAACTAAAATATTTTCTATAAATAAAGCCAGTGGAACCAAGATTAGAAGGAAAGCAGAAAATTGGAGGAAAAAAAACTTTCACAGGCAATCCGTCAGAAAGGATATATGTTGGAATACTGCTGTAATATAAGAAATGATGAGCTAGTTGATTTAGAAAAACATGGAAAGACTTGGACCTATGAAAAAAGATGCTATCCACCTTCAGAGAAAGAGATGACACATAGAAATATGCAGAGTATGGTTTTACATATACGTATAGGTGTGTGTACAGGTATATTTATGTGTATGTTTACAGACATGTATGCATATGTATATAAAAGACAATAATATCACAGGTTTGGGATAGCTGTAATTAGCATTTGTAGAGAGTGTAGCCATAGGGATAAAATCACAGATCCAAAGTTATTACAATTGCATTGTCTTTGGGGCCTTAACTACAGATGTGTAATAACTTTACCAGGGAATCTTGCACGACAGGGATAGCCCTTAAGATAAAATATATTATATGACATTGGCTTATTTCCTGTGAAGGCAATGGTGGAGCATGTTCTGTTTAAAAAAAAAATCATCATAGATCCAAAGTCAAGTCAACAAGAATTTATTAAGTACCTCCGGTGTGCCTGAACATTATGCCTTCTCTTTTAGGCTTTATGTAAGGTATGAGTATCCAATAAATGGCTCACATTGCAAATCCTGTTTAATCATGACAGCATCTATAGGAACGTAAGGCTTACCTTGTGTGTGTTAGGGGGATACAATCAATTTTATAACAAAAACATTTTGATTCTGAAATGCTAGTTCAGACAGTGTTGCTAGGGTTCAAATAAGAAATAGGGAAGCAGAATGGTGAGGTACGAGGAAGATCTGAGTCCAAATCCAGCCTAGCTGCATGGCCACCGGTAATGTAACCTCTGTCTGCCTCAGTTTCTTCTATTGTAACATGGGGATAATAGTGTCTCAGCGTTGTTGTGAGGATCAAATAAGATGATACTGCAAAGCACTTAGCACAGTGCTGGCACACAGTAGGCACTTATATAAATGCTAGCTATGATTATTATAAGAAGCTAGAGATCTTCGCATTACTATTCAAACTCTTTGCTAGTGACTATGATCTTGCCTGAATTTAGGGAAGCTGCTCCTGGACAAAAGACACAGTTGATAGGTTAGGCTCATACATGAAGCATGAAGTGTAGCCAATTTGGTCACTATCATTACTCTAGCTACTAAACGGATATTCCTAAAGCAACGGTCTGAACACATTGATTTTCACACACAAGGCACTTCAGTGCCTTCTAATGGCCCTAGGACCAAATACAAACTTGTGCTTAGCAGGTGAATCCCTCATAATCTGGCTCTAGCCTACCTTTCTCAACTGCCTGTACCTACTTCCCTTCACAAAGTCCAGGTTCTGGCCCAAGCAGCCTGCTTACTGCCGTCCGTATACAACATTCCATTCTCCTGTCTCTATGCTCTGGTGAGGCTGTCCCTCTTGTCAAGCTCTCCCTTCTATGTTTCACCTCCTGGAATCCCTAGCTCCCTTCAAAGCTTGGCTCCAGCAGCACTTCCTACACAAGCCTTTCCCCCAGTTTTTAGTTCTCTCTGTTCTGTTTCCTCTCCTCTCCTGCACAAATTATGGATTCACTCATCTGAGTCCATGTTAGCTTGCCCCATCCCCAGTAGAAAGGAAACTCCTGGAGGGCAGGGACTGATGCATCTTTTTTTACATTCCCAGTGACCAGGGCAGTGCCTGGACATAGTGGGCACTTAATAAATGCTTGTTGGGGCAGCTATATGGAGCAGTGGATAGAGCTCTTGGCCTTGGAGTCCTGAGGACCTAAGCTCAAATCCAGCCTCAGACACATAACATTTACTAGCTATGTGACCTTGGGCAAGTCACTTAACCCCACTGCCTAGCCAAAAAAAATGTTTTTAAAAAAAGAAAATTTAATAAATGCTTGCTGACTTTCTGAGCTCTACACCTTCCAGCTGCTGTTGCATGGCTTTCCCACCTCAACTCCCACACTTCTTTAACAAGTTTTCCTCCCACCTTCACCCGGCTTCTGTCCCCATGCATCCTCCTGCTCTTTCAGAGGCTCCCAAGACACCTCCTGGTCACCAAATGCAAAGGTCTTTCTTCCAGTGCCCCATTTCTCCTGCATCTGATGACACTGATGAGCACTCCCTACACCTGCATATGCTAATTCTTTCCCCTAGGCTGCAGACACTTCTCCTTTCAGTACTCCTCTGACTCCTCCCATTCTTCACACGTGGGGAGTGAAAGTGAACTTTGTCACTCACCCGGAGGCGCGGGGCTCCACCGCCACCTCCTCTCACAACATTCCAGGCCTTCTCCGGGGCACAGTCTGCCCTGCTTGAAGGGGGAGGGGAGGGCACTCCCAGAAGAGGGAATCCCTCCTCACCAGTTTCTCCTAACATCGAGCCTTTTCCCCACTGGCCCGCGCTTCCGAGTTTCCTGCTCTCTAGGGACCTTCCAATTCTAAATCGATAAAGCCTGACCAGGCTTCAGCCCCAGAGATCGCACTAGGGCCTGGAAGTGCCTCGAGGCAGGGATTCTTTCCCCGGTCTAGTTCTTTTACCGCTACTGGCCGGCACCCAGCAGGTGCTACACAAACTCAGGGTGGCTGAACACCAACGATCCCTCGATCCTATAACTCATCCGCACCTAGCGCCTTAAGGTTTGCAGCAACCCCGTTAAATGAGGATTGTTATTAGACCCATTCTGCGGGTGAGAACACTGAGTCGGGTAGGGTCAGTGACTCGCGCAGGTTCACTTGGCAACGCCGAGATTGGAAGCGGTGGGGCCTCCGCGGCTCTATCCACGCAGGCACGCGGACACCCACAGGGCCTCAGTCCGCCTCGCTCCCCCTCCTCAGCCCCTCCCCCCGCCCCGGGGCCGGCGCGGCTTACCCGCCGCGTAGGTGCGGGCCGCGGGCAGCCAGGGGCAGCGGCGGAGCACAGAAGGCCCGCGGAGCAGCAGCGTAGACAGAGATGCCATAGCGCACAAGCTCCCACACACACAGTCACGGTCACGATGCGCACACCGCCTCTCTGACTAGAGGAATCTAGGCCGTGACTCCGCCCCGCGTCTCTTACTCAGACCAATCAGGGGCCAGGCCGAGAACCGCCCCCTCAATGCCATCGCGAGATCTCCCTCAATCCTAGAAGGGGGGGAGGAAGGAGGCGGGTTAGCCAGCCCCGCCCCCTTGGCAAAGGTGCGGGTTTCTTGGCTTCGCACTGTCAGGCTCTGGACCCGGTTCTAAAGCTGCCAGGGGCCTCCGAGGCGTCCGCTCCAGTCCCCTTATTTTGCAGACAAGGGAACCGAGCCCCAGAGACGGGGAACAACTGCTCAAGGTCACCCTGCTGGGAAACTAGCAGAGATGGGATTTGGACCAGGTCCTTCCGACTTGCCCAACGTTCCAGAAAGAGCTCCTAATAACTGGGCAAGCGTTAGAATTCAGATTACCCAATGCCCTGTGCAGTGCACCTGTCCTTGCCTGTGATGCCCCAGGGCAAAGTGCGCAAGAGGCTGCAGTTTTCTAAAGTCAGAGTAAACACCTCTGTCCATAGACTTCAAAATGAGAGGGGGAAACATGTGATGTCTTTCCTTCCTTCTTTCCTTCCTTCTTTCCTTCCTTCCTTCCTTCCTTCCTTCCTTCCTTCCTTCCTTCCTTCCTTCCTTCCTTCCTTCCTTCCTTCCTTCCTTCCTTCCTTCCTTCCTTCCTTCCTTCCTTCCTCCCTCCTTCCTCTTCCTTCCTTCCTTCCTTCCTTCCTTTCCTTCCTCCCTCCCTATCTCCCTTCCTTCCTTCCTTCCCTCCCTCCTCTTTCTCTTTCTTTCTTTCTTTCTTTCTTTCTTTCTTTCTTTCTTTCTTTCTTTCTTTCTTTCTTTCTTTCTTTCTTTCTTTCTTTCTTTCTCTCTCTTTCTGCCTGCCTCCCTTCCTTCCTTTCAACTTTTCTTCCACAAAATGACTGATATGAAAGTGTGTTTTACATGATTGCATGTGTATAACCTATATCAGATTGCTTACTGTCCCAGGGAAGGGGAAAGAGAGGGAGACAGGCATTGAATTTGAAACTCAAACTCTAAAATCAATATTAAAAATTGCTTTTACATGTAATTGGGAAAAATACGATATAATTATTATTTTTTAAGACAAGATGATTTATTATAAAGTAGAAAAACACTTATTTTGGGACACATGCTAAGATTCATCCTGTTTTTCTCCAAATCATTAAGCATGTTAATAACTCTTCTGTTCTTTGTTTTTTGGGGGGGATTTAATTTTATTAATTTATTTTGATTTATCAATAATCACTTCCATATGCTTTTGAGTTTAAAATTTTTCTCCCCCCTTCCTCCCCACCACCCTCCCCAAGATGGCTCACAATCTGATATAGGCTATACATTTACATTCCCATTAAACATATTTTCACATTAGTGGTGTTGTAAGTAAAAATTAAAACCAATAGGAGGAACCATCAGAAAGAGGAAACAAAACTCAACAGAAGAGAAAAAAATAGCAATTCAACTTTCGTAGTTCTTTCTTTGGATGTGGATAGCATTTTCCATGACGAGGCCTCTGGAGATGTCTTAGATCCTTGTATTGCTGGGAAGGGTTAAGTTTATCAATATTAGTCATTGCACAACGTGGCTGTTATTGTGTACAATGTTCTCCTGGTTCTGCTCATTTCACTCAGCATCAGACCATACAAGTCTTTCCAGGTTTTTCTGAAGTTAGCCTGTTCATCATTTCTTATAGCACAATAGTATTCTATTACTATTACATTCATTCACGTACCACAACTTGCTCAGCCATTCCCCAATTGATGGGCATCCTCTCAATTTCCAATTCTTTGCCACCACAAAAAGAGTTGCTATGAATATTTTTTTTACATGTGGGTCCTTTTCCCATTTGTAAAAATACAATATTATTTTTTAAAAAGACAATATAGAGAGGAGGTTTCAGCTCCAATATGGAGATGTCAAGTATTCTTTAGGGTAAGAGGACAAAGTAGATGCTAACATACCTCCTTTAGTGCCATTTCAAATGATAAAACAATTTCTGTTTCTGAGGCTGAGCCATGTGGCAGTGCGAAGGACTTTGGTAGTGAGAATCTGATTTACCAGGTCTTAAATAACTGTGACCACTTAAGAAGCAATGGCTGTGGCATAGGCAGGCCATGCTTTTACATGGGTTGTTCTTCCCTAACTGATGGTTTCAGGGGCTGAGCTGGAAGAAGGGTGGTGGTATGGGAAACATTACTATTCTCAGAGTTCTTGAACTTAACTTTCCCATCCATGGGAAATGGTCAACAATTGTTATAGAGGTGGGGGGGGGGAAGATGATTAAGGGAGATGGCTGAGCTGGAAGCAGCACCAGTGGTCTGTGGGCCATTGTTGTTCCCAGGACTCTTGGGCAAAGGGGGCCTGAGGATGAATCAGAGATAAAAGAGCTCAGGCAGGAAAACCATATGCCCTGATGCCCAGTATTTACCACTGTCTCTCTTCCTGAAAAGAAACCAAATATTTCACAGGACTTATAGCTGGAAAGAATCTGAGATTATCCAACCCTATGTCCTCATTTGAAAAATGAACATGCTGAAGATAGAGTAGGAGTTTTTTCTGTCACAAATTGTTTATTACCATACTTTAATCTTCCACAGGGCTTAACCCACTGTTGTATATACAGTGGGCGTGTGCTAATTAAATGATCTTCTTCTATGATCACAGATTGCATCTCCTAATTTCACATACCAGGTCATAAAGCAGACTTGTTGAGAGAATGTGGATTAATTAGTAAAAAACCTATCAACAATTTTTGGGGAAAAGAAAACCTCAGCAACGCAACTAATTTCCTATTTGCTGTGGTCAGTAGTAGTATCTTGGTTTATAAAAAGGGCAGTTACTTTGTGTATTTGAAAGGTTCTGAGAGAGAAGCTCATAGGTCATGTTAGCCAGTCTCCTCTTTTTATAGATAGGGAATTAAGGTACGGAGGAGGTGTTACTTGTCCTGTCACAGAAGTATTAATTTGTTGTTGTTCAGTCATTTTCAGCTGCGTTTGCTTCTTTGTAACTCCTTTTGGGGTTTTCTTGGCAAGGATACTGAAGTGGTTTGCATTTCCTTCTCCAGCTCATTTTGCAGATGAGGAAACTGAGGCAAACAGGGTTAAGTGACTTGCCCAGGGTCTCACAGCTAGTGAATGTCTGAGGCCAGATTTGAACCCAGGAAGTTGAGTCTTTCTGATTGGAGGCACAGAGCTTTACCCACCGAGACACCCAGCTGTCCAAGTATTAATTAGCAGAGCCATACTAATCCTAGGTCAGCTGCCTTAAAAGCTGGCACTCTGTTCACCTATGTGTTTTGGATGGATATCAATCACTGAGATTGGGGTGTGTGTCTTTTTTTGGTATGTTTTATTTATTTTTCAATTAACAACCATGAAAAAGATGGATTGATCAAGATAATATGCAAAGCATTTCATATACTTTAAGTTATTATATAAATGCTGTTATTTTTTGTTTGTATCTCTAATAAATAGCACATGCTAGGTAGTTAAAATTTGTGTAGGAAGGGAGGCAGGCAGGATAAAAACATGATCACATCCCTCCCTCTGATCACTCACCCCCCTTCATTTTGAAGAAGCCTATAGAAAAGTTATTTGCTTTGGCTTTTGGGAAGATCCAGGCAATGAGACTCTTGTAGCTTCTTAGGCACTTTGCCCTGATTCAAAGAGGTATCACATAATCTAGTTTTCTAATCCCTGCTCAGTTATAAATTCTGTAACCTTGGACAAGTCAGAAGGACCTGAGTTCCAATAACATCTCTGCTACTTCACTTAGCAGGATGACCTTGGACAAATTGTTCCCTCTCTCTGGGCCTAGATTTCCTTGCATATAAAATGAGGAGGAGGTAGGGGGTAGTTAGTCTCTTATGGTCCCTTCTAGCTTTATTTCTATGCTCTTTCTATGTTAATATCTCTAAGATGCCTTCCAATTATAAATCAATGATCCTGAGGCCAGTGCCCCAGCAACTGAAAAGAAAATGAAACCTTTGGAACTAGCAAGCATAATTAAGGTAAACACATTTGTAGATCTTTCCAAAGAGAAGGAATTTTCTGTAGTTATGATGTGAAGAGAGCACACGGTGCCCTAAGGGTTAAAAAGAAATCAAGGGCTGCTTTGTGAACACCCTCCTAAGGATCCTGTAACTTGAGTGTCCCAAAGTCCTTTTTCCTCTTGAAATACCATAAAACTTCTCCGTATCTGGTAAGACCAAAAGAATTGGTTTTTTTCTCCCTTATCCTATGTTCCTGTCATAAAATTCCTCCTTATCTTGTAAGCAACCATCTCCCCCAGCCTGTGTCATAAATTCTTCCTCATCCTAAATCTTCAACCACCATAAAACCTTAAAACTATGTCATCCTGAACTGTCTATACAAGCCTGGTCCTCCCAAATATCAGGGTCATTAATTAGCTACTTGCTAAGGAGGCCTGTGTGCTTCACTTGATAAAGATCCCAGTGGCTACAGAGACTAAGTGAATTCTTTCACACTCCAACCACTCTCCTGAATCTGACCTCAACAGATAAGAGTTCAGGCCCGGAGTCAGGAGGACTTGAGTTCGAATTTGGCCTCAGACATTTATCGCTTGTGTGATCCTGGGCCAGGCACTTCACTGTTTGCCTCTGTTTCCTCATGGAGAAGGAAATGGCAAACCACTCCAGTATCTTTGCCAAGAAAACTCCAAATGGGGTCAAGAAGAATTGGACAAGCCCGAAAAACGACTGAATAACAACTGGGATTACGCAACAGGTTCAGAGTCTTCAGGTAGGAGGGCCTTGGGCACAACAGCGCAGTTTGTTTGGAGCATGGTCTTACATGAATATCTTAAGCAAATGTGACTCCCCAAGTTCTCCAGTTAGGCATATGAGAACTCCTCTACCGCTCTGTAGATGGTCTTGGACAGTTGCTGTAGCTTTAAAAAAAAACCCAACAAAAAACCAACACCTTCACCCTTTGTCCAACCCGGCTAAGAGTCTTTGCTAATTTAGCTGGGCTGGTCTTGAGACAACAGACAAACAGCTCTCCTCCGGGCGCTTTTTGGGGGCCCTTCCAGTCTGGTAGCAGCTTCTGGAGCTGGTCATCTGGCATGGCCTTTCAGAGAACTCCAGGGTCACCTTCTAGCCGCTGAAGGCCTTGGGGAGGACCAGGTTTAGTGGACACCAGCAAGAACACAGGAAAGATCAATGCAGAATTAGCTTTATTCGAGTTGTTCTTTTCCTCCCGGGGGGAGAGGTAGGGGACAGCTGGGACAATCTTCCCATTCAGTGTAATTAGGCGCCTCCACACCCCTTACAACCTGCAGGCCCCTGCCTGCTCCTGGCTGTCTCAGAGCCTTGGTCCCAGCCCCTTCGCTGCCTGGAGTAGGCGATTCCGGGATACGGACAACGGGCTGGGGGTTGGGGGTTGGGCGTCGCGCTGAGTAATTGACAAGGGCCAGGCCTCCAGCAGAGTCCGGGCAGGGTCGGGACTGAGCTGGAACTCCAACTCTGGCACGAGGAGCGATCTGGACCCTAGCCTTAGACGGGTGGGAGGTGAGACCCGAAAGGGTGACTGAGCACGCGTGGGTCAAATTGCACTTGCAGAGACAGGGAGCGAACCGCGCCTGAGTCCAGGCTGTGGGTTAGAATTGGGGCCGAGAAGGAGCCTGGGAAGGGGTGAGAGCCGAACCCGAAGGTGCTGGCCAGGAGAGAGACCCGGGTGAGGGCGGAACCCCGAGGGAGGGCTGAGGACCTGGGGCGTGGCCCGGGCTGGAGGAGGCAGGGCTAGGGCTGGGGCCTGGGCGGAGAATGGGTGGTACCAGGTTAAAGCCCGGGAGAAGCAGGAAAGGATTGGGTATTGGGGGGCCGACCGGGGCCGGGATCGGACCTGGGGAGGGAGGACTTGAAGAGGGGTTGGAGGAGGGCACTGGATGGGAGAGGGGTGGGGTCAGACTGGACCCTGGAAATGGTAAAATGGGGACACGATGGAGAGGCAAATGGCAAACCACCCCAGTACCTGCCGAGAAAACCCCACTGCTGAAAGACCACACAAGTGCAGTTGTAGACAGGGCGCGAGAGGGGGCGGAGTTAGAATGTGGGCGGGGAGAGGGAGGAGTTAGAGGAGGCTCTGGTGGGGAGGGGGTTTATTGAGGGGGCCGGAGGTGGGGCCACGATTGGAGAAGCGAAGTGATTAGAGCGGAGGCCGAAGGCCGGGCCCTGATTGGAGGAGGGGCGGAGTTAGGGCTGAGCTCTGGCTGGCCCGTCCAAAGCGGAAGGGGGGGAGGGTCAGAGCGGAGGCGGAGCCGGACGCGAGCAGGGGCGGGACCAGAGGAGCGTGGGTGGGAAGGGGCGGGGTCATAGCGTCGGGACGGAGGCGGTGGCGGAGGCGGCGGAGGAGGCGGAGGCAGCGGCGGAGTGTCCCGGGCCAGAGGCAAGCTGCTGTCGAGTAGATCTCCGGAGCTTCGCTACCCCGCCGGAGCGGAGCGCGGCCGGGCGAGGCGCATGGAGAAGGGCGGCGGCAAAGGCGGGCCTTCCTCGTCGAGCCCCGTCGTGGTGGTGGTCGGCGGCGGTATAGCGGGGCTCGGGGCGGCGCAGCGGCTCTGCCGGCAGTCGGGATTCCGGAATCTGCGGCTCCTGGAGGCCACTGACCGCTGCGGGGGCCGCATCCGCTCGCAGTCCGCCTTCGGTAACCTACGCCCCCACACCCGCCCCAGAGCCCCTCTCCTCAGGCCAGTGAGACCCCCGCCCGCCGCTTGTGGTAGAAACCAGGACGCTGAACCAGGGGGTCCCCGAGGTGGGGGGACCCGATACTCCTTGACCCTGGTCATCAGAAAAGGTCACAGGACGAAGCCCCTTAGAGGTCATCTAGTGCAGCCCCCTGACCACAGGGTGACAGGGGGGCCCGTGGCCCTCGATTTAGAGCTGGAAAGGACCTTGGCAATCACGTAGTCCAGCCCTTCTCACCGAGGAGGAAACTGAGGCCTAGACAGGGGAAGCGACCTGCTCGACATCCCGTGGGGAGGGGCAGAGCCTAGATCGCCCCGTGGTGAGAAGGGAGTGGGGATATCTTGGGGAGGTTGAACAGTCAGAGAGCAGAGAAGGAAGGTCAAGTTCAGCAGGGAGGGGAAGGCGGAAAAGCATCAAGATGATGAACTTTGTTCCCCCCTTCCTTCCACTCCTTCAGGTGGTGTGATTGAGATTGGGGCGCACTGGATTCATGGGCCCTCCAAGAACAACCCTGTCTTCCAGTTGGCTCTAGAGTATGGCCTATTGGGTGAGAAAGAGAAGTCGGAGGAAAATCAGCTGATTGAAATTGGTGGCCACCCTGGTCTGCCCTCTCTGTCCCTTTCCAGCTCTGGCAAAAATGTGAATCTCAAGTTGGTAGAAGATGTGTCTAATCTGTTTTATACTCTGTTAGACCAAACACGTGAGTTCCTTCATATGGCAGAGACCCCTGTCCCCAGCGTGGGGGAATACCTGAAGAAGGAGATTGCTCGGCACATGGTTGATTGGACAGAAGATGAAGCAACCAAGAACCTTAAACTGGCCATCATGAACACCTTCTTCAACCTTGAGTGCTGTGTGAGTGGGAGCCACAGTATGGATTTGGTTGCCCTCGGATCCTTTGGGGAATACTGCACATTGCCAGGGCAAGATTGTACCTTTTCTGAGTAAGTAGATTCCATTTCATAGTATGCACCCAAAGGTAGTTGTAACTTTGGCCTGAAGAATTCATTTATAGTGGTTTGACCCAATTGAGGATACCCTGTCACTCATAGCGTTAGGATGAACACCAGCTTTTGATTCTAGTTTTCCAGAGAAAATGCTGATAATAGGGGTAGAGAAGATTTTAGAATGAGTCACATTTCTATTTGTCTGTTCCTGAGCATTGCTCTTGCCATCCTCACCCCCATTCCTCCAAAGAAGCTATTTTTCCCCCCCTTGGCCAGTCAGTTCTTGAGGTTTCACTAAGGTAAAAGGGAAAGAGCTTGCAGATTTGCTTAATCTCAGGAGAAAATAATTAAAGGAAGGAGAAGCATTTTTTGACATGGTATCCTGTGATTCTCCCGAAGATTGAACCACTTTGGGGAGCCAATATTTTATCTTTTGCCTGGGTGGGGAGGGGTGTGTGTGTGTGTGTGTGTGTGTGTGTGTCTCCTGTTAAGTGCAGTAACCTGACTTCTTTTGGCCGTATGATGGGTTCTGTTGCCCAGGAATGAGGATGATAGATCTAGTGTGAATAGACCCAGAAGTTAGGTTGTTTAGAAAACCTCAGGAGTTGGTTTTTCTTTTCTCTGTGTTAGAGCTTGCTGAAACAGCTCCTACATCAGGTTTTTTTTTTCCGAGTTGGAAAGAGTTTCTGTATAATATTTTTTTTCTGTTTACTGATACTTCCTGTTATATTACATTCATTTTTGAACCAGCCCTTCACCTCCCCTTGCGTGGCAAGCCTTTTCTTGTAACATGTGTTTAAGAGATAAAAGAAAGAAGCAATTTAGTACAAGCAGCCAATCAATGACTCAATCTTGTCTGACACTATATACAGTATTCCCACCCCAGAGTTCCCTACCTCTGCAATGAAGGGAGCATTTGCTCAACTCTTCCAGAGCCAAGCTTGGGCATTACAATTACACGGTTTTGTTTTATTGGAACAATTTTTAGAATGAGTTTCGGCCATCTGGCTCTTCTGAAAAATATTCTGACTTGTGTCGTAACTCTCCTAGGGGATATGAAGGCCTTACAAACTGCATAATGACTTCTTTGCCGAAAGATGTTATACTGTTTAACAAACCAGTGAAGACCATTCACTGGAATGGCTCCTACAGACAAGAAAATTTTCCAGGAGAGACATTTCCAGTACTAGTGGAATGTGAAGGAGGAGAGAAGTTCCCAGCACATCATGTTATAGTTACTATACCCTTAGGTAAACATTTTTTCCTCTTTTTTCTTGCTACATTTTTAATCCGAACTCATCTAATAGCTGTAGCCTCTTGTGTCTCTACAACCCTATCTTAAAGATGTGTGTCTTATTTCATTTTTGCTGTTAGTTAATAAGCTAATTTTAATTTCAACAGTGTCTTCATTCCTATTTGTATAGCCTTTTACCATTTGCAAAGTGTTTTCCTCCAAATAGCCCTATGAACTAGGTATTACCATGCCTGTATTACTAAGGAGGAAACAGAGGCTTTGTTAAATTAAGCACCTTGCTCAGGGTCACACAGCTAATAAGTGGCAGAACTGAGTTTCTAACCATGGTTTTCTGATTTCAATTCTAGTGCTTTTAAAAAAATCTATATTACTTTCCCTTCTCATTTCAGTCATATTCAACTCTTCTTGACCCCATTTGGGGTTTTCTTGGTAGGAATATTGGATTGGTTTTCCATTTCATTGTCCAGCTCATTTTCCAGATGCAGAAGCCGAGTAAGCAGGGTTCAATGACCTGCCCAGAGTCACACAGCTGGTAAGTGTCTGAGGCCAGATTTGAACTCACAAAGATGAGTCTTTCTGACTCCAGGCCCAGCACCCTATCTGCTGTGCCCCCAGCTGCTCTGCTTCTTAGTACAGAGAGAGAAACAGTGAGGCTTACTGGAAAGTGCTGGATAGGGAGGTAAGAACAACAAAATTGAAATCTTGCCTCTGATAACTGATGAGCACTAGTTACGTGACCCTGACCAAGTAATTAATCCCCTTTGGGCCTCCCTAGGCTGTAGCAATTTTGAACCACTGATGGATTTGAGCCAGAGAATAATGTGATGTGGTGGGGAAAGGGCTAGGTTGGGAGGGAGGGGACCACTTTCCACACATGCTGTGTGTGACCTTGGACAAATCACCTCATCTCTGTGGGCCTCAGTTTCTTTAGCTGTAATTCAAGGGATTTGACTAGCTGACCTGTAAGATTCCTTCTGACTTTAATCGGATGATCTGCTACATTATTGATAAGTTACAATCTACTTTGATGGAGGCAGTTCCCTTGGCTGAGGAAATCATATCCTTCATGTAGAAGACAAGGGTTAAATATTGAGAAAAATGCGATATATAAATAATTATTTCCGTTGTTTGAAATAAGGGTGAGACAACAGTGCAGTAGAAAGAGTACAGAACCGAAGAGTCAAAAGATTTGAGTTCAAATCCTGGTTCTCCCACTTCCTACGAATATGACCTTGGGTAAATCGCTTCACTTGCTCATCTATAAAATGGGGGTCGGACTTGGTGGCCCCTGGAGTCCCTTTCAGCTCTAATCTATGATCCTTTCTTCCTGTGACTTTTCTAGGCAGAAGAAACAAGGTGTCAGCCCTAAGCGAGAAGAAATCAAATGAGAAATTAAAACTGTAGTTTTTATTTTTATGCTTTTCTTAAGAAAATTCTTTCACTGAATAGTTTGAAAATTTGGTAAAATGTGGAATTGGGTGAATATGAGAGTTGAGAAGTTGTAGAAGACACGGGTGAAAGCTAAGAGGCCTGGAAAGAAGAAAAAGATGACTATTGAATTACCAGGCTGGGAGAGATAAGTGAGGATGCAGATAATACTGAAGCCACAAAACAAAACTGTAAATATCAGGCTTTGAAGGATTCATGTAACTGTGCAGCCCTGGCTTCCACCAGCAATGAGCCTACAGCCTCAGAGATGCAGAATCATCATAAAATGGCAGGTGTCAGAGGGACCTCCATGGGGTCCCAGCCTTGCTAGTATCCATGAGGAAGTCATCCAGCCAAAGAAAACAGCCCTCTTCTTTCTTTTGAGGCACACCCCTTTCAGCTGTTTGAAAACTGCTGAGTTTTCTCTTCTTCCTGCCTGGAGGCAGCTGGGTGGTGCAGTGGGTAGATTGCTGGGCCTGGAATGAGGAAGACCTGAGTTCAAATGCTATTTCAGACACTTATCAGCAGAGTGATCCTGAGCAAGCCACTTAATCTCTGTGTGCCTCAGTTTCCTTATTTGTTATTTGTGAAATGGGGATTATAATAGCCTTTACCTCCTGCTGTGAGGATTAAATGAGATAATACTTGTAAAGTACACAGCACATAGTAGGCACTTAATAAATGCTTGTTTTCTTCATTTCCTTTAAGGGATAGTATTATATAAATGGCAGCATCATTAGTAAGAGCATTTTAAGGTATACAGAGTGCTTTGCTTAATTGACTCATTTGAGTCTTAAAACAACCTTGTGAGGGAAGTACTCCAGGCATTATTATTGCCATATTACAGTTGAGGAAACTGAGGCTCGGATAAATTAACTTGCCTCTGTATGCTCAAAAGTAGAGTTTGACTCTGGGTCTCTCCTGATCCTGAGCCCAGCATTTTCCTTTCTGTAGCATGGCTTCTAGGCCCTGCATATCATTATTCTCTGGACTCATTTGGGTTTGTTAATGCCTCTTCTAAAATGGGACACCCAGAAGTAGACACAGTACAGCAGATGTGGGCTGTCCTGTTGGGGACGCAGTGGAACTCTCATCTATCTCAGTCTGAGATTCTGAAGATTCACCCAAGATTACTGTAGCTCTTGTGGCTGCCATGTCCCATATTAGTGCGTTCTGAGCTTGACATCCCCACAAGCCCTTGGGTTTTTTCATGTGAATTGGAGTGAGCTTGTCTAACTCAGTGTTCCCAGATTCTACACTTGTACATTTGATGTTAGGGTAAGAACTTCAATAGAGATTAATGTAATCCTACTATGATCCTTTTGGATTCCAGTTCTCTCTTCCAAGGTATTAACAGATATCTATCACTTAACTTTGCTGAGTCTTAGCTTTCTCACCTGTAAATGGAGATTATAATTCTTCCTTCTTTCTCTCCTAAGTGAGTTGCCCAGGGTCACACAGCTTGTAAGTGTCCGAGGTCGAATTTGTACTCAGGTCCTCCCGACTGCAGGGCAGGGGCTCTATCTACTTCATCACCTAGCTGCTCCCCCCCCCCATCATGATATTTTCAGTAAGGATTTTGATGAGGCTTACATGAAAGAATCTAAGTCATGTGCTTTTCAAGCCTTAAAACTCTCTATGAATGTCAACTGTTGTTAATGTTAGACTAGAGTAAGAAGTCACTTAAACACCTTTCTGTCTTCAGCTAAACAAAATCATTGATAGCCTAAAAATTTTAGACACCTTTCCATCATGGGAGTGCACATTTCACAGTTATTAAAACTCAGAGTCAGAAAAAGGGTCTATTCCAGGGGTGGGAAGCCTATGGCAGTGAGGCTACAGGTTTCCCACCCCTGGATTCATTCATTGTCCATATTTGAAAGACCCCTTTTCTTCCCCCTTTTGGCTTGAATACCGAAAAGATTTTGGACTAGTTGTACATGAGTTTTTAGAAGGATGCTTTCCTTCATAGAGTTAGTCATATCATCACAGGGCTTAGGGTTGAAATGGCCCTTGATGGGCATCTGGACTAACCTCCCTTTAACAAATGAGTGAATAGGCCCAGGCAAGTTCAGTGACTTAACCAAGGTCACAGAGCTAGTAAGTAGTAGAGTGGGAGCTATCAGAAGTCACTCTTTTTATTAGGTTAAATTCTTTCACTCAGCGGTCTTACTTGACTGGCATCGTCAGATTTTCCCGTTGTGAAGGGTCCTGGATTTTTGTGGGATTGAGATGATCTGAAAACTCTGTATGATCTCAGTGGACTTCATCATACCTCTGCTTATTGACAAAACAAAATCCATGCCTGTTCTTAGTGACATTATACATTAAACAGGGGAATTAAAGTGAAGGAGCTTTACTCTAGAAGGCTCCAGTTTAGGGGGGTGGGGGAGATGTATGTCTTGCTTTTGGAAATCTGATCTCCTAAGAAGATTTCCATAGGCATTTCAGGCTCCTTGGTAGTAACTGCTTCCACCTCACCTAGTTCTCCAGGTCAGCATCCTACCAGCTCCTTCTCTTTCCTGCTAGGCTACCCTCAAAACATCGGCTTGGTGAGAACTAGCCTAACCATTGGATTCAAAGCTGTGACATTTTTGTGCTTCTACCTAATTAGCAATTCACCCCACTACTTTCATTTTTACTCACACTCAGGTTCTGATCAATGATTGCCCAAACTGCTCTGATTTGATTTATTTCAGGTGTTCTCAAAGAGCAAATGAATACCTTATTCAGCCCACCACTACCCCGTAGGAAAATAGAAGTGATCAGGAGAATGGGCTTTGGAACCAACAATAAAATATTCCTGGAGTTTGAAGAACCTTTCTGGGAACCGGACTGCCAGCAAATCCAGGTGGTGTGGGAGGACACCTCGCCCTTGGTGGATGTCAGGGCTGAGCTCCAGGACATATGGTTCAAAAAGCTCATTGGCTTTTTAGTCCTGCCTCCTTTGGAGTAGGTATCGGTTTTTGTGTATCTGTTTGTTTTTGTTTTGAGACATTCCTCAGGACTGAATCATGAGTGGATGGTGATGTAGAAAATAGCAACCACTTTCCCGGCAATTTGGGGAGTTCACATCGAAGGGAAGTGACGTAAGGAATTTAGTCCTCATGCCCAACCTCTTACCTGGTTCAGAGCCCACCAAGAAGGAAAATAGGTCTACGTAAGTCCTCTTCCTCCTCCTCCTCCAAGACCTGGCCGAATTGAGTATTTGGGAGGGTAGGTAATATGTGAGGTATTGGAGTCCTGCTAGGTGCAGAGCATTACAGAGAAAATCAAACACACGGATGTTACCTACAAGGAGTTTGTAGTTTTGTTGTGAGGCAAGATTGGAGCACAGTGTAGTGAAAAGAGTTAGGGATTTGGAGTCATGGGTTGTTTTTGTTGTTCAGTCATGTCTGACTCTTCATGACCCCATTTGGGGTTTTCTTGGCGAAGACAGTGGAGTGGTTTGCAGTTTCCTTCTCCAGCTCATTTTCCATATAAGGAAACTAAGACAAACAGGGTGAAGTGACTTGCCCAGGGTCACACAGCTAGAAAGTGTCTGAGGCCAGATTGAATTCAGGAAGATGAGTCTTCCTGACTCTAGGTCCAGCATCACTGTATCACCTAGCAGCCCTTGTCCTTGGTTTTCCAAGCACTGTGGTGCCACTTAGCTCCCCTGGAGTCATGAGGCTTGGGTTCAGATCCAGCTTCTACTGCTTACTACTTTGGCAAACCATTTAATCTTTGGGCCTCAACTTCTTCATCTGTAAAATGAGGGTATTGCATTAGATGACCTGTGATGTCCCTCCTAAATGCACAGGTGATGAAAATAATAAACAAGATGGGGGCAGCTAGGTGGCGCAGTGGATAGAACACTGGCCCTGGAGTCAAGAGGACCTGAGTTCAAATATGACCTCAGACATATAACACGCACTAGCTGTGTGACCCTGGGCAAGTCACTTAACCCCAATTGCCTCACCAAAAAAAAGAAAAAAAATAATAAACAAGGTGACATTCATCAGGATCACATCAGAGAGTAGCAGTGCTCAGTCACATGATACACATGATACAGTTTGACATAGGCAGCATTATATGGGAAAGCTAAGGGGATAGGGTGTTGGATTTGGAGTCTGGAAGACATGGGTTCAAATCCTGTATCCTTTAATGTATAATGTGACATTATACAATTAAACCATATATTAAACCAGGGAAGAAAACCACTGTCATACAGTGTATTAGCAAAAGGCCCATCCTGCCCCTTCTCTGTGCCTTAGCTTCCAAGGACTGATCTACTAAGTTACAGGTTGTGATGACCTACCTTTGGGAGCCAAGGGTGTGTGTGTGAGTGTGTGAAAAGAGCTCTGATTTTGTGGTCTCTCTGCCAGCTCTCCAGAGTAGATCACAATCCATCCAGGATTTCATAGATTAATCTTTCAGAGTTGCCTGAGGCACAGAGATGTTAAGGGGTTCACATAGCTAGTAAGTATCAAGAAGCAGAATTCAAATCTGTGTCTTCTAGGCTCCATACTCAGCAGTTCTATCACATTGCCTTTATACCATGTACGATTATCTATATATTTGTGTATGTATATGTATGTGTGTGTGTTTGTGTGTGTGTAAATTTATATAAGTGATGATGATAATTTGGAGATTATTGTGAATGATTTAGAGGTTTGAAGATCTGTTTTGTGGGGAAGAATAAAGGATCCAAATTGGTATAGTGTGGTGAAAAAAGAAAAATGTTATCCTATTATAGCAAAAGAGACAAATAGCAAAGGAGACTTCAGCATAGCAGGACAGAATGAGTGAATGGAGGATGAACACAGTCCTTTGGTTGTTAAATGACTAAGTCAACAGGAGAAAAGTTAGGAGCTTTCTTCTTTAGACCCTGCTACAGGAGCTGGTACAAAGCTTGCCTTCCCATCGCACAGCATTATTGTCTCCAATTTCGCCCAGAGTGCTTCCCAGTATCCTGTGTGGCAGGAGATCAGGAGGCCAGGAAGGACTGCGGTTTGCTTGTGTCTTGCTTACCCAAACTACTTCCCATCCAGTGAATGCTCCTTTCTTTCTGTGCAGGTCCACGTATGTTCTCTGTGGGTTCATTGCTGGACTGGAATCAGAATTTATGGAAACACTTTCTGATGAGGAAGTGCTTTCATCTCTAACGCAAGTCTTAAGGAGAATAACAGGTACTCCTCCCTTATGTGGAAAGAAGGGACCTGGATTTTTTTTTGTTTGTCTGTCTTTTAGAATTTAGCAAAGCTAACATGGCAGAAGGAGCCTTTTGCTAATTCACTGTATGACGTGGTTTTCTTCCCTGGTAGTGTCTTTCATTTTGGAAAATGCCCAGTCTTTAAAATGAAAAGCAAATTGCAAACATACGGGGAGGGAGTGCTGTGTTAACCTGCTGCATCTCTGGGGTTCAGGAAATCCGCAGCTCTCCAGGCCTAGGAGTGTGGTCAGGTCCAGGTGGCACAGTGCCCCCTACACCAGAGGCTCTTACAGCTACGTCGCAGTTGGCAGCTCTGGAGAAGACATCGATGTGCTTGCCCAACCCCTTCCTGCAGACTTCTTAATCCCCCAGGTAAATATTTTTCCTTCTTGGACAATGAACTCTAACACCTTTGTTGATGTGCAGTCAGTCTCTTTTTAAAAATGTTTTATTGGTGCTTTACAAAACAGCATTGCTGTCACTTTCCAATGGTATCCTCACCACTTCCGTGCCACACCCTTATATCAAAAAGCTACAGTTAAGCAAAGCAAACCAACACATTGACCATGTCTGATATTGTATGTTAACAATTTCTAAGTGCTCAACTTAGGAACACTTTTATATTAAAAAACAAAAAAATCTTGGGCCTAAAAACAAGCAGTATAAGAAGATGAGGCTAGTACTCTGGCTCTGGGCCTCCTTTGGAGGAGGGAATGAGATTTTGTTTTTTAATTTAGAATCCATATACAGTGACTAGTTAAAACATTACCCATGGAGATGGTAGGTGGCCTCTGTCATGTAGATGAGTGAAGCTGGCTAGTTCCTGGTGCCCAGAAGCATATGACCCTGTGCCTTTGCCTTGTTGGAGAGAGGGACAGATGGGAGTGTGTTCTTGCTGTTACGAAATAGAATTCAGAATGCATTTTTCAATAGGAATAGTCTTATAAGCGAAGGATCAACGATTTCAAGCAGGAAAGGAACTTGCAGTTGATCTTATTTTGCAGTTGAGGAACCAAAAAGTTTAAGGAACCTGAGGTAGGTTACATAGGTCAAAAGTGGCAGAGCAGGATTCGGATTTAGAGCCTCTGGCTCCAAATCCATTTCTTTCCCCTGGACTAGTCCTACAGACTGGTAGGTAGGAAAGGAAGGCGGGAATGAAATCGTGTTCTTCTTAGATACAGTATAGCTGAAATTGCTTTTTGAATCCTTACCTAAGAACATGACCATCCTTTATAACACTGGCAAAAAATTCATTCAACAAATAAAAAGTTATCATTATGTGCAAAAAGCACCATGATAGGCACTGGAGGTATAAAGCTTTTTTTTTTTTAATGACACTGTGCCTCAAGGAGCTTTCTCCTTGGGATGAGGGTGTGGGGAGTGTGTGACAGAAGGTGAAGTACAGTATCTAAGTACAATACAAGGTAGGATGTATTGGGGGGTGAAAGAGAGATCTTGACAAAAGGTTCTAGGAAAGTTTGAGGTGAAAGAGAAAACTTTGGTAAGAGAGCAGTGTGAGGGCTTCATGGAGGAGGTGGCACCTGAACTGGGCCTGGGAAGAAAAAGAGCAGGATTCTGAAAGGCAGAGGCGGGGGGGGCATTCTAGGATTGGGGGATGGCCGAGGTAAAGGCATGGAGGCAGGAGGTGCCACATCCCTTGGAGTGAATGGCTAGTAGCACTGTGGGGTGCTACATATAGATGTCATGAAATGGAAACAATTGAGTTTAGGGCAGGTAGGTGGCAAAGTGGATAGAGCTCCAGCCTTGAAGTCAGGAGGACCTGAGTTCAGATCTGGTCTCAGACACACAACGCACAACACATACTAGCTGTGTGACCCTGGGCAAGTCATTTAACCCAATTTCCTAGCAAAAAACAAACAAACAAAAGAACAAAAAAAAAGAAATAATTGAGTTCTCAAACACTGACTTACAAATGAACTTTGAAAACACCACTCCTAATTCGGAGTGCCTCCAATACAAATGTATTTGCCCAGGGAACACAGAGGCATACGTAATGAGAAGAATTAGGAATTAGCACATTCATTTGAATTAGGAAACTTACTATGTGCATGGGTAAATATTTTTAGGATTTATTAGTGTGAGATCATTGATGCAAAGAACCAATGCGTCCCATGCTTTCAGTGGTACTGATGGTCAGTTTTGTGAGCATTTAGAATGATTAGCGAATTTAGATTTCCAGACCCTTCCTTTCAATCATCAGATGCACAGAGGAAATAAGAGGGATAAGTCCAGCCTAATCACCCTATTCATTGGAATGGTGAGGGCTTTGGTAGAGGACAGCTAAAACTATTAATGAATCGCAAGCATTTATTAAGTACTTGCTGGACTTAGGCCTTGTGCATAGCTCTGGAGATACAAAGACACCAGTGAAATAGTCCCTGCCACATTCTCTAGGGAAAGGCAGAATAGTGTAGTGGAGAGAGGAAATGCTGATAAGTGTCATGCATTTGCTTTCTCTCTCAATGGCAGCATAGCCTCCTTTGGGTTCCGTCTACCAATACCCACTCATCAGCAGGTTGGGGCCCCAAAATGGGGCTGACTGCCTCTGCCCTCAGGCTTCCAGGGGTAGTTTTCTAGTACCGTCCTCATGAGACGCTACTGGTTTGCTCCTCATTGATTATCTAGTTGATATCAATTAGCCAGCCAGGGTTAATTAATTTCAGGGGTATCTGCTAAGGCGGTATGATAAGAACAGTGGGCACAACAAAACGTCTCCAAAAGTCTTGAGCCCAGTCTCTCGCAGTTGCATATAGAGGCCAGGGGAAAGTGTTTTGGGGGGGAAAAAAAGAGAAAAGAAAAAAAGCTCGGAGAGCACGTGTGGCAAGAGAGGTACCTCTCAGCCCTGGGAATCCTCCTGCAGTTCCCATGCCATCTGTGTGGTTCTCTGCTAGGCCCTGAGGATTCAGGCCCCTCTGCCAAAAGAGCTCGCGCCTTTCCTCGACTTGTCCAGTTTTTCTTCCCTCAACTCCTGGCTGGTCTTGACTCTCCAATAACCCAGTCCGGCCATGCTCACATACTCACAGTCCCTGCCCACTAGTTCCAGGCACAAGGGTCTAGTTCCACAACTCTAGGAGTTGTTCATATCTGGCTTCTACATTCCATTTTGTAAATCAAAAAGGTGTTCTCAGCTGATTAGGATATCGAAGAATAGAACGTCTTGTTAGTGTTGTTAATTGGGAGGGGAGTGTGAATGTGAAACCTCCCTTGCTTAGAAGTTTTTTCTTTTTTCTTTGAGTTTATCAGGGTTAAGTTCATTTCAACAAAAATTAAGTGCCAGCCATCATACTTGGCCCTGAGGACACGCAGCAAAACTGCATATAGTGTCTGGCTTTAAGGAATTTATACCCTGTTCAAGGAGAGGGGCCGTAACATACAGACAGAGAGATCCTGATAAAATAAATTGAGGCTTTGCTTTATGGCCTTTCAATGGATGCATGCCCATTCTAGAGGATCCTAATATCCTCTTGCTATTGATAGTTCGGTTATTAGCCTTTTCATGCCGTCTTAAGAATCCATGGAAAACGCACAGGCCTTAATGGAGACAACAGAAGCACTATTTGAAAATATTCTCCTTCTAGGCATTACCCTCTTTATTAAAGAGGTCCCATGCCAGTATTTAAGTGAAAACACAAAACAAAAAACAATGTTTCTCTTCGGAGCTGTGATCTCCATTGCGACAGTGTTCTCCCTTGAGGGGGAAAAACACATTTTGTGTGTGCTCCCAGCTCTTTCTGTTCTGATGTAAGCATTCCATTTGACTTGCAGTTACAGATCCTTTTTGCTGGGGAAGCCACCCATCGGACATATTACTCTACCACCCACGGTGCTCTGCTGTCAGGGTGGAGGGAAGCGGATCGCCTCATCAGCCACTGGGACTCAGAGGCCCAGCAGCCGAAACCCAAGCCCTGAGACCTGCTTTCTTGCTGCTGCTTTGTTCCAAATGCTGTTCCTCTCCGATGGCTTCATGATTGTTTAGTTATTAGTCACTGTTTCCTCTAACAAATAATTTTCAGTGCAGCTCAGGCTTTCTTTGGGAATGTTGAAAATCATTCTCCAGTTTTAAAAAAATTGTTAGTTGGTAACTTTTATTTCTTGAAGCTACAGCTATTCTCAGAGTCCTTGAAAACATGCCATCAGTGCCGTGCCTGAGCGACAAGAGCTAAGTGTTCCTGGTGATTCTAAATACAGTGTACGATGAACAGTATTGCACTCAAATAAAGTCTTTTAAGAACATACTTCTGTTGATCGTTTCATCATTGATACCTTGGAGGGGACCCTGGGTTTACAAGCTCTACCAGGTTCTCCCAGATTGGAAAAGTTTCAAGTATGTTTCAAGGAGGGTCAGGTTATCTCTGCTGTCAGAAGACTAGCCTACTAGGTAACACGTACATGTATAGATGCATAATACATACACACATGCATATACACTATTGTTTTTCAGTCACGTCCAATTCTTCATGATCCCCTTTGATATCTTCTTGGCAAAGATACTGGTGTGGTTTGCCACTTTACAGATGAGCTCATTTTACAGATGAGGAAACTGAGGCAAACAGGGTAAAATGACTTGCCCAGGATCACACAACTAGTAAATTTCTCAAGCTGGGTTTGAAATCAGGAAGATGAGTCTTCCTTACCCTGGGCCCAGCCCTATTCACTGCACCTGCTAGCTGACCCATATACCTACATACATACATACATTCATTTTAAAGACTAGGTATTGTCATCTTGCCTAGGCTTAATTCTGAGACTTCTCATGAGCCAATTCCATTCTGATCCACTAGGGAGCTTATACCTATTCAAGTTTCCAACCTAGGCCAGCTTGTCCCTCATTGGAGCCTAGGTAAAAATAATAAAAATTATTATCATTGTACATACATGTGACTTATTAACACTTTAACATTTATAAAGTTCTTTTCTAAAAACAATACTGCCAGGTGAGTAGCATACACTAAAACAGTAAGAATAATAGCTAATAACTGTACGGTGCTTACTACATGCTGTATTAAGCACTTTACAATGAATTTCATTTGATCCTCTCAACAATTCTTTGATTCTTTGAGGTGGGTGCTATGGGATGGGCTGGCCATGTTGGAATGCCAAATGTACACTTGCTAAAAAGACGATTTTATGGAGAACTCACACAAGGCAAGTGCTCACATGGTGGTCAGAAGAAGCAATACAAGGACACTCTCAAGGGCTTCTATTTTTGTTGTTTTTTGGTGAGGCAATCAAGGTTAAGTGACTTGCCCAGGGTCACACACAGCTACTGTGTCTGATGCTGGATTTGAACTTGGGTCTTCCTGGCTCCAAGGGGTCAACATTCTATCCACTGCACCATCTAGATGCTTCAGTTTGTGGATATAATTATTCTTACTTTATGATTGAGGAAACAGGCTAGAAAAATTAAATTACTTGCCTAAGATCACAGATCTATCATGTCCTGGAACTGGTGGCTCCGGGACATTTAGTCCTTAAACAGAATTACAGCCTCCTACACAACATTTCCTTGCTTCACAAAACGCTTATGATGCTAAATACAGTTGGGTTCATCACCAGCAGGTTGGCCAGAAGGAGATGAATTCTTTGGCAGTGCCAACCCATAAGACTGGCACAAGATGAAACACCACTTCATCCCATTTGGCCTCTGAGTCTGCAGTGACAGGCAATCACTTAACTGTAGCTATTAAAAATATAAGGGCTCTGGACAGTGACCCACACTCCTGGAGAATCACATTCAAAATAAAAGACGGATGGCCAAGAGTGTTTCATTGGCATCCACATAATATTAAAAAACCAAGGGGAAGGCTTTGAGCAGGTTGCATAGTCCCTTTATCAAGGATTTGTGGAAGCAAATAGATAAGAACTGCTCCAGATGGGAAGGCTTGGCAGGGTCTTTGGAATCCACACTAATGGAGGGCTTTTGACATCAATGGATCAGATCCATCCAATAGAGTTGCGTTATTTACAATTTCTGTAGTATTTTATTCTGTGAAAATGGTTTGACTTTCATTTGAATTAGCCATTCTTCCTAATGTCCCCAAACAAAGATGGCCATCATTATCCTTATTTGAAAAGGGGGATTTAATTTCAGAGAGAAGTGATTTAGTTGCTCAGGACCATAAAACGTAACTTCCAAAGACATCATTAAAACAGGCTATAATGATGGCCAACCCAGGAGCAGCCTTCAATAGGACGAATTCTATGTTGAGGTCATTGGGACTAGTAGGTGGGATACTGAGGGTGGGGAATGATAACAACCCTAAATGCGTGGTGACATTGATGAGGTATTTCAGTTCAGCAAGATAATTTGTGTACATAACTTCATTTAATCTTCATAACAATGTTCTCTTTCCCCTAGTTCCAAAATGTTTTGCTCTTTACATTTAACTGGAACCCACTCGACTTACCTGACCTGAATCCAACAGTTTAGCTTTTGTTTCTCTGTTTATAAGTAGGGAATGATTCAGGAATTTATTGCAAGATTAAGGTAAGGGAAAAAAAATGTTTGAGTTTGATCTAATCATCAGATGGGGCAGCTAGGTGGTACAGTGGATAGAGTTCTGGGCCTAGAGTTAGGAAGACCTGAGTTCAAATCCAGCCTCAGACACAGTAGCTGTGTGGCCCTGGGCAAGTCACTTAACCTCTGTTTACCTGTTTCCCCACCTGTAAAATAGAAATAATGGTTGTTGTCCTTCATTCTCAAAGAGGACCAAAGTGACATTGCTATTCTAGAATCAAGTTACAGTGTGTCCAACTGTGACTGATCAGACCAATACGAGCTCGGAATGTTCTACCACAGATCAGGCACAAATAGCCCATGTGAACATTTGGGATGGATTCTCTAAATTTGTGCATCTTGCATTTCTCTCAAGCTATTTCAATTCTGCTTTGCTCATAGACCACTGCATCTTCTCTGATGGGGGCATGCCATGCTGAGTGGTCCTTCGATAGTGTCTCCTATGTCACCTGATCAATTTCAAAGTTCTTAAGAAAGCCCTTGAGTAGGGCAGCTAGGTGGCTCAGTGGATAGAGCTCTGGCCTTGGAGTCAGGAGGACCTGAGTTCAAATCCGGCCTCAGACACTTGACAGTTACTAGCTATGTGACCCTGGCCAAGTCACTTAACCCCAATTGCCTCACCAAAAAAATCCAAAACTTCCAGATGAAAAATCCCAGAAGGAAGCTGGAAATGCAGTACTGTGGTTTAGGAGAGAGAGTAATCCTGAATCTATAGATTGGGATGTCATCTTCAATAGTAATTTTATCCTTCAAAAAAAAAATAAGGCTACCATAAATACAAGGATGTTTATTTGAGGTTTATAAAATCATTTGTATCATGGTATTTTTATATGAAGAAACAAATTCATAATTCCTAAATGCAAACACTAATGCCAGTCTACTTGGACCCACAGAGTTTGGCTGAAGCATATCAGATACATAATGATAATGAACCAGTAATGGGACCATTTCTTCAATATGGTGTCAAATCTGAAAACAAATGACTAAAGAGTCACAGAGGTCAGCTATGCAACTGCTGTTAACTCCGAAAATGCCAAAGAGCTCACACAGGTCATCACAACCACAGTTAACTAGAAGAAATAAAATACAAACAAAAGTGCTAACCGTATTCGTATGTAAAAAAGCTTTCTTATATTCCCTGGAGGAGGGAAACTAGACACATGTGCTGGGGAGGAGGACCTACTTTGGTGAGGAAAAATCTTAATACACACATCAATGGCTACAGAGTGAGCCCTGACAATGAGGGGTAACAGTAACAATGAGGCAAGTTTGATTCACAGCAGGGCTTCATGACCGGAACGTGGGTGCTACAGGTGTCTGTCCAAGCTCAGGGGCCAACTGGTGCCGCTGCAAAACAGTTCTGGGATTTTGCTGCAGCTGAGTTCATCCAGAGGGGTGAGTGCCAAGAATTGTTGTCATGCCAAGCTCAGGGCACAGCCTACTTGCTGGGGCTTAGCTCTGGAAAACAGGGTGTCTCATCCTCATCGTCATCATCATCAAGGGGTGATCTGGGCACGAAGATCCTGACAATGGCAAACCAGACAAATGTTTAATGTGCTAGGTAGTGTACCATGAATAGAAAGCCATCATTCTCTTGGGGCAGGTACATAAAAAGAGCATTAGCCCTACTACAGCCCAAAAACTCAGAGCTCAGCTGATCGATCAGCCCTCAGCCTCTCCAGCATCAGGGATTACAGGCATGCGCCAGCAGGATTTCATTCTTCACAGCTTCCCATCACTCCTGAGTTGACTTTACCTCTAGAATTTTAAGCTGCATGATCTTTTTTTATCCTTTACCTAGAAACTCTGAAACCTGCTTTCCTAAAATCTAGGGTGTATATCAACATCACGGTCCTCATCATTTTGATTTGTGCAACAGCTCCTACTTGTTTGCCAGAATCAGGGGCAGCAGATCAGTTCTCCTCTTCTCTTCTCCCTTTGGAAGGATAAAATTACTATTGAAGATGACATTCCAATCTATAGATTCAGGATTAGTCTCTCTCCTAAACTACAGTACTGCATTTCCAGCTTCCTTCTGGGCTTTTTCATCTGGAAGTGCCATTGACATTTTGAACTAATCATGTCCAAAATGAAATTTATTAGCTTCCATCCTTTGACACACACACACACACACACACACACTGCCTCTGTGACTCTGGGAAAATCACTTATCTTATCAAGGTTATAGGTAATTCAATAAGACCATAAATGAAATAGCAGATATATGTTTGCTTTGGTAGGAAGGCATTTCCTTACCAGGAATTACTTATATTGATAAAATCATCCCTCCAATAAAAAAAAATTCCAAATGTACCACCCTAAACCTGCCCCCTCTTCAAAATTCTGTATTTCTCTTAACTTCATAGTGTCTAGTGTTAATTCCTCTCCTAAATTCAGTATAGAATCTCTAGTTTCCTGCTTGACTTCTCTACCCAGATATCTGTCAGTCAATTAGCAATTACTTAAGAGTTTACTATGGCCAGGCACTGTAACCTATCTGCAATTAATATACTAGACTTGAAAGCCAAAAGAAAAAAAAAATCAGTGTCCTGTCCTCAATTAGCTGACACTCTATTGGTGTCTGAAATGTGGAGATCCTGAAAAAATGTGTAAGTATTGTTGTCCCCTCCTAAAAGCTAAATATTATTGTAATTGCCAGCTACAACCCGATTAACCAAGTGAAAATGTCACTCAGGAAATTCTTCCTTCCTTGGTATGAATCAGTAACTAGAAAAGGTAAAAAACTACACAGTTCAGTTTTTAAGTGCATCAATTTTATCCGCAGTGATTTCAGCCACCTTAAGAATTTGGAAGGGGGGCCAGTCAAAGGATATGAATAGGTAGTTTTCAGACAAAGAAATTAAAACTATCTATAGTCATACCAAAAAAATGCTCTGAATCACTATTGGTTAGAGAAATGTATATCAAAACAACTCTGAGGCACCACCTCACACCTATGAGAGTGGCTAATATGACTAAAAAGGAAAATGCTGGATGTTGGAGGGATTGTGAGAAAACCAGGACACTAATGCACTATTGGTAGAGTTGTGAACTGACCCAACTATTCTGTTTGCATTATTATTTTTTTTGGTTTGTTTTTTAGGCAGTTGGGGTTAAGTGACTTGCCTGGCCAGTAAGTGTCAAGTGTTTAGTCTGAGACCAGATTTGAACTCAGGTCCTCCTGAATCCAGGGCCAGTGGTCTATCCACTGCACCACCTAGCTGCCTGTGACCCAACTACTCTGGAGAGCAATTTGGAACTATGCCCAAAGGGTAACCAAACTGTGCATACCCTTTGATCCAGCAATACTACTACTATAACCCAAAGAAATCATAAAAGAAGGGAAAAGGACCGACATGTGCAAAAATATTTATAGCAGCTTTTTTCATGGTGGCAAAATATTGGAAATTGAGACGTCCATCAATTGTGGAATGGCTGAACAAGCTGTGGTATGTGATTGTATTGGAATGTTACTATGCTATTAAAAATGACAAGCAGGATGATTTCAGAAAAACCTGGAAAAACTTACATGAACTAATGCATAGCAAAATGAATAGAACTAGGAGAACATTGTACACAGTAACAGCAATACTGTATGACAATCAACTATGATAGACTTAGCTCTTCTCAGCCATGCAGTGATCCAAGACAATCCCAAAGGACTAATGATGAAGCATACTATCCACCTCCAGAGAAAGAACTGATATTGATTGAATACAGATTGAAGCACGCTATTTTTCACTTTCTTTCATTTTTTTCTTTTGAGTCTTTTTGTACAAAATGACTTATATGGAAATGTTTTACATAATTACATATGTATAACCTATATCTGATTGCTTATTTTCTCAGCAACGGTGGAGGGGAGAAAAGGAGGGAGGGATAGAATTTGGAACTCAAAATTTTAAATAAAAATGTTAAAAATTTTTTTAAAAAAGATATATGAAAGGTAAATTATAGAGAGATGTTAGAGACGTCACATTAAATACTATTCACAAGGACATACCTGGAGAAATAATTTTCAGTGGGACTGAGTTCTGGCCTCAACACTTACTAGCTGTCTGACCCTGGGCAAGTCACTGAACCTTGTTTGCCTCAGTTTCCTCATCTATAAAATGAGTTGGAGAAAAAGATACTCCAGTATTTTAATTGCCAAGAAAGCCCCAAATGGGGTCACAATCAGTTGGACACAACTGAAAATGACTGCCTAGCAACAAAGAGTTTGGAAAGAGCAGTACACGTGAACTTAAGTTGAATACGCAATATCTGCTTATATCCCTAGTGGGATAGAACAGTTGCCAAATCACTCAGCTCTAAACAGCTGCTTAGCCAATTTTAGGCAATATTTCCCCATATCTGCTTTTCTGGCACTAATAAAATATTTGTCCACTTAAGTGTCTATGGGTGTTGCTGTCCAGAGCTGAAAAGGGTGTGGGATTGAAAAGGTGGGGTACGGGAAGGACTCCAGAGCTAAGAGCTGTACAGAGGTAATAATATTACACTAAGTGAACTCCCAGCTGTTTGAATAACTGTACCCAGTGTCAACCCTCCAGGAAGTCTCAAATGACTTGGAGGAAGAGAGAAGGCACATTTATTAACCTGCAAAAGGTAAAAAATGGAGGGAAATAGTTAAATAACACTTTAAGCTTTGCAAAGCTCTTTACAAATATTACTTCATTTGATCCTCACAACCCTGTGAGGTAGGTGCTATTATCATCCCCATTTTACAAATGAGGAAACTGAGGCAGAAGTTAAGTGACTTGTTTAGGGTACCCGCTAGAAAGTGTGTGAAGCTGGATTTGAACTCGTTTCTGTAAAATAAGGGGGATATGGTGGACAACCATTAAAAGTTTCTTGCAGGGTCCACATTCTCCGGCCCTCCCTCTGGACGTAGACAGAGCAGCTGCAAGGTAGGCCCAGGAAAGGGGAGGGAAGGAAAGTTGATGGAACCTCAAGCGCATCAGGTCAAAGCCTCGCGCAGTCCCTTGCGCATGCGCAGTTGCCAGAGCGGCCCCTGCAGCACGCGGAACGAAAAGCGACCGAGGTGCGCCGAGAACGGGGACGAGTGCGCGCTGCGCCGCGACCGGAAGTGGCCGGGCCGGGCCGGCACTGGTGCCCAGGAGACCAGAGCATGAGGGTACCGGCGGGCGCGCTATGGAGCGCGGCCGGGGCCGCCTGGCGGCGCGGCTTCTCCTTCGCGGGCCAGGACGTGGCGCGCTGGTTCCCGGGACACATGGCCAAAGGTGAGAGTCGGGGAGGAGGCCCCGCGAGAGGTCGCCCCGCAGTCCTCCGCTCCCGAAGGCGCTCTGGCCTCTGACCCCTGCGGGGGAGCGGCTCCCTCCATCTGGGCATGCGCGCAAGGAACGCCCGGCCGGCCTGTACGTTCAGTGCCACTCGTATTTATTAAACGCCTACTGTGTACGCGAGACGCTTTGCTAGGCCCTGGGACGCAAAGAACCAAAACGACCCCCGCCCCCCATGATCCCCGTAATGCTGCCGCCTTTCCTCTGAGTCTCCTCCCAATTGATCTTGGCTCTAGCTTGTACGCCGTGTCCCCCTTTAGACTGTGAGCGCCTTGAGGGCTGGGACTGCCTTCTGCTTAGCGCTCAGCACAGTGCCCGGCGCGTAGTAGGTGCTTCATAAAGGCTAGGTGTTGACCTGTGGAGCAGGCTTCCTTCCAGTAAATGCTTGTGGTTGACCTCTACTGCCGGGGGTGAAATCCCTCCCTTGTGATTTTGGGCAAGTCACTTAACCTCTCTGGGCCTCAGTTTCGAGGCCTGCAAAATGAAGGGGTTGTTGGGTGATCCTTGAGGTCCCGTCTAGCCTTAAGTCTGTTAGTGACTTAACTGAGGCACCACCTCCTTCCCGAAGCTTCCTTCCCTCTTCTTAGCTGGAAATGAGCTTGCCCCTTTAGATTCCTCAGCATTTTGGACCTCTCCTTTGCACTTATCACATTCGATTCAGCAAACGTTTATTAAGTGACTGTCTATAAGACAGGTAGGTATGAGGGACTCGGCACTCAGATTAAGACCTAAGAAGAAGACATCTCCACAAATAACTGATACGAGGCAGAATGACAAAGGAGAGAGCCAGATAAAGTGCTGTGAAAAGTCTGGGGAAGGAGAGATCGCTTTCCCTCTTCAGCGACCTGCGAAAGCTTCATGAAAGAGTCTGCACCTGAATTGGGCTTTTGAAGAAAGGGAAAAACAAGTAGATAGAGATGGTGGAATGGAAAGGGGAGAATGAATCTAGGCATGCAAAATGGTATGAACAAAGGTAAAAAGGAGAGGACAGGAAAATAATGAGTTCGTTTTTTGAATATTCTGCTATGTAAATATTTTCAGACATGTCTTTCTCCATGCTTTTGAGCTCTTTGAGGGTAAGAACTGTCCTATTTCTCCTTTGTCAGACATTGTCTCCATAGTGCCAGGTAAGCATAGTATTCTTTTACACTCATATAGTAGGTTTAATAAATGTTGAATTGAATCACTTACTTTTTGAGACTGTTGTAAGGAAAGTCGTGTGTAAATTCTAATCATGCTTCAAGCATGACTTCTTTTTTTAAGGTTTAGTGTTTTTTTCCAGTTAAAAATATTTTCTCATTCTCTTACCTCCTCATTGGGAATTGAAGAAAAGAAAGTAAAGCAAAACTCCTGTAACAAATATGCATAGTCAAACAAAACATTCTTTCATTGGCCATATAAAAAAAAATGATGTAAATCTAATTCTATACCCTAAATCCATCATCTCTTTTTCAGGTGGATAGGATGTCAAGCATGATTTCTTAATGAAATTTGGGAGATTAATGGGAATGTTACATGAATTTCAGCCTCTTTAGTAATAAAAGTGTGTTATAATCATTTTGTTTTTTAAGAAATGTTATTGAAAATTTTATTGATATCACCTTATTTCCTGGCCAGTGTTTTTAACATTGCCCCTGACCTTCCAATGAATTTTTGTTTTTCTTAATAGCCCAAACCAGTGGAGTCATTAAATCTTTTAATGATTTTAGAAGTATTTCTGGTCCAACCCCCAACAGAAAGCTTGAATGCTTCTATTAGGTACTGAATTATTTTCTTGGCAGTTTTTCTGGATAAGCGACTATCTGGCTTTTACTTGAAGACTTCCTTACTTTTGAAGGCAGGCCATTACACTTTTACGTAGTTTTAATTGTTAGGAAGTCTTTTTTTAGATTGAGTGGAAATCTACTAAAACAGAAAGGGAATTGATAAATAAATGTATGGAAATTCATGTATATTTGTATTCTGTCGGGGTGAATAATAATATATTTGGCATTGCTATATTGTTAGAGTTCATGTTAAATACAAATTCTTACCTTGTCTTCTCTAGCTACCCCTAAAGCACTCAGTAATTACTAACTCACATTTTTATAAATTTTAGGATTTGCAGAGTACTGTCCTATGAGGTACTACAGACTACCATAGGTACTGTACTGTACTATGTAAGTACTGTAAGGATTGTCTTCATTTAGCAGATAAAGAAACTAAGGTGTTGTTGGTGTTTGTAGTTACACAGTTGTAAGCTTCTGAATGAAGCAGGATTGAACCCAGATCTCCTGATTCCAGGTGCAGAACTATTTCTACCGTGTCTTAGCACCTTCTCTGTTTTACAGGTCTCAAAAAGATGCAGAGAAGCCTGAAGCTGGTAGATTGTATCATTGAAGTGCACGATGCTCGGATATCCTTCTGTAGTACTGATTGTCTCTCCAAAGGAATTGGCTCATAGTAGGGCAGGAAAAACATTTGGATTTGTCTCCCAGTGTTTACAGTTGACCCTTTCTCCTCTCTCCCAAAGTTTCTTCTGATCTCAGCATTCTTAGTCTAGTGAGCTTCCTAGAGCCATCTTTGGTCAGAACTGTCCCTAGTGAGTTCTGTTAAGAAGAAGGCAGTAAAGACAGTGTCATCCATCATGCATTTCCCTTAACAGGAGTCCAGTGTGTTCTGGGTGGAGGTGACTAATTTTGACATTTGTAAGAGCTTGATTGGCACCACCCACAGAACAGGGAGATTAGTAAGGAAACGAAATTAAAATGAAAGTTCTCAGCCGGAAGAGCCCAAATGGAATTTGTCCCTTTGTGGGTTGACAGATTGTTTTGGACACCTTACTTACAGTTGTTTGTCATTTTGATTGTGACTAGAAAGCAAAGATAGTAATTCCATATGCTAATTAAAGTATTGAGGGTTTCTTTTTGAGCAGCTAACATTTATTTATGCTCATTCAGAAAGGCCTTTCTAGGAGAGGAAGAATCCTTTATAAATGATCTTTAACGTTAAACTAAGGATGAAAATATTAGGTAACAATGTGGTATGGCAGTCCACTAAAAACAGTATTGAAAGAACATTGGTTCTGTTGCAGGTTGGTAGGAATGTGCTAGTTTGAGTACTGGAATCAAACTGTGGGGTTTTGTCTTTCCTGTATCTTGCCTTCCTGAGAATTTCAGAAGAAGGAGCCCACTTATTGTATAATCAAATTAGAAAGGATTTATGTGTCTGGAAATATCTAAGTGTTTTCAAGAACTTTTCCCTTAATTTTGGAACATTCCATTATCTGGTCGCAATCCTTTGTTCCAGGAAGCTCTTGGAATTAAGCCTCACCTACTTGTACTTAACAAAATGGACTTGGCAGACCTTAAAGAGAAGCAGGTAGGTATGTATCTTGTTTATAGTCGTCTTCAGCACTGTCACTTACTGTTCTTTAAAGTTGTCCCTTGTCTGGTACATTGCTCTAAGCAAATGTAGAATGGATTTATGCAAATAATAGTTTGGAGAATGAATGTTTGATTTAACAAAAGGGTCCTTCAAGATGATCTTTATTGTTTCCTCAAATAAACTGCCATGGTGAATTTCAGTTTGGATTCCATTTACCAAGATCTGATTTGCATATAACTTCCCGGGAACTCGTTCTATTGCATTTGTGTTATCACAGGAGTAGCTCATTCTGTGATGGTCAGTAAGAAGCTGGTACATGTCCAGTTGAAGAGAGCCAGGATTTTGAGAGGAAGCAAAATCATGTCACATGAGGGACATCAAAATATCTGGGGGGTTGAAAGGAAGGGGAGGAGGAGTGAGATTAATCCTGGGAAGAGAAGCCTTTGGAAGGGCATGGTAAGGCTTGAGATTTGGGAAGAGCTGTTAGGAGGAACAGAAATTAGCTGCAGTTCATGTGTCTGGAGAAAGGAAGACTAGGAGCAGTGGGTAGAGGTTGTAAGGATGCAGGTTCCACAGACTATAACTTCCTTACAGTAGAGATGACTGAAAATGGAGTATGCTGGCCTGGGAGACAGTTTCCTATTACAGGAGATGTTTACATAAAGCCCAGATTTTTTGTGAATTTCATAGTTTGGAAAACATTTATTATTAAATACCTATTCTGTGCTAGGTGCCAGGAGAAATGTAAAGTAGAGATAAGATACAGTACCTGCTCTTTCGGAAATTATGGTCTAGTAGGGGATATCACACAAATAATAACTTTAATACAAAGTAATATCTATAAATATATGAGGTACGAAGGGAAAGGTATCATTTAAGTTGGATTCATAGTACGTAATTCAGCAAATTGAGGATGGGAAGAGATGTTGCAGGTATAGGAAACAGCTTTAACAAAAGCATGAATGAATGAATGAATGAAAAGCATTTATTAAGTGCTTATTACGTGCTAGGCCTCTTGCTAAGTGCTAAGGATACAAATATAAAAGATAGTCCCTAGAGGGATGGTAAGTAGAGCCATAGGACAGTAAGGTAACTGCCCTTTTCAAAAGCTGTGATATTATTCAAATCTGGCCTCAGACACACTTAACACTTACTAGCTGTGTGACTCTGGGTGCGTTATTTAACCCCGATTGCCTCACCAAAAAGCAAAAAAAAAAAAAAAGCTATGATATCATTTATTTGATTCCAGTACTCAGAGAAAGTATGGAGATGAGGGAGTATGATACCTGTATATTGGTCAAAAAATAGTCCAATTTGGCTTGAGTAGAAAGTATTTGGAAGTGGATAATGTGACCACAGCTTCGAAAGATTGGTTGGTATCAGATACTCTAAGGCCTTGAATGGCAGATTAAGCAATGTGAATTTTCATGTTAAGCAGTAGGGAACCTGGAGGGATTTTTATTGGAGATATGAAATGACTAGATCTCTTCATCGCTGTGACTTCCAAATAAAATCCATTCTGTATTCTTTCACCTTCAGTCATGTTGAATCCTTTAATGAATCGGAGAATTTTTAAGCTGAAAGGAAACTATTAACATCATCATTTTGCAGGTGGAATAGAAACAAGGCCTAGGGAGCTTGTGACTTTCCCAAGGATGAACAGTGGCAGAGGACTGCTGGCCAGGACCAGAATCCCCCTCCTTGGCACCATATAATCACTGCTGGAGTTAGAAGGGACCCCCATTTTTAAAATGAGGAGACTGAGGCCCAGGAGGTTAAGTGACTTATGAAAGGTGACTCATGTAGTGATCATCAGAGGCGGGACATGAACCCAGATCCTCTTCACTGCAGATGTTCTTCCCATGCTGGCCAGGGCCTGGCGCTTCTTCCCATTGCCCTCTGGCCTAGAAGCCTGGCTATCCTGGAACAGTTGTGCAGTGTTTCTTTGTTTTGAAATGTTTCACTGTGAATTTCTTTTCTGTTTAACAAAGAGTAAGATTTCTTTTGAAATCACACCTGGAATTTTGGAGTTAACTAACGGTACAAATGCGTTCAGTAGCAAGCATAGGTGTCAGTTTGCTCAGTCCATTGTGTAACCCCTAATCGTGTGACTTTCAGCCACAGCTGTTTCTAGGCTAACATTAAAGCGCACACCTATGCTGCTATTGTTCATTTTGGAAATTCAAAACCCAGCCTTTGGGTATTGATGGCATTTTGCATCATGTGACCGTCACCCCAACTGTGCATGCGTCTGGTAGTCTTAACTAAGAATCAGAGGTATCCCTGCTGTGCAGCACAGGCAGCTACGGTTCCCCTGAGAACAAGCAATTGTACGTAGTACTTCTGAGCACTCACATTTGCATCCTTAGTTGCGTATTAGTACCTTTTTTAAAAAATATTTTATTGATGCCCTTTGTTTTTGCATCACAGTTTCGGGGGAGGTTTTCCTTGCCCTGGCAGCTGGTGTGCAGTGGAGAGAGTACTGGCCTCAGAGTCAGGAAAACCTGAGGGTGAATCCTGCTGCCTCAGACATTTCCTGGCTGGGTGATCCTGGACAAGTCACTTTATCTCTCAGCCTCAGTTTTCTCCTCTGTAAAATGAGGATAATAATAGCACCTACTTCATAGGGTTGTTGTAGAGAATCATGTGACATAATATATTTAAAATGCTTTGTTGCTGTAGAAATGTTAGCTCTCTATACAAAGAAAAACAAGCAAAAACACCCAATTGAGTGAGTGACTGAAAATGTACACAATAATGTGCCCCGGGAGTCACCATCCCCTCTACCCTAAGTAGGGTAGAGAAGAAAACTCTGTTTTAGTATCTCTTTCCTGGCACCATCATCGTTTTTTTTCCAAGAAGACTTTTTCTTCCTCTTTTCAAATGCATTTTTATTTGAAGTTTTTGAGTATTATTGGTGCTTAAACTGACTCTGGCACAAGAAGCGTCTTTCTTCTAGTGAGGAGTATGGAATCCCAGAACACTGGGACTCTCTTGTGATGCAGGACGGCAGTGTCATCCCTACAAGGCACAAAAAAGAGAATGTGTCCACATTTCCCAGAGGGGGGCTTCAAAGGAATGATAGAGCTTCCTTGTTCTTCTCACTAGCTTAGCACAGCCAGAGCCCTGCTCCTGGGAAGGAGTGTAGGGACCAAGACTGTGGTTTTAAATCTGCCCACCCCACGCTTCTGGGTCCCATACTAAAGCAGGGAAACAGAAATGTTCAGGTCACAGGCCAGAATGACAGGAGGACAAGATGGTTTTTGTATATTAAAATAAGAGAATAGGACTAATAATTTTGAAATGTATATATGTTTACGTAGTAGAAGTCTCAATAGGAACCGAATTAAGCGGTTAATTACTAAAACAGTAAAAGATCTCTCTTCCTTACATTGTCCAGTTGAGTGTTACTCATGATAGAGGTCAGCAGTATCTGGCAACACATTTTTTGAACATCTTAAACTTAGCTTCTGAATATGGCTCATGTCAAAATTTACTAGCTGATGCTGACATTTGAAATGTTTTGGACTTCTATTGTAACCTGCCCATTACTTTGCAAATTAAGGTGGGTCAAAGTTTAAGGACAGTTTTGGTTCTCTCCTTCATTCTTGAAGAGGACCAAAATGATATCACTGTGTCGAGGTCAAGGTACAGTCTATCTTACTGTGGCTGATCAGAGCAGTATGAGCTCAGAAGGCTCTACCACAGATCAGGCAGAAATAGTCCATGTGAACATTTGGAGTAGGGATGTCTCTAAATTTGCCCATCTCATGTCTCTTTTGAGCTACTGCAATTCTACTTTGCTCATAGAGCACAGCACCTTCTTTGATGTGGGCATGTCATGCCAGTGTTTCTCATATTTCACAGTTGATCCCAAAGTTCTTCAGAGAGACCTCGAGAATGTCCTTGTATCACTTCTGTGTGGGAGGGCTTGCATTGTGTGAGAAGTTCTATCCAACTAGAGTTGAATGGAATCAACCAATTTTTGTACTGGGAGAAACCAATGTCATTTTACAAATAAGAAAGCAGAAAGTCAAAGAGATGAATTGACCTGTCTATGGTCATACTGAAAGTGGTGACAGAGCCTGCACTACATATAAGCCAAGTTCTTTAGTCTTTTCCATTAGATCACACTGTTGTTGGCACTTGTATTTATTATTTAATATGAAGTTATTTTGTCTTTTTTAGAAAATCGTGGGGCACCTGAACAAAGAAGGAGTGAAAAATGTAATTTTTACCAATTGTTTAAAGGATGAAAACATAAAACAGGTATTTTATTTTCTTCTGTTCAGAAACTTTCTATTTAATGTTCTTGTGAAGATAGATAGGAATGTAAAGTATTTTGAGTTTTAAAAAGACTTATTTATCTTAACAAGTTTTAAGTATTGATTTTCCCATTGCCTTTATTAGCAGTTATAAATCTCTTGGGCAAGTGCCTCCTGAGTCTCTTCCGTAGAATCAATCTCTGAGGCATGCTGTAGTGAATATTGAAAGAGCAAAACTTCAGGACTTATGGCTGTGAGGATTTCTAGACCCTTTCTGGAAAATAGCCCATTTTACTTTGACAGAGAGTGTTTCACACTTTGACTGTTTCTTCCTGTGTTAAATGATATTTTCAGTTACATCTCACTTCTCTAAATAAAGCCTAAATGAAATCACCTGGATAAGAGAGAAGTAGTACCCCATTTTATGAGGGGTAGGATTAGAGCACAGAGCAGTTAAGTTGTTCCTAAAGGTTGGAGATCAGAATGGGATTCAGGTCTCCTGGACCTGTACTTAAAAATTATTGCTTCTATAAATGAAAAAAGAAAGCAAGTTTCCTATTAAAACCATGTAGGAAAACAGATGGGATACAAGAGGTCATCATCGATTATTCCTTTAAGGAATGATGAGGGGGAAAAATACTGTTGTTCCAGCCTTAGGTGCCAGGAAATTACTAATCTTTGTGGTCAAAGATCAAGCCCATATAACTGATTGTTTTTTATTGATTTTTTTTGGTAGATTGTTCCAGTGGTTACTGAACTGATCGAGGGTGGCTACCGCTATCATCGAGGAGAGGTCAGCTGAAAGGGCAAAAAAGGGGAAGTAAGAGTGCTGAGGAGCTCTGTAATGAAGCTATCATATGTCAGATTTATAATACAAAGCAAGAACTATGGGCCACAAAGAAAATACATTTGCCAGGCATAAATGTATTCTTCTGTATTGTGGTAGTTTAATACCCTCCTCTTTACTCCTTCTAGTAAAAACAGAGTTGAAAAGCTCTCTGAAGTAGTTTTTTTTTATTGTATCATTAATGACCTTGTTTAAATTTTTGACGGATCCTGAGGTTAGCTTTCCTCTGGTATTTCTGTCAGCATGAGGGAATCTAGTGTGACCCTGGAGCCTGTCTTGCAGGGGTACTGGGCTTCCCTTTCTTACTCAGCTCTTTGTTGCAGAACCTGGAGTACTGCATCATGGTGATTGGTGTGCCCCAATGTGGGCAAGTCCTCACTCATCAACTCACTCAGGAGGCAGCACCTCAGAAAAGGTACTGGCTTCTTGGTAGAGTTTTATGCTTTTTTTTGACTTACCTTTGGAGAAACAGACTTGGGGGAGCAGAGAAGACTGCTAGGGAAAAAGTAAAAGGGAAGATTTGTTTTGTGTTTTTCTCCCAATTGATTTAAGAAAAAAATTACTGTAGACTAAAAACTCATATACAGATTTGTCCTAATGCTTTTTTCCCATTAAGAAGCTCTGTCTGAAAGCCTAATGTAGTAATGGATTTAATATTGACCAAGGAGTTAGGAGGGTTGCGTTCCATTCTATTGGAAAGTTTTTCTTAGCTTTATGTTTAATCTTGAGCAAAACATTTTCATTCCTATATTCCTTCCATTAGTAAAATGGGAATTGTTTTTTTTTGCAAGCTTTGATGATTCCTTTAATTGATTTATGTTTAAAGCAAACTGAACTGGATAATCCAAAGTACTGTGGACTCTACAGAACTTTCACATCCTAGGGACTTCCCTTAGAGTTGTTTCCTTGGCAGCCCATATGGTTCTCCAAGAAAGGTTTGTTTCTATCAGAGTCCATTTATGAACCACAGGAAAAAAAATATGGTGTCCTTTCTGGTCATCTTGATTTTTAACCCCAGTCTTGGTCCTAACTTGCTTGTTACGGCAGCCATTAATTGGTATGTGGCTGTTGCACATGAAAAATTTTAGGTCTTTGACACACTTGAAATGAAAATTCAGTTTATAGAACTTAAGTGAAGTTTTCAGCATTCTAGAAGAGCAGTACAGTTCCAGTTATGTGGTAGCCATTCAACAAATGAATCAAAATTTTTATGCTTTTGGTACAAATTTCAGAGGCAAGGAATCTGCTTTGATACTTCTGAGACCCAAGTCCCTAGCCCCTTTACCTTGAATTCCTGATTCAGTGAATGAGGGTGAAGGCTGGGGGAGGTTTCACTGCTCATTGGATAGTTTATATTTTAGACAGTCAGTCTGGCACTGTGCTCAGCTTTACCAGGCTCTTAATAAATGTTTGTGACATTGAATTTAATTTCCAGACTACGTGATAAGTTTGTTATGCATTTGACTTTCTGTCTTTCTCTGATAGGAAAAGCCTCTCGAGTAGGTGGTCTGCCTGGGGTCACAAAAGCAGTTATGTCCAAAATTCAGGTAGTGTATATTTGACTGTTGGCCCAGGAGAGCCAAATTATTCCTTTCTTGATCTCCCTAGAAGTAGAAGGAGGGGAGCTGTTTTTTGCTGCCTTGATTTTTAAAGAAATGAATTGGAAGTATCTTTATATTTTTCTCAGAATATAATGAAAATGATGAAGGTAAATAGTGAGTTCCTGTCATGTAGAACTCAAGACCATTCTTTTATGACCCTCTAATGCAGAAACCACATTCGTTGGTCTTTTTTCAACATAGTGCTTTACAATGCAATGCTGAATTCATTGGGACCTCATGGAAATCTGTCAGGCTGGAGATGTATTCTAGTCCTAGTCCAGTCATTGAGTCAGTCACTTAAATAATCTTTTGTCTCCATTCCTGCAGTTGTAAAACAAAGATTATAATGTGCTAGAACTTTTCCTGAATGTGATAGCTTCTGGAGCAGAATTCAGTATGAGTTGCACGCAAAGGGATTCAGAAGATGCCATGGTAACCCAGCAGGATTTATAATGCAAAGAGCTGTGGGACGGGAGCCTGTGCCTTCATCCTGGCATGAGCAGCTCACTTCCTTCTGAGTCTCAGATTCCTCGTTTGTAATTTGGGAGTAATGTTGGTGTTACCTTTCACACCTGGTGGTTGTGAAGAGTCAGTGCAATCAAGTGTAGGATGTGCTTCATAACTTTAGGCAGAGAACTCAAGGCCTGCTCCCATCTGCTTGGCTGAGTTCGAAGGTAAATAAAAGGGTGTATTGTTTAACAAAGCATTCAGTGTGATGTTCTTAGTGGTTGTAAGATGGAGATTGGTTAGGCAGTAGGCCTGTGATTTTTCTGGTATGGGGAACTCCCAGAAGAGGAAACGTTGGCATTTTCTCTGTAACTTACAATCTTTGTTATCAAGAGCATTGTGAGTGATTTGCCCACAGGATCCCACCTCTGGGATGTGTTCGGGGGGAAAGGGAGAGACTTGAACCCAGGTCCTCCTGACTGTAAGGCCAGCTCTGTAGTAATGACATCTTGCTTCCTGTCTAGTTTTAACAGTTAATTCCTTCCCAAATCTGTGCTTTCTTGAAAAAAAGAAAGGACTTGTGAGAGTGAGGGGTAACTGATGGACCAACTGTTTATTTCCTCCCCTACTCTTTTTGTGATATGAAGCAAAATTGAACGTGGTCTCCGTCAGGCTGGGTGGGATGAACTTACAGGACAGGAGTTAACCAGAGTTTTCGGGCAAAGACGGGCTGTGACCTGTGTCCTGGGAGAGAAGAGCTTGTGTCAGGGAGCTCTCGGATCCATTAGAGAATTTGAATGGCTCTGTTATTGTCAGTCAGGTGCCACCAAACCTTACTCTGATGCTTCTTTGTGACTTCGGTTGTTGGGTTCTTGAGAGATAGACCAGCAGAGTGTGAGCCTCCTAGTCTGGCAGGGTTTGGAGTACGAGCCCAGTGACAACATCTTTATCTGTCGGCTGAGGACCAGCCTAGCTAATTTCAGACAGGCTGGTCACTGGGCGAGCTGTAGGCAGATGAATTTTTCAGCTTCCTTGAATCTTCATCTAGGCGCAGCCTGCACAACTTGTGGCCCAAGGACCACTTGCAGCACGCCAAAGGATTTCCCCTGCACACAAAGGATGTTTGCCTCTACCTTTTTTGAGCGCCGCAGGAAATCCTTTGGTGTGCTGCAAGTGGCCTGAGGGCTGCAAGTTGCGAAGGCCTGCCTAATCTAGGTAATCCAAGCCATAGGGGCCAGTATTCTACCTAGTGGAGGGAAGGCCCATACCAGTAAAATCATAGATTCCTGAAGTCGGTATTAGTGCTATTTCCCCAGTATCTTTCTCCAGAAAGCTGAGACCAATTGCATACATTTTCTAAGGTTGCCTGTATGATGTTCCCATTTTGCAGGTGGTGTTGTTGTTCCTCCTTTATTCATTCATCTGTTTATTTATTGAGGCAGTTGGGGTTAAGTGACTTGCCCAGGGTCACAGCTAATAAGTGTCAAGTGTCAGAGGTGGGATTTGAACTTGGGTCCTCCTGACTCCGGGGCCTGTGCTCTATCCACTGCTCCACATAGCTCTCCCTATCCTTCATTTTTGAAGAGGACCAGTGAATCACTAGAAAGAGAATCATAGAAGGCTTTTTACTTATCTCAGTCAATGGCACAGCACGAAAAGGACCCTGACTTTGCAGCTGTTAGACTAGTTAGATTTGTAGCTTCAAGATCAGCCTGTCATTTTAGTAGTGATAGTTTGTGAGCCCTTGTTGGCCTTAAGTGCCGTGGCTGTTGCTTTCACTGTTGGCAGAGTAAAGAGGACCCCCCTCCTGGGATTATTTTTTCCATATGCTAGCACACTGCTTGGCATAGAGTAGGTGCCTAGTAAATGCTCTCTTGGTTGATCATCTCTCTTGATGATGGATTCTGTGTGTGCCCAGCCAGGTGTGTGAGCAGCCTCTGATGTTCCTGCTGGATACTCCTGGCGTGCTTGCTCCACGGATCCAGGATGTGGAGACTGGGCTGAAGCTGGCCACCTGTGGTGAGCTGTGCTTATGTTGTTCTCTAGCATCTCTCCCCATTTGTGTATGCTACATCGAATGTGGCCATATTGGCTGCGCTTTTCTCCTTTTTTTCCTCTGTTATCTTTGCTGCTCCTACAGGTGTGAGTGGAAGGTGATTTCTCATTGGAAACACCTCCTTCGCCAGCTAGCCAGCTTCTCTGTGTCTTTCTTCTCTGTACAAATTTTTGTGTACTTCTGATAGGTTGATTGGGCAATTCTGTACTCTGGGAGTCATCCTCTCCCTTTTTTTTCACATAGGAACTATATTGGACCATTTGGTAGGAGAAGATATCATTGCTGATTATCTTCTTTTCACACTTAATAAGCAACAGCAGTTCCGGTGAGTAAATAGAATGACATTTATCCAGACTCTCTCACACGTTAAATTTGTCTAAGCTTATCATACTTTCTGAACTTTTCTCGGTTTTATCCGTCAATTGTGGGTTTTGTTATCCTCATCTTTATATAGTCAGAGTCACAAAATTTCAAAATTGGAAGTCATCTTGGTGTTCATCTAGTCTGGTTGATACCCTCTGAAGAATCCTTGCTGCAACATACTTGACAAGTGGTCATTTGACCTCTGCTTAAAGAATTCCATTTGAGGGGAACCTTATTCATTCCTTCCTGGGTCATTCCATTTCACTTTTGTATAACTCTAATTATTAGGAAAGTTCTCCCAGATACAAAGCTATGAGTGGTAGAAAATATATTGGAGGGCAGAGTAAGGACCTAAAAACTTTTTGATAAGACATGAAGTCTGACCAAATCTGAGGTGACATTCCGAAGGAATAAATGTAGAATCTTGAGCTTGGAATAAAAAAATGAACTTTGCAAGTACACTATGGGCAAGGCATGGCCAGATAGTTGTTCATCTGAAAATTATTTGGGTACTTGGTGGCCTACAAGCTCAGTGTGAATCAGAAGCCAAAAAAGCTCCTGTAATCTTTGGCTGCTGCAAAGGAGGCTTTTTATGTAGTAGTAGGAGGGGGCAGTCCTGCTGTGCTTTGCTTTGGTCACAGTACATACGTCTGAAGTACTGATTTCAATTCTGAGACCCACTTTTTGGGGAGGCTATTCATAGATGATGGCCAAGATCTGGGAAAGCATATCCTTGAGAATAGACTGTTGGGAGTGGTGGGATGGGGAGTGGAATAGGAGAATGATACCTGTCTGACCTCAGTCATGAGGCTCAGTCAGGGCTTTCATGTGGAGGAGAAATTGTCCACAGAGGGCGGAACAAACAGTTTGTGTAAGCTGCAGGGGCAGATTTTGGTTTGCTTTAAGGAAAAACTTCCTAAGGAGGTTTGGGGTTATTTCATTGGTCTAAGAACACCTATTTAGCTAACTCTACTAAAGCAGAGAAGTAGATACTCTGTGACACTCAGATGTAGCAGGATGCCTGGGGCAGTGAGAAAGGAGGAGTCCTTCCTGACTGCTCAGGGTGACACAACCAGCAAACGTCTGCATACCTGGGGGCAAGTTTTCTACCCAACATGCTGTTACCTCTCTCTTGACAGCTGGGGACATCAACTTGTGAAAAACGTACTGCTTTGTGAGGCCATGTATTCCCCTTCTTTAAAGTCCTCAAGGGCTGAGTGATTATTTGTTAGGTCTCCTGGATGAGATTCATGTTCATCTGTGTGTTGGACTAGATGACTCCTGGGGACTCCTCCTGCCCTGAGGTTCTATGATTATAGCTATATAAAGTCATTCTGGTGAGCAGTGTTGATTCCTGAACACTGATCTTCATGAAGGAGTTTTATTCCTTTAAAGCATGTTTTTTGAACAGCTGCTGCTTTGTGGAGCTGTTTTTTTTGAGTTCTTAAATACTTCTCTTTGGGTTTGGGGTTCTGGGTATTACAGGTATGTGGAGCATTATGACCTGGGAGAGGCTTGTGATGACATAGGAAGTGTGCTGAAAAGGATCGCTATGAAGCTCAAGAAGATCCACAAAGTGAAAGTGCTCACTGGGACTGGTGAGTCCTCAGAGGATGCAGACTGTGAAGATTGGGTCCCAGAGGGCACATTTAAGTGATTCAGTGATGCCATCTTTATGCCTGTCCAAGAAAGGGCAGGGAACCAACCTCCTACTTTTTTATAGGAGTGGCCTCCGTGGCAGAGATGAGAAAGTGCCATGCAGAGTGGGTCTCACCCTTCCTTAAACACATGAAGGGGTTGATAGACAAAAAGAGGTTTTTGTGAGTGTAGGGACTTTCTAGTCCCAAGTTCTACCAGCAGAACTAAGAAATGCTGTGAATGCCTTTGGTAACTCTTAAGCAAGAAAAAGAAAGAATTGGAAAGGATATAGAAAGAGGGGGTAAGAGTAAAAGACGAAGGAAGAGAGGGAAAGGGAAAAAGAAGATGTGCAAGGGCATGGTGTATAAAAGATGCCAACAAGTTCCTCAAGAGCCAGGGCAGGTTTATCTCATAGTTTGTATGATAAGATATACTCAATCTTGCTTATTTAGAGACCACCCCCCCAAAAAAAATTCTCAACACTGACATCATTAAACATGGCTGTTTTGGGCTTTGGGTCTTGCGCTCTGGTGGAAGTCAGGATATAATTGACTTACAATATATTTTCACCTCATAGGTGATGTTAATGTAATTCAGCCTAACTATTCTGCAGCAGCCTGTGACTTCATTCGAAACTTCCGAAGTGGGGTGCTGGGTCAGGTGATGTTTGACACTGCCATCCTGGAAGAACCTCAGGCCAACAATGATTCTGACTCCTGAGGCTGAGCAGTGAACGTTCTTTGCTGCTTCTACTCCCTGTATGGCCTCAGGCAAGTTACCTCACTTGTTGGGGCTCAGTTTCCTCATTTGTAAAATGAGGGAGTTGGAATAGAGGTCCCTTCTAGCGCTAATGGTGCAACTCTGAAACTCAAGTGCAAAAAATAGCTACTGTCTTTGGAGGCATCTGAGGACTTGGCCTTGATTTTCATCATGGCTTGGCAGAATAATAAAGTATTGTTTGTGATTTCTCCCTAAATCAGTGACAAGTACATTTTCAGGGCTAGGGTCCATGAAATGGGATAGTCATTGAATTGCTTTCAGATACTATGTGGGTTCCTTTAATAACAGTTCCTACTGTGGGCAATAAAGGAATTAAAACCCCCCCAATACTTCTTTGATACATTGTCAGCCAGCTGGGGGAAAGGGTCTTTTCTTTGATTTAATTGAATTTCACTTGTGAAGATTTTGATCATCATCTGAAGCAGCCATACTCCAAGCCAAGGAGTTGTCACTTTGTCAAAAGTAGACCTTTGCTTAGAGCAGTGATCCCTACATTTCTTGTTGTGAACCACCTTAGCACCACCTACAGCTTGGTTCCATGTGGTAACTCCCTGCTTAGTTTGAAATGGTCCTAGCTATTTCATTTATTTATTTATTTTATTGAGTTATTTTTTTGCTGAGGCAGTTGGAGTTAAGAGACTTGCCCAGAGTCATACAGTTAGTGAGTAGTATGTGTCTGAGGCCAGATTTGAACTCAGGTCCTCCTGATTTCAGGGCTGGTGCTCTATCCACTGTGCCACCTAGCTGTCCCTAGTGATTTAAAAAAATTTATTAGGAACTTGCTGTTCATGGTTGTTGCAGTATTCAGAGATTTCATGTTTAAGAAATAATCAGCTTTCTAATATAGTGGTTTATTTTCATGTTACTATTTCAAAACAAATAAACCTTGAACAAATATGGTTGAAAAGTACCTTGTGGTTTAATACAAGAACAGCTGCTCTCCATCCTGTGTTGTACGGAGGAAGTCCAGCTAAAGTGATTCCATTGTTGCAACAGTATATAATTCGAGCCTATGAAAAAGTCATCCAGGCAGTGAGCCATATATGCAAGTCATATGTCAAGTAGAACAGCTTGTAAGACAAAAGACATCAGACCTACCTCTGAGCTCCTTTCAAGATACAATAAGGAACAATAGTAGTCTTTATTTTTAAAAAAGTAATCTATTCTTACTAACAGTAGTAGTTAAGATAGCAAGGAGAAATCGTTCAACAAATGTTTATTAAAAAGAATATGCTTTTCATAGTGTTTTAGTCAACTGAATTCTGCCTTACTAAATTTTTTTTTGAGGATTTTATTGAACTAAATTATTTGAGGTTTTTAGCCTGTGCCATAATTCTAGAAAAGGCAGTATGGAGAAGGTTTATGGAGGGGTTCTTAACCTTTATTTTATCATAGATCCCTTTGGCAGTCTGGTGAAGTCTATGGACCCAATCTCAGAATAATATTTTTAAGTATAAAAAATAAAAAACAAACAAACTATAAGATTACACAGGAAACCAACTATACTGAAATATAGTTATGTCTGGTCTTTTTAACATTCCAGATACCAGTATTTCCTTGCTCTATACCAAGAGTTCTTAATCTGGCGTCCTTTTAAACTTTTAAAAATAGTTTATATTTGGGTTGTTAGTACCTGTTCCTAGTCTGATCACTGTAACCATGACAGGTGGGCACTTTCTGAAGCATTCCAATATCATTATTGAAGATGTCTGTGTAGCAATGTTGACAGCCAATGCATTGTATTCTCATAATCTCTTACTGGATTATAGGATCATAATGTTTGGTGGGACTTTAGGTCATTTGGTCCACCCTCTGATTTTATAGGTTTACCCTTCTGATTTTATGCATAAGAAAACAAATACCTAGAGAGTGAAGTCAGTTGTCCAGAGTTATACATTCACATCAAAAGTAGGTTTGGGAACATTAATTCCACTCCGGAGAGAAAGAGCAGTAATTATTAAACTTTATGGTCATTGCTAAATGCTGAATATATTTCATGTTCAAGTTTGCCAAAATTAAAGAAAACTAAACACATCTTGAGAAATATAGATGTGAGTTCTGATGTAAGAGTCCGTTGTATCCATTTCCAATTTTAAAAGTATTTAATGTTTGGAGTGGTTGTCATGTTTAGTTGATAGAGTCTTTGATCACATAGGTTTGGCTTTTTCCTTATCATTTGGTGGTACTTCTGTGGTTAAAACCAGCTTGAGTGTTGTAGGGTTACCATAGAAACCTGACATGTCTAAGCAGCAGACTTGTTAGTATCAGTTGACTTGCGTTTGGATTTAGATGATTATTTTAACAGTAGCAAAAATAGCTGCTGAAAGGAGAATTCAGAAAGATGTATGTCACCCCTGAAAATGGATACTCCCGACTAAAGCTTTGGAACTATTTTCCCTGCTCATCTGTCTAGTCCTCCAACACCATTAAAAAGATACTTTGATTAATTAACAGTTCTATAAAGAAAACTTAAAACTCCTTGATACTCTGTTTCAGATGAATCTTCAGTGGTAAAAATCTTAAAATGGTTTCCTTTCAGATTCATGATTTAAATACTGAGAAAAATGTAAACCTCAGGATTGCTAGTCTTATATTTTAGTATACCTGTTACTTCATTGAGGTGTGTTCCCTCTCTCACAGTACAAATCTCAATCTATCCATGCCTTTAAATTCTTTTCCATGGCCTCCCATAAATCTTGGAGAACTAGAAAAAGGTCCCTAGTCCCTAGGGTTGGACTCTTATGTACAAGCCCCTCTTCCCTTCCCCTGCCCCACCTCACCCCAACTATATACCTCATTTGCTTGAATCTTAGTATTCTTCACTGGCAGGCCACTCTGTAGTACCCTGGGGTGACTTATGGAACCTTTGGTAAAAGCACAGATCGGTATCTCGCTCTGCCAAATTTGACTGAAGTCATGATAACCGTGTACATAACATCAGTCTTGGCATGTAGAGAAAGACCCATGCTTATAACATGGGTTTCTCACCATAGAGATAGAGTATGGCAGTGTGGAGGCAGAGACAAACAGAGGGTGGTATATAACAGTGCTCAGATCTTTAGAAAAAAGTGCTAGGTTCTTTGTCCTTTTGGAGTCTCCATCTGGGTCAGTTCATCCAGGTTTGTTATGGAAATAATGAGGCTGTTGCCCAGGAGAAGGTTCTTGTCTTTGGCTGCTTCCTTGATTTCTTGTTCCAGGCCCTTTCACTTCCATAGATCAAGTTTAGTATGCTAAAGGGAACCTTTTTTATGTTGTTATAAAGTCCTGGGCAAGTTATATGAATAGCTAGGAGAAGCAGGCATTTATGTCTTTGTATCAGAAGTCCAAAAGGCACAAGACCTCTGCAGTCCTAGTACTCCAAAGCTCAGGTTCTGAGCCGTCAGTCTAGGGCTGCCATGACTGGCTCTTTAGCCAAAAGCACCAAAGATCGTACTGAACCTCTTCTAAGATTTTGTTGGTGGAAGCTTTCCAAGAAAATCCATGCACCTGTGATTGTTTTTCTCCAAGACTGAAGATCTATCTCTGTTGTGTTATGAAACACTGAATATCTTAAGAATCAGAACTCCTTACTGTTTCGGAGGACAGAACATGGTTAAGTACAAAGACCCTAGAACATAGTTGGGAAATAGCTGAATTGTAGATAGATGAAAATTGGAACTCTTCCATCTCCTGAGTTTTATTTTGTTGGCACCTGAAAATGAGAGAGTTTGGCCAGAAGGGATTAAAGCATTCTTTTTTAGTAAATATCTCAAAGATTTTCTGAAGTTAGACTGTTGTGTTCTTGGAATGAACGTCTTGTTTTTCCTTTGAAGGTGAGCATTCTTGGGGTCTCTGCACTGCACCTCACTGAATTCCTTTTGCTGGTAGAAAGAAAAAAGTGGCAAATTGTAATAGATATTGTTGAGGGGGGTAGGAAAACAGAACGGATCATAGAGTGCTCAGCATTAAAACTGACTTCAGTTTTGATTTTTTTTCTTTTTCATTGGATGCTGAAATTCGCTTTCCCATAACCTTTTTTTCAGGGCTGTTCCTTGAAAGGCATCAGAACAGGGGGAAAAAAACCCCACAACAGTTTAGTTAACAGTCCACTAGAGGAGTTTGGATCATAGACCTGAGGGTCTGACTTCTGTGGGGTGTCTGCATTCTTCTTAGTCTGGTTCAGACACAAGATTTCTATTTTCATTAGTCTTCATGATGAGTCACTTCAGGAGGAAGATTCTTGGGAGTTTGAAAAACCTTTCTATGAATCAGAAACTGGCTTTTACTCCTAGGGAAGGAGTTTTAGTGAAGAATAGTGGAAATTAGTAGGTAAAATCCCTACGGTTTGATAGGTGAGGACTCCCTTGCTGTTACAATAACTAATCTTAGTAAACAAAAAAAACCTTTGAATGAAAAAGATATGTAAGTTGAAATGTAATACTTCTCTCTCTTCTAAAGATAGCCTAAAGGGAGTTTGCTTCTTACTTCACACTCGTGGTATTAAATCATGATCTCTCCCCAAAACCCTGCAAACAATGTTGGGTACAAATCCAGGAGGCAGAGAAATAGGCTTAAATCAGTTGCTCCTCAACAGACCAGTTTCCAGAGTGGTTAAGTATTGCCACAGCCAGAAGGTAGATCAGCCCATAGGGCTGTGCCTGAGGAGCTAAAGCCAAAGAGAGAAAACATATGCAAGGAACTGAGGCCTCTGGGTGATGTCCTTGGCAGGGGCCATAAGACTCCTTTCCTTTAGTTAGAAATAAATTCCTTTTCTTGGCTTAATGAAATGCTTCAGAGGCACCTTTGTTTTTCTGCAGCAAATGAATTTCTTTTAGAGCCCTACCAAATTGTCCCCTCTTCAGTTGGATTTTGTTGAAATTTAGTTTATGCCCCATGATTTCATGTGCAAGGGCAGTGTGAGGAGGCAGGCCAGGTTTTCCCTCATCTTGAAGCTCTGGGATGACACTATTGCTTATCTGAGTGATGGAGAGCACCCTCTCAGTTTTCCTTCCTGTTGCTAAGTGTGTCCCCAATCCTCTGGCCTCAATTTAGGTATCAGAAGCATCCATAACTACTCTCTTTTTCATGCCTTGGGCTTTGGCTTGGGCTCAGCACCTCTTTTAGGTTCCTCTCTGAAGAGGGTATGAGAGTTGGAGTTGGCAATTGGAATCTGGAGGCTAGAAAGCTTTAGGGTTCGACATTTTCTCTTATTCTCAGCACCCCCAGACATTGGGAGAAGTGAGAACCATTTTGAAATTACATGAGTCAGTTCCCATAATATGGACCTTTGGGTGGAGTTCTTATGGGGAAAGAAATGGGGAAAAGGGTTCTATCTGGGGACTAATGCCATTGGTGATGGGGAAAAGGGTTCTATCTGGGGACTAATGCCATTGGGTGTGAGGCTATGTCAATGGGCAGCTAATGATGCCCTAGAAAAGTGAACCATAGGGAAAATACCCAGTCTGCCCACCCTGACTACAGGAGTTTTCTGGAGTGGTCCTCTTCATGATCCCAGGTAACCTGGTGCTTTTTCACCTCTGGGCCTGGATTCAGCTCACCTCACTATCCTCACTCTTGAAGCCCCTTTAGGATCTATTGGTAGTTAAGGAAGAGCTCAAAGGAAAGGAGTGTGCACAGTTCCTTAGAAGGTAAAAGATGAAACCATTAGGACAAGAAGGTGAGGCTGAGGGAAGTGGGACAGGGACAGGTGGGGTGGATGGCATATGGACCTTCCAGGAAAAGCTAATCTCTAAAGGGGAAACAGCTGAAAGAAGCCCAGTGTCAAGCAGAGGCTGAGATTGGGTTCCATGCCCCAAGGGTCAGTCCCTGATGTCCACCTGTAGCTGTAGACTCCTTCCCTGGTTTGGTTGCCATAGTAGAAATCCATCTCCGCGCCGTCGTTCATGCCTACCTCTCCAGACATTCTCCTCCCGGCGACCCCAGCGATTGCGCCTGCAGCTGCCCCTGCGGCAGCTCCAGCTGAGGCAGCAGCTGCAACCCGGAAGGCTGAGCCTGAGGAGCTGTAACGTGGGGCAGACTTCATCCGCATCCGGCTGCTGCTGCTTCGGCCCCTCCCACGGGCTGCTCCTCGGGCTCCACCACGACCTCCTTTGCTGGTGACATTCTCACAAAAGAAAGCAGCTAGGAGCAGGAGGCTCCAGCACATTATTGTTGTCCAGTTCATCTTTAGAACTGGAGCCCTGGAACCTGTGAGAGAATGGAGGTGATGAGACTCAGGCTGGGCCCACTGGGAAGTGCAGGAAGGGCTAGTGCGGTGGTGTTCAAAGCAGAAGGAACAGCCCTGGCCTCTTAGTCTTGGCTCTGTGCTCAGGGCCTGTCCTCTAGGCCTTGTTCAGAGAGAAGGTAGAGTTCCACTGGGAAAGACACAGATCGGATCCCAGGGTATTAAATTCAAGTCCATCCAAAAAACCAATCTATTTTTTTTCATTTATATAGCAAGTAAGAGTAGGAATGAGGATAGACTTATAGTTGGGCATGCTGTTTTTTCCTCCCTCCCTCTTTCTGTCAGCGTCCTTCAAGGGTGCTCAAGTTGTCAGCTTACTTTCCTGATTATTCCCTCATGTACCCCAGCCAGAAGTGTCATCCTCATCTGACCTGATGACCTTGTGGGCCCTCCTACATGGAGCATTTAGCATAGTTGGTGTTATATTCATTGGTATACGTGCCAAATCTCCCCGACTAGACTGTATGTTTCATGAGGACAGGGACCATGTCTTATCTCTCTAGCTCTTCCAGTGCCTAGCACAGCACATAGCGTATAGGATTCTTATTACATTGTGCCCTCATGACATTTATTGCTTATGTTGAATTCTACCAAATTGTAAACTCCTTCCGGGGAAAAAAAAATCACAACTATATAATTAAAAAAAGAAGCCCAAACTTTGGAACTTTAGATGAGTTCCAGAGGGCCCAGAAGAGGACTTTATACACAGCTAAGTAAATACTGGTTGAATTTTCTGCATTATGGGGCTTATTTGATGCTGAGAAAACCTATGATAAGGTTAATTGTTGTAGATTCCCCCTAAAGAAAATGCCAAGAAGTAAAATAGCCCCCACCCTGAGCATTCCTGCCTCTTCATTTCATTCCCTGCTACTTCTACAGCAGGTCTCTTGTCGATTATAACCCATTAAGGTGTATTTGAGAGGCAGATAATAATTGGCATTTATATAATGCTTTAAAGTCTGCAAAATGCTTTAGATCCATTGTCTCATCTTAGCCTCCCAATAGCCCTGTGAGGTATGCACTGCAGGTATCATCCAGCCCATTTCATTGAATAAGGAAAATGAGGCTTGAGTTAAATGACTTGCCCAAGGTCACAAAGCTGGTGTCAGAGGAGAACTTTGAACTCAGGTCTTCCTAATACCAAGCCTAGTGCTCTCCTACTAGGAAAACTCAGTCTCCCTAATCTTGAATGTGCTCTGTTTGGAGCCATTTAGTCTACTTAGAAAATGGATGTATTTCTATCATGGCAAATTAAGCATCTTTTCAGGAGCCCTGACAATTCCTTTACTGGAATCCACGACTGAGGGAGGAGGCCACATGGTTGCCCTGCTCCATTTCCGAGGTAGGGGTGGAGGCACATTCTTCTGAACTATGGAATTGAACAAAGCTTTGGGGTCAACGCTTCCCCTTCTCACTACTTACGCCTTAGATGTGCTCCCTCACCCCCCTCTTCCAAGCTGCCTTCCTGCCAGTAGTTTTAAGAAAGAAATGCAGGCAAACAAAGGTTTGACCTGGACAGTATTGGCTTAATAGCAAATATCTGGTTTCATACAATTTACATAACCCCTCCCTTCCCTTGAAGAGCTGCAGAACACTATTTCCTCTCCTAAGGGATCTTTGGAAATAGCATTAATTTCCCTAGGAACCACTTCTCAGGGGAATCTTCCACAACCAGCCTGAGTGGGGGAGGGGAAGTGAGATTCTGCTTTCTTCTCACACCTCCTTTTCCATGAGGGGTAGGTAGAATTGGGGGGTGGGGTAGGTGGGAAGGGAGAATAAAGCAAACATTGGGGCTCCCATCTAGCTCCAGAATGCTCCTCCAAACAGTGGATGTTAAGGACTCACATGGAGTGGTCTGCTGCAGGGCCCATTTTGGGAGTCCATAAAAAAGGTGGGTAGGAGAAAAAGTGATGAGGAAGGCTGTCAAATGAAGGAATGGAAGGGACTGTGAAGAGAATAGAAGGAAGGAAGGGTGAGGGAGAGGGATATGGAATGGAAGAAGAAAAGGGGTGTCTGGAATGAAGAAGGAAGGACAGGTTTATGAATATAGTGCTGTAGGAGGAAGAGGATTTGGGAGCAGAGGTTGAGAATCAAGGAGGGGGAGAAATGATGAGAATGACTGGAAAGGGGGTACAGTGAAGGGCAGAAAAAGAGGAGCCTGAAGTGGGAGATATGATGGAGAGGAGAGCTAGAAGAGTGAAAGAAAACAGGGAAAGAGATGAGAAGGAATTTGGTGGAATGGGGGAGGTGGGGCTGGAGCAACAATTAGGGGAGGTTACTAGCAGCTGAGGGAAGAGAGATCTCTTCCACCATTCTTTCCCTGTACCCCTTCCCCCACCCCGACGTTTAGGCATTCTTCCTTCCAACCCTGCCATTCATGCATTAATTCCCGGACCTCTCCTGTCACCATCCCTGGGCTCTTTAATCCCCGCACATCCCTCTGTCCCCGTCTCCCAGTGTTCCCATTCCCACTCCCCCATTTCCTTTCCTCCTCCCATACCCCTGCTCTGGCCTTTTTTCCTTGCCCATCCCCCTACTTTCCTCGCCTGGTCCTTATAATTCGGAAAGCAGGTTCTGAGGTTGGAAACCGATCTGGGTCGGAAGCTGAGCGGTGTAACGGGGGACAGCCCTGAATTTTCAGAGAACCTGTTTGTGTGCTTTTGGATAAGTCACTTGCCTTCGCTGGGCCTCAGTTTCCTCATCTGTAGAATTAGCAGATTGCAAGCCTGGATAATCTCCCAAATACATCCTCCTGCCCGATTTCTCCCCCTTTCTTTCCCCTCAGCTTTCTGATGGTGAATCGCTTACCCAGCAAGCGCCAAGATCTGACTGCCTTTTAGGGAGCTGTCGCTGTCCCGGGCTGTGGTGCTTATCCTGGGAACCCTACTCCAGCAGATGGCAGATTCCAGACCTTCCTCCTAGGTGGAGGAGAGGGCGCAGAAGCAGTGCTTGCTCCCGGCTTGCTGCTGCATCTGAAGGACTCCTCCCCAAATGAGGGGGAAGGAGGAGGGTGAAGGATTGAGGCTCAGCCCTCTTGGCACTTCAGGGGTGGGCAGGATCTGCAGAGCTCGAGTTCCCGCCCTCTTCTCCTCCCCACTCTGGCACTCACTGAGCTCTGCCCTCCTGGCATCATCACTGTGTGTTTGAAATAACACCTCTTCTTTAACCTAGGATCAGCTCATGTGGATGTGGAGCAGAGAGCTATTTTTAGAAGGTGGGTTAGTTTTGGTAGCATGTGCTAGTGACTTGTGTGGGTTTAGGAAAGGATACCCTAGAGAATGAGAGGGAAACACAGCAGCTAGGATGTGAAGTATGTAGTGGAGGCAAAATCTACTACAATGCCTAGTTAGCACAGTGCCCTGTAAATAGTAAGTGCTTAATGTTTGTTGAATTAAATCGAGTTCCTTATCTGTGAAATGGGTATATTACTTGTACTACATACCTCAGGAGGAGGTGTTTTGTGAGGAAAGCACTTTGTAAGCTTTGAAGTTGTCTAAAATGATGTTATAAGTATTACTATATTGTCTTGAATAAGAAGTGTTATGTTAGTGAAATAGCACTGTATATTTAAGCATAATGTTGGGAAGCTGTAAGCTAGATAATAAAATATCAGTTTCTTGAGTATCCTTCCTTTCCTTCCTTTTTTTCTTTCTGAGATGGATGGGTGAAATGAAAATTTTTGGAAGATGGGGGTGTGGAGATGGGGGCATGTTTGTAAGCTGTAGTGAAGCAGATATTAGTTAGGGAGAGATCAAGTAGAAGTGAGAGAATAGGGATCATAGAGAGGGCAATCTTCCAGAGAAAATGGGATAGAACTGGATCATTGCGCAGTGGAGAGGTTTGCCTCTGCAATAAGAAGGGTATATTTTCTCTTTATGTGAGACAGAGGTAAAAGAGGATATAGTGGTGGAAGGTATCTGAGTGATGTGAGTTGAGGAGAGAAGAAGAGGGAGCCCTCTGTAAATGGCCTCAATTTTTTTTTCAGTAATGTATGAAGCAAGGTTCTCAGCTGAGAGTGAAGGGGGTAGGGGGAACCATGCAAGATTTGAGGACAGATGAAAAGGTTTGGAAAAGCTGCTGTAATGAATGGAAGAGTCGGTTAATTAGGCAAATGTAAAAGGATTGCCTTATTTCAGTGAGGGTCATTAGGGATCAAGAGATTTGTACCTTGACAAAGCCTCCTACTATTGCTGTGAACTGCTCAAATGATGTATCCACCGTTGCGATATGTGATGTGTGATATTCACCACAAGGTGAATGGGGAGTATTTGTTCACTTTGTTCAACAGTACCCTAAAATGTCTGAGTATCATGGGCTACTTAAGTGTTTTACATTTCCTGTGTTTGTTCATATGCACCTGGGAGTCCTTTGAAACTTATGAATTTTCTGTGGTGGAAGAAATAAAAAACTATCTCATAAGCATATCCATTTTGTATCTTTGTGTGAGATGCCATTCCCCACATATGAGGAAACCCTAGACATTGACTGCGCCTAAACTATTTTAGGGACTTCCTTGGAGTTTTACTCTGGGAAAGAAGTAGAGTCAAAGAGAAAAACTGACAATATTGGGGTCAGCCCCCAGGCTTAAGCTTGCTTCTTGTGAATCCCTTTCAGCAGTCCTGGGGCCACAGATGACAATTTGGAGGCAACTCTCATGTATCTCTAACTTTTCTGTTCTGTAGCTCAGACCGGCAGCTAGGGGCTGCAGTGGATAGAGTGCTAGACCTAGAGTCAGGAACACCTGAATTCAAATGTAGCCTCAGACACTTACTAGCTATATGATTCTGGGAAACTCACTTAACTTCTAAAAGGCACAGTTTTCTCAACTATAAAATTGGGATGATAATAGTATCTGCCTCCCAGGGTTGTTGTGAGGATCAGATGAAATATTTGTGAAGGGCTTCTTCCAATGAAGCTCAAACTGTTTTACATTCCTGAGTCCCAGAACTATATTACCTATCTCAAACAGACTTATGGTCAGTCAGTCAGTCAGTCACCAAGCACTTATTAAATGCCTACTGTGTGCCAGGGACTCCTGAAGAAATAACTGGGCATTATCAACTTGGATTTCAAGACCAAGAGAATCAGTCTCCTGTCTCGTTTGGTACCCATGACCCCTAATCCAGTGTCTATTACCTAGGCCTTCACTACTAAATATGTCCAAAGGAGGTGGTAGTAATTCACAAACTGGACGATGAGCTCTGTTTTGATGGGATGTAGCTAACTATAGTGTGGCTCAGTGGAACCTCACAACAGTGGATAGAATACTGGGCCTGGAGTCAGGATGACTTGAGTTCAAATCCGGTCTCATATACTTACTAGCTATGTGAACCTGGGTGAGTCACTTAATCTCTGTTTGCCTTAATCCCGGAGAAGGAAATGGCAAACCATTCCAGTATCTTTGCCAAGAAAGTCCTATGGACAGCATTGGTGTGCTATCATCCGTGGTATCACAAAGAGTTGAACATAACTGTAAAGTAATAGCGAAGTATAATAAACTGAAACCCCTTGGAAATATGAGGGAAGCTCCTTGAGGGCAGAATCTGTACTGTTTCATTTTTTGTCTTTGAATCCCAGCACCTAACACAGGGCCTGGCAAACAGTAGGTACTTAATAAATGCTTACTGATTGCTCAGTTGTTCAGATATTGAGGATTTATCATTTTGATGTCCAACAACAAACAATAGGAAACGTAGTGGAGAGCGCACTAGATTCGGAAGGCCTGCAGACTGGTGCTGGCTATGTAACTCTGGACCTTAGCTTTCTTTTCCGCACAAGGAGGGGCCAGATTGGATGGTCCCCCAATTACCTTCTGGTTATATAACTCCGTGATTTCAAGTAATATCAAGCTCCCCATTACCACAATCAGGGAAGCAGGACATTGGAAGTAACAGATCAGGAAGGAAGATGCTTTTGCTAATAGCTTTAATGAGGGGGTGCCCTCATCTACTCTGTTTATTATTTTCTGTATTTCTGTATTTCTGAATACATCTACTCTGTATTTATCTTGTATATGCAATTGTTGTCTCCCTCATTAGGATGTGAACTCCTTGAGGTCAAGGACTGAAATTTTTGCCTTTCTTTTTATCCCCAGTTCTTTTTTTTGGCTAGGCAATGGGATTAAGTGACTTGCCCAGGGTCACACAGCTAGTAGTAAGTGTCAAGTGTCTGGGGTCGTATTTGAACCCAGGTCCTCCTGATTCCAGTGCCGGTTCTCTATCTACTGTGCCACCTAGCTGCCCTTTATCCCCAGTTCTTAGCACAGTGCTTGGCACATAAATAAATGTTTGCTGACTGACTGAATAATGTGCTTTACTAAGAAACATCTCTTGTACAAAACCATGGTCCATGTACAGCTGCAATAATTCTTGTTTTTCTATTAGCTTTACCCCAAGAAATATATAATACCTTGTATTTTTTCATCCAGCTCTCCAAAATTTGGAGAATATTCTACACATATTATTTCATTTAGCAAGGTAAGTATTACAGTTTATTTATACCTTCGATTTATAAATTAGAGAACTGAGCAAAGAGAAGTTAAGTGACTTGTCCAAGGTCACATGGATAGTAAGTAGGAGAAATGATATTGGAACCTAAGTCTTTTGCTTTACGTTATATCACACTGCATTATAATGGGGTCTTTTTTTGTACTTCTTGGATTCATCATATTTAGAATTTTATTTGAGTAGCAGCAACATTATTCAAGTGAAGCAAGCTTATTAAAACTCTGTTTTATGATTGCAGGAGCTTAGATGCAAAGTTTAAGTGACTGACTTAGTGGTGGGACCAGAACTTGAGTATGCCTCTGACTTCATGGTGTACATGAGGTACCAGTGTAATATGCCGCATAGTAAACAAAGCCTGTCATGATTCCTGCATTACAGAGGGATCTTGGACTTTGTAGGATGATGACTGAGAGGCCCTCACTACTTGCTTTCATCATTTTCACAATACTCTGAGATCTACAGACATATTCGTTTGGAAAATAATTTGAGGAAAATCCACTAAACTGTATATGCCCGATGATTCCGTAATGCCACAACTATGCTTGTACCCTGAAGACCTTAAAGAAAGAGGAAAATATTTATTTTATAATAACAATTTATGATAGATTTATGATAATTACAAAATATTTATAGTAGCTCTTTTTGTGGTGGCAAAGAACTAGAAAACTAAGGGGTTGTCCAAACAATGAAGAAAGGCTAAATAAAATATGATGCAAGAATATGATGGAATGTTATTATACCATAATAAATGATGAAAGGGATGGTGTCAGGGAAACTTGGCATAAACTGATGCAGAATGAAATGAGCAGAACAAGAAGAACATTATGTATAATACCAACAACATTGTAAAGACAAACAACTTTAAATAACTTGAAGAACTCTGAATGATCAACCATGATTTCAGAGGACCAATGATGAAGGTTGCTTCCCACCTCCTGACAGGTAGTTGGTAGACTTAGGGCACAGACTGAGACGGTTTTTGGACATGGCCAACGTGTGGATTTGTTTTGCTCGATTATGCATATTTGTTACAAAGGTTTCATTTTGTTTTCTTTTTGATGGAGATGGATGGAAATAAAAATGAATTTTTATTAGTTGGAAAAATTAAAAACAAAACCAAAAAACACAAAACAAAAAACCACCCCAAGACATCCAAAAGCAGTTCAGTGGTGAGAAGTTCCCACGTAAGGGGTGTTGTAGAGATGACGCCTGCATGAGTTGGAAGGTTGGACTAGGATACGATGGAAAGAATTCTGAATTCAGAGAAGCCCAGTTAAATCTCTAGGGTCTTTCTCAACTCTCAAATTCTATAAAAGAAAGTTAAAAGGATCCATTGGATAAGGGTGAGGAGGAATGAAGAGATGGTTGGGGAGATTGTTACGTGACAAATTTCCAAAATGAAAGCCCTATTTTGAAAAGGCATAAATGAAGAGACACGATCAAGTCTATAGAATCCGGAAGAATATAGACACAGTTATTGTATCCCATTTTATGAGAATTAGAGATCCTCTTTAGAGGCTGAAAGAGATCATACATTTATAGCATACTTGTTTATTGATTATCTCTCTGTGAGAACCAGTACATTCTGGGGGAGTTTCTAATGTTGTCTGTTAATGTTCTGCCTTGCTGGTTCCCCACCTCCCCAGCTGGAGGTACAAAACACACACACACACACACACACACACACACACACACACACACGTATGTGTAACATACATACGTATATATGTATTTATATACACATATGCATATAATATATGCACAATATACCTATATTTAAATATATATTTTAAATAATATATGATATATACATATTTATTTTTTATTTTTCTATGAGAGCCGTGGAGAGAAAGATTTAAATAGATTCTAGCCTCAAGTTCACCCCCTTTTCTCTCTTCCCCCACTTCTGTTTTCAATTAACAGTTAAAGGGAAGTTCAAGTCAATTTTTAAGCGGACATAGGAGCTCACTTGATTCTCAAAGTCCTGTACCAATTAGGGCACTGACTTGTGTGGATCTGCATCTTTGGGGGTATCCCTAGAAAAATATGCTTTCTCTGGGGTTCTCAGGAAAGCTGTAAGTGGGCAGGGAATAATCAGACAATTACTCACTTAATTCTTTACCCTTCCTAGTGAATATTGCTAAATGTGTTAAACTTAATAGGTAGGGAGGAAAGAAATAAACATTTTAAAGCACCTGTTATTCTATGTGCCAGCCACTTGTGATCATTATCTCATTTGATTCTCACAGTAACCCTGGGAAGTAGGTGCTATTATTATCTCCATTATGCAGTTGAGGAAACTGAGGAAAACTGTACCACCAGGCTGCCTTTTAGGTAACCAAGTAGAAGGTTCATCTCTTTTTAAATAGTATTTTTAATAGTAATGGGGCTCATGTTGATCATGGAAGGATGTACTTTACTAGTTTATAAAGTCAAGCAATCTCAGAGGAGGGTCTTCAGAGGTTGTTCTACTTAATGCATGCCTGAAAATAATCCTTTTTATAGTATGTACACACTAGACACTTAATGCATGTTTATTGGATTATTAAATTGAATCCCCAACAACTGGTTTTCCTCTCTTTCTTAGGAGAACCCCAGTGGTGGGTAAACACATTTACCTCTGAGGTGATCCAGAGGTAAATTCTATTTTGTATGTTTCTAATTGTTAGAGAATTTTTTTTTTCTTTTATGAAGTTGAAATCTGGCTCTTTGGAACTTCCATCCACTCCTTTTAGTTCTACTCTCTGAGACCAACCAAAACTAACTAATTTCTCTTCCACATGGAAAACCTTCCAAGATTTGAAGGGAACTAAAATGTCCACCCTGAACATTCTCTTCTCCGGGCCAACACATACCCAGTTGCTTCTGTTGATCATAAATTGGGTATTTTTCAAGTTGACTCAATATCACAATTGCCTTCTTATGAACAGTCTCTAACTAGCTAATGTTCCTAAAATGTACTAACCAGATGCAGTCTGAGCTATGGAGTATAATGAGACCTTATGTATTTTGGACAAATACTCTGCTATTAATACAGACCAAAATCAAATTAGCTTGGCTGGCTGCCACATCATAGGGCTGACTCATAATGAACTTGTTGTCTACTAACAACACTTCTGGTTCCTTTTCTTTTGAACTATTGTCAGACTCTTGCCTCCCTGTCCTTGTGCAGTTGTTTTTTGAGCCCAAGTATAGGACTTTACATTTCTTCTGAATCCTCAGAAACTTTCCTGCAAAGAGCTAAATCCAACCAAAGCCATCTCTGTAAAGCTATAAGTTTCAAGCAGAGCAGAGTTCCAAGAGAGTAACAATGGCATTGAGGAGGAGGCCAGTGCCCTGAATCCCAAGCCCTCCTGGGCTTTAGATTCTCTCTTCAGAGAAGAAACCTGCCAGAGGATACTGAGGGTGAGGAGGTCTGGTGGGAGGAAAACAAGGTCTCTTTGTTTCCAAAGATGCTGGCCATGTAGGGTGAGACTGAACTGCTCTAGCTTAAATGGTGTCAGAAGCCCTTTGGCAGATTTTGGAGCAGCTACTGTCATGCACCTTCTGGCTGCTATGAAAATGGGTTTCTGAGACTTCTGTTGTATTGATATTTTATGCCAAGTCCTTGTCATTACCATATCTATCTCACAGAAGCTACCTTGGACCCTTGGACTAAGGTGTGCGTCTCCTTACTCTTATGTTGTCATTTGGTTTCACAGTGGCTGCTTTAGCCCGTCTGAACATACTCTATCCTTACACTTTAGTGTATAATCCCTCGTTATTGGGACTGGTGACCTCAAGACTGACCAGGCAGACTAGGCATAACAGCCATTACTATGTGCAAGACACTGTGAGGAACATAAATAATAGCCACAGTACATGCCTTTAAGGTGCTTTTGATCTAGTCTGGAAATGCACAATCAGATGATCATTGTAAAAGACAGCATATGATAAATGATGTGAAACCAGCTATAGAATAAATGAATGACAAATCATTTATTAAACATTCATGGTATACAAAGCATTGTTTTAGGGAACCAGGCTCTTGGTCTGGGATATGGTTGGTTCAGTCATGAGTAGCTTACAATAAGTTACTGTAAGCAATAGTGAATTTAGATCAGGGCAAGTGACTAACAGATATTAGTTAAGTTTAGGCTGAACATGGATCAGGGCAGGCAGCTGGTATAAGGATGGTTAAGGTCAGTAGAGCAAGTTTGTGCAAGCAGAGGTCTGAGCAAGTGCGTAAACTGTGGAGTGTCTAAGTTTGAGGGTCATTGGGAACACCATAGCAATGGCAGTGACAGTGTACTGGCCAGCCAATATAAAGTCAGCCAGCCAACAAACATTAATTAAGCACCTATTCTGTGCCAGAAAAGAACTAGTTCTTTGGCTGGGAACCAGCTCAGCAATTTAATCTTGTACAAGTCTTAACCAATGGCTTATCACTTGGAGCTTATACAAAATGCAAGGACCAATATGGAGGTTCTGGTGTCTGGGTTCAGGAAGGTGTCACTAGATATGTGAAATGAGAGAGGCCTCTTGTTCAATCTGTCTTTATGTAAAAACATAGATTAGAAAAGCTGCAGGAGAGAGAATGAGGTATGCTGGAAAGAACACTGGTCTAAAAATCAGGAGATTGAAGCGCCAATCCTTCCTCTGCATTTAGCTAGCTCTCTGTGCCCTACTCTCCTTATTTGTAAAAAAGAAAGCACTGTATTAGATGATTTTTGGGGTCCCTTCCAGTTCTAATATTCAGTGACCCTTAGAGAAAGTCTAATACGTTGGAAAGTTCCATGCAAGAGAAGTTTCTCTGATAACTTCCTAAGGGATGCCAAGGATTTTTCTCCTTAGACTCTCAGGTGATTTCTACTTTTGTATTCTGTTAGAGAAGACTGAGGAAAGAGAGGAGAAAGTGAGACAAGTTAGGAGAAGGAAATCATGGAGCTGATTTTTTTTTAGGGGTTTGATTTTCAGGAATCTGAGGTGGTGAAGTTAATCAAAGGTTGAATTTGGAGAGGAGAAACTTGAAAAATTTGATGAACAATCTGCAGGCCAAGATACTGGTCCAGAATCTACTTCTAGATTTAAGAGGGGCAGGATCAAGAACAGTCAAAGAGGATAGGAAAGTGTGAAGGGGGAACAAGAAGGAATAGGAAGTCAAACCTGAATAGAAACACTTAAGGAAAAGGAGAAGGTAGTTGGGCAATACATGGAGGAAAAGGTAGGAGCAACAGTTGGAGGGCAAAGCAAGTTGATAGGGTGGATTGGTGGATGGGTCAAACTGATGAAACACATAGAAAGTTAGTGAAAGGTTAAAAAAGGATATGAGCATGGCTGTGGAGTTATTGAGACTAAGGAAAGGAAGTTGAATAAGATGTCAAGGGATCTATGAAAGTTTTAATCAGGTACTTAGGGTTGAAGTGTCAATATCCATAAGAATTTTTTTAAGTCTGAAAAATCTCAGTTATTATGGAGAATAAAGGAAATTGTGAAGTGACTTTCATTGAGTGTTTGATATTTGCATTTCTAGCACAGTCAAGTGACTTTTATCTGTCTTTCAGGTGCATATCAATCTTCCTTCTGGAAGAATATGTGAAAAGACTTAAAGAATTCCTCTCCATACTCCAGATAATTAGACACAACGAAATGTTCCTAAAGGAAACAGAAGCACGGTTTCAATGGGACAGAAAGATTCAGAGGTAGTGGAGGAGAGATTGGACCATTGTTAGGATGTTGGAGAATGGAAAAGTATAATTCAGAGGAGAAAGGGAACTAAAAAGACAGCTATATATCTGGAGCTAGAAAATCTGATTTGAGGATCTCCCTGAATAGAAGGGAACTGGATGTTCTGAGAAGGGAGAAACTGCGTATCCTCCAAAAAATGGCAGGTTAGAGCCACAGAAATTACTAGGTGAGAGAACATCTAGTATAGGTCGGAGAAAAATTGAAGAGTAGTTATAGTTGGTAACTCCTTGCTGAGGCATGCTGAGGCAACTATTTGTTGAACCAATAACAATAATAGAGAGGTATATTGTTTTTTGGGGGCCAAGACAAAACAGAGAACCTCCTAAGCCTTATCTGAACAAATGAAGACTAAGCGCTTCTGGAGCTTCGTGTGGACACAAGTGATACTACCAACAAGAGTTTATAAAGCACTAGTAATAATTAGGAAATCTTTGGCAAGAAACTGAAGACCACAGAGACAGGGGTGGTATTTTCCTTATTATTGTCCCTTGAAGGCAAGGGAAGCAGAGGAGAAAAATTATTTTGGGAAGTGAACAGCTGTTGAAGAATATGGTGTTTGAGAATGATCCTTGGACGTTAGGGCCACTGCTTAAAATATCAAAATGATAGATTCTTAGTCAGAGATGCATTATTCCCAACGAAAGCTAGTAAGAATGTATTTGATGAGTGTCAGTCAATAAACATTTATTAAGCACCTACTATGTGCCAGGCTCTTTGTTAAATGCTGAGGATATAACAAGAGGCAAAAGATAATCTCTGCCCTCAAGAAGCTCACAATTTAATGAAGGTGAGAACAAGTATGTACAAACAAGCTATATGTAGGATAAATAAGAAATAGTCAGTGGAGGGTAGGCATTAGAATTAAGAAGGATTGGGAAGAGTTTCCTGAAGAATGTGGGATTTTAGTTGGAACTTGAAGGAATCCAGGGAAAGTGGGAGGCACAGATAAGGAAAAACACCACTCTAGGCAAGTAGGAATGCTAGAGAAAATGCCTGGGGCTGATAGAATATCTTGTCTGAGAAACAACAAAGAGGCCAGTATCACTGGTTCAAAATGTATGTGTGTGTGTGTGTGTGTGTGTGTGTGGTTGTAAGATGTAAGAAGCCTGAAAAGGTGGAAGAGCTAGGTTATGAAGGGCTTTGAATGCTAAATAGAGGACTTCACATTTGATCTGGAAGGTGATAGAGAGCCACTGGTTTCTTGAGTTTGGAGATGACATAGTTGAACCTGTGCATAAGAAAAATAATTTTTATGGCTGAATGGAGGCCGGATTAGAGTGAGAAGAGACTTGAGGTGGACAGACCAACTGGTAGGCTATTGAAATAGTTCAGGCAAGAGACAATGAGGGCCTGCACCAAGATGGCGGCAGTGTCACTGGAGAGAAGAGGAATCTATTCAAGAGATGTTGCAAAGGTGAAACCAGCAGGACTTGGCAATGGATTGGATATGGGGGATAAAAGATAGTGAGGAGTCAAAGATGAAAACTTACATTGCACACCTGGGGAACTGGGAGGTTAGTGGTGCCCTTGACAGAAACAGGAAAGCTTGGAAGGGGAGGAGGGTTCAGGAAGAAAGATAATGAGTTAAATTTTGAACATGTTGAGCTTAAGATTTCTATTGGACATCCAGTTTAAGATGTCTGAAAGGCAGCTGGAGGTCAGCAGAGAAGTAAAGACAGGATAGGTATATTTGAGAATAATCAGCATAGAGATGATAATTAAATTCGTGGGAGCTGATGATATCACCAAGTGAAGTAGTATAAAGAGAGAAGAGAAGAGGGCCTAGGACAGAGCCCTGTGGGACCTCTGTGTTTAGTAGGCATGACCTGGATGAGAATCCAGCAAAGGAGACTGAGAAGGAACAGTCAGATAGGTAACAGAACCAGGAGAGAATGGTGCCCAAAAAACCTAGGGAGAAGATAATATCAAGGTGAAGAGAATGATCCACAGTGTTAAAAGCTGCAGAGAGGTCAAGGAAAATGAGGACTGAGAAAAGGCCACTGGGTTTGGCAACTAAGAGATCACTGGGAGAGAGCAGTTAGAGTGGAATGATGAGTTTGGAAGCTAGATTGTAGGGGATTAAGAAGAGAGACTGAGGCGAAAGTATCTTGCCAATCTAATCAAAAGGGTCTTAAACTAAAAAAGATGGTGAGAGAGAATATGTATGTATATCCTGTGCTATGTATATCCCCTAATCTAAATATCATAGGGAATAGTTACAATGAAGGAAATAGCTCAGAATTGCACAGGAGACAAAGTATAAGAAAGGAATTAGTAGTAAAAGCTAATGTCTATGAATAAATGAACAAAAGGTATTAGGGATTCTAATGTAAGGAGGCAAGTTTGACCTCATATCTCTTGCTGGGATGGAGCCCATTACTAGACAACGGCTCTGGATGGTCATGCCTTATTCAAAAGAGAATATGATAGGTAAAAGAGGATGTGGTAGGCTAGCATTGTGTATTTAAAAATATACTTGTGAAGAAATCTTGGAACCACTGGGGGAATGCACATTGGAGAATATTTGAGTGAAGATCAATGGGGAGGGGAAAATAAGAGATTTGGTCATTGGAGTAATAGAAATATATAGATCACTTGAATAGAAAAAAAGAAATAGATGAGAATTTGGGTAGAGGGATGCCAAGCCTGGCACAGAGGCAGAATATAGCAGTTCTGGAAGACTTTAATTCATAGAAGTAATAGAGAGCCTCTATAGTTTACTGAGTGTGTGTATATGTGTGTATGTATGTGATGACAGTGTCAGACCTATGCCTAAGGAAGATCGCTTTGGCAGTAGAGTGGAGATTGGACTGGAGTGGCGAGAGACTTGAGTTAGGGAAACCAACCTGTAAGCTATTGCAATAATCCAGGCATGAGATGATGAGGCCCACCAAGATGGGGACTGTGTGAGTGGAGAAAAGAAATTGTATTTAAGTGATGTTGTAAAGGTAGAAATGACAGTACTTGGCAACAGATTGGTCATGCAGGGTAAAATCAAGTGAGGAGTGAAAGATAATACTGAGATCATGAGCCTGGTGAACTGTAAGTTCAGGAGAGGAAAGGATTTTGGAAGAAAATGAGTTCTAATTTAAGTTTCAAAAAGTGGGAGAATCAATGAGAGGAAATTCTATTATGGATCCAATTCTCACTAACAGGAAGGAACTGATTGGTGGGGTGGACATGATGGGAACTCTGGGGTGAATGAGCCTTCCTTCTTAGAGGTATATAAGAGAAGGACAGGATATCTGAGTGTCATCTGACATGGACCTTACATTTTAGGAGGGCAAATGTCAAAGGGTTCAGAGGAAAGATAGATAGTGAATGGGAGAAGATCAAGAATTAAATTCTGAAGACACAAAAGGAAACAATTTCAGTGAAGAAGAACAATGAGATTTGCCTGGAAAAAACTGGTGTGGATGCACGGGGCATTCATTAACCAACTTAGACATAAAAAGAAATGGCCAGAAGATGGAATGAAGTCCAGGTAGTAGGAGAGCATGGCATAGTATTATAAAAGTGTGTCAAGAGTGCTAAATCTCAGAATGAATTGAAGTTGGTGAAGGAAGCTAAAGACAACAAAAAGGGGTTTAAAAATACTGGCAGGGAAAAAAAAAGATCAAAGGAGGGGAAGGCCCTTTGTTGGGGGTGGATGGGAGGATGATAACTGGCAGAAGCTTGGCAGTTCAATTTTCATTTCTGTCTCATTTCACTCCTGTTTTCCCTCCAAGAAAAATGACTTTTGCCTTAGAGATGGCAGGACAAAAATGGCTAACGGAGTTGATACACAAGATAAGTAATAAGATAGTAAGAGAATACCTCTCAGCCCTTGATTAATTCAGATCACTGGATTCAGAAGAGCTGCCATCCTCAGGTCTTGATAGTAAGAGAACACCTTGAAAGAACTGCCCCATAATGGCTGAGCCACAGTCAGTAGTACTTGAAAGAGGGCAAAAAACAGGAGACACATCATTATTTGTCCTTAGTTCTTGAAGAGGACGAATGACATCAGAAAGGTAATGTCTTGACTTTCAAGTGAATTGGATTAAAGTGAGGCAGGGCCATACAGAGTCACCAGCTTCACACTCTCCTCCAGAGCCATCTGGGTCCACTGGCAAGGCATAGGTCATGACGACTGGAGATGACTCCACATGCAGTGGGAGACCTTGGTCTTTTTAAGCTAAGGTATTTCCCATGTGTCAGTTTGTTCTGAGGTAACATCTTTTTGGGGATTAAGGCTGGGTAAGAAATAAGGTAAAAAAATGACCTCAGCTACTAAAAAAAATAATCAATCTGGGAGGGGAAAACCCTTAGGGTTTCTGACCAAAACAGAAACTATTGATATTTACACTCACTCTGAGTCAACAAAACCCAAACAATGATCAGCTGAGGTTAGGGTTGGGCCCCATTATTGGTCAGTCAGTGAGAGCTAGAGTGATTTGGGTGTAAAGCATAATCAGGTAGCTCCATATGAATCTGAATAGCTTTATTAATGCCTGATTTCTAGAGCTCCATTTCATTGTAAGGTCTTTCTCAGGTGTCCCTGTTTGAGGGAACACTCATTCAGTGACCTAAGAGTGGGAAAGAAATGAAGCAAAAGATGAAGAGAGGGATCACAAGATCGGAGAAGGCCAAATAGTTGTTATGAATCCCTTTCTCTCTCTCTCTCTCTCTCTCACTTTCTTCTTTGCTGCAGTTTTCTCCTTCCTTCCTTCCTTCCTTCCTTCCTTCCTTCCTTCCTTCCTTCCTTCCTTCCTTCCTTCCTTCCTTCCTTCCTTCCTTCCTTCCTTCCTTCCTTCTTTCCTTCTTTGGCTGGGAAACAGTTATCTGTCTCTATTACAAAGTTATTTTGTGTTACAAAGTTATTTTAAAAATGTTTCTTTGTGAATCATGCCAAACTGTTGGCAAGCACAAATTATCATCTTCATAAATATTTTTTGAGGGAGAAAAGGCCTTTTTTCTCAACCAATAGTTAAGCTAAAAAAAGTTTAAAGCACAATATAAGAAAATGGTACAGTGTTGAAAATGACACATGCTTCATCATTCCAAGTTATACAATGATTAAAGAATAGACTTCTTGAAATTGTGTTGAGCTAATTCCATATGCAAGTGGGGCTTAGTCTTGGATTTTAAGAATGCATGTCTTTTCTAGATCATTCATTTTTTTAGGGATTGGGGTAAGTGGTACTTCGGTTTTTGAAACTTTGCCAAATAGAACTTCAGATCAACGAGCCTTCCCATTTGAAAGTTTCACTTGCATTAAAATGGGCAGCTACAGAGACAAGGCCAAGCAATTGTTCCTAAAGACTATAGTGGCAAAATCTACAACAAACGTTTTAGGCATCTCATCCCCTTGAAGTCTTCCTCAATAACTACTCATTACAGAACATTGCCTTGTCTAGGTCCTGCATATACCCAGTCCTGACTTCTTACTGGAGGACCCATGAAGCTCACTTAGCTATTGTACCTGTCCTCCTAATGGGCAGGGTACAATTCACACCGACCCTGGTGGGCAGCAGGATTGAGGGAGATTGGTTTGGAAGAAAAGGTGCCCAGGCTGCTAAGCATCTTTGTCCTAATTTTCAAAAAAGGGAAGAAAACTTAGTCTCTGGAATAGTACAGGTCAGTGAGTCTGATTTCAGTTTCTGTAAAAATTCTATAACAGATCATTAAAGAGAGGTTGTTAAAGATCTATAAAGGGAAGTGGTGATTACAAAGAATCAGTGGACTTCAAAATTAATCTCATTTGTCATGCCGGATTAACTTCATTTCTTTTTTTTTTTCTTTTTCTTTTGGACAGGTTTACCAAACTAGTAGATGGGAAGAGAATCCTGTAGGTATACTCTTCTGAGATCTTAGCAAAACTTTTGATTAATTATGTCATACTATTCTTGTGGAGTAGATGGAGAAATGTAGAACAAATGTTAAAAACTGTTTTCACATGTAACTGAGGAAAAATAAAATACTAAATAAATACCAAAAATTGAAAAAAAAAGGACAAAGCTTGGTATAATAGGAATGAGGCCCATTTAACCAAATTTAACCACTAATCGAAAGGTTAGAGAAAAGAGAGCAGAGTAAACAAAGCAAGAACCACAAAAATCCCAGAATCTGAAAGTCGGAAGAGACCACAAGAGCCACCCAGTCCAAACCACAAGCGAAGAGAAACTCCCCTGTTACATACTGAATAGACTGTCATCCAGCCTCTGGGGTGGAAGGGGAATTTCCTATCTCTTCAAACATCCTGTTCCACTTTTGGACAGCCCCAGTTCCTGATGTCAAACTTACATTGACCTTTTTTCAACATACAACAATTTCTACTGTTTCGACCCTTTGGGGCCAAACTAAATATCACTAACCCCTCCTCCATATAATAACCCTTCAGGTAACTAAAGATAGCTATCATGTCCCCACTGAGTCTTTTCACATCCAAGCTAAACATCACTGGTTTAAGAAGGGTGTTGCTAAGGTGGAGAGTGTCCAGGCAGCCAGTTCGGTGAAGGGCCTTGAGTCCACGTCGTATGAGGATTGGAAGGAGAAAGAAAACAAGAATTTATTAAGTGCCTGTTATGTGCCAAGCACTGTGCTAAATGCTTTGCAATTATTATCTCATTTGTTTCTCAACAACCCTGTGAGACAGGTACTATTATTATCCCCACTTCACAGTTGAGAAAACAGAGATAAATAGAGGTTACATGAGTTGTTCACGATCAGCCATTACCTGAGGTGGGATTTGAGCTCATCTTCCTAACTTCGGGGTCAGTTCTCTGTCCATTTTTGCCACCTAGCTGTGTGGATGGCTTTTGGTCTTTTCTGATTCCCACCATCTTCCATTCATGCAATGAATTCTTCCTATAAACAGAGAGAGGCCATCTTCAGTGCAGCTTTCCCTTTGCTTGCTCTGCCAGCAACAATAATAGATGCATCTGTTTTGGATAAGAATGATGAAATACCAATAGCCACCTGGGAGCCAGAAAAAAATCAGGCACTGGTGCCTCATTCAGATGTCTGGTGCCAAAAACAATGGTGGGACAAGACAGCCATAGTGCCGGAGGAAGAGCTGGCAGTCACTGTACAAAGCCAGGTGAGTGTAGCTCAGCTTAAAAATAACTATCAGCCAGCAAAATTTTCCTAACCTGCAGCATTTCCCCTGTCTTTTATAAGAGTCTCAGGCTGTACTGAGGTGCTAGAACATCTCTGTGGAATGGAGCATTTTGGTGCTTTGTGTGTCATTTTCCTTTAGCTAATGTGGTTGTAGACCCCTGAATTTGCTATCATGTCACAGCTACACCTGTTTGAAATTCCTGGGCAGAAGCATTAGCCAAGGAAAGTGGTAATCTGTGAAACCCTGCTGCCGTGGTCCCATCAGGCCATTTAGGCTTATTCCTTAAAGGCAGAATGAAATAGACAATTTGGGTAGTTGTCTAGAACACTCAGATTGCCATGGTAAAGTAGGAAGACTACTATATTTGGAACCTGGAGAGAATGGAGTTCAAATCCTGGTTCAGACATTTGCTAGATCTTTGACCTTGGGCTGGGTTGTCAAAGGTGGGGTAGACCCCCTAGGGAGGACTTATGACTAATAATCTACATCTTTGGATGGAGTGTTCACATTGATGAGATCACAGATTCATTGAAGTAACTGGCCCCAGGCAGGTTATTATTCCTTCACCACAGGGAAGGTACTCATGCCTCAACAACCTCACAAGGCTGTTGTGAGGCAGGTGCTTTGTAAACCTTAAAGTGTCCCAGGTTGGTCATTGGCAGTGATTATTGCTGAGGATTATTCTTTATTTGGTTCCTGGGCAGACTTATCTTTATTAACTCTGTGATTGCATTTGCTCATCTCCAAAATGGGCCACCATAGTGGAAGGGACTCTAGAATAAAAGAAGGTTATTTCAGCAGACTCCTCAGGGTGCACAGATGTAGAGATAACTGCCCAGAGGGCCTGGAGAGTTTTTGCCCAAGAGCTTTTCAGATAGATTCTATTTATCCAGTTCTGGAGCTCAAGGAGCAATAATAGTCACACATGTGATATATCCACAGAGTGTATTACTAGAATACAATTTACCAGTGGAATACTCATACCAGAAGATACAAGGAGCCATGTATGTCTTCATCACTTCCATCCTTGGGTCCCAGTGTTTGGTTCTTGGAAATTAAGATATATGTCTGTCTATCTCTCTCTCTCTCTGTATACACACACACATACACACACACACACACACACACATACATACATATATACGCACACATACAGACACACACACACACACACACGTGTATTTCCCAGGGATATTGTGAGTATCAAATAAAATCTATGTGAAGTTCTTAGCATAGTGCCTAGGGTGCTTAATGAATGCTTGTTCCATTATCTCCCCATAATTCAGACTTTGGACCATTTAAAAGTGGCCTGGGAGGTTCAGAGCTGTAGTTTTACACTCAGATAGACAAAGGGTGATAGTGTTTTTAAAATTTGGTATCTTATGTTTTTTTGCATCATCTTTATTTCTGAATATGTGGTCCAAGTCATCTTCATAACAAAGAAAGTAAAAACAAACAACCCCCATATATGTAATATTCCACACCTGCAGGCCTTCACCTCTTCAAAGAGAGGAGGGAAGTATGTTTTTTCAACTCTTCTCTGAGTCTGAGCTGGGTCATTCTAATCACACAATGACCTGTTTCTTTTTATTTTTTCTGTTTACATTGTTGTAGTTATTGTGTTTATTGTTTTAAGATTCTACTTATTTTGCTCTGCATGACTTCATATAAGTCTTCCCCTCATTCTGTGTTTCTTATGACACTATAATTAAGGTTCTATTACATTATGATGTACCAATATGTTTAGCCATTCTCCCTTGATGGGCATCTACTTTGTTTCCAGTTTTGGAGCCAGAGTCAGCAGTCCTTAGACACCTTTAAATGCACAATCATGAGTAGGTCAGACATAGAGATGGGCAGAATTCCACTGATGTCAGGGACTAAAATAATGGATTTCTCAGTCATTCTAGCTGTCCTCCTCCCCCTTTCCCTCACCAACTTCCTCCACCCTGGGGGTTAAGGATCTGATTACATAGTCTTTATCAGGCACCCAGATGATTCTAACCACAGAGTCAATATTTAATTAAATCCTGATCCCATTTGACATATCTCTTTGGATGGTATATATATTTTTTGTGAATCTTTAAGATTTCTAACTAACTGGATCATATAGAATCTTACCTCAAAACAGTTTCTCATTGAATTCAATAATGAGCAGGCTTTATTATAGGGGATGTATTTCTCTTTCAACTCTACCATAGATATTAAAATAAGAATTTAATACTTTTCATGCATGGCTACTTGCCAGTGAGAACACTGTAGTATAGCTCTTTGAACTCCTGCATTTGGTGTATACACAGGGAGGAAAATCATTTAAAGAAAACCAATCTACTGTTTTCTTAAATGCTTTATCTTTCTTGGAAGCTAGGAACCATAGAAATGTCAATTGAATCACAGAGCCATCTGGAAAACCTTAGCAACCAGAGGAACTGTTCTTAGGGAAGTGTTTTTTTTTTCCCCCAAGAAAAGGGAAAAAAGGAAAGGAAGAATTCAGATGGCCGTCTCTCATTCTCAGGATGTTCAGCTCCAAATTTTTCCCAATAAGGAATCCTCATCCAGTGTTATCTATTTGAAGCCCAGGGTGACTTTTCTAATGTCATGCTATTGTCAGGCAAACCCTATGCTCCTAACACATCTGGAAGCATTTATTAAGCACTTACTATGTGCCCAGGCACCATGGGTTTGGTATATAAAGGAAAAACAAAAACAGTCACTGCCCTTAAGGAGCTTACACTCTAACTGGTGAGAAAGCATCAACACAAATAGGTAAATACAAGATATATGTGGAGTAGAAGGAGAGTGCCTTGAGAGGAGAAGATACTTGCAATGGGGAGGGGTCACCCAGAACAGCCTCCTATAGAATGGCCTCCTGTGTATGGCATGTGAACTGAGTCTTGAAAGAAGCCAGGAATTCTGAGAGTCGGAGGTTTTGAGGAAAGTATTCCATGCCTGGGAAACAATGAGCACAGAGGCACAAAGAAAGGAGAGTGAATGAGGGACAGCAGGCAAGCCAATATGACTGGACCACAAGTTCATGGAAGGGACTGTGTGAAAAGACTGGAAAGATAGGAATGGGTCAAATTTTGAATATTTGGTCCTAGAGGTAATAGGGAGCCACTGGATTTTATTGACCAGAGGGATGACATGGTCAGATGTGTACTTAAGGAAAATCATTTTGGTAGCTGTGTGAAGGATCAGTTAGAGGGAGTCCTCCCTATATTCCCTTCCACCCCCCAGAGATAATGTCTTCTCAAAATAAAGACACTTAGTAACCAGTGATCCAGATACATTGAATGGGACAGCTTTTCTGGTCCTATATACAGCATGAGAGGTCATAGGGCTAGCACAGCATCTAACCAAGCATTCCTTGGCTAAGGCCATTGATGAAGGCCCCCATCATTTCTAGGCAGCTAGGTGGCACAGTAGAAAGAACTCTGGGCCTGGGGTCAGGGAGACCTGAAGTCAAGTCTTACTATCTGTGTGACCCTAAGCCAGTCACTTGACATCTGTTTACCTCAGTTTTCTCAACTATAAATTGAAGATAATAACAGTACCTACCTCCAAGAGTTATTGTGAGTTTCAAATGAAATAATATTTGTCAAACACTTATTGACACAGAATAGGCAGTATATAAATGCTTAGTCTTTCCCTCCCTTCCTCTATCCAGGGTACACAGTGAAGTCATTTCTAGGAGTTACAGATGGAGGCAAAAGGGAAGGATGTTGAAAATATTTTGTGGGGCAAGGAATTTACACATCAGTGGACAGCTCTGATTCACTCTGGTCCAGGGGTGGGGAACCCGTGGCCTTAAGTCCTCACGTGGCATTTTAGGTCCTTGGGTGTGGCCTTTTGACTGAGTCCAACTTTTACAGAACAAATCCATTTATTAAGGGATTTGTTCTGTGAAGTTTGGATTCCGTCAAAGGGCCACATTTGAGGACTCAGAGGGCTACATGTGGCCTCGAAGCTATAGGTTCCCCACTCTTGCTGAGTCTAATACATCTATGTAGCTCTAAGAATTGTAGGGAATCTAGGAAATTTAGACTTTGTCATTTATGAGACTTTAATAGATCAAACTCTCAGCTTCACTAAATCTTTTGATTTTGTCAAATACTTAGAATATTAACCACTACTTTTTTGGATCAGTTGAAGTATTGGTCAGTTAATTAGAATTTATTAAACACCTATTATGTGCCAGGGACAGTGCAAAGCGATGGGCCTCTGAAGTCCCTTCCTAGAGTTAACTGGAGGGAATACAGAGAGCTTTTCAAGAAGGAAAAAACCTCCCTAATAATTACTGCTATCCATTTGTGGGATGGACTGTCTTGGGAACAGGATTCTTTCTCACTAGTGATCTTTAAAATAAAGGCTGATAACTATTTGTTAGGCATGTTGTCTAGAGTGTCTTATTTAGGTGGGAGTTGGACTCGAAAGCTTCTGAGTTCCCATCCAACTCAAGATTATGTAGTGATGTAGGGATCTGTTGAGAAATGAGCCACCATGTACCTTCTCTGTTAGTATAAAGTAGCTTCTGCTTGGGAATTGAAGCTCACGTAAGGAAGCATTCCTGATCAATGGCTTCATAAGCCATTGATGCCTGATTAATAATAGCAGTCATAACTGACATAGTGATTTTAAAGATGGAGAAGGGCTCTGGGTTCATCTAGGTAGATACAAGATACATACATAGAATAGATAAAAAGGATTTTGAGAGGAGAAAGCATTAACAGCTAAGAGGAGGACATATCCAATTTGAGATATCCAAAAGACATTTGGTGATGTTGGACTGGAGCTTAGGAGAGAGAATGGGGCTGGATATATAAAACTAGAAATTATTTCATAGAAAAGATAATTAAGTCCACGGGAGCTGATGAGCTCACCATTAGAGAAGAGAATGGTAAGAGAAGGGGGGGACAGGAACACAATGATTTAAAGCTTATAAAATGCTTTATGTACCTGATTTCATTTGAATCTTATCACAGCCATATGGCCTAGGTATTAATAGTACCAATATCGCCATTTTCTATATGAGGAGACTGAGGCCACAAGAGATTGTGACTGGTAAGTCATATATTGAGAAGTAAGAGAGTCAGGCTTTTAATACTAGCCTTCCTGGGGTCTTCCTATGTTTTCTGTTCACTATGCCATGTCACCTATGTCAAGGCTCTTTAAAGTCCAGCCATAAGTTTATATTGTTTCTATAGATTTTAGTGCTACTGGTTTTTTTTTTTCAGTCAGTGGAAAAACCTGTTTAGCGACATGAGGAAATATTTAAACAATTTTTTATTCTTCTTGTCCCTAGACAAGCCTGAAAGCCACAACAATGCAAACGGATTAAGTCCTCTATTCTCACTGATTTTCCCCCAGGGTTGAGTGGAGGGGAGAAGATGTGAGATGGCACATAAACTTTTAATGAGCTTCCAACTCCCTACTTTTAGGCACTGAATTAATTATTAACCATGAGGTACTTTCATTACGGCTGGACTTCCCCAAAGCAAGACAAGCAAATCCCTTGTACCAAGCTTCACAGCTGGCGCACAGGAGCAGGCCATCCAATTGAGACTGAAATGCTTCCTCAGCCATTACCAAGTCCTCTCTCCTTGGTCCTGAAATTTCCACTCTCCCTAATTGTTAGGGCTTTGTTCCCGTCATGGCAAAGATGTCTGAATGGGATAAGTAAATGAAAAGGAAACTAGATGCTGCCACTGGCTAAAGGATCAGTATTATAACACCACCACCACAACCAGCAATAATAATGATATACAGGTTTTCATAGTGCTTTAAGCTTTGCAAAGTGCTTTCCATGTAACACCCTGTTCAGGTGGGTTGTATAAGCATCACCTCCACTTTATACTTTAAGAAACTAAGGCCCAGAGAGGTAAAATTAATTTCTTAAGGTTCCTTCACTAGTAAATATAAGGGTTGAAACTGGAATTCAGGTTGTATGACTCTAAAACACCTTACTACAGCACACTTAATTTCAATTCTTTTTTTTTTAATGGTCCAGACTTGTAGTTTCATTACTATAGGGGAACTCCCAGTATGGAAATTTCTTTCACTAATGTAGATAAGCAACTTATCTGTGATTTAGAACCTTAGCTGCCTGGAGTACTGAAAATTAAAGTGATTTGCTCATGGTTATATAGTATGTGTAAGAGGGCCAGATTTAAAAAAAAAACTTTTTAAAAGATTTATGAAGTCATGGACATTTTTTCATTTGAGCCTCAAAACAACTCTGTAAAGTAAATGTTATAGGCATTATTATCCCCATTTTACATAAAAAAACCCAGAAACTCAGAAGTTGAATGATTTGCTCATTTACATTTAGAATGTTTTGGAGGCAGGATTCAAATCAATATTTCTTCTGACTCTAAGCCCATCTCTCATTCCACTATAGCATGCGAAGAAAGAATAAATAAGGCTACCACATCTTGATAGAAACATCTCTTAAGAATGTCGCCCTTTGGGGGGCAGCTAGGTGGTGCAGTAGATAGAGCCCAGGCCCTGGAGTCAGGAGGATCTGAGTTCAAATCCAGCCTTAGAAATTTGACACTTACTAGCTGTGTGACTGTGGGCAAGTCACTTAACCCTGATTGCCTCACAAAAAAAAGAACATTTCCCTTTGCTGTAATTTTATTTGTACCAAACAGCCTTATCTGCTCTCTGTGTAGAGAGACTTCCTTCTAATTAGCTTATGCAGATAATTGTTTCCAAGTATGCACTCTCCCATTACAAATTAATCCATTTTAATTGAGGGGATGCCCAGCAATTGGGAAATGGCTGAGCAAGTTGTGGTATATGAATGTAATGGAATGATATTGTTCTATAAGAAATGATGAGCAGGCAGATTTCAGAAAAACCTGGAAAGACTTGTATGGACTGATGCTGGGTGAAGTGAGCAGAACCAGGAGAACATTGTACACAGTTACAGCCACACTGTGTGATGACCAACTTTTATAGACTTAGCTCTTCTCAGCAATCCAATGATCTAAGACAATTCCAAAAGACTCATGATGGAAAATTCTATTGAATGCAGATTGAAGCATACTACTGGCTCTTTTTTTTCTTTCTTATGGTTTTTCCCTTTTGTTCTGTTTCTTTTTTTTCCATAACATGACTAATATGGAAATATGTCTAATACGGTTGTACATGTATAGCCTATATCAGATTGCATGCCCTCTTGGGGAGGGGAGAGGAGAGGAGTAAAAAAAATGGAACTCAAATTTTTATAAAAGTGAATGTTAAAAACTATCTTTCCATGTAATTGGAAAAAAATACTATTAAGTGGAAAAAATAAATTAATCCATTTCCATTCTGGTTTATCAATCAGATTGCTATGATTTAGTTTATAGTAGATCTCTTATCCATAGACTAATAACTCTTAGAGTTTATTGAAACCAGTGCTTTTCTGAACCTGAAAAACCCAGACTTCTTGACTTCAAGACTGCCCTCTATCTACTAGTCTATGCTGCCTCTAAATAGTACTTTAATAGTAGCCATGGCCATTGATCTCAGTGGAGGGCTGTCAGTTAAGCCATTTTGGCTTACACTTACATTAAGAATGATTAGAATTCTGTTCTTAGCCTGATTCTCTGGCCTTGGGCATTGACAGGTAGTCTTATATAAGGCTAGAGCTTGATATTATGCTTGGATTTAGACAATGGGAGAGACTGTACCGCAGTGGTGCTTCCTTTAACCCAGATGTATATAGGCAGGAGTGTTGCATACGGTCCTGTCTGTAGCATCCCTACTATTCAGAAATGTTCTTATGGGTAAAGGAGCTTTTGGTGAAATGAGGTCAAGACTTGTCAGGAAAATTAGAACAGTACTTTATCCTGGGTCACTCCATTAGGATATAAGCTCCTTGCAAACAGGGATCTTTTTTGTTTTTTCTTTGTATTCCCAGTGCCTCCCACAGTGCCTAGCACACAGTAAGTATTTAATGAATGAATGAATGACACAATTAAGTGCTTACTATATGCAAAACACTGAGCATACAAATAGAAAAGCAAGGCATTCCATCTCTCAAAGACCTCACATTCTACTAGGGTGATATGACAATAAATACTTATTGATTAATTGGCTTCCAAAGAAAGAGGAACGGAGGAGAACCACATCTAAAGAAATGAGAATGTTTGCTGTGATTACCAGAGAATCCAAGTCTGAGCCATAACTAGAGTTGGGGCAATTTAGGCTTTGCCCCAGGGCACCAAATTTAGTGGATGCTTATACTACTCAGAGTCCATCAGCTGCTAGAAAGATCAGAGCTTGAAACTGGTTAGCAAGTATAATTAGTATTGTAAACTTCTAGATGGATAGCTAGAAGAAGCACTTTCTAGCTCCCCATTGAATGAATGAAAAAGCATTTATTAAGCACTTACTGTGTTCCAAGCACTCTGCTATGGGCTGGGGATACACACAAAAAAAGTGAGGCTAGTTCTTCCTCTCTAGGAGCTCAGAATCTAAATGGGGGAGATGGCCCCGATATCCTAAGGGTTCAGCTGTGGGGCACATGGAAAGACCTAGAGACCCTTATATTACATATTATGTAAATATGATCACCTAAGGCGCTGCAGAGCATAAAGCCAAGGCAGATGGTAAGCCTGGTGGTCCTCCTTCTTATCAGGAGTAGAATTAATAATTGACATCTTATCTAAGCACTGTGGCAGCTGGAAGGAAGTGGGAAGGAAAGGGGATATAGCACCCCTATGGTGCTCCATGGCCATGCCATCCATTTCCTCTTCCCCACCCATTCTTAGGTTAGAGGAGACCTGCACAACATACTGCCCTTGGGCTGCTTGTGGCTTGTAGACAGTATGTTGTGTAGGCCTGGATGAGAATGTCCTTCACATTACTTGCTCTGGGTAAAGTCTGTGGTACTTACTCCTAGTTGTAGCTCTGTCCTAAATATAAGCACAATGCTACCCTCCTCAGCTATGGGCGCAGGCATAGGGTAGTTTGGTTCTCTCTGGGGGAGTAGAAGTATGCCCCAACTTTCCCACAAGCCTGGTGAAAGCTAAAGTGAGGCAGGGGCTCTGTGCTTTTCACGGTCAAGGCCTACTCAAAGAGCAAGATGAGGACAGAAGCATTGTCTGAATTAGGTGTCATTTATGGACCCCCATCTCTTCTAAGGAGTTCAAAGGACTTGATTAACTATACTGCCTTAATTTTCCTTGCATCTTTCCTGGGAATTATGGATTCATTGAACCTCCAGATTGGAAGGGAGCTCAGAATTCATCACCTGAACACAGACCTTGTCAGCAGTATCCCTGACAAGTGGTCATGTGATCTCTGAACAAAGGCCTTCAGTAACAAATACCTCATTACCTCCTATCTCTCTTATTCACTAGGGCAACATTTTCCATTTAGGGGCAGCTCTAATTGTTAGCAAGTTTTCCCTTATGATGAGTGGATGTGCTTCTCTCTGTAACATTCTGCCTTCTGTAGTCCAGAAGTCTATTCCCCCTCTCCACAAGCCAACCTGAAGCCTGCTATCATGTCTTTAGGAAGTAGGAAGGAGTGCAGGTATTCATCTCCCTGTTTTACAGAGGGGCAAAACAGAGGCACAAGGAAGGAAATGACTTGCTTAGTGTCATGTGGTTATTCAGTAGAAGATCCAAACGTCCCATGAAACTGCAGGTCATAATATTAGAATTAGCATGTAAGTGGGCATAGTACTTTAAGACTGGTAAAGCGCTTTACACATTTTACCTCATTAGACTCACAACAAACCTGTAAGGTAGACGTTATTATTATTCTCATTTTGATGATAAGGAAACGGAGGCACAGAGTGATTATAAGTGATTGGCCCAGCCTCACAATATAGTAGCAGTTTTAGGAGGTATTTGAACTCAGATCTTTCTGACTCCAAGTCTTATGTCCTATCCACTGTACCACTTGTCTAAACAGTATTTCATAGTATCATAGGTTTAGAGCTGAAAAAGACCTTTGAGGTCATCTAGTTCATCTAGTCTCCCCATTTTACAGCTGAGGAAACTGAGGTCCAGAAAGGTGAAGTGATTTGTCCAAGGTTATACATGTAGTAGAGCTGGGTTTCAAACCCAGGCCATCTTTTCTCCAAATCCACCATTCTATACTGACACTACCACATAATATGAACTATGAAATGTGTTTCTGAGACAGGGGGAGATACAAAAACAAAGCAAAGTATTTGTCTAAGAAAAGTTGATGCACTTTCCAGGGGGTATACAGAAGTCTCCAGGGCATAGGACTCTCAATGGGACTTCTGCAGAAGGCAATGAAAGCATTATCTAGAGCTCCAGAAACACAGAGGCCATGGCTGAGAGACCTTGGGCTACCACCATCTGGGGTTACACAGCGGGCCTCATTATTATCCCTGTTTTAGAATAATTGGTCCATTTGGTACTTACTCAGAACTGGGGCTCTGGAGAGACAGGAACAATAGAATATTTCCCATGTCCCTTTTTAACTCCAAGTCCTGAAGGGTTAGCATGGACAGGGACAGGGGCAGGGGGAGAGAAGCAGACATGTCGCTTTGCTAGGGAGTATGGACATGTGAGGGAATGGTTTCCGTAGCTGTTGTAAGCCTATGTGGAGATTCTCACATTTCCCTGGAAAAAGGTCAGAAGTGGAGGAGTGCTCACAGCCTTGAAGCTTCTCCAAAGTCAACTCAAACTTGGTTTCCTGGGAGAAGCACACAGTGTTTTAGGGCAGCAGCAATGAATAATTATGAACAAATGCCTCATATTCACGGCAGTTCCTTTTTCTGGAGGAAGGTGGCAAAAGCTATGGCCGTTGTGTGCATCACAAAATGTTTATGAAACCATCCAGGGGAGGACCCGGATTCAAATTCCAGCTCCACAACTTACCACTTGTGTGACCTTGGGCAAGTCCCTTCCACTCTCTAGGCCTTACTTTTCCCTTCTGTAACATGATGGAGGGTCTAGCCTCAATGAGCTCTAAGGTTCTCCCCAGCTCAAAATCCAAGATCCTAAGAGCCTATGATGGGAGAAGCAAAGACTGTGTCTATATCCTGTGCAAAATCAGCTTTCTGCAGTAATTCTCAGTTCTAGCACATGAGTCTTCCCAGTAGAAAGAGCGCTGGACCTGGAGTCTGATTTCTAGGTTCAGGTCCTACCTCTGACACTTACTAGCTGTCTGAACCTGACAAGTGGTCATGTTCATTGCTCATTCTCAGTTCCCTCATCTAAGAATCAAGAAGGAGAATCCTTGCATTCCCTGCCTTTCTAGGTTATAGTAAAGCAAGAGCTTTATATACCTTCACATGCTAAATGTGAGTCATTTTTGTTACACAGCGTTTCTTTATTTTTACTGAGTTTCTGAACTAAATTTAGCAGTTGCTTTAAGAGATAATTTAGCTGATTTTTATCTTATTTCTTTTTTACTGAATGGACTGAATTGACCAAAGTAATCGGTTGCTCAGGCCACATGCAGACTCAGTCTACCTTTCTTGCAGAGCCAACAAGTGTTGGCATTCAAGGCTCACAGAGCTAATGGAAACCATCATTCAGTGGACTTAAGTAAGTACACATCTCCATCATGTCCAGTTTTGGAGTCCTTCCTTCCTTCCTTCCTTCCTTCCTTCCTTCCTTCCTTCCTTCCTTCCTTCCTTCCTTTCTTTCTTTCTTTCTTTTTTCTTTCTTTCTTTCTTTCTTGCAGTTGGGGTTAAGTGACTTGCCCAGGGTCACACAGCTAGTAAGTGTCAAGTATCTGAGGCCAGATTTGAACTCAGGTCCTCCTGACTCCAGGGCTGGTGCTCTATCCAATGTGCAACCTAGCTGCCCCTCGTTGTAGTGAATTCTAAAAGAGTTTATTTCCTTCAACAATATTACTTTCATTAATATCTTGTTTTTATACCACTTTCATTTTTCATTTCCAAATATATCTGGCTCTCCCTCTCCCCTAATTTCTGAGTCAGCCCTTGTAACAGAGAATTAAAAAAGAGAAAGGAAAAAAAAGTGGTTTTGCAAAAGCAACCAGCACATCAGTCACATCTGACAGTTTATCTAGTATTCCACACCCATACTTTCCTGCCTCTACAAGAAGGGGAAGAGAGTCATTTCCTAAACTGTTCTCTGGGGTCAAGTTTGGTCATTACAATTACATAGCACTAAATTTTATTTTATTGCTTCCCCTGCCATTTGCAATGTTGTAATAATTGCTTATACTGTTTCCTCAGTTCCACTTACTTAATTCTGCATCAGTTTACTATGGTTGTGCATCTTTAGTGTTATTCCTATTGATATCTGTTATTGAGGTCAAACCTTGTGAGAGTGACAAGAATACTCTTTTCTGGGTTTCTAGGAGCTATGGCTTCTGAGAAGATTGGAACATTTTGCTATGTCCAGGTGTTATTTTGATGATGAACCCCTGAAAATGTGATGTAGGGCAGCTGGGTGGCCTAATGGATAGAACACTGGGCCTGGAGTCAGGAAGACTCATCTTCTTGAATTCAAATCTGACTTCAGGCACTCACTAGCTAGGTGACCTTGGGCAAGTCACTTAACCCTGTTTGCCTTAGTTTCTCATATGTAAATGAACTAGAGAATGAAATGTTAAACCACTCTGCTCTCTCTGGCAAGGAAACTCCAAATGGTGTCACAGAGAGTCGGAAAACAACTAAACAGTACGTGATGTCACTCTCTATCATATTGCGAGTTTCTTGAAAGCAGGGACCGTCTTCCTTTTTGACTGCATCTTCAGTGCTTAGCACCTAGAAAACACTTAAAGTGTTTTAAAATTAATTAATTCTTATGCCTTTCCATATATCTCTGAATTTTAAAGGCATTTTTACTAGAGCAAATTAAGAGTATGGCTTTCATATGTAGCAAGAGCTATTTTAACCTTCTTGGATTTTTGTTTTCAGCTTTTTTTGGTCAGTCTTAGAATTGGGTCAGGAATCAGGGAATCCAAGTTCAAGTGCTGGCTGTACCACTGGTAAGCAGTGTGACCATAAGCAAGTTGTTTCTCCTCTCTGGACCTCAGCTTCTTCATCTGCAAAATGAATGGATTGGAATAGAGGATCTTTCAAATCTCTGCTGGCCCCAATGTTCTAGCCTGCTATGATCCCAGAGTAGTAAGTTCAGGATAGAGATTCAGGTTTAAGTTCAGGGAGGTGATAAATTTCATGGGTTTTATGGAAGGAGGAACTAAGAGTGAAAGAAAGCAATGTTACTTAAGACTTTTCATGAAGTCAGGGATCCAGGCAGGCTTAGAAATCAGAGTTCTTTCATCAGCTCAGTTTCTAACCTTCATAGCCAAAATCCAGCATTTACAGAATCATAGAATGTCAGAAACTATCCCAAAACATAAATATACAAGAATCTACTCCAATGCGCCTTGAACAGTATGATTCAATCTTTGCTTCCAGTGAGGGTGAGCTTACTACCTAAAGAGGCAGCCCATTCCTCTCCAGGATCACTCTCGTTGTTAAGAAGCCCTTCCTTACTTCAAGCCTATAATTTTTCTGTTTTGCAACTTCTACCAACTGCTGGTTTTGCCATATGGGATGAGTGTGTGTGTGTGTGTGTGTGTGTGTGTGTGTGTGTGTGTGTGTGTGTGTGTGTGTGTGTAGTATAGACACTGGATCTCTCCTTTGATCCTATGGAGAGCCCATCATGCCAGTGATGGTGTGTGTTCTTGAAGAGCAGGACTTAGATGCTCAATTATTGAATGAGTTTTCTAGGGATAGAGAAGAGACATCTAAATCCATCCACTTATTGGTTTCTGTGCAATTTCAGGTCACCTTTACAATTTATTAGAAGCAGAGGGCATATCCTAACCTGTTTGTTGTTATTGAGTCATTTCAATTGTTTCCAACTCTTCATGACCACATTTTTTTGTTTGTTTTTTTGACAAAGATACTGGAGTGGTTTGCCATTTCCTTCTGTACCTCATTTTACAGATGGGAAAATTGAGGCAAACAGAGTTAAGTGACTAGCCCAGGGTCGCACAACTAGTAAGTGTCTGAAATTAGATTTGAACTGAGGAAGATGAACCTTCCTCACTACAGGTCTGGTGCTCTATCCATCTTGACTATCTACCTATCTTGACCTCCATATGGGTCCAAAATAATAATAACTACAGTCATGATGATGGTGAGAAATAATGATGAGGATAATATCCCAACAGTGGGAAAGGTGATAGTCCCATTATCCTCTGCCCTGGTTAGACTGCTTGTGGAATATTGTGTTCGGCTCTGGAGAGAAACATTTTAGGAAGGACATTGACAAGCCAGAGTATATTTAGAGAATGGTAACAGGAGGGTAAAGGGTCTCATAATGGTGGCATATAAAGAACAGATAAAAGAAACTGGAGTTAGTTAATGTGGAGAAGAGAAGACCTAGGTGTGACATCAAAGCTGACTTCAAGTATGTGAAAGACTGACAAGTGGAAGAGGAAATGGATGTTTTAATCAGCTCTGTAAGGGAGAATAAGGTAGGATGGGTATAAGTTACAGGGAAGTAGATCCTAACAATGAGAGGGGTCTAGGTATGGAATAGTCAGCAATCGTTTTCATCCTTGGAGATATCACAGGATGCTTTTGGGAATACATATTGAGAAGATTCCTCTTTCAGGAATGTCTTTTGGCCACATTCCTTTCCAATGCTGAGATTCCAAGCCATTTGAAGAGGAAAGATAATTGGGGAATATAATCTTGGTAAGTCGAATTTTAGCATTGTGGTGCCAGACTTAGAGTCAGGGAAAGGTGGTTTTGAATCCTGCCTCAGAGACTTAATCGCTTTGAGGTCTTGGGAAGCTTCCTTCAGCCTCTCTCAGCCTCAGTTTTCTCTTCTGTAAAATGTGGATAATATCAGTAGCACTTACTTTGCAGGGTTACTGTGAGGCTCAAGTGAAATTCTGTATCAATGTAAATAACTAAATAAGTAAATATGTGTGAGTTTCTGTCTCTCTCTGTCTCTCTCTGTCACCCTCTCTCTGTCTGTCTTTGTAAGCCTTGAAAAATGTCTGCTATTATTTTTCTCTTGGTAGAAAAGATAACATTTCGAATCTCCCACCCAACCCATTTCTTGTCTCAGGACAATTCCTATGTGGAACATAGATTTTTGTCCTTCATAAAAGGTTACATATAATAAGGCTTCTTTTTAAAAAAAAGACAATATGCTTACTTATTGTCTTTCTCAGCGTCAAAGTCAATGGTACTTAGACCTTGACTTTCAAGCATCATATCACCTTTTACAAATGATCTTTGGCTCTTTGAGATTCCTAATTTCCATAAAAGAACATTCTATTGTACCTAATTTCCATAAAAGAACATTCTATTGTACCACATAAAAGTCATGTGGATAATTTGCTTAATTTGGGGTTGTGAAGCAATCTTGGTGAGTACAGATGTGCTGTTCTAGGCATTAATGGGTGAGAAGAGGGTGAAGGGGAGATAATGGCTGTATTTTATGTCATAGAAATTGGGGCTTCATACAATTTGCTGTTTTTGGCCACCTAACATTGATATCATGCCCACAAACATGATGACCTATTCTGGTCTCTCATTGTGGCATGGAGGGGACCCTGGATTCTTATAGGCTGTTCAGTAGAATTCATGCTCTGAGAAATCTACAGTGATGAAGAGGAAATAATGATTAATGCCTGGCTTTAATATTTTACACCTTCCAAGAAACTTTTGAATCTATTATTTCACTTAAAGTCATAGAGCCGGATTGTGCTTGGAGGTCATTTAGCTCGGTGTTCTGCTCATGTCAGACCCATGAGACATAGGGCAACTGCAGTGGCAATAGTACTAGCTCTGGAGGTGGAGGACTGGGTTCAAACCCTATCTCTGATGCTTGCTACCTGTGTAACCTAGACCTCAGTTTCTTTATTTATAAAATGATGGGGCTGGACTGAATGGCCTATGAGGTCATTCTGGCTCTAAATTTATGTGACCCAGAGAGATAAAGTGCCTTATTCCAGGTTGCATAGCTAGTTATTGGAAGGAGCAGGACTAAGTTTCAGATCTTTTGATGCCTTGGCTAACCAATCAGTTAGTCAACAATAATTTATTAAGCACTCCTGTGCTAAGCACAGGAGATGTAAAGAAAAGCAAAACCAGACCCTGTCCTCAAAGAGCTTTCAAACTGATGGGGAGACAACACATAAATAAATAGGTGTGTATAAGATACACACAGAGTACATGGAAGAAAATCTTAGAGGATAAGATTCTAGCAGTTCAGGAGGCCAGTAGAAGCCTCCTGCAGAAGGTAGAATTTGACCTGAGTTTTGAAGAAAGCCAGAGCACTATGGGAAGAGAAAAAACAAGCAAAGACTTGCTCTATTCTCATTGGGAGGGAGTGTAGTAGACTTTTAATGCCATGTAAACCTGCAGAGGACTTCCTTCCTACATATAATGGGAGCCTGCTTGCTTGGATGCCTTCTGTTTTCTTTCGTTGTATTTTTCAAGATGCTGTTGCTGTGATTATTTTTAACGTCATCAAAATGTGCATATTATTGTTCTGATTTTGCTTTCATCACTCTGCATCATTTTATATAGTTTTTCCTTGTTTCATGGTGCTCTTTACATAGACTATTTCTTATGATTCTTGCTGTTCATTGTTTGCTCAAAAGAGGACAAATAACACTCCAGAGTTATGTGTGTGTGTATATGTATATATGTATATGTGTGTGTGCGTGTGTGTGTATGCAACGGTGGGGCAGATAGATAGCACAGTGGTTAGAGTGCAGGGCCTCGAGTCAGGAGACCTTGTCTTTCTGAGTTCAAATCTGGCCTCAGATACCGACTAGCCGTATGACCCTGGGCAAGTCACTTAACCCTGTTTGCCTCAGTTTCTCCATCTGTAAAATGAACGGAGGAGGAAATGGCAAACCACTCTAGTATCTTTGCCAAGAAAACCCCAAATGGGGTCATGAAGAGTTGGACACAGCTGAACAACAACAATAAAAACAACATTCTTCTATGTCCCTAGACCATAGCTTTATCAGCTATTTCCCTATCAACATAGGTTGTTTTCCATTTTCTTTTGCTATTATTAAGAAAGTTGCTAGGAGGTAGTGTAGGATGCTGCTTAGAGTTGACTTCCCAGCCAGGAAGACCTCAGTTCAAGTCCCCTGTCTGTCTACATAGGGCCACACAGCATCCTGGCTGTGTGGCCCTGAGCAATTCATTTAACATCTTGGTCTCCTAGGCACCTCTCTAAGACTCTAAGTTGCAGAGCTGAGGCCAATTTTCACTGATAGAGGGAATTTCTGCACTGTGAATTCTCTATACCAGTGAATTCAAAGTTCTGGACTGCAATAAATAAAGAACATCCTGATGGAGTTACCAGTATAGTTTGGTGACTGAGAAAGCTCTGGACTTTCATAACATTAAGTGGCAATATCAATTCAATTGGAGAAGCCTTCATGAACCAACTATTATTAGAAGGCACTGCGCTAGAAACAAAATAAAAATGAAAAGCAGTTGCTGCCCTCAAGGAGCTTACATTATATTGGAATAAAGGAAGATAGACCCAAATGAGACAATATTTGCGAAGTGCTTAGCATAGTGTCTGACACATAACAGGTGCTGTATACACGCTAGCTATTATTATTGTTATTATTATTAACTTAGGACTTTAAAATCATTATGTTACTGAAAACACAGAAACTCGGACGTCAGTATTGGAAGTCACCTATATAGGCATCTAGTTTAACTCAATGAAAGAATTGCTTCACTCTCTCTTGACAGGTGGTCGTCCAGTTTTTGCTTGGGCATTTCAGGTGATAGTGAAACTCACCACCAAAGAAAGCTTTCTAACCTCCTTCAACCAAGTTTTGTTCTGGTTTGAGATAATAGCAGCTAACATTAATGCTGGTGATAGTGAAACTCACCACCAAAGAAAGCTTTCTAACCTCCTTCAACCAAGTTTTGTTCTGGTTTGAGATAATAGTAGCTAACATTAAAGCAATGATTTTTCACTTGATCCTCACAATAATCTTGTAGGTTCTCCTGTAGGTATCTATTTTACAGATGAGGAACCTGATGTTCAGAAAGGTTAAGACCTCACATCTGGGGCTTCTTCCAGTTTTGAATCAATGATCCGAAGTGGCAGAGTTGGGATTCAAGTCCAGTTCTTTCGATTCCAAGTCCATCCCCTTTCCATTATACTACAGGGCCCCTCAGGGTAGAAGAGCCTGACAGAGGCACAGCAAGGGGCGGGTGGGGGGGTGGGGGTGGGGAGGGAGAATTTTATCTCCACTCTGATTTTAGAAGATGTGTTGGTAGTCATTCCCAAGTCTGAAAATCAGAATCAGAATTGAGTAGTCTTAATACTCTACCTAATTGTTCACATTTTTATGAAAGATTTCCCCTCCCCCCCTTTCAGATGAAGGATTAGGAAATAGAGCACATCAGTGCTTAGCCTAATTTCCCCTTTTAGACAGAGTGAAGAGCTCAGTTTCCCTGCTTCCTTTTTCTGAATGCTTTTTCTTCTCTGGATAACAATATCTTAGGCAGGAGTTGTGGTAGAAAGAACACCAGATTTGGAGTCCAAGAATCTGGGTTTGAATTCTAAGACTTTTTTTTGCTAGCCGTGTGACTTTGGATAAATGACTTCACATCTCTGGGCCTTGGTTTCCTCATCTATAAAATGGGCTAGTCGGCCTGGATGACCTCTACGAGTCGATTTTAAATCCTATGAGTTTAATAATAAGGAATGGAACCATATTCTTCTGTGGCAGTCTAATGATGATGTCTTGATAGACTCTCTTCATCTAATCTCATTGGTGTGGAGTCCCCATTTGAACTGTTCTACTTTGTGTCCTCTGAGTCAGCACACCATCTTTCACCACTGTGTCTTTGTAGAGCCTGTCTGTCCTTCGTGCTGAAATGAACTCCCTTCTCATTTCTGCCTCTTAGAGTCTTTAGCTTCCTTTGAGGCTCAGCTCATATCTTTCTTGATCCCTATAGTCAATAAATTAGCATTTATCAAGCACCTACTATGTGCCATGTGCATAGCAAGCGCTCTCTTCCTCCTCAAATTATTTACCTAGCTCAGTGAATCTTGTACCTCAGCCCTCAGCAGAGTATAAGTTTCTTGAGGGCAGGTACTTTAAAAATAATTGTTTTGGTATTGCTAGTCCTCCATATGACAACTTGAACATAGTAGGCACTTAATAAGTGTTTGTTGAATGAATGAAGGAATGCTGTGTTAAGGGTTTCCTTAACAGTGTGATCCTGTGTATTCTAGCAGTTCCTGTTGCGTGGATGGAAAAGAAGAACCTATCCAACTTGGAGGAATTTATTCTCCTGGGATTCCCAGGGACGCAGGGTTTGCAGATATCCCTCTTCCTGTTGTTCTTTGTCATGTATGTGCTCACTGTAACAGGCAACATGGCCATCATCACGCTGGTATGGACCAATCATCACCTTCAGACCCCCATGTACTTTTTCCTCTGTAATCTCTCCTTCCTGGAGATCTGGTTCACCACAGCCTGTGTCCCCAAGACCTTGGCTAACTTTGCATCTCAGAGCAAAGCCATCTCCTTCATCAGCTGTGCCATTCAAATGTACTTTGTCTTCTCCCTGGGGTGCACTGAGTATTTTCTTTTGGCTGTGATGGCATACGACCGCTATCTGGCCATCTGCTATCCTCTGCGATACAGCGCCATCATGACCCACATTGTCTCAGCCCGTCTTGCCCTGGGTTCCTGGGTGTGTGGCTTCTCAGCCATCATTGTACCCACTGTCCTCATCACTCGCCTCTCCTTTTGTGCCTCCAACGTTATCAACCACTTCTTCTGTGACATCGCCCCGTGGATTGTGTTATCCTGCACTGATACCCGGGTAGTAGAGCTGGTGTCTTTTGGGATTGCCTTTTGTGTCATCTTGGGCTCCTGCGTCGTCACCTTGGTCTCCTACATCTGTATCATCTCCACTATTGTGAAGATCCCGTCAGCCCATGGCCGATACAAGGCCTTTTCCACATGTTCCTCCCACCTCACTGTAGTACTTATCTGGTATGGTTCTACCATTTTCTTGCATGTGAGAACCTCTGTTGAGAGCTCCCTGGACTTGACCAAGGCCATTACAGTCTTGAACACCATTGTAACCCCTGTACTCAATCCCTTTATATACACTCTTAGGAACAAAGATGTGAAGAAAGCCTTTAGGAAAACAGTCAGTGGGAAGAAAAGCTCCCCTAGACTCAGGGAAAGCCTTTTCAACAGTATGGCTAGATAATTGAGGTTGCATATTCGCTTCCTATACTGACTGCCTTTCTCTTGGTTAAAGCTGATTAAACTAAAGTTTGGGGGCATATTGACTAACTCTGGGCTAAGGATGGAATTGAGTCAAGTACTAGACAATGTAAGCATCATTACTGATAAAAGCTTATTAACAACATTCAATTCAGTTCAATAAGCATTTATTAAGTGGTTACTATGTGCTAAATACTATGCTAGTTGCTGGGCATGCAAAGAGAAAAAAAGGAAATAACCCTTGCCCTTTTCTGGGTCAGAATCTTCTTACTACTGGGTCTATAAGCCTGTAGAGTAATTTATATTTTTCTCTCCCTTGATTTCTTTTTTTTTTCAAATTAATAAGCATTTTTTCCTTTTCCCATCCCACCCCATTAAGAAAGAAAACAAACAAAAAAAGAAAAACTTTATAACAAATGTGCACAGTCAAGCAAAAAAAATCTCAACCATGACCATATGTGAAAATATTTGTTTCATTCTGCATTCTTCATCTGCAGTTCATTACTTTTCTATCAGGGGCTGAGTAGTAGGCATCTACTACGTGTTTTTTTTTTTTTTTGCAATTCGGGTTAAGTGACTTGCCCAGGGTCACACAACTAGTAAGCATCAAGTGTTTGGTCTGAGGTCTGATTTGAACTCAGGTCCATCCTGGCTTCAGGGCCGGTGCTCTAGCCACTGCTCCACCCAGCTGCCCCTACTTTTCTTTTTCTATAGGAAAGAAAAGAACAGAAGCATCTGAGCACTACAGAGATTTTCCCATAAGACATTCTGGCATCATGGAATATTGCCCAGCTTCCTTTGTGGAAGTGGTTTCTCCCTTGTTGTATAGACCCAGTATTTTAGGTGCTCAGGCCCCAAATAGCAGGGAATACATAACATGATCTTGAATAAACATCATGGAGTGGGAAGAGGAGAATCAAATACATTTTTTTTGCATTTTGAACAAGTCTTTCCTGTAGTAACTGGGCAGCTGGGCAGTGCAGTAGACAAAGCACTGGGCCTGGAGTCAGGAAAATCTGGGTTCAGATTGGGCCTCAGATACTAGCTGTATGCAAGTCTTTAGCTTCTGTCTACCTCAGTTTTCTTATCTGTAACATGGGGATAATATTATACCTACCTCATAGAGTTGTTGTAGGGACAAAATGATATATTTATAAAGTCCCATGCAAAGTTTAAAATGCTATATAAATGTTAGCGATGATGATGATGATGATGATGATGATGTTTTTACCCATATTTTTAATTTGGTCGACAAAATGTTCCCCCAATGCTAACACTCTGAAAGAAAATAGAGAATGAGGGTATCCTCACATTTAGCCGTTTCATGTCAGCGGGAAGTTTCTAAAGATGTAATTCGTATTGGTAACAATAATAGTCTATTCATCAGTGGGGGCACTCAATTCACCAGCACAATTCTAGTTCCTCTTCAGCTGATGAGCTTTAGATGATCTAGAGAAGTTGCTTTGTGGAAAAAAGTCGCTACCTTTTGGCAGAAGCAGTGACTCTTGGGTAAGCTTGCCCTTGGACTACGGATATCCAGTCTGTCACTGGGTCCTCACTAGAGGCCTTTCCAGCTCTGTGCCTCCCATTCAACCTTGCCCTCTGCACAGTTTTCAAGAACCCAGGATCACTTCCATACTGTGGTAAGGGATTGAAGGACTTTAATGGAGGAATAATATAAATAATTCTTCGGATCCCAGATATAGAGATGAATACATCTTAGAGGTCACTCAGTCCAACCTCCTCATTTTAAAGTTGAGGAAGCTGAGACCTGGAGAAGTGCAGTGACTTGTCCAAGGTCACAGGGCCATTGTGCGTCAGAGGCAAGACTTGAACCAAAAACTTCCTGAGGCCAGCTCTCTATCTACTATGTCACATTGCTTCTCTTTTTTTTTTTTTAATTATATTTATTAAAAACACAAGAAAAAAGAATCAACCTCACATTTCACAGCATTAGCACAGGGTCCTCTGAGCCGCCTCACATCAGTGACTTCAATATCTTCAGGTTATTCTTATAAGGGAAGAAGAGAGAAGAGGTTTCTGTGAAATGTGAAGTGAGAAATAACAGGGTAACTTTCACTTCCCTCTTGGTGATGGGCTGTCAAGAATGACATAAGGCATTACCATGTAATATGCAGGGTGTCCCAAAAGTCTTAGTACAATAAGAATGTAGTTCTTTACCAGTAAGAATGTAGTTTAGCTTCATCCTTCTGTTCCACCTCCATAGCGTGTTACACTGTGACTGATAAAAGAGCAGAGGAAAGAAAATTTTTCCATTTTACTCATCTCAGGTCTTAATTTTCTTTATTATTATCTGACTTCAAATCCTGAGCCCTCCCATTATGCCACACCACCTCTCTGAAATCAATTCAACAACTATTTTACAGACCCTACTATGTGTGAAAATAATACTAAATTGGACCTCATAACACATGTAGGAAGCCAATAGTGGAAATATCCTTATCTCTATTTTTCAGGTAAGGAAACTGGTTCATAGAAATCATATTCTTTGTCCAGGATAACACGGCTAGTGATTGACAGAAAATACTCAAGCCCATGTCTTCTGACTTCAAGTGCATTTCTAGGTATTCAATCATGGGAAAATAGCATGCATAAAAATAGTGAGCAAGTTTTCATGTACCTAAGTCCTGAGCTGTCTACTCAGATTACTTATCTGGGCATATTGTACCTAACTTTTAAAAAACTGGGCCCTGCAAAAGCAAGTGAACCTCACATGATCCTCTTAAATGTGCCATCTGGATTGTCACTGCATGGCTAGTGTAGGGCTCCTAAGCATTCACAAATAAGGCTAGGGATAGGAGAGATACATAATAGCAACCTGATATTATTATTAGTTTTTTTTTAAAGAATAAGTACTGTTTGAACTGGGGGGAAGGAGAGAAAAGTTGGAGGCCAGATGTTCTTTGCAGAAGGGGTTAGAGTCATCCTCCTGCTTTTAGCTCCCCAGACCTCCTGACACACCAGACTGCCTCCTTATATGTCCAGAGAAATGATATTTGAGCCTTTCCAGCTCCTTTGTTCTCTCATTCTCAGGACGCTATGGTTGTATGAGCTAGTTGAATGGAAAGTTCTTTGCATCTCCTTTCCTGCTTTGCCACCCCAACCCCCCAAGTTTGCGTGACTACTCAGCAGACAATCATGGACTGAGGTGAAGCTCAAATCTACACTCAAATGTGTGACATGAGAATGAGAGACTTGGCCAGTCGAAGGGATGTGCACTGACTTGATCGGTGTTTCAGTCTTAAGTTATTTAGGTTCCTGCAGGATAGGAGATCTGATTTCCCAGGATATTAAGTTGAACCTGAGGCCCCACTGACCCTGAAGAAGATGGGAAGAGCTGTTGTTGAACCCTTCCCCCACACCCTTATGAGGAGAGAAGAGCACAGAGATTCCATCTGGGATTGCCAGAGTCTGTCACAGACCCTTGGCATGAGATGAAGTCATGGAGTCTCTTCTTTGATTCTGGAGCACTTTAACCCTGAGAATGTGAGGTGGAGTTACCCCATTCTTCAATACCTACAAGGCTTGTGAATTAATTTCAGAGGCAGGGAAATAATATAGGAACAATTAGTGAGTCAGAATTCCAGAACCCTATAGTCCAGGGGTGGGGAACCTGTGGCCTTGAGGCCACACGTGGCCCTCTAGGTCCTCAAGTGTGGCCCTTTGACTGACTCCAAACTTCACAGAACAAATCCCACTAATAAAAGGATTTGTTCTCTGAAACTTGGACTCAGTCAAAAGGCCGCACCTAAGGACCAGGAAGGCCAAGTGTGGCCTCAAGGCTGTAAGTTCACCACCCCTACCACAGTCCTTTAATTAAGGAAGTTCTCCATGTTCTATCTAACCACTACATGAGTGATGCTTTTGAAGAAGGGTCCTAGAGTTTAACTGATGCTTCAGCTTACTCAAGGTGATTTTGGAATGGACTGCTTTAGATCTCTAGGCTATCTCGGTTGGTAATCTCTCAAGAAATTGAGGGTGGCCAGAAAATGATGCTCATTTATCCAATCAATCAATCAATCAATCAATTAACCAACCATCAAGCATTTATTAAGCACCTACTTACTATATGTCAGGCGTAATACCATGCCTGGAATAATTTCTTTTTTTTTTTTAATAATTTCCCAGTAGTAGGAGCAGGGGTAGACACCTATAAATGTGTGTGTGTGTGTGTGTGTGTGTGTGTATACACACACACACACACACACGCACATATATACATACATGTATATATGTTTAATACTCATACTTATGTCTTAGAATTGGACACCTTTCTATTCCATCAAATATATCTATATATGTATATATATATATATATGTATAAAATATTGCTTTTTTAATATAACTGATTAAATAATATTTCCAAGTACTCACTGTTTTTATAATTGTTGCTGTTCAGAAAAGACTTAAGTATTTCCCCATCTTAATCCTCTTAATTCATGACAGGTTGTACTCTTCACATTCATTAACTGACTCAGCACAAAAAAACCTGGGAGTTTACTCAGTCAGTCAGTGAGTCATACAGTAATTAAGACTCATCAGAGATAAGGATGGAGAGCATTCCAGCCATGGGAGACAGTCAGGAAAATGTCCAGAAGAGGAGAACTGAAAGAGAATGGTATCCTGAAAACCGAGAGAGAAGGAAATGTCAAGGAGATGGAGATGATCAACAGTGTCAAAGCTAGCAGAGAGGTCAAGAAGAATGAGGATTGAAAAAAGGCAAAGAGTAAATAATAGAAATAAAAAATATTTCTGTTAAAGAACATGATAATGAAATAAGGATAGTGTGACGTAGTTGAAGTGGTCCTTAGAGAGAAATGTATCCCTTTGACACATAGATAAACAAAAGTGAGAAAGACAACAAATTGAGAATTCAACTGAAAAAACCCTAAAAACAACCAACAAATTAATAAATGCTCTAAAAGGACAAAAGTATAAATTTTACAATTAAGAAGTCAAATTGAAAACAGAGAAATGGTAAATACAAATATGTGGTTTTAAATTTTATTTGATTTGAGGGAGTCCTTGAGTGAGAAAAGCAGGTATTTTAATGATGTTCATCCAACAGTTAACACCCTTTGGCTAAAAAGCAACCACATTACTAAAATTCTGGAAAAATCAAATCTCCATGGACACGTTTTAATCACCTGAAACTCACAATTCCCGTTGGGGGAGGAGGAATAGAAACTTTTGCCAAATTACCATTGTACACCTTCCTAGGCTAATCCCTAGGGACTCATTAGCTATCTACTAGTGATAGGTGATGGCTACACAATTCTGAAGGAAGGTAAGAGGAAATAGCATCACTGGTATGTCTCCCAGGGGCATATTTAAGTAGAAAAACTGTGGGAGTCAAATAGCAGATCTAATGTGTATCTCAGTGGCAAGGTCACAGATTTGTTTTCCCACTGTGGTATCCAGACTAGCTAGGCTCTAAATGTACCTTGGACAGAGCTCACAATTGATTTATATTCTCATTTCCCTTAATACCTCTGGGATTTTAAATATGATTTAATCTTACACATATTTCCGGATCTGGAATGCTCTGGGCTCTAAGTATGATTCATTTAGGATTCATATAATTAGAATCTTAAGAGATGGACGGTAATTTGGAGGTCATCTATTCCAACTTCCTATCCAATGCAGAAATCCTTTCTTCAATATCCCAGATAGTGCTTATGTGGCAACTGTTTGACTACCTCTAGTGACAGGTAGTTATGGTAAAGATAGCAGAAATATGAATTTTTATTTATTCCTGTGAAATAGAAGCAAGTCATCTCACTGAAGAGACTCTGATTGGATCAGGAGAGCAGAACAAAACTGAGCTGACAGAACTAACGTGAGAGTTCATAAAAGAGCTGAGATGCCAAGCCTTTTCACTGGCTATTCCCCATGCCTGGAATGCACTGTCTCATCCCCTGTATCTCGTGACTTCCTTGGTTTCCTTTAAGACTTAGATTGCATCCAACTTTTTGTAAGGGGCTTTTCACAGCCCCCTCCCTCTGTGCCTTCTCATTGAGATTATCTCCCATTTACTGGGAATATTTCTCGTATGCACATAGTTGTTTGCATATCACCTCTCCCATAAGAACATGAGCTCCTCAAGCGCAGAGACTGGTTTTGATTTTATTTGAGAGGTAGCTAGGTGTTACAATGGATATAACACTTGGCTTGGAGTCAGGAAGATCTGAGTTCAAATATGCCCTCAAACTCTTAACTAGCTTTGTTACCCTAGGCAAATCAATTATAATTCTGTCTGCCTCAGTTTCCTCAACTGTATAATGGGAAAAATGATCAGCACCTACCTAGGAATTGTTGTGAAGGATCAAATGAGATAATATTTTTAAAGAACTTAACATAATGCCTGGCACACAGTAGTGCTACATAAAAATGCTTATTCTTTTGCCTTTTCATTTGTATCCCTAGTACTTAGCACAACACCTGGCACATTTTAAGAACCTAATAAATGTTTCTTGGTGGTGATGAGAGTTGAGAGCTAAGCAGGAGAAACCTCCGATAGAGCTTTGTATTTATCTTTGATTACCCAACCTTACTTCCATCATTTATATTTCTTCAATACTTTAATGCTGGGCTACTTCTACTCCTTAATAAATCACAAGCCTCGTGTGAAGCATCTCTTATGTATTTTGAAAAAATCCAGGGTGTTCAGTGATTTCTTTTTGTATTCATTTTAGTTTTAATAGACACTCCCCCTTTTTCTCCCTCATGAGAATTATTTGTGTTCTCACAATTTCCTTCCTGAGACCTTTCCATGTTTCTTGGTCCATTCATTGGTTTCATCCCTCTGAAACTCTAAATTAACTTTCTTCTAATTCCTTTTCATATGGACAATTTTTCAATATCTTTAAACTGTTCAAGCCATAGTTCATTTTCCTCCATTTGTGTAATTACTTTTATAAATCATGCAGAAGATAACTCAGTTCAAAGCAAACACGTTTAATGAAGCAGAATAATAATTGATAGATAAGAAATATCCTATTAACCTTGAACTTACTCCCACACAAATACACAAATGCTTATTCAGAAGAGTTGACATGCAAAGAGATCAGCAATGGGGTGTACACATGCAGGCTTGAGTGGAAGAGTGCGCTTGCAGGTAATGTTAAGATACCCAGGTGAAGGGGCAACTCATACCTCTGGTGATGTACAGTTGCTTTGGTCTTGTGGAGATGTCACACAGCAAAGTGTACGATAGGAAGAGTTTGAGGAGAAGAGAGATTTTGTAGTGTTATAGAGCACAGTGTAAAATGGATAAACTTAGGAAGGGAAGGGCTGAGTGAGATGGGGATGTGAGTGCTGGGAGTGGTAAAAGCGGAAAAGGGCTTTTGCCTGAAAGAAAACACTTCAGTCTCAAGGATCCAAAAAACTGGAGGTGTAAGTTTTCTAGCTATAGAGTGGGGAAGTACCTCTGGATTAGAGTCCTTACTATCCTGTGTTGATAATGGAAACACAGAAGTATGTATGCCTTTTACAGATGTGGAGGATCTGGGGAATAGAGGCAGTTGGAGGTTGAGCTCAGGTTCCTAGGAGAATGAGTACCAGATGATTGGATAAGCTGAGGCAGCTAGGTGTTGCGGTGGATAGATCGATGGGCCTGATGTCAGAAAGATTGAAGGTCAGATTTAGCCTCAGGCAACTACTAGCTGTGACTCTGGACAAGTCACTTAGCCTCTGATTGCTTCAGTTTCCTCATCTGTAAAATGGACATAGCATTTGCCTTCTAGCGTTGCTATGAGGATCAAATGAGATAATATTTATGAAGTGCTTTGCAAATCTTAAAGCACTATATAATGCTACTATAATAATGAGAGTGATGATTAGTATTTTCTAGAGATGTTAAAACAAACAAAACAACACAGCTCATACAAGAGTTCTTAACTTTCCAATAGACCTCTCTGTTATAGGATGTCAAAAGTTGTTCTTGATATCTAAAAATAAAACTTATTCCTCCAAATCTCAGCTTTTCTGATGGGTACTTGGGTTCTGCCTACTTTTAAGGAATGGCTATCATTCCTCTTAATATTTCCCAGAGCATAAGCCTCATGGTCAGAAGACCTGAGTTCAAGTCTCAGCTGTCCTATCACTGCCTTCAGGTCTTACCATCTGACATGCCACTTACTGATGTAACCTAAAGACCTCTGGGCTTTGTCATCTGAAATCTAATTAAATTTCCTTCTATGTCTTATGAGCTTCTTGAGAATAAGGAGTACCTTATCTCCCCCTCCCCTCCTCCCCAAGTTGGATCTCTATCATTTAGCACAGTTCTTAGCATATTACAGTGCTTTATAAGTGCTTTTTACATTCACTCATTCATTCATTTTCACCTATGCAAATTAAAATGTGACTTTGAGAAAGTCACTTCCCATCTTTGGGCCTCAGTTTCCTTATCTGTATATGGAGGGGGCTAAGATCAATTCCAGCTTTAATATTCCATGAATTTCTAAAGGGAGCCAAAGGGAGCATTTAAAAATATTTGAAGAGTATTCAGGGACCATTGGGCACTTCTCTTTACACAGCAGTATCTCTTACAAATTGACTTACCTTGGAGGTGAGACACAGCCTACTCCTGGCTGCCTTTTCAAGGCCTTTGTCAAAACTATACTGTTATTGATCTGAAAACAGCATTGTCCCCTATGCCTTCTATGGAGAATTACTATTTCCTTTCTTGCCACAATTAACCAAAATAGTAGTCTACTAATTGAAGACAAGTTGCCACTGCTTGATTCCTTTCAGCTCATTTTTTTCAAATAAAAACTTAATTATTCTTTATTAGAACCAATAATCAGACATGTGTTCTTAGCCCTGGTAAATTAATTCTCATGTTACCTGTCTGGAGTCTATCTTTCCCAGATAGAGACAATCTGATCTCTCCTTGTGTCATTTCTTTTCTACCTAATCAGACAGAGGGATGCCTAGAAGCCTGAAACTGGGTGGTAGAAGGTACTTCCCATATGCTTTAGGTACAATTAATCTTTTAAAAAAATCAACTTTTATTGAAATCTTTTGTACATCCATAGAATTTCTCTCAGCAACCCTCCTTCACACCCTCCTAGAGAGCCATTCCATATAGCAAAGAATTTTTTAGAAAAAAAACAAGAGAGAAATGAAGAAGAAAAAAAATTTGCAAAACTGATCAATACACTCCAAAATTCTGAAAACGAAGGCGATGTTTTTCACTCATGAGCTTCTAACCTCTGCAAAGGAGTGGGCTGGAGATGTCTTTTCTTGTTAATTTTTTGGGACCATACTTATTCTTTGTAATTTTATGACATTTATTTTTAGAGTTTTTGTTTTTGTGATTGTTCTTTCCATTGAAATTGTTGTAGTCATATGTGTTGTTTCCTTGGCTTTGCCTACTTTGCTACATATCAGTTCATATAGCTCTTTCCATGCTTTTCGGTGTTCATTACATTCTCCATTTCTTGCAGCACATTAATATTCTGTGACATTCAGTACCACGATTTGTTTAGCTATTCCTCACTCATTGAGCATCTACTCTATTTCCATTTCATTGCTACCACAAAAATGCTACTATAAATATTATGGGGGCACATGGGGACTTTCTTCTTATCAATGAGGTATCATTAATCTTAACTGAGGGTATCAAGGAGGGGAAGATAACATACAAAGAACTATGTATAGATAAGATACATACAGAAAAAATTGGAGATAATCACAGAGGAAAGTCAGTAGGTGACTATACACAGTCATTTTAGAGAAACTGTCTATCCTTATATCTCCTGTATTTTTGAAAGCTGCTGTATTTGGCCTGTGAATTGAATATGAGCTCATCTTATCATTGTGGCTAGCATCCCTCGGTTCACCTAAAGAAACAACTTAGTTGGGTGACAGACTTAGAAGGTCTTAGTTGGGTGACAGACTTAGATCAGGAGTTTTAATTGGGGGTCTATCAAGTTTCCAAAAGTCCATGGATACAGAGAAATTAAGTGTCTTCCCAATCTTACCTAGCTAGTTAATAACAGACCTAGGGTCATTACAGTGTGGGTGACTATGTTGGCCTCTCTTTATTTTCCTTAGGAAAGAAGGGAGCAAGAGCCTGCTTGGCACGGGACTCATCATGGTAAATTGGAAATCATCTCAGAGACTCTTCTGAAAAACCATAACAATAATAATAGATTACATTTCTGTTGTGTTTTAAAGCTTACGAAACTGAAAAATAAAGACACAATACCTTCATAAAATATAAATTTGCTGTGAAAAGTTTTTTTTTTTGTATTTCTCTAATTTCAAATAAAGACTTTTAATTCATTTTTATTATCTCTGCTCTCTTCACCTTCATCATTTTTTGGGGGTATGATTCTGTTCTTTACTTCGAGCATGATTGTGGGTCCTGATCAGGTTTGGTACAAACCAACTTTGAAGAAAAGAAATGTTGTCTATAGTCAGGCCAATAATAACTGCTATTATTTGTCAATAGCATTTTGCTTTTTAAGGTTTATGAAATGAATTATGTATGTTATCTCATTTGGGGTCTTATAACAATCCACCCCAAATTGGTTATTACAGTTATTATTCTCATTTTATGGAAGAAGTTGAGTGAGACTCAGAGGTAAAGTCCCTTGCTTGAGGTCATACCAGCTAGTAAGTATCAGAGGTGGGAAATGAATCCAAATCTAGATCTCTATCTCCTGAGAAATGTTTGATCCTGAATATACTTCCTTTTTCTGAAGCCAGAAAATTTTAGGAATTTGTTTAGAAAATAGCTCTATTTCTGATGTGGGGCAGAGCCAGGGAGAGGCACTTTCTGAAAGGCATTCAACCAATCCCTGTATTGGAATTCCTGTTACAGATAGGAGACCACCTGGGTCAGTTATTTGCTTGTCTTTCTTGGATGGGGTGGAGGCATGTTGTCCATACTATAGTGTAAAAGCATATGGGGCCTTGGGGCCAATTCCAGTGTTGTCAATTAATTTTCCCCTCCTCACTCCCTCCATTCCACTTAGTTACTGGCTCCCAAGTCCCAAGTTGGCTTCTAGGGCAATAGCATGGTTTAGGAAGAAATGTAGGTAATGAGGTTTCCAGGTGAATAGGAGCAGTACTGACTTTATAATTATTCCAAAGTGTCATCTTATATACTTTGTATAGCCCTGTCTCAGGTCTTCCTTCAAGATCTTCAAAGCACTGCTTCTTGTCTAGAGGATCTTAGGGGGAGGATTTGTCTTACAGAGTCACTTAGGTGAATCTCCCACAAGATCCTCAGTGGGAGTGTGTGTGTGTGTGATGGGTATCATGCCTTCTCATTTCCTTTTTTATCAGTGTTGGATAGAATGGGGGGCTTGGGTTAGGAACAGGGAATGAGGCATACACCAAAGATTCCACTCAGTTTCAGATTGTTCTCTCAGATAGAGGCAGGTGAGGTCTGCCATGGAGTAAAGTCTACTGTGGGTTCATATTGGGAGCCCATGGAACAGAAGTGGGCAAGTGAAAAGGTGGTGAGAAAGGTCACTGGCAAAGCAAAGAGTAGGAGAAAATATGAAAAGAATGGAAGGAATAATGAGGGAGAAGAATGTGGGGTAGGAGAAAGTAGTACCTACAGTGACTAAAGGAGGCAAAGGAATAGGGATATAGTACTTTAGCAAAGAGAGGTGAGGAGGAGAGTACTGTAGGCTAGGGATGGAGGAGAGGAGAGAATGGAAAGAGGTAGGGAAGAAGAATACAATAAAGATAGAAGAGAAGGGAGAGGCTGAGATAGGATGGAGAGAAGGGAAGCTGGTATGATGACAGAGAGAATAGATAGGAAAGGAGAGTAGTGGGCATAATAATTGGGTGAAGATGCCAGAAGCCCAGGGAATAATGGGATCTCTATTAAGAATTTTTTTCCTTTCCATTTAAACATCTTTTTCTCAACCCTTCAACCCAGTCATTCACACACCTAACTCTGGACCCCTTCTGTTACTATCTGTAGGTCCCTTGGGTTTCACATGTGGAATTTCCCTTTAGTCCTCTCTCTTACCATCCATGTTCCACTATTTTCACTTTGGCAACTCCAGTTCATCTCCATTCCCATTTATCCTTTACCACTCTTCATCTCTCCCTTCCTTTGTCTAGCTTCCCTCATCCATCTCCAACTTTTTGGACTTAGTGCAGGAAGCAGGGAAAGGCAACTAACAAAATAGTTATAAATATGATGGTACCAGAGGCTATGTAGTGTGGTGGGAAAAAACCTGAATTTTCAGTCTTTGAACTGCTTGTCTGATTGGACAATCTCTTGGTGTTACTGGGCCTCAGTTTCCTCATCTATAAAATTATGATTGGAGAACTAGATAATCTAAATTCCTTTTCAGATCTAAATCTCAGAATTTTTCTGCTTCTAGTTCTATCACACCCCTTGTCCTAATCTTCCCAGAATCTATTTGCAGCCCAGGGCATCCATTTTACCCAGAGTCTCCCAGAGAAGCTGTTGCTGTCCGTTGCTGTGGTGCTACTCTTGGACCTTGACCTTTGAAATGAAATAGGCTAGCCTTGTAGCTTAATGTGAGGGATTCCCCTAAGGGGGAGGATGGCCCTAGGAGGCTCAATCCTCTTAAGGATTTGGTCAAGGAAAGAGCTGGGAAGCTCACTTCTAGAAGCTTCTTTCCCATCCAATACACAAGAGCTTGTTACAGTGGCTGGCACCTGGCACTATTCCTTGTACCTATTCAGTGTAAACATGATGTTGGGAAGATGTCAGCTTGGAAGAACAACATAAGCTCAGTGAGGGAAGTGTGTTTTGTTTTGTATTTTTGTATTCTTAAGGTTCAGTGAACTACAAGGTCAAGATGAGTTATCAGGGTGATCTGGAAGTCCCCAAACTGGTTTATTCCTTATCTTGGACTTGTAAAATTATTTTCTGAGCACAAGTCCAAGACTTCACATTCAACTCTATTTTATCAGATTCAACGCATGGTTCTAGCCACATATTTGATGGAGTTGAGAAGGAAGGCACAATACTAATCAGGAGACAAGTATGCATTTGCAAGTTTTCATTTTGCCCTTTTTTCCACTAAGCTATTTCCCCCTCTGTCCTGAGGAACAGAGGTAGTTATAAGAGGAGATGAGACACACATCTGACTAAATTTAGATGAATTTCCTTCTTATGGAGGAGCTGAAGTGAGCAGCCACAGAGAGTCTTGAGATCCTGGTGAGTTTGGCCAAGGCCTCCCACACTTCCTTGTTCCTCAGGCAGTATATGATAGGGTTGATGAGTGGTGTCACCACTGAGTAGATTATAGATACCAGCTTGTTAAAGTCAAAGGTGCTGATGGCTCGGGGCCGAGCATACATGAATATAGTGGTAGTGTAAAAAACAGTGACCACCACCAAGTGCGAGGCACAAGTAGAGAAAGCCTTGCGGCGGCCTGTCCCAGATGGGATCCTGATGACAGTAGCCAGGATGCAGGTGTAGGAGAATGCTGTCACAAATAGGGAAGTCATGAGCACAGCCAGAGCTGCCACAAAGTCCAGGGTCTCAATAGCTTCTGTGTTTGAGCATGAGAGCTTCAGGAGTGGAGAGATGTCACAGAAGAAATGGTTGAGTACGTTCGGGCCACAGAAGCTCAATTGGGAGATGAGCACAATTGACACAAAAGAGGCCATGAATCCACTAAGCCAGGCACTTAGGGCCAGGCCCAGGCAGAGAGTTGGGTTCATGAGTGCTGGGTAGCGCAGAGGGAGGCAGATGGCCAAGTATCGGTCATAGGCCATGGCTGCCAGGAGGAAGCACTCAGAAGAGGCAAGGGAAAGGAAGAAAAAGAGTTGTGTGAAGCACCCAGCAAAGGAGATAGTCTTCTTTTCAGTCAGGAAGTTGCCCAACATCTTGGGGACAGTAACTGAGGTATAGAAAGCCTCAAGTACCGATAGATTAGCCAGGAAGAAGTACATGGGGGTGTGAAGTTGCCAGTTGGCCTGGACAATTATAATAATGAACAGATTCTCTATAAGGGTCGTCACATAGATGAAACAGAACACCAGAAACAGCAGGGCTTGTAGGTGATTGAGGCTTGGGAAACCCAGTAAGATAAATTCTTTCACAGAGTAGGTCTCATTAGTATCTTCCATATTCTTTTATTTTCTGTAAGTAGGTGATTGCTGAATAGACATTTAAAAAAGGATGGATAAATGGTTATTCTAGAGAACATGGTGGAAAGCCTTTTTCTGTCTCTAGTGATATGGTCACAGGGAGTGGACATGGGCTGAAGTTACAGGAAGAGGCATTTAGTCTAGACATCAGGATGAACTTCTTGATGAGAAGAGTGTCTAGATGGTGTATTGAGCTAGGCATATTAAGGAGATGTTCTTTGTTGGACATATTGGAAACTAGGGCAATACTACCTTGAGCCAGGAATAAAATTGGATGCCTTCTAAGCACTTCTGATGCCCAGCAGTATGGTGAAAAGAGAACTATACTTGGAATCAAAGGTTCAGTTACTTATCTGTGCACACAGTAGAATGTAAACAACTTTAGAGCAGCAACTGCTTTGTCTTTATACACCCATCATATAACACAATGCCATCAATATGGTAAATGCTTAATAAATGTTGAATTGAATTGAACTGAGGTCAATCCACCACTAAGCAGCTGAGTGATTTGAACCAAATCACTTTGCTTTCAGTACCTCATTTTCTTTATTTGTACAATGGGAGGTATTAACAATTGTCCTAATAACTTCAATCGAGATGGCAAGTATAAAAATGCCTTTTAAAATGTGAAGCATTGGAGAGATGTATCATCACTATTTTAATCTTTTCAACCTCTATCCCAAGGGTTCTTAACTTTTTTTTTGTTTCAGGACCACTTTTGATAGTTTGACAAAACCTATCAACTCCTTCTCAGAATCATATTTTTAAATGTAAAGAATAAAATACATAGGATTACAGAGGAAACTAATTATAAGATAAACTTCAATTTTAATCTATCAAGGTTTAAGTGTAGCTTAAAATAAAGGCTTTAAACTACACTAAGACTTTTGGGACACACCACATTGAAATACACTTGTCAAAATATTAAGGTTCTCCATACCTAAGTAGGGCTAAGAAACTCTACTTTCTATTCTATTCAGAAAAAAACCAGGAGGTTGTCAAGAATTTAATATGGATCTCATTTTAGCACTTGAATATTAAGGTCTGAAGACAGGTTTACACTAAATTAGCTTTTTAAAGAACTGCCCAGTTCAGGAATATGAATAATCTGACTATCAGTATTATGTACAATTATATCAGCTTTCGTTATCTCCTCATTTTCTTGTTTCATCCAGAGAAGTGCAAATTGCTTCCTTTCCCTGGATCTCCAAGTTGTACTATATTTCCCAAGTGGACAGAGTCCACCTGAACAAATCACCGGATGCATTCAATTCAGATTTCAAGAGGGACAGTACCACTTTATCCAATCTCATTGAAACTCACAATCTATAACCCTGGAGATGCCATCTAGAATTATTAAGCACATACACATATCCCTCTCACCTTCAAACCTCATCACCAAGGAAACTCAATTCAATGAAGAATTATTAAGAATTTACCAAGTTCAAGGGCCTTTGTAATATTTGGGGGATAAAAAGATTAAAAAAAAGGAATAGTTTCTTCCTTGAAGGAGCTGGTGGTCTAGTGGGGATGGAGATAGGAGGCAGAAATGTTACAGATAAGTAAATACAAGATAATTTGGGGAGGAAAGAACATTAGCAACTTGGAAAATTCAGGAAGGAGGACCTCAGAGGTGATGAAAGAGGAGATGACCTAAGACTTGAAGGGAGAAAAGGATCCTGAGAGTCAGAGATTAGGAGGGAGTGAATTCTGGGCAGCTGGGATAACATGAGTAAATGCTGGGAGGCATAATGCCTGGAATGTCACCTTGGGAGAACAGCTAGTGGTAAAGTTCATCTGGAAGAGGGGGTAAGTGGGAATAATAGGAAGTAAGATTAGAAAGATAGATGGGAGACAGATTGTAGAAGGCCTTAAATGCTAGGCTAGGGAGTTTGTGTCATTGAGGCAACAGGGAATTACTTATGGCTTTTGAGGAGGGGAATAACATGATCAGCTCTGTACTTTAGAATGATTATTTTGGCAGATGTGGAGGGGATAGATTGGAATGCAGGCATTCTGGAATTTTTGATGAACATACAATCAAACCTAGCTTTCTTCTCTTTCTCTTTCTTCTCTTTCTTCTCTTTCTCACACATTCTAGAAGGGAATAGTCACTTCTCCCCTCAACTCTTACCAAGGTTCCCATTATTTCAACCTTAGAAACCAGCTCCTCCCTTTTAGTGAGACTCAGATTCAGTATAGACTTTCCCCTTTGTTCATTCTGCTATCATTTGAAAAGTAAGATTATCATTAAGGCATGTCAAAAATTATTTGCTGCTCTGCTTTTGGGAGAAAGACAGGTTCAGTAGATATCTGGATAACTAAAGTCTCCCATCACTACTATTCTGTGCCTCTATGTCAGACTTATTGTTTGTTTCTTGAAGTTCTCATCTGTTTCTTCCTTCTGTCCAGGTAGTCTGTAGTATACTTTGATGACAAAATCCTTTCTCTCTCCCTCCACTGATCTTCAACCAAATGCTCTCCAACCTGCCGCTCATAACTATTTAAATTTTTTCTAACACAAATATACATTTTTAATATGCAATATTCCTTAACCTCTATTATTTATCCTGCTTCTTTTGAATGATGCATGGCCATCTAGAATTATGTTCCAGTTACAAGTTTTATCCCATCAGATCTAAGTGATACCTATGGGGCTAACTTTGCCTCTTTGCATCAATGCTTCTAGTTTCTCTTCCTTGTAGCCTAAATTCTGTTTGTATGTAGACATTTGAGGGTGTGGATTTTACATTTACCTCTTTTCTAGATTTTGTCTCCTTTGAATTTTCGGGTGTTTCAAGTGCTATTCTTCCTCCATTGCAACTTCTCTCTATACTTTCTATTTTTGGGGATACATACATAGGTAGCTTGCTTCCTTCTCCACCCTTTATAGGTTAGGTTTGCAAGACCTTTGATAAATACAGCCCTACTAAACTTTGTTAGCCTTCCTTGGCTAGGAGCCTATCATCTTCTATTTTAAGCTGTTGTTCAGAAACCCAAAACCTATTCACAAACATCTTAATCAGCTTTTTGCTTTTCAAAGTCTTTCTCTTTGCATCCCTTTCTTTAAATGTGAAACAGTGGGAAAACACAACCAATGTCTCTATGTCTTCAGTTTCTCTTCTAGATTTCATAATTTTTGGCAAAACTTTGAAACATTTAAGAACTCAGATCAATGCAATGACCAGCCATGAGTCCAAGGGACATTTATTGAAACATGCGGTTAACAGTGATGAAAGATTAGAGTGCCAAATGAGACAAATACATTTTTGGACATGGCCAATGTGAAAATTTGTTTTACTTGGCCTTCGTTACAAGGCCTTTGTCTCTTACCCCCTTTTTCCAGTGAGCGGGGGGACATGAGAGGAAGAGAAAGTGAATTTTTATTAATTTTTAAAAAGCAAGTTTAGATAAGTTTTACTATTATTATTGTCCATTATCTCTTTCAGACTTCTTTGGAATTTCTTAACTCTTCCCAATAGAATAACTGGCAGAGAGAATAAATTTGGTATTCTGGATCCTGGAAGGCAAAATCAGGAACAGTGAGTGAAAGAGAAAAAACTTTGGCTTGATATAAGGAAAATCTTCCTAACATGTTCTCCTTTCTGGAGGTCTTCAAGCAAAACCTGGATGGTCACTTACCAGGAATGCTGTAGAGAGAGTTTTTGTCAGATATGTGTTAAACCAGATAGCACCTGCGGTCTCTTCCACCTCTGAGATTCTGAAGTCATGTTAAAGGTGCAAAGCATTTTAGAAAGCATAGATTTGGGGCCTTGAAAAGACTCCAGGGGCCATTTAGTCTAACCTCATCATTTTAGAGGTAAGGGAAATAAGGCCCACAGAGACTTAGTAACTTACTCAAGGTCACACAGGTAAGTAACATATCCTGAGGTACAATTTGGATCCAAGTTCTTTGGCTTAAGAGCCAGAGGTCATTCCACTATACTGCACTGTCATCTAGTCCAAAAACTAGTCCAAAGATGAGAAAGATAAAGGCCTATAGAGGGGAAGAGCCTTACTCATCTGAAATTGTAGCTTTGATCTGGGTTACAGTAGGACACTCAAAGGTGTGAGTGGTCTGAGGAGATATTAGTTTTTATCTGTGAAGTTACTCTCTGGGCACAGTTAAGGATGGATGGTGGAGGAAAAATGTGATGATAAAAAGACACCCTTAGGCAAGAAGCCAACTCTTAAAGTGGTTTGATGTTTCAGAGGAGTTCTATTTAGGGACTAGAAGATTTAGTGCTTCCAGAGAAACTCTGCTGCTTAGGCAGTCCATTATCTCTCAGTGCCTTAGTTTACTGAGTTAAAAAAGCTGGGTAACAAAGCTAAAGATTTGTCGGAAAAAAATAGGGTACATTACTAATTATCTCTGCTAAGAGGAAAAGAAATATTATGAATAGAGGCTATCTGTAGTTAAGTTCCAAATCTCCTTGTGTCCATGTTTTAACTTCATCCAGGATTTATGTTTTTCAATCTTCCCCCTTTCTTAGTTCACCTTTTAATTAAAGTATGCTTAGAAATTAAATAAATATGTCCAAACAAGGTTGTAAGGGGCATGAATAATTGACTAACCATATATTGAACTGTAATTTGATGAAGATCAACTAACTGTAGGAAATCTGAAACCCTTTGGAAATGTAACATACAATTTAAATATTGGGGATTTGTCAAGATGAGACATGATGGCACATACCTGTGATCTCTGGTGTCAGAGATGCTAAGGATGAGCTCTTGGAATTCTGGGCTACAGTAGGGCTATGCTAATTGAATGTCCACACTATGTGTGGAGCCAATAGGGTGAGTCCCCTTGAGAGGGGCCAGAGATTTCCTGAGGTGGGAACTGGCAAGGGTTGGAAACAGACTAGGTCCAAGCTTCTGTGTTAATAAGAAGTGGGATAGGCCTGTGAGTAGCTCCTCAACATCCAACCTGGAAGAGATGAGGAGATCCAGTCTTTAAAAAATAGATGTGGCCAGATGGCAAGTGATAGGCAGAACAGTATAGTGGAGAAAGAGCATTATATTGAAAGAGAAAGAAGTCTTGGAGACTGCTACCGGCCAGGGTGCTAACAAGCTTGGGCTAATTATTTTTCCTCTTGGGATGTCAGTGTTCTCTGTAAAAGGAAGGGGCCAAATTAGATTATCTTTGACATCTCTAGGTCCAATGCTTGTGGCACTATGCCATACTGTAGATAATAAGATCTTTTTAGTATTCCAGAGACTAAATCACCTGAATTTGTCTTTTATTCAATTATACTCCATAAAAACAACATTGTAGTAAGACTGTAGTATATTATAGTCCGTTTTTCAAATGGAGGAATGAAGACACAGATAGTCAAAACGGTTAGCTCAGTGGTTGGAAATTGGATTAAAATACACCTCTGAACCCGTGGAGTGAATGAGGTGATGACGTAGGATGGATTATACTGAATGGTTTGGTATGTATCAAAGGCTCACAAAGAAGGGAGAGTAGATTTTACAGAATCGTAACTTAAAGACCCTTACTAGTTAGCCTTTTCATCTTCACCACACTCTGAGATCCATAAAACCATTTATATCCAATTCAGCTTGGAAAATAATTTAAGGCAACCAAAACATGTCTCATCAAGGTATAAGTATGTCCCCATGAAGTGAAAGTTGTGGAGTTAAACCCTGCATGAGTTAGGAGTTTGTGCTGAGTGACCACTGGCCTTCCAATAACTCTGAAGTTCTTTGAAGGAAAATGGGTGAGGGGATGGAGTTGTGGAAGGCATTATGGATGGTTAAGGAGGCTGTTATATGATACATTAATAAAATTGGTATTCAACTTTGAAAGAGCACAAATGGAGAATTATGTAATCAAGCTGAAAGAATCAGGAAGAGTACAGTGAGAGTGAATGTAGACTTATTCATCAAATTTCATTCTAGGGAAAGTAGAGGATATCTCTGAAGGGTGGAAAGAGGAAATAGAAGGATAATCTTAGAAGTGGAAGGGATCCAGGAAGTCATCTAGTTGAGCTCCTCATTTTAAAGATGTAAAAACTGAGGCCTAGAGAGGTGAAAAGACTTGTCCAAGTGCGCACAGGTAAGTGGCAGAGCTGAGATTAGATCTTGGTAAACTTGAACTAGATAAAAGAAGGTATTTAAATGTTAACTGGCAAATTGAAACTCACTATTTAAATGGTGGTGTAAGCTGAAAATATAACTGGATTCCAAATAGATTTGGGCAATAGCGTAAGGAGATTTAGAGACACTTGGCTACAGCTCCAACCTTTGAAGCTGAGGTCAGGGACAACATCCATGCCCTTCCTCAGCAGTATCCTGGCTGTCAGTATGCTATTTTGACCCAATTACTTAGAAGTTTGTTCTTAGGTCTCTCTTTACTCACCTTGAGATTGAGGACATTTGTGAGTGTTTCTGATGTTTCTGACTTGTGCTCTCTGAGCAGACTACATGATGGCTGTGGTTTACCTGGTCATGATTTGCAATCAAGAATCGTTCTCCATTGTCCATTGATTTTTTCAGATGAATCCATTAGATATTAATGCAAACTGGATTCCTTCAGACAAGGAAAGCATTGGGCTTCTGATCAGTTCTGACATGTCTCTGTCCAAGGGTTATTGGCAAAAGCATGCAGCCTCATCATTAGTTCCTTTTTTCTTCTTGCCTCCACAAAGAATTCTTATTGAGCTCATTAATGTTCTCCTTCTCTACCAAGATCCCCTTGGAACCTGAGGGAGTAAGATCCCAAAGCTTCTCTAGGGTGAGGCTCTCAGAGGAAATTATATTGTTGTTGCTATGAGGGCCACATGGGAAGAGACCTCAATAGGCTAAGTCCTCAGATTCAATCCACTCTTGCCTTCCCTCCCTTTTGGGGTTAATAACAGTGTTGGAAAGGGCTCAAATCAACTTTTGACTAGGTTTGGGAGCTAAGTTATTATGAAAGTCCTATAACAATTAGGACACTGAATAAGGAAATCAGAACCTTTGGGAAGCATCCCTAGAAGAATGTGGTACCTCTTGGGTCCTCGGGGCAAAGAGCAAGCAGATACTTCCTTTAATCTATTCATCATTTTCTTTAGTGAAGGCTGTTGAATGTGTTGGGATGAAAGAGGAAACTTAACCACTAGCCAAGGGTGGTACCATTTAATTTTATTAATAATGGAAACTATGCTGAACTTGGAAATAATATGCCCTTGCAGACTTTGAAATAATAGTATCAATAAGCCAATTATTACTTATTAAGCATCTATTAGGTGCTAAGTACCTCAAATTACCATGGAGGTCATGCAGCCCAACTTATATCTATCCTTCCAACTGCATGATGTAATTTGACCAACAGATATCTTCCTTAACAGTGTTTTGGAGGATAGGGAAGGGTAGGAGAACAAGGATTTGTTGAACACCAACAATATTCTAGGCACTATGATAATTGAGTTACAAATATTATCTCATTTCATCTTCATAACAGCCCTGTTAGGTAGGTGCTATTTTGATCTCCATTTTACATTATAGTTAGGCCAATATCTTTCCAATGGTTAGGTATAATATTAAGTAAGTTTTGTAACTTTTCAGGACTTAATGCAATTATCAGAATGTCACTTGAGAATAGGAGAATTTGGAAAGCATCACTATTGATAATCTTATTCTGGTCTTGAAGTGAATTGAGGTTTCTGTCTCAAGCAATTTGAATGTCAACAGCTATGCCACGTTCCACTGGAGTGCTGTACAAACATTCTGATGATACAAGTGTCCTTTTCTCTCCAATATATTTATAACTTCATCAAGGGTTGGTGTGATGTGTTCATGTCATGGTCATCAGTCTACGCTTGGACAATTGATCAGCAGAATTTACCCAGTTTCACCAGAAGATGGCACCAGGAGGCTTTTTGCTTTAACCAACTCAGGGACTTTTCTCTTGTTCATTGAGTAATAGTTCTAAGAGACACCAGATAGGTCACTTTTTCTTGGTTAATTATATTCTTAATAAACAAAGGATAAGCTTAATAAACAAATGTTAACAAATTCAAGTACAAATTATAATTATAACTATACAAATTATAATCAAAGCAATAAGTAAATTATAATAAATTCATTTCAGCACATGTGCTACATTCTTAGCGTGTGCAGAACTAGTAGAAGCTGAGCATCTAAAATGAAAAAGAAAACACTTCCTACATTCAAGGATCTTAACTCTCTTTGGAGAATACGACATGTATGCTGATAATGAAATACAAGGTGTTTTTAGGAGGGAAGTAGTGCTAACAACAGAGAGCATCAGGGTAGACTTCACAGAAGAGGCAACAATTAAGCTAAAGCTAAAGAAAGATGAGGCTGTATGGAGAAAGGAGTGGATATAAAGCGATTTACATTTAGAAATGATAAGATTGACAACTGATTAGATTTTTGGGTCAGGGAGGAGGAAGAGTCAAAAATGCTTCTGAGGTTATCAATGAATCTTGGTGACTGGGAGGATAGTGGTGCCCTCCAGAGAAACAGGAAATTTTGGAGGAGAACAGTTTTAGCGTAGTTGGAATAGTCCCTTTAGGAAACAAAATCATCCATCTAAGGCTGTAAGAGACTTTAGGGGCCATTAAGATCAACCCTCTGATTTTTTCATATGAGGAAAGCGAGGCCTAAAGAGGTTAGGTGACTTCTCCAGGTCACACACCTAGTATGTGAAGTATGATTTGAATTCAAGTCTTCCTGACTTCAAGTCTGGTATATTAATTGCAGATAGGTTACAGTGCTGGCCATAGTAAACTCTTAAGTAATTGCTGATTGATTGATATGTGGATGGAGAAGTCAAGCAGGAAACTGGAGATTCTATGCTGAATTTAGGAGAGGAATTAACACTAGAGACTATGAAATTTAAAAAAATACAGAATTTTGAAGAGGGGGCAGGTTTAGGGTGATAGATCCGGAAGTTTTTTCCTTTTTTTTTGGATTGGAGCTATGATTTTATCAATGTAAGTACCTCCTGGTAAGGAAATGCCTTCCTACCAAAGGAAATAGGAACCTATTCTTTCCTTTATAGTCTTATACCTACAATCTTGATAAGTTAAGTGATTTGCCCAGAGTCACAGAGGCAGTGTGTGTGTCAGAGGGTGGAAGCTAATAAATTTCATTTTGGACATGATTAGTTCAAAATGTCAATGGCACTTCCAGATGAAAAAGCCCAGAAGGAAGCTGGAAATGCAGTACTGTAGTTTAGGAGAGAGAGTAATCCTGAATCTATAGATTGGGATGTCATCTTCAATAGAATTTTATCCTTCCAAAGGTAGAAGAGCTGAGGAGAACTGATCTGCTGCCCCTGATTCTGGCAAACAAGTGGGAGCTGTTGCACAAATCAAAATGATGAGGACCCTGTACATGAAATAAATTGACATATACCCTAGATTTTAGGAAAGCAGATTTCAAAGTTTCCAGGTAAAGGATAAAAAAGATGATACGGTTTAAAATTCTAGAGGTAAAGTCAACTCAGGAGTGATAGGAAGCTCTGAAGAATGAAATTCTACTGATGCATGCCTGTAATCCCTGCTGCTGGAGAGGCTGAGGTTGGTAGATGACTTGAGTTCTGAATTTTTGAGCTGTAGTAGGGCTAATGCTCTTTGTGTATCTGCCCCAAGAATAACACAAATATGATGAGCCACTGAGATTGAGAGACCACCAGGCTGTCTAAGGAGTGGTGAACCATGTCAGAAATGGAGTAGGTTTAAGTTTCCATGCTGATCAATAGTAGGACTGATGCACTTCCAACATAGATGAGATAGTGAAAGCCAGTCTTTTTTTAAATTTTTTACACCCTTGATTTTATTTTTTTAATTAATTAATTTTCCCCCAGTTACATGTAAAAACCATTTATTATTCCTTCAATTTGTATGTAATATAATTAGTAATAAATAATTATAATATAATATAAATATATATTCATATAGAAATTATTGCTATAATTCATTGACATTCATTTATAAAACTTTGAGTTCCAAATTCTCTCATTTGCTCCTTCTCTACCCCTCTCTGCTTATTGAGAAGGCAAGCAGTTCAATATAGGTTATACATGTGTAGTCATGCAAAACATATCCATAATAGTCATGTTGTAAAAGAAAACAGACCAAAAAAAACCTCAAGAAAGAAAAAGAAAGCACCATCACCTTTCTCTGGGGATGGATTGCCTTTTTTTTTTTTTATCATAAGTACTTCAGAGTTGTCTTAGATCATTGTATCGCTGAGAATAGCTAAGTTGTTCACATATGATCATCTTACAATATTGCTATTACTTTGTACACAGTACATTTCACCTTGCATCAGCCCATGCAAGTCTTTACAAGTTTTTCTGAGAGCATTCTGCTCATCATTTCTTATAGCACAACAGTATTCCATCACAATTACATACCACAACTTGTTCAGCCATTCCCCAATTGGTGGGCATCCCCCCAATTTCTAATTCTTTGCCCCCATAAATGAGCTGCTATAAATATTTTTGTACATATAGGTCCTTTTTGTTTTTGTTCTTGGTTTTTTTAATCTCTCTTGGGGTACAGACCTAGTAGTGGTATTACTAAATCAAAGGGTATGCATGGTTTTACAGCCCTTTGGGTATAGTTCCAAATTGCTCTACAGAATGGTTAAATCAGTTCACAACTCCACCAGCAGGACATTAATGTCTTATTTTTCCCACATCCCCTCCAACATTTGTCATTTACTTTTTCTGTCCTATGAACTAATCTAATAGGTATGAGGTAGTACTTCAGAATTGTTTTAATTTGCATTTCTCCAATCAATAGTAAGTTAGAGTATTTTTTCATATGGCTATAGATATATCACTTGAAAACTGACCCTATCTTTTGAGCATTTATAAGTTGGTGAATGGCTCTTATTTTTATAAATTGGATTCAGTTCTCTATATGTTTGAGAAATGAGGCCTTTATCAGAGAAACTTGCTTCAAATTTTTTCCCACAGTTACTATTGCTAACTGTATTTCCCTCCATCCTAACCCCCTCCCCCATTTTTTCTATTCTCTCTCTCCTTTCAACCTGTCACTCCTCAAAAGTAGGGAGACCCAGTCTTAAAAAATCAAACAAACTCTCAAAAACAACAGAGCAACAACAACTAACCAACAAAAGAATGAAATTGCAAAGGTACAAAGAGAAATAATTATAGTGACAAAGAAAAGTAGATTTTCCCAAAGAGAGTGATGTAGATGCACAAGGAATTTATCAACTAAATTAGATTTTTAAGCTATATGGAATGTATGAATGGAAATGGAAATAACAGAGGATGTGTACAAAAGCTTAGGAAGATGGTGTAAAAATGTATTAGAAACACTAGAGAGGAAGGAAGGCAACCAAAAAATGTGGGATTTTCAGCTCTTTTGGAGAAAATAGAAAAGTCAAAGAAGAAATAGGATTAATGTTTGGGTGGATGAGAAAATGATAACCTAGGACCAAGAGAAGGAAAAACTTCTCAGCTTTTATTTTGCTTCTGTTTTCTTTGTTAAGGAGAATAGTCTTTTAACTAGAAATGAATAATAAAAATAAATATAAACAGTTGAACCCAAGAGATAATTTTTGAATCATTTAGACTCCCCCAAACATGCTTTTTTTAAAAAAAAAGCCCTACACTTTATATATAAAAAAATAATAAATTAAAACTCTTATCTATTAGCACCAGAGTGCCAAGTGAATATTAAAATAATCTGCCAATCATCTCTAAAAAGGAATCCCAAAAGGAAGAGTTCCTGGAATATCATAGCACCTAATCCAGAGTTCCCACATAAAAGAAAAAAATGCCATAAGCATGCAGAAAAGAAGCAGTTCAAAGACCAAAGAACCACAAGATCTAGCAGCTTCTAATATAAATGAGAGAAGATCCTGGAATACACTATTCTAAAAGGCAAAAAAATATAGACTTACAACCAAGGAAATTTATCCTGCAAACTTGTACATAAACCCATGAGGGAAAAAACATAGATCTTAAATGGAGCAAACGACTTTAAAGAATTTCAGATACAAATATTAGAGCTGAGTATTAACTTCCAAATACAAATACAAGAATTCAGAGAAATCTAGAAATGTAAATTTATTTGATCAATTACAGGGATTTGCATAATGATGTGCTAATAACATCCTAATGGGGAGAAGAAACAAGTGTACTTTTAAAACCTTGATGTCTTCAAAGGGCATTGAGGGTGCTAAATAAAAAAAATGAATTATTTCTGTTACTTCTGTTTTGAGGGGTTTAAGAGGTAGAAAATAAGGAGCAGTAAAAGCAGGAAAATGTTAGTATAGAAAGGAAGAAGATGCAAGGGGAACTTATTTTTCATAATTGAGCTATGTGGAAAGAACAATGTATAAACATCACAGGAAAGGATTGGGGGAGTGTACCTCAAATCTGAATCTCATTCTTTCCTGAAATGGATAAAGGAAGGTTGAACAGACACAGTTGGTATAGAAGTCCATCAAACTCAATGGGGAAATAAACAGCAATGGGAGAGGGGCAAAGACAAAAGATAGCATAAAATGGTGCTCGTCAAATGTGAGACAAACATCCTGATCCTGAAGGAGGGATTAAAAGGTGGATAAAGAAAAACAAAGAACTGGATAGAATATACAGGGATGCCTTAGATTTACTCCTAGCCGATTGGTGGATGAATGATGAGTTGTGGTATGTGAACGTAATGGAATACTATTGCACCATAAGAAATTGTGAAAGAGACAATTTCAGAAAATCCTGGACAGTATGAACTGATGCTCACTGCTCTCTGAAGTGAGCAGGAACAGAGTAACAAATACTACAAGGTTAGGTGCATTGTAAAGAAAATCATCTGTGAAAGATCTTAGAAATCTCATCAAAATAATGATTAACCATGTCTTCAGAGGACCTTTGATGGGTCATGCTACCCATTTTCTGACAGAGAAGTGATGGACAGAAAGTGTGGGAAGAAGCATGTTTTTGATCATGGCAATTGTTAGTATTTACTTTGTTAAACCATATGTATTTGTCATGAAGGTTTTTTCCTTCTTTTTTTCTCCATTTTCAATTGGGAAGGAGTTGTCAGGTGATGTAAAAAAAAAGAGAGTCACTGAAACATTTTTAAAGATACACAGAAGTGTATCTAGCAGTTAGGTAGCACAGTGGATAGGGCACCAGGCCTGAAGTCAAGGAAACCTGAGTTCAAATCCAGTCTTAGATAGTTACTAGTTTTGTCACCCAGAGCAAATCTCTAAACTTCTCTTTGTCTCAGTTTCCTCAACTGTAAAATGTGGATAAGGAGAGCATCTACTTCCCAGGGTTCTTGTGAAGATCAAATGAAATAATATTCGTAAAGCACTTAGAACAGTGCGTGGCACACAGTAAGTGATAGACAAATGCTAGCTACTATTATTATTATTGATATTATTATAACAGAAGATAGTTCAGAAGGAAGCAAAGAAAAGCAGAACTGACTTAAAGGTAACCTGTAGAATTTGTAAGCTTTTTTTTTTTAAAGCAAGTATTGGACTTCTAAATCACATGACAAACAAGATGGAGGACTAGAAATTTACTCGGATTCCCACAACCTCTCAAACTCTTCCAAAACAGAATTTATGTGCCAAAGATAAAGTAACTCCAGCTGTTTGCATGGTCTAGGACACCTGGAATTCAAAAGAATGTTAAAAAATATGAACTGACTCCTATCCAGAGCTCATTCAGCAGTCCCTCTTTCATGTCCCTACCTAACAGCTCCTGCCAGCAGTGAGACTGCACCAACTGACCCAGGACCAAACACATAAGCTTGCCACAAAACCCAGCCCTGCACCCTGATTCTACCCACCCCTTCCCAAACCCTTCCTCTCTCCAGTGCCTTGGAGATTTCTGCTCCAAGCTGGGGAAGTTTGCTTAAGCCTTTATTGACTGTATCATGATAGCAGCATTCTGTACTTCAAAAAATATCTGCAGGACAGCAGAGAAACTGAGGGAAAGGGGAAAGATATGTATGGGGGGCTTGAAGTAGAGCTCAACCTCACGCCCCACCACATCCCTCTTCCCAGAGCCTCAGAGACCCAAACTTTAAATGGTAGAAATTACCCTGGGTGTGGTGGTACCGATGTGGTAGTGCTCTGAACTGCTGGATGAGAGAATTGAGGAACCGAGGAAATAGGACAGCTCTCTCTCTCTCTCTCTCTCTCTCTCTCTCTCTCTCTCTCTCTCTCTCTCTCTCTCTCTGTATGTCTGTATGTGAGCAGCGTGAGGCACTTCATTAAGCCTGAGGGAAAAAGCCCAACATTTAGCTAGTTCTGTTCCTCCAAGTGTTACTTGGAGCAGAAGCCTGGGGTGGTGAAATATAATTGCCCAGTAAAGGAGGAGGGTGAGACACTTTGAGATCCTGCCCCCAGGAAGACCACCATTAGAAGGGAGAGATTTAGTAAATGAGCAAAAGGGGAAAACAAAAAGGGAAAAAACCCAAAATTGCTAAAGATATCAGGAAGAAGATAATTCAAAGACCTTGAACATAAAGAAAAATCAATATAGAAAATAGGATCAGCAGTAGGCAATATAGTCTCTAAATCTAGCAAATGAGATCAAGCATGTATGAAAAAATACTGCAAAACAAAAGAAAATGATCCAACTTAATGGAACAGAGGACCCTGTGGATTTTGAGGAGAATGTGGAGCCACAACATGCTGTTCTTGTGTGGTTTAAAGAGAAATTAGAATCATAAAAACAAAATTTATGTCCTGTAAAAAAATGAGCAGAATAGAAAAACTGGAATCTGCAATGGCAAATCTTACCAAAGAAATGAAAAAGAAGAACTATATACTAGGAATAAAAATACACAAAAATGAAATACAATCTAGAAGAAGAGAAAGAACCCCCCCAAAAAAATATTAGAAGAAAATATGCTCAATATCCAAATAAAAGCCACTGATCCTGAAAACAGGATGTGCAGAGACAACCTAAGGATCATAGCCCCACTAATTTGTCCAATCAATGGGAGAGACAGGAACTGGAATATGGGATAGCATATTCATCTTTGTTCTGCTGACCACTCTCACCATCTTCATCTGCTTTTGATTCAATTAACTTTAACTACAGAAGCAGCTAGAGGGTATACTTGGAATCAGAAAGACCTGAACTCAAATCAAGCCATGTGACCCTGGGTAAGTCACTTAATCTCTTTCAGCCTCAATTTTCTTATTTTTAAAATAGGGTATAATGGCACTCACCTCACAGAGTTGTTGTGAAGACAACATATATAAAACACAGTGCAAACCTTAAAAGGCTATAAGTTCCCATCATCACCACCACCACCATCATCAAACAATGAGTATTGGTTTAATACAGCCAATTTTCAGGCAATCCAACCACATTAAACAATTTATCCCTTCTTTTGTATATGTATTCTCCAGATATTCCTACCTAAGCATTGAACAGTATAACTTTTGCACAGTTATAAAAATTATAACAATAGCAACATGTTTACAGCACTTTTGGTTTTACAAAGTATTTTATATGTGTTATCTCACCTGATTCTCACAACAGCCCTGGGAAGTAGGTGCTATTATTAAGTGACTTGCCCAGGATCACATAGTCTGGATTCAAACTCAGGTCTTCCTCATGGAAGTCCAGCACTCAATGCATTCCATCCCCTTACTGCTTTCTCCCAAGTAGGACTACAACTTCTCTTTCTGCGATGACTCCACACTCTGCATGTGACAGCGTTTGATACTGTGGAGTGCCTGACTATAAAGAACATGGCTTGTGACCTTCCTTTTGTTTTAAAACTGTGTAGATCTCAGTGATTATAATCTCCCATTTCCTTATGTGGTTGAAGAAAGTCTGGCTTGAAACCAACAGTTTCTTGGTCACACCTGGACTGGCCTGATGGGAGAGTTTGGTTTGTGTTTGCAGAGGCTAGGCCTGCAAAGAAGTTGTCATTGAACAATCTCAGGGAAGAGTGGCCCTTGGATTAGTGATCCTCTCTTTGCTTCCCAATTTACTATGCATTTGCTTTGTTTATATTTTTTATCCAGGATGTAAGCTTCTTAATGGCAAGGGCTGTTTCATTTTTGTCTTTGCATCTTTAATGTCTAGCACAGGGCTGGGCATGTGGTAAGTGCTGTAAAAGGGCTTATTGAATTGAATTGGCATGGTGGATATACCAGCGTCTCTTCTCTGGTCCTATCCAGGTGAGTCCAACAGAGATCACCTCAAGGCTTCTGGGGGATGTAGGTTTTTTGTGGAAGGCCTGTCTGCTATCTGTGCTGGGATGCTGGAGAGTGGGAAGGAAATTATGTTTCCACATAAGTTTTCCAGGCCTTTGCCAAGTCTGTGGGACATTTTAAGAGAGTTGCCTTCTGACTGAAGGTGCAGCACAGATATCACAAGAGAGAAAGTACTGTTATAACTGCACAAAGGATAAGGAGATGTGCTGCCCCTGGGTATGGAGGGGAAGCCCGTGGTGAAGAGTGTTCATTTCTTATCTGGCATCAAGAACAGAATAGGTGAAGAGGGATAGGGTGAGAAGGCAGGAGCATGGGAGTCAGAAGCCTTAATTTCAAGTCCTAGCTCTTCCATTAGGTGACACAGTGAAGAGTGTCAGGTCTAAAGTAAGGATTTTCAATGAGTTCAAATCCAGCCTCAGACACTTACCAGCTGTGTAACCTTGGGCAAACCACTTAATCCTGTTTGCCTCAATTTCCCCATCTGTAAAATGAGCAGCAGAAGAAAATGGCAAATCTCTCCAATATCTTTGCCAAGAAAATCTCAAATGGGTTGTGACTTCAGACCCCATTGGAGCAATTGAACAACAACAGCAGCTCTTCCACTTTCTGAACAACCTTTGGTGAGTCACTTTATCTCTATGAAGTTCAGATTTTAAAAATTTGTTAAACAGGAATAACAATTTATAATACTCTCTGCCTCACAGGATTTTTGTAAAGAAAGATCAAATGAAATAAAGCAGAGAATGACTGACATTTCTGTAGTACTTGAAGGTTTATAAAACTCTTTACATAGGTTATTATTATATGCTCACCAAAGTCTCATTGTTATGCTGTTAGTATCCCCATTTTACTTCTGGGTAAACTGAAGCTCAGAGAGGGGTTAAACAATTTCTTCAGTGTCATGCAGCTGGTAGGTATCTGAGACAGGTTTTGAACTCTGGGTTTCCTGACCCTACCTATAGCACATATCTACTTTATTACATTGTCTCATTAGCAATGAGTCCAAAGCTCTGGATTTTGCTCAGGAATTCAGCTTGTAATAATGTCAGTAGCTCGGTCAGCTTTTTACTGGGAAAGGGTGAGACTGTGATGTTGGTCTAGACCTGTACCTACATCAATGTATGGACTTCTCTGTGTAGAAATTACCTGTACTCATCAGATGCAGGTGAGCAACTCTTCTGCCATTTATTGTCTTTGAATGTACCCTGGGACATGGAGACATTGAATGATTTACACAAGGTTACACGGTCATTATGTGTCAGAGACTTGAACCCAGGCTTCTTGAGGCCCTCAATCTGCTGTGTTACACTGCCCTTCTTGGTCAGCTTATTTCAAAGAAAGGATATAAAGCAGTCATTGTACTGGACCATAGGATAGTATAGGATCATAGATTTGGAGTAGGAAAGTGAACTTAAGGGGGACCTAGACCACCCCCCTCCTTTTATGGGTGAAGAAATTGAGGTGACAGAGATTATGAATTGGGTTGAATATAGATTATGGACTTTCTTAAATCTGAATCTCAATCTTAAGATGTGGTCTCATTGAAATTTCTTTCAGTGTATATATACATATACATTGAGGAATAATTATAATTTTTCTATTAATATATTTACTATGAAAAATGAAAAAAATTTTGGTTTGTCAGTCAATAAGTATTATTATTGTTTTTTAGGCTATTGGGGTTAAGTGACTTGGCCAGGTCACACAGCTAGTAAGTCTTAAGTGTTTGGTCTGAGGCTGGATTTGAACTCAGGTCCTCCTGATTTCAATACTGGTGTTCTATCCATTGTGCCACCCAGCTGCCCCTGTTAATAAGTATTATTAAGTACTTACTATGTGCCTGGCGCTGTGCTAAGTGCTGGGGACACAAAGAAAGGCAAAAACATGATCCCTGTCTTCAAAGAGCTTACATTAACACCAAACAAAATGTTCCATCTATTTATCCATCTGTTTATCTCTCTCTCTCTCCCTCTCTGCCGTTCTCTCCTTCTGTCCCTCTCATCCATGCTTTCTAACTTTTGCTGTAATTCTTTTCTTTTAAAAATTTTTTTATTAATTTATTTTGATTTATCAAGAATCCCTTCCATAAGCTTTTGAGTTTAAAAATTTTCTCTCCTTCCCTCTCGCTTTCCCTTCCCAAGATGGCCCACAATCTGATATAGGCTTTACATATACATTCCTTTAAATATATTTTCACATTAGTCATGTTGTAAGGAAGAATTAGAACCAATGGGAGGAACCACAAGAAAGAGAAAACAAAACAAAACAGAAGAAAAAAATAGCAAATAGTATGCTTCGATCTGCGTTTAAACGCCATAGTTCTTTCTTTGAATGTGGATAACATTTTCCATCATGAGACCTTTGGAGGTGTCTTAAATCCTTGCATTGCTGAGAAGAGCTAAGTCAATCAAAGTTAGTCATCACATAGAGCAGCTATTACTGTGTACAATGTTCTTCTGGTTCTGCTCACTTCATTCAGCATCAATCCATACAAGTCTTTCCAGGTTTTTCTGAAGTCCACCTGCTCATCATTTCTTATAGCGCAATAGTATTCCATTACATTCATATACTACAACTTGTTCAGCCATTCCGCAATTGATGGGCATCCCCTCAATTTCCAATTATTTGCCACCACAAAAAGAGATACTATAAATATTTTTATATATGTGGGTCCTTTTCCCATTTTTATAATCTTTTTGGGATACAGCCCTAGAAGTGCTACTGCTGGTAGGTGTAATTCTTTTCTTAACTATGGTTCTAGGTGCACAATTATACATGAAATTATGCTAGATCTGGGGAAAATATTATATATATATGTGTATATACATATATGTATATATACATATATAGCCATATATGTGTAGTGTGTATTTATATGTTATATATACACACATGTATTTCTTTGTTTCTATACACACACAATAATATCTGATAGAAGTTGATTGTCATATCTTATACTTTAAACTTTATAAAAGTGCTTTACGTATATGAACTCATTAGGTTCTTACAATACCCTGCCCTATGAGGTTGGCGTTATGGGTACTATCTCCATCTTTTAGATGAGGAAACTGAGGTTCAGAGAGGTTGAGTGGCTTGCCCAGGATCACACAGGTAGTTAGCATCAAAACTGGCATTCAAACCCAGGTAGTTCTTTTGATATAGGTCAAGAGCTCTTTCTGTTATGTCATGTTGCCCGTCAATATGATGTTATTAGAACAATTTCCTACATCATCATCATCATCTTCATCATCATCATCATCATCATCATCATCATGAGACAGATGTACCTTGGCTTAACTTGATTACAGGACATGATGTTACATTGTCAGCAACTCTAGGAAGGTGGACATCCCTGGAGCTATGGACACCTATAAAGATGGGCATCTGTGGCTTCAGACTCTAAAATAAGCTTTTCCCCTAAAGGCATGACAAGAGGGTTGTACTTGGCACACAGTAGCCACTTAATAAATGCTTATTGATAGATGTCTCTGTTGTGACTCACTCTACTCCTTAATTTATCTCAGTGAGTCATGAGTGAGTTCCCTCTTCTTCTCAGATCCATGGGTGGTCCATCTTCTTGTCAACCTGGCTCTTCATACTCAGCTTATAAGGCTTAATATTCCGAACTTTGTCATTAAGAAAAAAAAGTTTTAGTCTTTCAAGCTACCTGGGAATACCTCAGTAACCTTTCAATACCCTTTGGAATTCACCTTTTCAGTGATTACTTTTAACTTCAGTTGGAGATTGAACCCTTCAATGGCAGGAATCTTTTTTGCCTCTCCCTGAGGTGTGATTAAGAAGACAGCAGCAGGGGGTCTTGGGAGGCTGAGCACAAGTATCTAGAGAAATTGACTCAGGCAGTGATGCGGGAGGCCCCTGAGTTCTTGGTTTGCTAACAAGTCAAATTCTCCAAGCCCCTGTTGCTCATTAGTCTCAGTGGCAAGTTAGTCAGATATTCCCTTTGGGAAAAGGGCAAATGGACTAACTCAGAGCACTTCATTAACTGGGAAGTGAGTTGGATTGGACTTGATAAAGCTTTGTTCTGGAACTTTGTCTGAATCTGCCAATTAATACTCTAACCAAAGTTTCTGGGGAGCCTCTGAGGAGCCAATTTATTTCAAACAAGCAATTAAATCTTCCTTTGAGGTACCCTACTGGGGATGGGTCACCCATGGTGCTGAAAGCATCCAAGCAGTTGTGGCTGGATTTTTAACAATGAATCTCTTTTACCGATGTTCATGAATTTTAAACGTAATGTATGTGGGACATGAGATGAATTTAAGAGAGCCTGGGAGGCAAGAGATGCTTTGGTACAGTATAATAGATTCTCAGAGTTGGAAGGGACTCAGTAGCCATTTGGCCAACCCATAGACGGCCAGGAATTTCCCTAAGTCCAGTCTCACTGAAGGCATTACAGTGATGGGACCTTCTCAGGCGTTCCCTTTCACTTTTGGCAATCTCTAATTGCTAGGAATTTTTTCTTTATGTGGCACCCAAACCTGACCCCTTGCAATTTCTGTTTATTGCTTCTAGTGCTGTCCTCCAGGACCAGGAAGGATCAATCTGATCCCTGTTCAATGAAAGACCTTCATATGCTGTGTTTCAGGCATTATGTTCCTTCTAAGTCTTCTTCAGGCTAAACTTATGTATTTCCTTTAATGATCCCTCATATCAGATTCTCTAGACCATTCTGGGTATTTAGTAATCATAGTACTCTTTTTAAAAATGGAATTTGTGCCCTGAAATGAGCACAATCCTCCAGATATGGTTTGACTAAGGCAAAGTACAGCGTGACTATCACCACCTGCTGCCATTTAAATGTCTTTTCTTTTTTTCATTGTCTTCCATTTTTTTCCTTACTGAGCATCGGCTTTGGGCCTGTATTTTCTCATAGGACACGAAGGCTGTTTGGTTCAATAGCTTATGGAGCCTAAATGCATGAAAGGTAGAATAACCTACCCTCCCTTTCAAAAACCTCATCAGAGAAATTCTACCGTTAAATATTCAGCTTTTTGGTTAGAAAGTTAGGTCAAGAATACAAAGATTCCTGAAGCTTAATATTTAATGCAGTAGAAAGAGCTTTGATTTCGGAGTCCCAAGATCCAAGTTTGAATCCTGGTTCTGCTGCTCACTACCTGTGTGACTTTAGACAAGTCACTTCCCCATCCTAGGCCTTAGTTTCATTATCTGTAAAATGAGAAGGCTGGACTCCATGACCAATGATGACCAGTGATGATCCTTTCTTTTTTTATGATTTCTTTTTAAATCTTTTCTCAATTACATGTAAAAACACTTTTAACATTTATTTTTTTTCAAATTTTGGGTTCCGAATTCTCTTCCTACCTCCCCTCTCCCCACAATGAGAAAGCAAGCAATTTGATATAGGTTATACATGTGTAGCTGTGCAAAACACATTTCCATATAAGTCATGCTATGATAGAAAACACAGCCCCTTCCGAAAAACAAACAAACACAACAAACGAAAACCAACTCAGTGAGGGTCCTTTCAACTTTAGATCTTTGAAAGTTAATCAAAATTTGATTGGGTGTTTTCTCCTAATAATTACAACTGAGATCAACTTCCTTAAGAAAATTCCATTTTCAGTGATGAGGTGAAAAAGCAGGCATCATTTAGAGCTGTCTCTAGGGCAGAAGTGGGTGTGAGTTGAGAGGGTTGTGAGATTCTGGCAAATCAGAGCAACTTGAGGGCACTGGCCACAAGAACTGGGACAAGTTAAGACATTTACGCAACCAAATAAATTTTGGAAAAAATAGTAAGTGTCAAGCCTAATGTCACCATTCTGTACCCTGTGTCCACTGGATGCTTGGAATCTTTTCTGTAACCCATGTGATGACATCACAAAATCAACAGCTGCATGCCTTGGAAAGCAGGGTCTTCTGACATCAAATCATGCACATTTACCCAGAGTCACATTCAAACGATCCCATGTTCCATGCTCTCTCCCTAGCATGTTGTTGTATGTTCTTCATATTCAAAAAAGACCAATGATACCACGATGTTGGGGTTAAGGTACAGTGTGTTTGACTGTGGCTGATTAGTGTAATCTGAGATTGGAAGGCTGTACGACAGCTCAGGCACAAATAGTCCATTTGGAAATCTGGGATGGAGATATCTCTAGATTTGCATGTCTTACATTTCCTTTGTGCTACTGTGATTCTGCTTTGCTTGTGGAGCACAGTGCCTTCTTTGATGTGGGCATGTCATACTGTGCAGTCCTATGCCAGCATCTCCCATGTCTCAAATCAATACTAAAGTTCTCCAGAAAGATCTTGAGAGACAGTGTCATTGTACTGATTCTTCTTACCTCCATGTGAGTGCTTGCCTTGTATGAGTTCTCCATAAAATAGTAAACATATGTTTACCATTCAGGCTCTGTGATCCCATTGGAGTTGTGCTTTTTTTTTTTTGTAAGGCAATTGGGGTTAAGTGACTTGCCCAGAGTCACACAGCTAATGAGTGTTATGTGTCTGAGGCCAGGTTTGAACTCAAGCCATCCTGACTCCAGGGCTGGTACTCTATCCACTGCAGCACCTAGCTGCCCCATGGAGTTATGTTTTCTACAGTAGAGTTTGAATGCTTGTCAGTTCAACCCAAGAGAGAACCTCAGTGTCTAGCATCATGTCTTGCTAGATAATCTTCAGAATCTTCCTGAGACAATTCAAATGGAAGTGGTTCAATTTTCTGGTATTGCACTGGTATACTGGTCCAGGTTTCTCAGGCATGGTTCTGTAGACCTTCAGTTTGGTATGTAGCCTAATACTTTTCTCTCCCACACTCATATCCTATAATAATAGCTGACATTTCTGTCATGATTTAAAGTTTGCCAATCACTTTATCTACATTTTTCTCATTTGATACTATCTAGATATCCACCTTAAGTCACTGTCTTGCCATCTATACTTGACCTCCAGAAACTGTGTCCTGGGAGACAACTCATTTAGTTTTGGAACTCCCAGTCTGGGGCTGAGTTTCTCAATTAGTGAGTGCCCTATATTTGTTTGGCCCCAATCAATTACTCAATCATTCAATGAATCAACCAGCTGTTATTAACTACCTACCATATGCCAGGCACTATATTAGGTACTGGGGATACAAAGGGGAAAAAAAGAAATAGTCTTTGCCTTCAGAAAGACTTACATTGTATTAGGAGAGAAAACTCATGCATGAATAAGTATATAGAAAATATATACAACATAAATCCAAGGCTCATGGAGGGTACTATCACATGGGAGGCTTCACATAGAAGGTTTTGCTTGAACAGAAGTTTTTAAAAAATATATTCAAGGCTTAATTTTATTTACTATGACAAAAACAAAAAAAATTTTCTGTGCTCATAATTAATTGAACAAAATTTTGAAGGAAACAAGGGATTTTAAGAGGTGGAGGTAAGGTGGAAGTACATTCCAGGTTTGTGGGAGAGTCAGTGTAAAGGCTTGTATGAAGAATAATAATAAGGTCAGTTTGTTCAGAACTTACAGTCCCAAATGGGGAGCAATATACAATAGAGGTTGCAAAGGTAGATTGGGTCTAGACTATAAAGACTTGAAAAGTTAAACAGATGAGCTTTTATTTGATAATAGAAGTAATAAGAAGCTATCGGATTTTCTTGACTCAGGAAGGAATATGGTCAGACTTGCATTTCAGGTAAATCACTCTGGCACCTGTTCTAAGGATAGATTAAAGATAGATTGGTCCCAGACCAGCCCATATTTTATGAACTTTAATCCCATCAATACTACTGATTGCTTTTAGAAAGGATGTATCAATTGACTTCCCAATGGTTCTACTCACCATCTGTACAATTTCCCATAGCAAAATACCTTCCTTTCCCTGGCCACCACTCCTCTATATACATTGCCTCCTATAATCTAGGTGACACATTTGATAGAATCCTGGGCTTAAATCCAGGAAGTCCTGAGTTCAAATCCAGCCTCAGACACTTACTAGCTGTGTGACTCTGAATAAGTTACTTAACCTTTGTTTGCTTCAGTTTCCTCAACAGTAAAATGGAGATAATAATAACATTTATGTCTCAGGCTTCTTGTGAGGATCAAATGAGATAATATTTGTAAAGCACTTAGCACAGTGCCTGGCACATAATAGATGTTAATTAATGCTTATTCCCTCCTTTCCTCTCTTATTTTTTAAGATAATTTTTTTAAAATTAAATTTTATTTTCAGTTCTAAATTCTCTCCCTCTTTTGTTTCTTCTCTCACCCATTGGGAAGGCAAGAAAAAGAAAACTTATTACAAATATGTATGGACATATAAAAGAAATTCACATTGGCCATGTTCCAAAAAAAGAAAGAAATAGAAGAAAATATGTTTCAGTTTGCACTCTGAGTCCATCAATTCTAGCTTTTATTACTTCTCAAATGGACTATTGTAACAATCTCTTAAGAGGTTTCCTCATTTGCATTTTCTCTCTCTTGAAATCCATTCTGCTCATTATTATAGATTGATCTTTCTATTATATTCATCTGATATTCTGTAACATCAAAATTCCTTAGACTAGCATTCAAAGGCCTCTGTAATCTGGTGCCCGTATAATCTTCGACCTCTAGAGAAACTGGTCTGTTCACTCGCCATTCTTCAAATACAACCTGAACTTTCCTGCCTCTGTCCTAGCATTTATGTTGTTCTATCCACCTTAATAAACCTTTTCACTCATTACCTCCATTACTCTAAAAGCTTACCCATCATTCAGGGTCCACCTCAAATTTTACCTCATTCACGAAACCTCTCACAATCCCAGCTGTAAGCAATCTCTCCTTCCTCTATATTCCCATTGCATTTTGTTCTACCAGCCTAATGAAATTTACTTGCCATATACTCTCCTCCCAACTCCTGCTAGATTGTAAGCTCACTGGGGACAGGAGCCACTTTATTTGTTCTTGTATACTTTTCACCATCTAACATAAGGGCTTGAATAGAATAGATGCTCAGTCAATGTTGAGTTGAATTGAATTTTAGAGTTGATAAATTACCCAAGAAAGGTTTTCTCAAAAGGAGAATTTAGAAAGCATTTTAAGATGAGGTGCAAGGGTTACATCAAATGGGCAGTAGAAAGTTGTGCTCTATTATCAATATATTTGTTTTTTCTTGTTGAGGTCAACCAGTCACCAGGTCTATTATCCACACTTACACAGTTCCCAATTCTCTCTCATTCTCTACTATACTTTATCCATATTTTCTCAATGTCACATTGCTGGTTAAGTATAGTCAATGCTCACATCTGTTTAGCCTACAGTGTTGCAAACAGTCTCCACTGCTACACAGAAGCATACTTGTGCTAAGTTGTGAAGTAGGTAAAGTTTGTCTTTCTCTTTCCTATACAATTTTTTTGTTTCCTGGCATCCTGCCTCTCCCAACAAGTACCATTTAAATACAGAATTTTCTATGGAGAGTAATGTGAAGGTGCCATCAGCAGGAACTCTTCAGTTAAGCTGAGTAGAGGAAACTGTATTGGGGGGAACCTTGGAATTGTTGAAAGTGTTAAATAATGTCCCAAATGTAATACAGCCCATCCCTTCCTCCGATTCAATTCTGAAACATGCTCAAATATAGGGATGGGCCAGCTCATGCCTTTATCTGGGCAAAAGGTCATTCAATAGACAAATCTCTAACAAATGACATAATTTGACAATGTAATTATTAATGGTATATCTCTATCTATCTATCTATCTATCTATCTGTCTGTCTGTCTGTCTGCCTATCTATCTATCTATCTATCTATCTATCTATCTATCTATCTATCTATCTATCTATCTATCTATCTATGAATTCCTAGAAAGGATAGTATTAGGTTACAAATCAATATAGCTCAGCTACTGTCATTGGGTATATTTTGACTTGAGGCTAATTAGCTTACCTAGCATCAGAGGAAGAGCAAGAAAGCAGAGCTTCTGTTTGCTAGTCTATCATAGAGGAGAGAGGGAGAAGACAAGGGAAGGGTAGAAATACTTATTACCATTCCACTCATGGAACCCATGGGCAGGGTGTTACACCAAGCCTACTTTATATCTTTCCTATTACTCTCAGTCTAGCTGGTCCTGTGTAAAAACCTTCTTTAGCCACAGACTGTAATTTGCAGTTCAGCTCCTCCTAAAAATTGGAAGTAAAATCCCACCTTGTGCTTTTTCAAACTCTAGACTAGGCCTGAGAGCCACAGGCAGTTTTCAGGCAAGGAGCTCTACCCATGTTAATAGAAATCTGACTTTTTAATCTGGTCACATGGGCTACTACTATCCCTTTCTCCTTTTTCTAGGACCTACTAATTCTTGTAGAAGCTGAGTGATGAAAGCATACATTTTTATGTCCCTGAATCTAGAGAGTTGGAAGATAAGGATGTGTCAATCTACAATTACTGTATTATCACAGTTGCTAATTAGGTAGCATTCTATTGTATCCATTTCCCTGCAGACTGGCTGATATGATTCAGAAGGCTTCAAAATGAAAATGGAGGAGGAGAAGAAGAAAGAAGTCAAGATGTAGCAACAATATTGTAAAGGGCAGGATATATAATGAAGTCAGAAAAATTAAAGCAAAAGTCATGGCATGATCAATTTAGAGCTGAAAGGGATTTCAGAAGCCAACTCCCTTATTTTACAGATGAGGACACTGAGACTCAGGGTGGTTAAATGACTTGTCCAAGTTTTTTAATACACAAGAGACAATGATGAGGAAGAAAGGCAGTATTAATGCTCATGGACTCAGATGTCTATGCATGGATTACAGACAGTAAGAAAATTGAATTAGAGATTTTAATATGGCAATGTAAATATTACCTAAGTATCTTTTAGGTCCTTGCTAAAAGCAGAGCACTTAATATAATCTTGCTGGTAATTTAATGACTTAGGATATTAATCAGTAGTCTAGATTTCAATTTTACCTATAAGAAGGAACTGATGAGTGAAGTTCATATATCTATAGCTGGAAGGGACTTGACAGGCCACTCTCCTCATTGTATAGATCAGGAAATTGGAGTCCTGATGAGTTAAGTGATTTGTCCAAAGTCATTGCAGGTAGTGAGCATCAGAGGAAAAATCTGAACCCAGACCCTCAGACTCCAAAGTCAAAGGTTTTTCTACTTGATTATATATTAGCAGTGACTATAGTATCTTAGACTTGGTGATAAGTAAGGAGATGGATTATAGGCATAGAATGACATATGCCCTACATGTTAGAAATACAGATTTAATAAAAATAAGATCATGTGACCTGAGAGTCTAAAAGAGTCCATTAAAGGAGGATGGGAAGTTCTCAAGAGGGAAATTCTGGTGATGGAGTCACAAAGGATTTCACTGAAGATGTATTGGGGTGTGTGTGTGTAAAGTGCTGCTATTTATGAATAGGGTGGTCATGAATGAACTCAGATTAAGAAAGAATCACTACCAGAAACTGGGTGAAGGGAAATACTTGAGGATGATAAAAGGGAGTAAACTATGAAGGATAGTGTAATTAAGAAGGTGAATCTTAGTTTGAATTGAAATTTGCAATAAATGATAAAGTTAATAAAAAGAGGTTTTTTTTGCTATGCTCTTTAACCCAGTCCTACTCCAATGTATCATCTAGTGGAGGTGACTGGATCCTCAAAGCTTACATCAGGGTTGCACAAATTCTGATAAGTTCTATCACAGGGGAAAATCTTTGAAAATGGTCCTGGTAATATACTGTGTCTGCTTTCTGAGGACTAGCCTAACTAAGCATGGTAAAGCTCAGCTATGGTAACCCACAAAACAACCAAAACTACTCTGTGCTCTGTTCTGTGTGACTCCCTTTCATTTCTTCAGTTACATTGTCAGAGTGGCATGAAGGGGGGCAAGGGTAAATATGAAGAATCACAGTCTTTAAACTATCTGTGAAGATTAACTTAGATATGAGATTCTCAGCTAATGACTAACAAATGTACATTGTATTAGAGCAACTGAACTGTATTAGTCCTAACATTCTCACTATAAACAAAACCAGAAGACAGAAGGAAGCTGAAGATAAATGGAGAGATGGCTTGTGATTTCCGCCTGGAAATAAAGAAGTCTACAATAAACAGCAACAATAAATATCATTTCATGGGATATTTGGTTGTCTTGTATTGTAGTGCTTATGACAAATATCTGTGAAACGACCACCATGAAAATAGTTCTGTTTATTCATTAGCATCTATTTCAGAGAATAAATATAAATTGTCAGGTTTTTTTTTTTTAGCATGGTGCCAGCACATAGGAAGTGATTCATAAATGCTTTTCGGCTGATTGACATAGAGAAATTTGATAAAGAAGTTGATAATTCCCCAAATTAAATCAACACATTATTTGATATTTGGTTACTTCATCGAAAAGATAGAAAATATGAGAACAAGAAAAATATGTTGTAAAATATGGAGCAGGGGTAGGGTATAAGAGAAGTCAAAGAATGAAATTCTACACAAAATCCTCAAGCCTCTACTTTGTGAATATTTTCTTTAATTAAAAAAAAAACTAGAAGGCATTGGAAATGGTGACAAATAAATAATGTTACAAAGAATGAAAATGATTTGATTTGAACAATCGGGAGATGATATTCTTGATGTGGGAGTCATTCCTGAATCAGCTGTGTTGTAACAAGTCTGTCTTCTTAGCGCTAGTTAGCGCTCCACTAACTCTTTGGAATAAAGATAAAAATTGATGCAGAGCTACAAAGAATAAAAATGAGAAAGGAAGGCATCTGCAATTAAAATAGCTCCAACTAGTCTGATTTTACAAGTTATTAAATAAAGAGGACATGGATAGTGGAAATTGACACCAATGACAATATCTTCATGCTCACATTGAATGGATTTAAATGAATCATGATGAAAAGAATACCAAAAGAGACTAAAGACCATTATAATTAACAAATGCTTGCCTTACTTGCCAAGAGGAAAGAGAAAGCAGCCAAGAATAACGCAAGTTTAAAATATAAGTTCATTTATAAAACTTTGTGAATGAAACTCCATAAAATTTCTTGGAGTGGATCATGGAAAATTATGAGCATCATCACCACATTCAATGGAGAGAAGTAGTAGCAAGGAAAAAAAAAAGAGAGCTTTTTTTTTTTTTTGCTAGGCAATGGGGTTAAGTGACTTGCCCAGGATCACACAGCTAGTAAGTGTTATGTGTCTGAGGCCGGATTTGAAGTCAGGTCCCCCTGAATCCAGGGTCGGTGCTCTATCCACTGTGCACCTAGCTGCCCCAAAATATATGAGCTTTATGAGAGCCCTAATTAAGCCCAGTTTTCCTGAGTGCATTCAAATAAGAAATACAGACAATGGGCAGAAGAGAGGAAAGATCTGCAAAGATATTTTTGAAAGACAGATTTTCAAAGAAAGTGAAGCTATCACGTCTGGACCATAACTCCAAGTCCAAGGTTAGTTGGTTGGTTGTTGGTTGTCCTTCGTTCTTTTTTTGTTTTTGTTTTTTAGGCAATGGGGTTTAGTGACTTGCTCAGGGTCACACAGCTAGTAAGCATTATGTGTCTGAGGTCGGATTTGAACTCAGGTCCTCCTGAATCCAGGGCCAGTGCTCTATCCACTGCACCACCTAGCTGCTTCCAGTTGTCCTTCATTCTTGAAGAGAACCAAAATGACATCACTATGTTAGAGTCAAGTTTCAGTGTGGCTGACCAGAGCAATATGAGCTCAGAATGTTCTACTGTGGGTTGGGCATAAATAGCCCATGTGAACATTTGGGATAGATTCTCTAAATTTGTGCATCTTGTGTTTCTTTTGAGCTATTTCAATTCTGCTTTGCTCATAGACCACTGCACCTTCTCTAAATAGAAATTTCATTGGAGAGAATAAAGATGGAAGATACAAATGGACTAGAACAAGTGTATAAAGAGAAGATTGGTGCTAGAAGCAATACAATTTTCAGTGTTGAAGGGTTGATTTTTCATTTATCTAAAGATCACAAAATTATCAAGGGAATGGAAAAAATTAAGAACTTGTCAATAATTATCCAAACATGTATTTAATTTATATATCTAAAATTTTATTTGAATAATCTATATAAATAGTAAATGAATTCTTTGTGAGGTATTGGAAAGGAACAGATGGGCTTTCTCAAATGAGCATCTGCTGTTGACCACATCTTTAGGAATACTAATGTGGCATCTTGAAAGAGGAAAGAATGGAGATGAGAGATTAGAGGCAGGAAGACCAATTAGTAGATTATTGCAGTAATCTAGTTGAGAGACAATTATGGTAATATGGTGATGAACTGGAGTGGTGGCTGTGGGAATGAAGAGAAAAGAACAAATGCAAGCAATATTCTGGGGCTATAGATTCAATAGGAATTTCCAACTAATTAGACATGCAAAGTAAAGGTGAGGGAAAGGTTGAATATGACTTCAAGATTGTGAACCTGGATGGCTGGAAAAATAGCAGTGCCTTCAAAAGAAACCAGGAATTTAGAAAGAAAAGTAGACTTGGGGGTTAGAGGGCATGGGGGCAGGAGGAAAAAGTTATATTTCAACATATTTAATTAGAGATGCCTATAGCACTTCCAGGCATTGATATCCAACAGATGCTTGGTAATGCAGGACTGGTATGGAGGAAAGAGATGAGGTATGAGTATGTAGATTTTGGAATCACCTCATAGAGGTGACAAGTAAATGCCTGTGGAAAGATTAGATCATATACAGAGAGAATAGAAGGGGGTCCACAATAGAGTGTTTGGGTATACTTACACATGTACAGAGTATAGTAGGTAACTGTGATGCAGTGTAGGAGACCGACAATGAGTGTGCATTCAGTGTGCTAAAGTGTCATAGAAGCTAAGGGAAATAGAGAGTAAAGAGAAAGAGGGGATAGTTAAACATTTTGAATACTTCAACAAGGCAAAAGAGTATGAGGGCTGAGAAAAAACTATTGGATTTAGTGTTTTAGGGACCACTGGTTTAGTGTTTTAGGGACCACTGGTAACTTTTAGAGATGAGTTTCAGATAAGTAGTGCAGTAGTAGGCCAGACTGCAAGAGACTGAGAAGTGACTGGTTATGAAGTAGAGGCAGGAAGGAGAGAAAACTTTTTAGTAGTTTAGTATTAAATAGGAGAAAGAAAATGGGCTAGCCCCTGGGTCAAATGAACTTTTTTAAGGGAAGAAGAGATCTATAGGTATTGGTAAGCTGTAGAAAGATGGAAAATAGGGCAATATTGAAGATGAAAGATATATATATGTACACGCACACACATGCACACACACATATATGATAAAAAGTATAAAAGAGATAAAGATATAAAAGTATATATATATATATATATATATATATATATATATATATACAAAGATAAATATAAAGGCATATATGTGTAAACACACATATGTAGTATAAAAAATAAAACAATAATCAAAGAGTCAAATACTACAAAGACAGGAAGTAGTGGGATTGAGGGCACAAGTAGAGGGGTTAACTTTGTCAAGGAGAAAGGCCACTTCAGATACCTAAGCAAAGGAACAGGAAGATGGTTGACAGTGCAGAAGGCTTGGGGAAAACAAGAGTGCTCATGATAGATAGCCATGGTGTTTTTGGTAAAATAGGAAGTGAAATAATCTATTGAGAGAGAAGGGAAGGGGGTTGATGTTGGGAGTTTGAGAAAAGGTTTGGAACAGCCACTATTGGGATCATGATATGGAATTCATCATGGAATAATGTCAGTGAGGCACAGTTGGGATTAATTAAATTGAATTTGTCATGGAGTTAATTGACATTTTTTTTTAGTCATATGAGAGTAGAAATAGAGAAGGCAAATGGTGGGGGTTACCCAAAATCGAGGAATGATAGTAACATAAAAGAGAAAGAGGTTAAAGCATGAAACATAGTAGATACTTGAATTTGCCAGCTGTCACTGGATCAAGACTGTAAAAGGAGAAAAGTGAGTTTAGAGCAGAAATGATGAATTGGGAGAACATGTTAAGTATGGTGGTACTAGGGAAGACATATAACTTTAGAGGGAATGAAACACGGGGAAAGATAGTGGGTGATGTAAATGAAGTATCAATGTTATAATGTATACATTACATATATATGTATATATATGTGTATGTATATGTATATGTAAATGAAGTAGGTGATCAGAAGAGTTCCCAGATCAATTTGATGAACCTACTGGGAATTGAGACTTCATTAAGAACCTTTGATTGTTTATACCTTTCCCTAGAGGATATGGACTTGCCTATGAGCACCTTGATAGGAGGATACAAGACAATTCTAATGAACTGATATTGCCCTAAGAAGAATTGGTTTGTTTGGAATCACTCCTTCTCTCCTCTTAGGGGATGAGTTTTAGTGACTGGGGCTGTAAAAACAATTTTTAACATTTATTTAAAAATTTGCATTCCAAATTCCCTCCCTGAGATGATAAGCAATCTGATATAGGTTATACATGTGCAATCATGTAAAACATTTCCATATTAGTCATTTTGTGGATGAAAACTGGCTTAGACTTATGTGATGAAGTTTTGTGGGAAGATACACCCCGTTGTGCTAGCTAGCCTATGAAAGTGAGCTGATAGACCCTCTCAGGCCCACTCTCTCCTCCCCCACTTTTTGGCTTGATGCTTCTTCCTTTATCCCTTTCTTGTAGAGTGTAGAAAGTAGGTGGGGTAGGGGAGAGAATTTCTTCTTTCCAACAATCATTATTTTTTGCCTTGGGGCAGAAAGCACTGGGAAATGCATATGCTCACCTATGTTGCTCAGTATTTCAATAAACATTTATTAAGTGCTTCCTATGTGCCAGGCACTGTGCTAAACACTGGGTATATAAAGGCAAATGATTTTCCCTGCCCTTAAGGAGCTCACAATCTAAGAGGTGATATACTGAGAATGGCTTTCTCAACAGCCAGTGCAGTGGTGGAGTATCAAGAGTTGTTTCAAAAGCACACAGCACTATGTCCAAGTAGGGGCTATGAGGGGGAAATCCTCGTTCTAGAGTAGAGGGTCACAAATGTGGTATTTTTCAGAGAGTGTTGAGAACATAACTTGCATATGGTATTTGGTAAAGTAGGAAGTGCTACTTAAATGCTAGCTGTCACTATTGCATAAATGAATGAAAAGCATTTATTATATGCCAGGCACTGTGCTATGTGCCTTGATACAAATACAAAAAGCAAGGAAATTACACTCAAATAGAGGAAGACAGCGTATATAGGGAAACAGTGACCAGAGTAGGGTGTTTTGTCTGGGAAATCAGAAGTGCTGAGTGGAGTCATAGAACAGTTGAATGTTAGTGTTGATTTGAGTACTGTTCTCAGAGCTACAGATAGAAGTAGAGATGGGGTTGGGATGGTAGGAGGAGAGGGAAAGGTACATCCAGTGGTGTAATGCCATGCAGATGGCCAGAGAGCATCGTGGAAACTCTGGGTTGGGCTAGATATAGAGAACTCTCACCAACCAGAAGCCCAGGGCTGCTATTGCTGCTGCTCCTACTTCTCCTCCTCCTCTTCTCCATATGCATCTAGATAGAGTCCTCCCAATAATCTAATATGCCAATTCTTGATTCTTTCATGGACTCTGCCATGTGTCTGTTGCAGTAAACCTGCAGGGTATGAAATCTCAAGGATCATACTTTTCTGCTATAGCAACAGTTAGCCCTCTGTATACTTGAAAGTTATTCTGCTCCAGGACTTCCTCCTGAAGACCCATCAGCCTTCATGTGTTTAAAGGGTCTGTTGGGAAGACTTTTCACATTTAGATGATATCTGTCATTTCTCACTGTGCCAAAAAGATTCACAGGTGTTAAGTGGACTATGAATCCTGAGTCTTCAAAGGGAATTCTCCTTCCAGGACAAAGTCTCTATTTTGCTACTTGGGGTGACCAAGTGGTAGGTTTCCATAAAATTAAGTCTTTCAAAACAAAATCCCATGAGCTTGATGCAGCTTTAGGTATTTTTTTTTTTTAGTGTAGGGAGAGTTTAAATGTCAATAGTTCATGTTCATAGGATCAGAGGTTAAGAGCTGAAAAGGGCCTTAGAGGTCATTGAGTCTAACTTCCCTTCATTTTTATAAATTAGGAAACTAAGGCTCAGAGAGGTGACATAACTTGCCTGAGGTCACTTACCCATACCTTATAATAAATAGGAGAGTAAGGATTAGAACTCAAGTCTCCTCATCCAAATCCATTGCTTTCCCCCACTGTTTTATGTCTGGTCAAAATGCTGGATGCATTCAAATACGTGTCTGCATTCTTCAAAAATGACCTTTATTGCTAAAATCTCCCTGATACCTATACACCAGATGGTCAGTTGTTGTTATTGTCATCTATCCTTCATTCTCAAAGAGGACCATGATCAGGGAGGTGATGCCATGACATACAAGTGAATTGGATTTAAGTGAGGGAAGGCTGTGCAAAGTCACCAGCCTCACTCTCTTCTCTGGAGCCATGTGGGTCCAATGGCAAGATACAGATCAGGATGACTGGAGATGGCCCCTGATGCAGTGGGAGACCTTGGCCTTTTTAAGCTAAGGTCTTTAACAGTTCTCAGTTTGACTGAGGCAAGGCCCATTTAGTGATTAAAGCTAGGTAAGAAATGAGGCAGAGAATGGCCTCTTTTACCTAGTCAAAAACAAGAACAACAACAACAACAGTCTGGGAGGGGGAAGATCCTCCAAAATAGGAACCATTGCTATTTACATTCACTCTGAGCCAATCAAGGGCCTCTTAGGCCTCTGTTGCTGGAACAGTTTAGCTGTTATGACTTAGTCGGAATCATTCACCTTTATCACCAATGAGTGTGGCAGGTCAGGGTGAACCAAAAGGGTTTGGGATAAAGAAGACCTTCAGCTGGGTGAAGCCTTCTTGGATGTCTAGAATACACTGAAAAAATGCTTCTTTCTTTTATTTTCCAAATATATGTTCATTCATTCATCTATCTATTTATTCACGGTTCATTAACTAATTTGTTCATTTATACATGTATATGTACACATATGTATCTAAGTCTGTATCGATCCATCTATACTTAGGTTCCTTTTGAAAGAGAGTCATGATGGATGACACAGTTCTGAGACAAAAATTGATAAAATGCTAGTAGAATAATAATGTCAATTTTAGAGTATTTTATATTGTGCAAAGTGCTTTCATAAATATTATCTCATTCAGCCATCAGAACAACTTTGAGTAATAGAGAGGGCAAAGATTACTATCATCTTCAAAAGAAGTTCACGAGCTTGACAAAAATGCTTAATAGGCTTTTTGGTGACTTTTTTTTGGTGGTTTTTTGATGATATGTCTATATCATCAATCTAGAAGGCTTTGGGAGAATGGTGAGTTTCCAAGGGAGACTTAGCTGAAGTGACTTTGCTGAAGGGAAACTGAATACGTGATTAATACTTCTTTTTATTCTAGAGAAACTAGAATCAATTTATGAAACTCCCAAGAATTGAATATACTTCCTTCTAAATTTCTACTTTTTCCTTAGGGTTCAGTCATCACCTTGTACTGAGGTAATGAGGTTTTTCTTGGTGGCTTGAGAGTTGCTACCACTATGGGTACAGGAATTCTGGTCCTTTCTATGTTAGCAACGAGAATGAAACACAGTTATGGTTGATTGCACATCAGAGATGAATTCTGGACACTATGTGCTTCTTGGTTAACAAGGAAAGAGTATTTAAATGGGCTCAGTGCTGCTCACAGTGCTGACATACAGATGTTAAACCGACTGATTTCTGGGTGTGTTTGCTATGTTATATGTCAGAGAGCACAAACAAAGGTTAGGTGAGTCTCTGGGGACCTGTCAAGCTCTTAGTTTCAGGGTCTGGTGCTCCTTCATGTTCCTTTTCATTTTTGTCTTGTGTAGCCCTAATTGTTGTCCTTCTGGGACAGAGAGCCAGGAGTTCATGTGGCATGCACATACTCCAGATGCAGATATTATCTGCATGTAGGTTTTTGGGTGGGTCCTGTGCTACTCTGAGTATAGGACACAGAATATATTAAAAAGGGATGATGACATGGTAGATTTAGCATAGAGTCACATTTGAATCTTAATAACTGAGCTTAATATACTATTTTTGTAGGGGGAGGGAGTACCTGGTGTTGGGCTTGAGGATGTGACCCATCTTATAAATATTCTTAGCTACATATTCATGCTGCATGAACTGATTGCCTCTTCCAGGGGGAGGGGCTGATATTCAGGGCTACATAGAACAAAAGCAAAGAGGAGCACAAAGGAATAACAGACCACCACAGCTGAACAACTGCAAGGTTCCCAGAGATTTACCTCATTGTCTATTCCCACACTTTTTCACCTGAGAGATTATATGACTTGTCAAAATCATACATCTTGCTAGTGATAGAGTTGGGACCGGAACCCAAGTCTTCTGACTCTTTCTAGTTCAGCAGGTTTTAAATTATTTGGACCCCTTCACACTCTTAAAAATTATTGAGTGAAGCAAAATAGACTTTTGAGGAGGGACAGGATAAAAAGAGAAAGAGACAGAGAGACAAAGAGACAGAGACAGAGACCACGAAAGAAATAGAAGAAAATGGGATAGAAAGAAATACACAGTTAGTAACCATAACTGAGAATGTGAGTGAGATGAGCTCACCCATAAAAAAGAAGTGGGTAGCAGAATGAATTAGAAACCAGAATCCAACATTATATGGTTTACAAGAAACACGCTTGAAACAGAAACACATACACACAGTTAAAATAAAGGGCTGGAGCAGAATTTATTATGCTTTAGATGAAGCAAAAAAGGCAAGGGTAGCAGTCATGATCTCAAACAAAGGAAAAGCAAACTAGACCTAATTAAAAGAGATGATCAGGGAAACTATATTTTGCTAAGAGGTACCATAGACAAGGAAGTAATATAAAAATTTTAACAGCAAGTTTCTCTGAAAAACACCTCATTTTTCAAGTATATGCTGATTTGAACTGAGGCAAATTTATAAAAATAAGAGCCATTCCTCAATTAATAAGTGGTCAATGGATATAAATAGGCAGGTTTCAGAATAAGAAATCAAGGCTATCTATAGTCATGTGAAAAAAATGCTCTAACTCACTATTGATTAGAGAAATGCAAATTGAAACAACTCTGAGGTACTACCTAACAGCTATCAGAAATGACAAATGCTGGGGGGATGAGGGAAAATAGGCACACTAATGATGTGCTAGGTAGAGCAGTTCAACTGGTCTAACCATTCTGGAGAACAATTTGGAACTATGCCCAAAGGTCTATAAAACTGTGCATACCTTTTGACCTAGCAAAACAACTACTAGGCCTGTATCCCAAAGAGATCAAAGAAAAAGGAAAAGGATCTATGTGCACAACCGTATTTATAATATCTCTTTTCTTGTGGCAAAGAATTGGAAGTCAAGGGGCTGCTCATTAATTGGGGAATGGCTGAACAAGTTGTGGCATATGATTGTGATTTAGTATTGCTGTACCATGGGAAATGACACAGGACAACAGCATATCAGTATAACATTAAATATGGGAAATGGGGATGGTTTGAGGAAAAAAAACAACATGGCAAGACCTATGTGAACTGATGCAAAGTGAAGTGAGAAGAACCAAAGATCATCGTGCACAGTAAACAGCAATGTTGTTATGATGATGGACTGTGAAAGACTTGGCTACTCCAATGGATACAATGATTCAAGACAGTTCCAAGGGACTCAATTAAAAAAAAAAATTCATCTCCAAAGAGAGAATTGGTGAATTCTGAATGCAAACTGAAGTATAATTTTCTCACTTTATTTTTCTTGCTTTTTTGAAATATGGCTAACATAGAAGTATGTTTTGCATGAATTCACATGAATAATCAATATCATATTGCTTTTCTTCTCAGGGGGTGAGGGAAGGAGCTGGAGGGAAGTAGAGAATTTAGGAACTTAAAATTTAAAAAGAATGTTAAAATAATAAGTAATAAATTAAAATGTTGAGAAATGGAAATGAGATATTAAGGCACTAACTTTTCAAAACATTATTGATGGCCCCAAAGAACTTTTGTTGTGTGGGTTGTATCTATTGATATTACCACATTATTATAAGTAGCCATAGCCTTAGATATTATTATCTGAAAAACTGTCCTCAAAGAGTTGACGATCTAATTGTAGGGGAGGGAGTACACACACACATACACACACACGCACACACACACACACACACACACACTACAAGAATAAAAGTCAGAATGGGATGTGTATAAGAGAAGTCAGATAGAAATGAACCGAGAATCTAGGAGGGTGAGGCCATTTCTAGGGAGGAGATCAAAGAAATTTTAGGAGGAGGTAATGCATGATCTGAGTCCTGAAGGCAAGGATTTTAAGAGGCAGAGCTGGGAGATTGTGTCTGAGCCAAGGGTCTTACTTAGTGGGCATTCTCAATGCATGGAGGCTGGAGAGGAGAAGGAGAAGGGAAATGAGAAAGTATTTATTAAGCACCTGATATGGGCCAGGCACAATGCTAAGCACTTTGTAATTATTGTTTAATTTGATCCTCCTAACAACCCTGGGAGGTAGGGGCTGTTATGATCCCTATTTTACAGTTCAGGAAACTGAAACAGACAGAAGTTAAGTGACCTGAGCAGGGTCACACAGTTAGAAAGTGGCTGAGACTAGATCTGGACTCTGGCCTTTTTGACTCTGGGTCCGGCACTCTATCCACTATGTAACTTCAATGAAAATAATCCAGTATGGATGGACTGTGGAATGCATGAAGGAGAAGTAGATAAACAGGTCTGAAAAGTTAATTTGGAGTCCCAGTGGGGAAGGCTTTGAACACCTGGATAAGGAAGTGGTATTTTATTCTGGAGGCACTGGGGAGCCATTGAATGATTTCAGCAGTGAAATGATATGATCAGACCCATACATTATTAGGAGTAGCACGGGGAAGGATGGATTGGAAAGCAAGCCATTGGAGAAAGGGCAATCAGTAAGGAGGCCGTTGTAATAGTCAGATTTAGATATGCTTGCAGAAGAAGTGGAAAGGAGGGAACAGACATATATCTACTATGGAAAGATATAGGTAGCTGGTGGGATGTGGGCTTGGCCACATATTTGATAAACACATAATCTATGTCAGTTTTAAAAAGTACTGAACAGCAGAGATCCGAGGATAGATTTCTGGGGTAGTGTTAGAGACTCTCATCGAGGGTAGTATTCATCACACACACACACATACACACACACACATACACACACACACACACACGCACACTTTTTTTAAAGTTTTGAATTCCAAATTCTATCCCTCCCTCCCCTATATTTAAAATAATTTTTATTGAGGTTTTCTTTAAATGGATCCACCTAATGTTATCCTTTTAATTGTCTTAAGAGCATAAAAGTGGATTTTAGTGCTTCTATTTTTTTCCATCTAAGAATATTGTTTCTTGTCATGATCTGATTCATTTCCTTGACATGACCTCCATGTTCCAAACTAGGGAGCACTTCCAGATTCACCTCTTAAAACTTTCACCACCACCACCACCACCACCACCACACCACCACTACCACCAACTCTAGATGTAAAAGGTTTTTCTCATGAATGTCCTAAATCATACACAGCAACTTGTTAATAAATACCATGCATTTTATGGAGTCAGGGTGGTAAAATGGACTGAACCTATGAACTTGGGAAAGCGATTTCAATTCCCCTAAACCTTGGCTATGGGCGACTAGGTGGCATAGTGGATAGAATGCCTGGCCTGGAATCAGAAAGACCTGAGTTCAAATGTGGCCTCAGACACTTACTAGCTGTGTGACCCTGGGCAAGTCACTTCACCCTGTTTGCCTCAGTTTCCTCATCTGTAAAATGAGCTGGCAAAGGAAATGGCAAACCATTCTAGTATCTTTGCCAAGAAAACCCCAAATGGGGTCATGGAGAGTCTGAAACAACTGAACAGCAGCAAGAACAAAACCTCAGCTTTTCTGTAAAATGGGGATAAAAAAGTTCTCTCTTCTCAGATTGTTGTGGGCATGCAATGAGATAAGGTCTGTGAAAGTCCTTTTGAAGAATAAAATACTTTTCTTTTGCCTACAGTGATACATATAGTATGGTACGGTACTGGGAAGGAACATTGGGGTCATCCAGTACAACTCTTATTTAACAGTTGAGGAGGGGCAGCTAGGTGGTGCAGTGGATAAAGCACCGGCCTTGAAGTCAGGAGGACCTGAGTTCAAATCTGACCTCAGACCAAACACTTGACACTTAACTAGCTATGTGACCCTTGGAGAGTCACTTAACTCCAATTGCCTGAAAAAAACAATTGAGGAAACTGAGGCCTAGAGAAGTGACGTAGCTTGCCTTCAGTCACACAGGTAGCCAGTGGCGGAGCTGGGATTTGAATCCAGGTCCTCTAACTCCAAGTCCAGTGCCCGTAGCTCTTTCATACATATGCGTTGAACATCTGAGGACTGCTTTTGCCTCCTCTTCTTACCATCCATGTGACCTTCAGCATGTCATTCAAATTCTCCAGCCTCAGTTACTTCATCTGTACAAAGGGGATAATAATAAAATGTGTTTTGTATTGTTTTTAATAAAAATCAAATGACATAATGTGTGTTCTTTAAAGGCAGAGGCCTTGTCCAATTTACTTTATTCTGCCTTCAGTGTCTAGCATTGATCCTGGTACATAACAGGTGCACTTTAACGAGGCTTATTCAGTAGGTAAGAAAGGGAATGAATGGGAAAGGTCCTTTGAAAACTGTAAAGCATCTACAAACACCACCATGGCTAGGAACATGTAGCCTGAGAGCTAGAAGGCACTGTAGAGGTCAGCTAGTTCAATTTCCTCATTTCATTGGTGAAGAAATTGAGGCTCGGAGGGGTTGAGTTGCCCATGGTCACACAGGTAATTAGTGCCAAAGCTGTAATTTGAACAAAGATCTTTTAATTACAAATCTAACATGTCCTCCATTGTAGTATCCTTCTCTTCCCCTTCTTTCCTCTTTTTTTGCCCTCCTTTACCTTTTCTTTATCCCTCTCTTCCTCATTTTCTTTCTCCTTCTCCTCTATCACATATTTCTGCCTCTAGTCCCATTTCCTTTTCTTCTCTTTCTCCTTCCTCTTCTTCTTTCCCCTCTTCTCTTCTTCCCTCTCTTGTTTCTTTTCTTCTTCCCTCCCCTCCTCTTAAAAATTGTTCACCTAGGCCAAGTATGACAAACTCAGGCCCAGACAAGTGGCGTGAATACTTTCTCAGTAGGGTGGGAGAGCTGGGAGACAGACACCCCTGTGTGAGACTGAACCTAGAGAGACCATCACATGGTGGGGGGAGGAGCAAGGTGGGACAGGAGAGTAGCTCATTCCAATCACCACCTGGTAGTTTCTGATTGTAACTAATTATTATTCTTGCTAACTTGGTGCTAAGCTCAGTGCTGTCTAATTGATGAAGGACTGAAAGTCTGTGTACCATGCCATTTGGGCTTCACAAGAACCCTGGGAGGTAGGAACCACAGATATTTTGATCCCTAATTCAGAGATGGAGAAAGTGAGGCTGTTAGAAGTTAAAGAGTTGGGGCAATTAGGTGGTGCAGTGGATAGAGCACCTGCCCTGGAGTCAGGAAGACCCGAGTTCAAATCTGGCCACACACACATAATACTAACTAGCTGTATGACCCTGGGCAAGTCACTTAACCCCAATTGCCCTCACCAAAATAAATAAATAAATAAGAAGTTAAAGAGTCAGGGGGCAACTAGGTGGCACACTGGATAGAGCACTGGCCCTGGAGTCAGGAGGATCTGAGGTCAAATACGGCCTCAGACACATAACATTCACTAGCTACGTGACTCTGGGCAAGTCACTTAACCCTAGCCTAGCCAAAAAAACAAAAAACAAAAAACAAGAAGTTAAAGAGTCACACAACTGCTAAGTGTCAGAGGTGAGATTCAAACTCAGGTATTCCCTGAGCCCTCTTGAATCCTAGGAGACAGAGTCCATCTTCTGTGACATCCTCCTCACTGTCTTCTTCAGGGCGACCTTCACCTCTGTGTTCCTCAGACAATAGATAATGGGGTTGAGGAGTGGGGTGAGCACAGTATAGACTACTGACACTAGCTTATTATAGTCAAAAGAGTAGACAGCCCGGGGCCGGGCATAGATGAAGAGTGAAGCTGAGTAGAAGATGACCACTACAGCCAAGTGAGAGGCACATGTGGAGAAGGCCTTCTGTTGGCCTGAGGTGGAGGGGATCTTCAGGACAGTGGAGATGATGGAGATGTAGGAGAAGATGGTAACTAGGAGAGGAACGATCAGGATGAGCAATGCCAGGAGAAAGTCAATAAGCTCGGCCATGGACATGTCAGTGCAGGCCAGGTTCAGCAGTGGGGACACGTCACAGAAGAAATGATTCATGACATTGGGTCCGCAGTAGCCAAGGCGTGAGATGAAAAAGACTTTCCCTAGTGATATGGTAAAACCACTGAGCCAGGAGCTGGTGGCCAGACGGACACAGAGACCAGGGCCCATTATGGCCGGGTAGCGGAGTGGGTTGCAGATAGCTACATAGCGGTCATATGCCATGACACCCAGGAGTGCGCACTCAGTGCAGGCCAGTCCTAGAAAGAAGTAGAGTTGGGCCATACAACCCATGAAGGAAATGTGCCCAAATTTAGGTGCCAGGAAGGTATGCAGCATTTTGGGCACAGTGACAGAGATGTACCACACCTCCAGGAAGGACAGGTTACTGAGGAAGAGGTACATAGGCTTGTGAAGCGAAGGGTTGACTCTGATCAGAGTGATGATAATGATATTTTCAATGATAGTCAAAAAGTAGACCAGCAGGAACAACAGAAAGAGGGCCAGGTGGAGGCCCACAGAGCCAGGGAAGCCTAGGAGGATAAACTCAGTTACCCGTGTGTAATTGTTCCATGTAAACATGGCTGCCACAGAAATTTTCAATCTGAAAAAGTACCAAAGATAGTGAAGGTTAAACAAGTGGAGTACCAGGCAAAAAACAACAGTAATGACATTCCCCTTGGCCCCCCTGAAGCCCTGGGATTGGCACCATGTATAATCTGGCTTCAACATTCATTATCTCCTTTTCTTGGAATCAGAGAGCTGGTTTCAAGACCTACAGTACAACAATGCTTCAAACACTCTTTGCTAGTAGAATGGGAACTTCTTGAGAGCAAGGGCTATTTTATTTTTTATTTATTCTTTCTAGCATCTAAACACAGTGCCCTGCTGGCAACAGGTGCTTGTTAAATCCTTGCATAATTGATTTAATTATTGAGAGAATCATAGGATTATAAACCTAGAGATGAAAGGAGACTCATGGGCCATCTTAGTGAAGTGATGTGCCCAGGCCCTCCTATTCCTAGAATGTACTTTCCTTAAAGTGTGCTTTCCAGTGTACTGAGCTGTCTTGGTTTCCTAACAGAGGCCACTCCTTCTACTGATTTATTCTCCCCTTTTCCATAGATCACCACTCCCTCCATGCATTAGTAGATGATCATTGTGAGTTGCTGTGCGTGCCCTCCCCCTAAAAGTCCTCCTTTGGAGGCTGGCCATCTGTTGATGAACCTCTCTGGACTTGGCCAGAGTGGTCCTTGAAGTGTGTGTGGAGTTGGGCTTGTGCTCTGCTTAGCGTCTGAGCTGAACCTTAAAGATGGTAAAAACTTCAATAAGTCTAGAGAGGGAGGGCAGAAATTCCAGGGTTAATAATAATAGTATTGATAACAACAATAACAATGACAATATTGACTCCGGAGTTAGAGGCTCTGGATTAAAATCCCACCATGGACACTACCTGTGTGAAATTAGGCAAGTCACTTTTCCTTCTTGGGTGGGTCTCAGTTTCCTCATCTGTAAACTGAGAAGTTTGGCCTAGTTGGACCCTAAGATCCCCTTGTAGCTCTGAAGCTGTAATCCTCTCATTGTATGACAGCTCACATTCCTTTATTGCTTTAAGGTTATAAATCACTTTACTCACATTCCTTGTGTATCATGGGTATCATTGTTCCTCATCTGACAGATGGGGAAACTGAGGTTCAGAGACATGAAATGATTTGCCCAGCATTGCAAAGGTTGTAAATGTCAGAACTGGGGCTCAATTCTAGCTCTTCAGACTCCAAGAGGGGGGAAGCCCAGAGGATGGGTGGGAACCAGAGAGAAAGAAGTCTAGTTTGGCTGGAGCAGAGATGCCTTGGGAGGAGGACCTGTAAAACCCTCTGTTTTTTCTGGATGACTGACATAGCCTTGGAAAATGCAGGTCCATTTCCATGAGGCATTCTTGTCTGACACTCAAGCCCCTTCACAAAATTTGACACCTCTCTTCCATGCCAATTATATTCATCTTCCTGCCCTCTCCCGTACAGAATGCTTTAGACAAACTGGGTTGCTTTCTACCCCCCAAATATGACTTGGTATTTCTTATCTCAGTGCTTTTGCCCATGCTATGCTATATGCTTTAAATATCTTCTATTATTTTCTTTTGTTGAATTTCCACCTGTCCTTCAAGGTCCAATTCAAATGCCACCTTCTCCAGGAAGCTTTCATTGACTGCCCCATCATCCATCAGTGATGATCATCTCTTTGGACCTCATAGATTAATTTCTTTTATGCATATATCATTTAATTGCCTCTTTTTGTATCCCTAGGGCTTAGCAAAATACCTGGTATACAATAAGTAGGCACTTAATCAATGCTTATTCCTTTCCTTTCCCTTTATCATTCAACACTATGTATTATAATTGTCTATGTCTATGTCTGACTTGTTTACTACATTGGAAGTTCTATGAGGGAACCTTATCTTATCTTGATTTTATTTTTCCGCAGCACCTTGTACTGGGCTTAGCACCATATAGGTTCTTAATAAGTGTTTTCAAATTAAATGAATACATTTTATAATCCCTGTTTCCTTTGTTCACTAATTTTGCTCAAGTCCTCTTCTTTCCCTTCCTACTTTCCTCTTCCTTTTCATATTAATAAATATTGAATGGAGGAAAGAACGGTGCTTAGTAATGAAGAAAAGATCAAGGGAAGCCCTCTTAGGGACTCAAGGGAGTTTTAAGGTCATTGAATAACTATTTCTCACATCTGTATACAGATGTGTTTTGGGAGAACTTCTGTTTTTCCTGAAACTGTTACTGCTGAATGTGGGGCTGAAAGTGGGAGTCTTATATTTGGATCTAGTACATGGGCAGAAGTTCCTCAGGAAGTTAACCCTCAGAAACAACTAGGAATCCTTATGCCCTGAGGTAATTTTACAAAGGGACTATTAAAGGAGGAATGTTGAGACCTTCATATCTAGCTGACCCAGACCTACCATTGCTCTCTCTTGTCACCTTCATTCCACATTACTCGATGGGGCACCTCTCCCTTCCCTTCCCTCACAACTGAGGGAAGAGTAATTAAATCAACACTACCACTGGTAGAGAGGATATGTCAATCAATTGCCCCATGGCTTGATTTGCCACCCTTATGCCTTCACAGGCCTGAAACATTGTAAATGTTTAATAAATGCTTTTTCATTTGTTCATTCCATAATGAGCTAAATACTCATGGATATGGAAGAATTTAAAAGTCATCCTGCCTAAAGACTGGGGGATGAGCTGAATATCTTGGGGCCTATTTTGCTCCTTCCCCCAAATTTTTATTAAAACATAATTTTATTAAAGCAAAGAACTGAAAGGCATGTCAGCATTTGTGTGGTTAGATAATCTCTTGAGATCTGAAGACACTCAACCTGCCTATCCTGTCAGCAGAACACCTGGGTTCCATGTTTTGCTCTGAAAAACAGTCATCTCATGGTATGTTGCCACTATCCAACAGTCTGAAGCCAAAGGTCACAGAGCATATTGCCAGATTCATTTGTTAAGGGGAGATAAGAAGAATAAGAGTGGTCCCTTTGTGATTATTGTTTCTAAAATGAATTTTAGGAAGTGAAATATTTCAGCTTCCATCTACCTGTGGCATTTCATTGCTTTAGGGAAGGTACAGAAACAGTTGAGAAAAACATATTGAAATTCAGAGATCTTGCTATGAGATCTTTAATGCCAAGGATCAGTGGTTTCAGTTGCCACAAGAGGTTAGACATAAAAGAGCACCCAACCCAATGTGCTGAAAGCCTTCCTTTATGTATGTTAGCATCACAGGGGAAAGTGTCCCATGCAACATTCGAGCTGTCCAGCTGTTATTCTTTATTGTTGCTGTATGACCTCTGGAAATGTTCACAGATCCATTGATTTGTTTATGAAAGAGCACAGGACTTGGGACCAAGAGCTGAGTTCTAATGTCTCTTGTGCTTCCTACCTATGTAACCAAGAGTAAATCACTTAATCTCCCTGTGTTCTCAATTGGGATATGGGACATAGGATAATAACAGCAAGGAAATGTGATAATAACAGCTATGGGCTCTTCTTACAGGACTTTTTTTTGTTTTTAGGAACAAAAGAAATAATGAATGAAAAAGTACTTTATAAACCTCTAAGTACCTATATAAATGTTAACTGTCATGCTTATTTCTGGTTTGGTCATTTATTAGTTGGGTGATCTTTTGCATCACCAAGCTTTTGGGGCCTTGGTTTCTTCTTCTCTAAAATGGGGACAATAATCCCTGCTCTGCCTTCCTTATAGGACTATTTGGATAGCAAAATAAGATAATGGGTATGAAAATGCTCTGGGAACTAGAAAATGTTGTGGAAATGAAAGGGATAGACACATGGTAGAAGGTATTATCTAGAAAGGTCGCAGGCTATTCCCAGGAGATAGTTAAAATCATAGAATTACAGAATGTTAGAGTTGTAAGGAATCTCTGAGATCTGTTGGCCAAGCCAGAGAAGCACAGTCACAGTCTGAGAGCGATAAGGGACTTCAGAGATAGACAGTGTCACTCATATCTGGACACCAGCTTACCCTACAGCATACTCCATCAGGAAGTCACCATCCTTGGCTTGAAGACCTCCAGGATGGGAGAGGATTTCTCATTCCACTCTTAGACATCTCCAGTTTTAATAGCTGGCCAAAGTATCCCTCTGCAACTTAGTAATGATACTTATAATGGCTCACATTTACATAATACTTTAGGATTTGCAAGTGATTTACAAATATCTCATTGATCCTCACAGTGCCTCTGAAAGGCAGGTGGTATTATTGCCCCCATTTCACAGAAGAGGAAACTTCTCTCTCTCTCTCTCTCTCTCTCTCTCTCTCTCTCTCTCTCTCTCTCTCTCTCTCTCTCTCTGTCTTTCTCTCTGTCTCTGTCAGTTTCTTTCTGCCTCTCTTTATCTCTGTCTCTCTGTCTCTGTCAGTTTCTTTCTGCCTCTCTTTATCTCTGTCTCTGTCTCTTTCTCTCTGTACCAGGCAGCCAACTATGTTATGAGACAGTATATTTTGGCCACTGTACATAGAAAATAGAAAAGATAATTCAGAATATTGGACTTTCCAAGTTTCTGTTATGATAACTGGCAGACCATTGAGACATCCAAGCACCACAAGGTATCTTAGGAAATTTAGTCCAATGCTACCCAATAATTGGTAATAATAATAATAAGAACTAGCCTTTCCATAGTAATTTAAAGTTTGCAAAGCATTTTACACACTTTACACATATTATCTCATTTGCTCCTCACAACAACCCTGCCAGGTACATTTCTTTTGTTATTTCCTTTTTACAGATGAGGACAGTGAGACCAAGAGAGGTTAAGTGACTTGCCCATAGACACATGACAAGCAAATATGAGAGGCAGGATGTGGATCCGGATCTTCCTGACTCAAGTCCAGCACTCTACCCACTGTACCACCCAGATTCCTTGTGTTAAAAAGCTGGTCCTGTTTCTTCATAGAGGACAATGTAAAATATGCCCTCTGCTGAGAGAAAGGAATTCAAAGGTTATTTGGTTTCTGCTTCTTCTTCTTCTTTTTTTTTTGGCAAGGCAGTTGGGGTTAAGTGACTTGCCTAGGGTCACACAGATAGTATCAAGTGTCTGAGGCTGGATTTGAACTCAGGACCTCCCGACTCCAGAGCTGGTGCTCTACCCACTGTGCTACCTACCTGCCCCTGCCTGCTTCTTTCAAGTCCTCAGTTTCCCTAGTTATGAAATGGTCAGCAATACTTGAATCATGAGGTCTGGCATGGTAAGGAGATACTAAGCCTAGCTCTGATCCTTCTTTTGTCCCTTGACACCATTAATGGGGACCAGAGTGGTCCATATGAAAAGCTACATTGAGACAAATTGCTTATGCTTTCCCCACACTGGCTAATGGTTCTAGTGATTGCGTAATAATATGCGTACTTTCTAGCTCTAGAAAAGAACTGAGGAAGAGTTGGGAAGTGAGAGACTGAAGTAGCACACAGTAATATTCTATTCTCCTATGTCATTGTCTTGCTCCTTTTCTCTCTTACCTTCCTCTTTCCATCCTATTCCCCTTGAAGTACCCTATCCATCTCCTGAAGTTCATGCTAGGAGGGTGGCTGCAGTAAGGCCCGGGTGGGTATGTGCCTCTGTATGGCTCACCACTGAGAACAATGAGGCAAAAGGGTGAGAGGGAGGCTCCCTCTTCAGTGCCCAGGGAGGGACATGGCTAGCACCTCCCCAATGCCACAAAGCTGGGAAAGAGACAAGAACCTCAATGAAGAGCTTTGAGTACCATTATGATAAAGACTCAATCACCATAAAGTTCCATTATACTTATTAATGAGAATACCAAGAGTAAAATAATAGCAAAAAAGAAATGGTTTATGTAGTGCTTCTTGTTTACAATGCACTTCAGAAGCAGTATCTCATTGATTTTCATTCGATTACATTACTGTAGGTATTACTCTATTTTGTACACAAGGAAACTGAGGCTTATAGGAATGGAATTCCACTTTGTTCAGAGTGCCCATAGTGATTAATGAAGTGACAGAGACTGACCATAAGCCCAGAGCTTTTTCCTTTTTCAATCCACTGTAGTTCTTTTCTTGAACAGCAATCCTCAAATTATTATGGAGACAGTCTCTCAAAATCTTGGCCATACTGCATGGAATGCCTATCCCTGAGTCAATCATTTAAACTTTGAGTCTCAGTTTCCCATCTATGAAATGGAGATGATAATAGCTCTAAGTGTAGCTCGCAGAATTATTGTGAAATCCAAATTAGATAATGTATATAAAGTATTTTGTCAACCTTAAAGTGCTACACAAATATTATCCATTATTATGGTTATGTAAATAACTATTATTATTATTATTGAGATTCCAGTTAATATCACTAATATCATTTTTATTGCCTTCGTGGCCTCCCCTATCTCTAATTTTCAAGATAAATCTTACTGACTCATAGACTCATTAATATTAATAATATATGACCCCTAATAGCTGAATATATTACTGCTGATAATCTCCATTGATGAGTTAGTGAAGTACATTGTGTCAAATTAAGTATCCACTCATGTCCCCCCCCCCCAATACATTAGGTTATAAATTAGAAATTATAGGGGAACAGGAATGGAGCTTTTAAAAACTCCCAAATAAGAGATGGGGTGAGGAAGGATCAGGTTACAAGTCATAAAGATCACTCCACAAAGAGACATTCTAGAGGGAGGAATGGCTCGCATCGCAACAGAGCTCTCCTGAATGTTTGATTTTCTAAGAGTTAAGAGATAAGATTTAGGCACTCCTTAATGGAATCAAGAGGAGATGTCTTTTTTCAGTGAAGTGGGTGTCCTAAGAGGTTCAGGGTCCCTTTCTAAGTCACTTCAAATCAAGAAGCTATCTTTGGACGTCTCCCTAAAACATAGCTGTTTTCAGCATTAAGAGACAAGTTGGGCATTCCAATTACTTACATGAGTGATGCAGAAAAAGAAGCTTTGTGATCAGTACGCAGTGTTGCTGTGTTTATTTCTGAGCATTTCGTTGAGAGAGAGGTATTAAGAGGGTGAGAGAATGAGAGAAAAAAAGAGAGAAAGAGACAGAGAGATCGAACCCTCAAATTACTGAAAAAAAAATTAGTTACTCTTATTAATTCACTCTTCAAATTAAAAAAAATGAAGAAAAAGAACAAATTTGTTGAAAAACTGTATACAAATAAGAAAACAGCTGTAGATGGGGAGTTCTTAGTTACAAAATCCCTTCCCCTTAAGCTGGGGAAGAAAATGAGAGTTCCTTCATTTCCTTTTAGTCCTGAAGGCTAATTAATGGAGGGCAGCCTTAGGCACTCCTATTTCTTGCCTTCCCAAAGGTGCTGAATGGGAGAAATGCACGGATGGGTTTTGGGAGGGAATGCTGGAGGAAGACCCCAGAGACCTTCACACCTCTGTCTAGGAACTTACAATTCCTCTGTTGTCTGATGGAACAAAATGGAAGAAGACTACCAGAACCCCAAATTACAGACACAGCCCACAGGAAAAAAAAGTGACCTTTGAAAATAACCCCCATTGGTTGGAGAAGCTTAGGTGTGTTCTGAATACCATGTGGATGTTGGAATGTGTATCATGACCTGCTGAAAATGTAGGTTTCTGGAAGGCAGATGAGGAATGTAATATAGGCAGGGCATATGAAAAGATATCATTGAGACATGAGGGAAATAGCCTCTATATTGAAAAGCTACTTGTGACTGCTATTCCCTGGCTCCTTTCCATAAACATCAGGAAATACTTCCCTCATACCTGTATGGCTCAAATGTTATATTCATTTTCTATTTAGGAAATAAGGTGGCATCTTCTAGGGAAAGTCTTTCCTGAGCCCTCTGTTTGTTAGAGGGGCAGCTAGGTGGTGGATAAAATGCTGGGCCTGGAGTCAGGAAGAACTCAGTTCAAATCTGGCTTTGGACATGAGCTGTGTGACCCTGGGCAAGTCACTTAACCTGTTTGCCTCAGTTTCCTCATCTGTAAAATGAGGTGGAGAAGAAAATGTTAAACCACTCCACTATCTTTGCCAATAAAACCCCAAGATAGGTCATGAAGAGTCAGACATGACTGAAAACAGCTAAACAACAACAAACTTGCTAGGGTTTTTTCTCTCTCCTTCAATCATCTTGAATTTACCTGCCTGCATAAATCGATTAATCAAGCAACAGTGCTTACTGTGTGCTAGATAGACTGGGGAAACAGTTATAAATGTCATAGTGTCTGCCCCCAAGGAGCTTACATTCTACACACACACACACACACACACAACAAAGTATTTTTTTTTAATAGAATGGGCAAAAGTTTCTGTTGAGGATGGGGAGAGAAGAATCAGGAAAGGCTTTGTCCCCAGTAAAATGTAAGCTCCCTCGGGGCAGATTTTTTTTTTTGTCTTTGTATCTTTTTTGTCTGGCATAGTGCTTTGCACATAGTAGGTCTTAATAAATGCTTTCACTGAACTGAAATATAAAAGAGGATAGATGGCAAACAATATCTCTCCTAGGACCAGACTCAGTTAGTGAGTTCTAGTCTTTGGGGTTACACCTTCCAACAAACCTGCCCTTTCTGATTTCTGACCCTTGTTCACCTTGTTTCCTCCTTCCTACTTTTGTTCCTAGACCTTCTAGTTTCCTTGGATGGCCATGGTCTCTGGAATGCTGCTCCCCTAAACTCTTCACTTTGACCTATTCGCTTGTGAACCGTATGTTAGAGCGAACTTCTTCCTGACTCACTTCCAGGTCCTGACCCTCACTGGACCAGATAGGTCCTGCTATTAGCTATTCCCTAGAAGGATGCTTTACCTGATATTGAAACTCAAGGCAGCTCATAGAGGTCAAGGTTTGGTGAGAATATGTCTAGGGGAGGGACCATTCTGATTAGGCATAGAAGACCAACAAACCCCCCTGAAGTAGGTTGAGATCAGATCCTTGCCCACTGAACACTTTCCTTTTCTGTAGAGTTAGGCAGCATCTATTCAGGCTTTTGGGTAAGTCATGGTCCAATCCCTCTTGAAGTTTATAATCTGTCAGGATGATATAACTCGCACAAGTGGCTCAAATACAAAATAACACATGATTAATGCATAAGAAGATACAAAGTGCTATGTGAGGTCTGCCCAAGGTGGGAAAGGTCATTACTAACAGGGCTGGGGAGATCCAAGAAGGCTATAGGAGGTGGCATTTGAATTGGGCTTTGGTGTGACCTAGTCAAAAAAACATTGGTTTTGGAGTCAGAACTGGGTTAAAGTCCCAGCTTTGCCAGTAAGTACTATATAACCACAAACAAGTCACATAACCTCATCTATTTCCTCAGCTGAGACTTGAGGAGGTTAAATTAGATAAATCTAATCTCCCTTCGACAGTAACATTCTGTGAGTCGATAGGTAGGCATGCATTGAACATCTGGAAGTGACTGAAGGGCACTCCTGCTATAAGGAATAGCATGAGCAGTCATGGAAACACAAGATGTGTGCAGGGAGGAGTGAATCAGCCAGTGTGGCTGGATTATAGAGTAAGTGAAGACTAGTACCAAATGGAGATAAAGTACCAAAATGGTGGATTCGTAATAAAAGTCTGTTCAACGGAATGAAATTAAGGTGTTCACTCAAACATGATTGCTTCTCTTTATACTTCAATTTCCGCAGAACAAAGTTGAGGACTAAGCTATGCCACCAAATTTAATGAATAGGGCAGAATCCTTATGTTTATTTCTTGGCCTTGAAAGTCCCAGCTATCTCCCTGCACCTGTGATGACAGTGACTAGATTTTCAAAACTTTGAAGTAGATTGGGAAACCACAACCTGTGTGGTTCCTCTGCTTGGGGCCCCTAATCCCCATCATTCTTGCTGAGCAAGTAAGAAAACTGTTTCTCTGCCCTACCTCTTTTCTCTCAGTGGCACTTTGGCCTCTCTTTAGGAGGCTTTCCAGTCATCTGGGTCTTTTAAAAAAGGGAAGTGGGCACATGGTAGTATGGCCTGTATCACTATGACCTACTTTTAGTTTTACTAAGTTTCCCTTGTGGGCTATGGACGTATACTAAGAGTCCTAACCCCAATTCCTCTCAGCCGTGATGGTATGGTAGTGCTGGAAGCAACCTAAGAGACCGTCTAGTCAAAGGATCATAAGCTCATAGAAATAGGGCTAATAAGAACCATGAAGATCATCTAATCATAAAATTATAGATTCCTATGATATTCAGAACTGAAAGGAACCTCGGAGGACATTTAGCCCAATCTCTACCTGAACAAGAACTCTCTCCATTATACTCCATATACCAGTGGTCAGTGGGCCTTTGAAGACCTCTAGTTGTAGGGGAATCAACAACCTCCTAGGGACGTTCCCTAGCCAGTTCCTCTGTTGGATAGCTCTGAATGTTAGTAAGTTTCCCTTATTTTAAGCCTAAACCTGCCTTTCTGCTAATTTCCCCCATTACTCTTATTTCTGCTATGTGGGGCTAAGCATGACAATCTAATTTCTCTTCTACCAGACAGATATCCCTTCAGATACTTGCAAATAGATATCATTTCCTTGTCTCATCTCCCCGTTCAAGTATTCTTTTTTTTTTCCCTTTCTATACCAAGTATTTTTTTTCTCTTGGCTAAATGTCTCTACTTCCTTCAGTTGAGGCCTTTGCATCATGATCTCCGAGCACTTAACCATCCATGAACACTCACTATCCATGCTTTCCCTAAAATGTGGTTCCCAGGACTGCTCTTGATGTGATCTGGTCAGTGGGGAATACAGAAGCACTTTCTGTTCCCTAGTTCTGAATATTAGGCCTATCTTAATGTAGCCCAAGAGAACAGTAACTTTTGTAGCTACCATATCATAGCATTGATTCTTACTGAATTTGTCTGTCGATAAAGTATCTTTTTCATATGAATTTTACTGGTAGAGAAACTGAGGCAAAGAGAGAAGTGATTTGTCAAAAGGCAGAAGTAGTGGTAAGTAGAAGATAGACTAAAATCTGGATCTTTTAACTTCAAATTTAGCATTCTTCCTGCTAGCCAGGATGGGCAGCTAGGTGGCACAGTGGATAGAGCACTGGGCTTGGACTTAGGAAGACATCTTCATGAGTTCAAATCCAGCTTCAGACACTTATTGGCTGGGTGATCCTGAGCAGGTAAATAATATTGCCCTGTCTTCCTTATTGGGTAGTTTTAAAAATAAAATGGAATGTTATAGATGAATGTATTTTATAAGGCATAAGGCGCTATACAAATGCAAGGGATTATTATTATAGTTTTTATTGTTCATTCCATAAGCACATATTATCTTTTTCTTCTCATTCTTTTTTGAGAGCGTTCATAGAGAGAGTTCTGGGACAAGGTACTTTCCTGTTATTATTCTTTTATGTTTAATATTCTACCAATCACATATTATGCAGGTAGATTCAATGACTGTGTTTTTTGGGGAAATGAATAAATGTATTGGGATGTCTGCTCCTCAAGGACAGCCTTTCTGTAAATTCTGGTAGCAATGACTTTGTCTTGTATCTTTGTTGTAACCTCTCAGCATAGGAGACTGAGAAGGAGTTGTCATCCAGGTAGGAGGAGAGTCAGGAGGAAAGAGTACCCAGAAGAAGAGGCTGATCAGCAGCATCAGCCTGTAGAAAAGTCAAGAAGTATGAGGACTGAGAAGAGACCATCAGATTTGACAATTAAGAGATCACTGAAAACTTTGGGGAGTGTACTTTACCTTGAATGATGAAGTCAGAAGCTTAAGGTTGCAGAGGGTTTAGAAGAGATTGAAAGGAAGAGAATTGGAGGCAATCAGTGTTAAGGTCCTTTTCAAGGTATTTGAGAAAGTGATGAAATGTATTATGAACCTTAGCTAATAATGTGCATGCTAGATCAAGTAAGGGTTTTTTGGGATGAGGGAGTTTGTTTGTAGGCAGTAGGGAAGGAACCAGAATACAATGAGATACTGAAGATCAGAAAGTGGGGTGGGCTGGGGATAGTCTGCTGAATAATGCAAGGAGATAGAATCCAGAATATATGTAGAAGAGTTGTTCTTAGTGAGGATAAGATTCATCTCTTTATTAGAGACTGGATTAAAGTAGGAGAGAAGAGGAGGCTTATGTGGAGCCATTAAATAAGAGAAGGGGAAGCTTGGAGCAAATGGTCTCGATTTACATGGTAAAGTATGAAATGCAATCCTCTGTTGAAAGGGTAGGGGGAGGGAGTGTCTTGTGGCATGAAAAGAGAAGAGAAGGCTTGGAACAACTATGGTAGTAAGTTTACATGATTTCATCCAGCTTCAGTCAGTGTTTGTGAATAGAGTTAAAAGAGGTGATTTGAAGGAGAAATGCAGAGTTAGGTTTAGGTGATGTGTGAGTCTTATGTGTGGGTGGTTTTGTGCTATAATTTTGGTTGTAAGAATACCAAATTCTCGAGGACGTTTTGGACTTTGTATTTTTGACAGAGGGATTGATCATCTTTTCATTTATAAAAGATAGCAAGCTTTTGGTGTGTAATTGTAACCATCTGATCATGCTTCTCTAGGAAGCTGGGAGATGTTGAATTTTTTCAGCCTTTAGTAATGTGTTGCTCATTTTCTTCCATTCCTTTGCATCATCTGCTTCCATCAATAAGCCAAGGGTCTTTAAGGACAACCTTTTTATGATTTCTTGTGGCAATGGCCTGATTCTGAATTCCAGTCATAAACACCTCCATTTCTGGAAACAAATACACAAGCCTCAGCCATTTGTTGAACATTTCATTGCCAACACAATGTTGGTTGAGTTCATATAGTTGTCATTTACCTTTTGATTGACTTCTTGGATGTTTGCCATTTCTTAGCCTCTGTATAAACTGTTTTTAATTATGTCTGACAAATTCAGCGGCACATTCCTGTTGTCAATCTTTACTACTACTTTGTGAACTAAGGTTTATTTGTCCTAATAGCTTTTATATGCATTTTAACCTATTTATTATGTTTTATGAAATACCTATGAATCGTCTTTTTCTTTTCTGACAGTGAGCTGTTTATCTTTCTATAGATGTCTTGGGGTGATGAACTCCACATTTTATTAACATTGCATGGTTCTTTGTTTGGACACTTTCCAGATCCATTTATTTAGATGGTATCATGCTAAAGATACATATTAAGACTGGTATAATAGAGGTGTTAACTGTTCTAAATGTATCATCGTTATTTTTTAACTCCAAGATGCTAGTCAGTCATGCCTAGCTTCAGCTTTCTTCTTCTTGATAGCCTTATGGTCAATGTGTTTTGCCTGGAAAGAACGAGGATATTTGAAAGTATTGCCATAATCCACTGGGTCAATTTGACCTCCAGATTCAAGTTTAAAGCCTTATTTGCAACTCATTAAGAATTTTAAACTTATTGAGTCCAGCTGTCATTTTGACATCTACAGGTATAAAATAGTTATATCAGGAGGTTGTGAGCTCCTTGAGAACAGAGACTTTTTTTTTTAACTTTCTGTGTCTCCAGAACTTAGAACTGGCACATAGAGGGCATTTAATAAATTCTTTTTTGACTTGATGTCACTGGAGAAAGTTTCCATCACAGATATGTTTAATGTGTTGTCCAGTAAAACCATTTAACTTGAAATCATTCAGTGTTCATCAAATGATAAATATAATGTATTGGTATCAGTCCCCTTTTACTTGGAAGCCATACTCATTTCTATTCAAAACTTGTGATAATGAATTTAAAGGTAGGCAGAACCATGGCAGGCTTAAATGATTTTTTAAAAAAAGTCACTTAGATCAATTGCTTCTTCATTTTGTTTTATTTTTGATATAGGTTATACATGTGTATTCCTGTAAAACATATTGATAATTGTCATGTTATGAAAGAAAACACCGACAAAAAAAAACCCTCAAAAAAAAAAACAAAGTTAAAAAAAAGTATGCTTCAATCTCTATTCAGACACCATCAGATCTTTCTCTGGGAATGGATAGCATTTTTCATCATATATCCTTCAGAGTTGTCTTGGATCATTGTATTGCTGAGAATAGCTAAGTTATTCACAGCTAATCATCTTACAATATTTCTGTTACTTTGTATACAGCGCATTTCACTTTGCGTCAGCTCATGCAAGTCTTTCCAGGTTTTTCTGAGAGCATCTTGCTCATAATTTCTTATAGTACAATAGTATACTCCTAGCTACCATAATGAGAGAGGTCTTATGAGTTACAAATATCAACTTCCTTTGTAGGAATATAAACAGTTTAAACTTATTAAGTCCTTTATGGTTTTCCTTTCCTGTTCATCTTGTTATGCTTCTCTTAAGTCTTGTATCTGAAAGTCAAATTTTCTATTAAGCTCTGGTCTTCTCGTCAAGAATGCTTGAAAGTCCTCTATCTCATTAAATACCCATTTTCCCCCTTGAAAGATTATACTCAGTTTTGCTGGGTAGGTGATTCTTGGTTGTAATCCCAGCTCCTTTGCACTTCAGAATATTATATTCCAAGCCCTCCTGTCCTTTACTATAGTAACTGCTAAATCTTGTGTTATCTTGACTTTGGCTCCACCTTACTTGAATTGTTTCTTTCTGACTGCTTGCAGTATTTTCTCCTTGACCTGAGAATTCTGGCGTTTGGCTATAACATTCCTGGCAGTTTTCATTTTGGGATCTCTTTCAGGAGGTGATTGGTGGATTCTTTCAATTTCTATTTTAGCCTTTGGTTCTAGAATATTAAAACAGTTTTCCCCGATAATTTCTTGAAAGATGATGTCTAGGCTCTTTTTTTGATCATGGCTTTCAGGTAGTCCCATAATTTTGAAATTTTCTCTCCTGGATCTATTTTCTAAGTCAGGTTTTTTTTTTTCCAATGAGATATTTTACATTGTCTTCTTTTTTCCCCTTTCTTTTGGTTTTGTTTTATTATTTCTTGATTTCTTGTAAAGTCATTAGCTTCCATTTGCTCCATTCTAATATTTAAGGGATTATTTTCATCAGTGAGCTTTTGGACCTCCTTTTCTATTTGGTTAATTCTTTTTAAAACATTCTTCTCCTCATTGGCTTTTTGGACTTCTTTTGCCATTTGGCCTAGTCTGTTTTTTAAGGTGTTGTTTTCTTCAGTAATTTTTTTTGTGTGTCTCCTTTACCAAGCTGTTGACTCTTTCCTCATGATTTTCTTGGACCATTCTCATTTCTCTTCTTAATTTTTCCTCCACCTCTCTTAACCTGATTTTCAAAATCTTTTTTGAGCTCTTCCATGACCTGAGGCCAATTCACATTTTTCTTGGAGGCTTTGGATGTAGGAACTTTGACTTTGTAGTGTTCTTCTGAGTGTGTGTTTTGATCTTCCTTGTTACCATAACAACTGTTTATGGTTTTTTTTTGCTCATTTTTGTTTGCTCATTTCCCCAGCTTATTAATTGACCTTTGAGTCTTTCTTAAGGTACAGCTCTGCTTCCAGGGTGGAGGGTGAACTATCCCAAGCTTCAGGGAGTTGTTTTCAGAGATACTTCTAGGGACCTGTACGTTTTCAGTTCTTCCAAGGTGGTATGATCTAAGGAGATATTTTTACTACTCTCTTGGCCTGTGCCCTGGTCTTTGAGTGACCACAAGCCCTGGAACTGTGAGGAGGGTCCACTTTCCACTGTGGCCACAAGCTCTGCTATGCTGATGCTCCTCCTTGCCCCGAGACTGACACCCAGGACAGTGACCCAAATCCAAGTATGGGCAAAGCAACAGAGTCCTGCCTCGGTGCTAGCAAAGGATACCCTTGTAATCTTCTTCTGAGTTGTTTGCCCCCCTTACTGTCAATGGGCTGAGAGCTCTGGAAGCCCCTGCTGTGGCTATTGCTGGAGTGGGGCTATGCTGGCAGGGACAGGGCTGTGCTGGTGCAGTCTGTGCTAGACTATGTTCCATTTTCACCCTGGTAGGACAAACCTTTGCTGCTGACCTTCTAAATTGTCTTTGGTGTCTGTGGGCTGAGAGGTCTGGAAACTGCCACTACTGCCACTGATTCAGTTGCCATAAGGCCTGCTCCAGGTTTGCTAGGGCCCAGTTTGTGCTGGCAACCTGTGCTGGACTGTACTCCTTTCTCACCCTGGTGCAACAGAACTTTCCTGCTGACCTTCCAAATTGTCATGGTCTGGAAACTTATTTCACTTCATCTTTGTGTGGGTTCTGCTGCTCTAGAATTTGTTTAGAGTCATTTATAAAGGTAATTGGTGGGGTTTGGGGGAGAGCTCAGGCAAGTCTCTTGCCTTTACTCTGCCAACTTGGCTCCAATCTATTTAAATGATTTTCCTGGAAGATCTCATGTTCTTCATCAGTTATTCTTGATAATATTGTGTTGCTTGTATCTTTTAAATAGAGAACAGTTTTGCATGTGATCATTAACTACTCTAATGCCATCATTAGAGTATTAGCAATAACATGGTGCCCACTTTAAAAGAGATTTTGCTCTTTGGTTTATTGTGTATACTGAAAGTACAGGAAAATAAAAGCCACTCAGATTATCCAGAAGATGAAGAGGGACATTTTATATGTTCACAGCAGATGACTAAGCCATGAGTGTAGAACTGAATAAAAAATCTTTGTGTGCTATTCAATACAGGAAAACAAATATTATAATGCTTTCGGGATTATTATTCAATAATTATCAAATCAACACTGAATTGCTCTTTGCATAGCAGGGACTTTTTGGTAGATTCATTGTAGTCCTCAAACAACATATTACTTTCTTGTATCAATAGATTTTTGGGTAATGCAAATTGTGAATACTTTCTGTAAAGTACATAAGAACCTAGTTGGTCTATTTTTTTCAGGGATCACTGTTGCTCTCATCTACAGTAATAATTGGGCGATGCTTTCAGTTAAGGAAGATGGAATCAAGTTTTAGTGACAAGAGGAGCTGGTAAAGTGCTTTTTAAGCAATTCATGCACTATCGTGAGACATCTGAGCTAATAATTAAATGACATTACCTAGCTCTCCTATTTTCAATATTTTTCCCAGAGAAGTTAAAGTGTTAGTCACCTCCCTTGATGTAACTTCTGTTCTTCATTCTGTTGATAGTCTACAAACTTTCTGTTTCATGTGTGATCCAACTTATGGTTTTGTTGTGTTAGACTTCTTTTAACCATGTGTTTGGCCAGAAATGTCTACATCCTCATTCATCGGTTCTTTCTTCTCTAATTTTTTTTTGTTTGCTTTTTATGCTTCTATGATAGTTTTTGACTGTAAATTATTTTTTTCTTCATTCTGCTTTGATTCCTCTTATTTCTTTAAACTTTTGTCTTTCATTTTAAATTATTGATGAAGAACATCAGTGATTTATGATATACCGTATTTTCTCTATTGCATTCTGTATTTTTCTTTTTCTAGTCTTCAATCAGTTGCTATGATATTCAAGTTTTCTACTGCATGCCAGTTAGATTTTAATGTCATCTCCAATGCCTTTCTGCAGGTCCTAAATCGTTTTCTCAAGTTGCTTCTCTGATGGTAGTGTTTGACTTTCATCCCTAGAAATTAATCTTGAATAGCGTGCCTATGATTAGTACCATGGCAATGGCTGCAACATATTCTGTCATATGCAGGTCCTAGAATGATTTAATACTCTCTGTCAAATATGTGTGAGATTGCCTTCATTTCATGATGCTTATATTAGATAGCCATGTTTAAAACGTTCCTTTCTTGGTATAGTTCAAATATTAGTTGGATTTGTGTCGCTACACTAAAAAAGAGGGGGAATCTAGGTGGTGCAGTGGATAGAGCACCAGCCCTGAAGTCAGGAGGACCTGAGTTCAAATCCGGCCTCATATCAAACATTTGACACTTGCTAGCTGTGTGACCCTGGGCAAGTCACTTAACCCCAATTGCCTAAAAAAAACCAAACCAAACCAAAACAAAACTCCCCAAACAAACAAAAAACCCAAACAAACTAAAAAAGAACTCTTTGACATTAAATTCCAAATTGGTTAATTTCATTTCTGAAACTATTTGAAACATAGGCATTATTTTTACTTTCTGTTTCACCATTATATATTCACTTCTGGAGTTAGTAATAAGTAGAGATTTTCCATGCTTTCAGGTTCTTCATTTTTTCCCTCTTTAGCTTTAAGAAACTCCTTAGTTCCTGCTCTTGTTCTATTTAATATGGGTTTAGAAATGAAGTTAATTCTATGATTGTCCTACATCGATAAGAAATGTGAAACTTAGAGCTGAGGTACAGTTGATAAAAATTGTATGAAGCTTTTGTCTATAACTGGGAAGAGCTGTTTCTTTTGTTATAACACAATAGTGGTACATAATAAAAGCATTCCATCTTCAGTACATTTCATGTATACTCATGGTTTGCTCAACATAATGGTCAGTGTCATATTCACCAAAACATCTCCAGAAAGTCAGGTATTGGTATTTCTCATATGTTTGCATGTATCTTACCTTCTTTGGGCACTAGAACAGGAAAGAATATCACTTACTTTGCTGTTTTCCACATTAAGCTGATATCATGATGGTTTCCAGTAGGGCCACCTTACAACCTGATGCCATTTCATCTACTTCTTAGATTCATAAGAACAGTTAAACCAATAAAGGCAATAACCTATTAAGTGGTATTACCAGAACTCAATTGTCTTTCAAGGTTTCTTACAGGCCTTCACAACTACTACAAAGGTCTTGGAGCTCAGAGGACCTACTATCCATTACCCTGTCTGATATTCATGTACTTTGACATTATTCTTCCCTAATGCCTATAATGGGTTGGACTTAGAAGAGGCTATTGTTGTTGTTATTGTTATTGTTTCATTGTCATCTTCTTTAATGCGAATCAGAAAAAATTGGCCTCAGGACAAATTGCTATCCTGCTAGCTTTCTTGTTTCATGTTGTTGTTGAATATTCCATGGCCTTTTGCACAAATGGATAAAGCACTTTTGTACCTGACTAAAATTATCAGGCTGGATCATAAACTCATCTGTTTCCATCAACAGATATGCACAGTAGTCACTTTTTCTGTGCTATTTTGCTGACCCAATAGTGGCTGAGCTCATGTAGATGTTTAATATTTAAGTCTTTCCTTGGATCTTGGTCATTTTTCAAAGGATCTATCAGGAGATGAATAAATAGTGCATACCTTGCACATAGTAGGTGTTTAATAAATGTTCATTGACTCTCTGATTATGTATGTTCATTAATCAGCTCTTATGATTGTTTCGTAAAGTGATATGTGTTTATTTCAAAAGTATTTCTATAAGTTTTTGACCTGTTCTTCATATTCTCTAAACATATCTATCAATTCCTTTCCTTCTTTTGGTGAGGAAAAATCTCCATCTTATTGTAGGTGCCTTAGAATAGTGGGCTCTATGTTTTGTTAATATCATAAATTTTCTTTAGGATAGTTTCCATGTCTATTACAATCCATTTTATAGTCTGATAATATATGTGAAGTTGATTATTATATGGGCATTAATTATTTTAAATATATTTTCCTATTCAACTTTGATTTCAGGATGCCCAAGTCTCTCATATTCAGTGACTGCCTTCTCTTTAATGTTTTTATATTTGATATGTCTTGCCTGGAAGAAACAAAATTATTTATAGATATTGCCTTCATCCATGGATTCAATGTAACCTTTCATTCTAGTCTTAAGTCTCCATCTTTCATTGGTATATGTCAGAGACCTTACAGTCAAGTCCAAATGACTTTTAAAATCATTTGAAAAAAATTCCAAGAGATAAAATTTTTTAATGTGTATTTTCCCCCCATATTGGAGCCATATGGCTTTGTGGCTTCCATATATATTAAGTGATTAACATGATGTATTCATTTCATGTCCTCTTTACTTTGGAAGCTGTACTTAGTTCTATTTAGAAAGATGATAGTGGATTTAAGGCTATGCAGAACCACAATAAGCTTAAACCATCTCCCTGAAAAATATCACATTTCATATTAATTATTTTTGACATTTTGGTGTTAGTGCAATAGCTTTCTCTATGGAAATCAAATACTCAATTATTCTCATCCTACTTGGATATATTTTATTTATTGACAATATATGAATAAGTCACAAGTAAGGAAATGAATCAAAAGCTTTGTGATAATAAAAGAAATATAAGTATTATAGCTGCTTTTGGGTAGCTTATTCAATAATTATTGAATTCATTAGTTCTTTATATTGCTGAAACTTCTTGGCATACCTTTTATCTTCCTCATCCAATATATTGTTTTATTTAAATACTTATTATTTATATTGTTATTTGTGTGTGTTGTATGTAATATCATGTACAATATTATTTATAATAACAACAATAATATAATAATTTTTCTCTTGTATCCTTCATAGTGCCTAGGATGATACTCATACCCAACAGACATTGAGTCAATGTCTCAAGATTGAAATTCTCTGAAATGTTCATTTTCTTGTAGAATGAAACTGCTAATGAGTGGAGAAAATACGAGAAGCATAGGAGGTAAAGGTAAGGTCTTAATGAATGTCACACAAGTATTAATTGGCAGAACCTGGATTTAAACACAGGTTCTTTGGTTCCAAATTTGGTATTTTTTCTAGTGATAGTATGTTCTGTAGTTAAGATGTTTGGGTAACAGATGCTTCCTTTTCCTTTTGAATGTGTTGATAGGGAGATACAACTTGTATCAACAGTATCTGCTATTGGTTGGATTATAGATTTCTGGTTAGATATGAAAAAGAAATGATGTTGACCTGGTATAAAGGAAAGAGTTTCTGAAAAAAAGTAAAGATGAATGACCACATGTCAAGGCCCTTGTAAATAGGATTGATGCTTTGAGTAAGTCTCGAGATAGATGATCTATAAAAGAACTATAGTTCATATAGGATCACTATATTGAGAATAGGAAAGAAACTTGGAGATCATCCAGCCTATTCCTCTCATTTAACAAATGTGGAAACTAAGCTCTATTGAGAAGTGATTCCCTCACAGGTAGTAAATGCCAAAGTAAAGATATAATTAGCAGTTTTAATTGTCCAATTGTGTGAATCTGTGAATAAAAGTGGAACAGAAGATGGAGATTTAGTAGAGTCAAAGTGAGAGATTAGATAATTAATTCTGTTGCACCATGATTAGCATGGAAAAATAGTACCCTGGTTAGAGATCTGATTTAAGTTGTGTGCCTTTATTTTCCCATGTGATTTTTGCCATCATTTTATAAAACATTTGTCAATAATGTTCCTTAGATAGGTATGTTTGTTGAGAAGGATCTGTGGAGAGAGCCTATAAGAATGGAATATGTGTGTAACTGTTTAACCCCCCAGTCAGTGGGTTATCAGTGTGTGGAGGAAACCCACAATAACAGGGCTTCTTCACTCATATATGGTGCTATTTGGGGCTGATAATCCCATTGGCTGTTTGGCTGCACTAATGACAGATGAAACCCTCTGATAATTTCTGAAAAGGGAATTGGGGTTTCCAATGGCCTCCAATGTGAAACCGTTGTTAGTATTTGTATCTATGCATTTGTTTCCTGGAATGTAATTTTCACTCATCACCCCAAGTGAAGTTTGTTGGAATCTGACAGAGAAGACAAAGTAGTCAGGTGGGCCATGAAAATGCTTCTCCATATGCTGGAACTTGGGCCTCTCCTCCTTGCTCTCTGGACAGTTCCTGTTGGTAAGTGTCTTCTTTACGGAGCATGTTGTTTATACCTCTTGAATCCCTTTTTTGTGTATTTTTATGTTTTATAGCTATTTGTGTATGCAGTCTATCCCCTTACAAGACGGGAGCCTTGTTAGAGTAAGGATTCTGTCTTAGTTATTGTATATCATTCTAAGACCTCCACATCCCCATCTAATATTATCTGGCGGTAAATACCAGATTTAATTCATATTTGTTGCATTAAATGGAATCTGCTGGTTCCAGTTCTATTTCTGGCATGCTTGTTGAAATCCAAAGGATACCTTGTAGAAATCTAAGCTTTATTTAAAGCAATCTCTGAACACAACGTGCATTTTCTTTCTTCTGAGTCTTTGATCTTGAAGTCTCTTCCCATGAAATTGATACTAAGGTTCTACTGATCTTGTTTTGCATTGCTTCATATGCATTTTTCCATATTTCCTTGTATTCTTCTTGTCACTTCTAAAACATTTCCTTACATTAATATGCTACTACTTATTCAACTCCTTGCCTACTCTTGGACATAAAAGCTATTTCTTGTCTTTCACCATTAAAAACAGACTGTGAGTATATATAAATGTACACATTTTTATCATATCTTTAGAATCAAATCCCACATTGGTTTGTATGATCATAAGCTTTTACAGCTGAAATGGAACCTTAGACATCATCTAGCATAACTATACTTTATAGATAAAGAAACCAAGGCCCAGAGGAGTTGTCCAAGGTCTTGCAGGTAGTGATGGAAGTAGGATTTGAACTCAGGTCTTTTGACTGCAAATAGAGTATTTATTTTATTATATATCTTTGTGATTCTAATTGCACAGCCAGATTGTGCTTTAAAGAGTTGATATTAATTGATAGTCCCACCAACACTATTATACATAATCTGTATTCCCATAGCTCCACCTACATTAGATTTTATTTTTGTTTCTAAATTTGTTCTTTAGGCTAAATTAGTGAAATATAATATGTTACTAAAGTCTTATTCCAGCATCTCATGGTAGCTTGGAGGTGAAACTATGTTCTTGAAGATTACGCTAGTGGATTTCACTTTGGCAGACCCTACCAAAGACCCTCAGTGTGGGTTTGATGGTGGACAATATGTACATTAATTATCTGAGGATCAGAATAGCGAAGTTCTAAGAGGGTCATTACCAATTTGCCTACAGAATTAAACATTTTTTTCCATAATGTCAACTTATGAAGATTGCCTCAGTATTGAAAAGTTGTGTTCTTTTTCAGTGAAAGGAAGACATACTCCAACAAAATCCTTGATACTTTAAGTACTGATGTATAAGGAGGCATCTTAGGATTGCCTTATTTTTTCTGATTATTAGAGAATTTAAACATTTTAAATACTATTTATTAACAATTTGTACTTCATTTAAATAATTACATATTTATACCCCTTGACTATTTTTTTTTCCCTTTGTAGGGTATGGGAATGGGAGAGAGATGCCAGGCCTTTAAATATTTTGCCAGATGTTTGATTCCGGACCATTAAATATTTTTCCCAATCTGTTTTTTCTCCTTATTTTAAATATTTGCTTTTTGTCATGGAAAATTCCATGTTTTTCTAAAAATGAAATTTGGCCATTTTGCCATCAAGAATTTCTTCTTTTGTTCCATGATAAAAATTTTCTCCATAATAAAATCAAATATGTCATTCTTCTTTCTTCTTTTGTGTTATTGTTTTGTATTTAGATCACTGGTTGAGTTTGAATTTGTTGTAACCTAATTGTGAAATATAGATTTAGACCCACATTTTACTATAGAGCTACCCAATTCCCCCCAATTTCATCCCCCATTGTGTTGTAGTCATGGATTTATCAAACTCTACACTCCTATACATATATAATAAAAATTTAAAAATTTGCTGCTTTATGATAAAATTTGGAAATCTGCTCAAGAGGGTACTCCTTCAACAATATTCTTCAGAGTTCTTGATAGTATTTCCTTTGTATTTTTTTCTTTTGAATTTAGTGATGATTTTGTCCAATTGAATGAAATAGACTATTGCTATTTTAATTGGCATTCTATTAAATTTATCAACTAACTTGGTGAGTGTTAACATATTCCCCCATGTTTGCTTGACCTAACTATTCCCTTCTTTGTTAAGTTCTTTTTTGGTTTTTGCCACAAGTGTTTGGGGATTGTCTTTGTAGGAGTCTTACATATCTCTTGGTTAGTTAGTGCCCAAATATTAAATTTTGTTGTTTTTGCAAAAAGAAAAACTCTAGAGATTTTTCATGGATTTTTGACAGAAAATCAGAGAACTTTACATTCATATAAAATTACTTATATACAAATTAGTTTTTCCTGAATGTCTTGAGTTTTCTAGTTATAGAATCATGTCATTTTAAAGTGAGTGTATTTTATCTCTGCTATCCATGTTTATTTCTTTAATTTCCTCTCAGTCCTATGCTGATGCCACTTTGATCATTTCTTCTAATATGGGTGGTAATACTGGATAGCCTTACTTTAAACTTGATTTTAGTAAAATGTTTCTAATATTTCTCACTTTTTAAGTAATTTTAGCTCATAATTTTAAATGCATAATCCTTATCATGTTAAGGAGAGCTCTTTCTTTTCCTACTTTTTTTTTTTAAACATAAACGAACACATTTTATCAAGGACTAGTTGCATCTAATAATATTTTCATACACACTATTTTTCTTCTGGTTGATGTTTTCTTATATCATTCCCTTTTCTGATTTTAAACAAATGCTTTCCTAGTACTTACACAGTGCTTGGGACGTAATAAGTACTTAAATTTTTTTTTGGCTGACTGACTCTTACATTACTCTTTGTCATAATTAGTATTTTGAGGGGATTAGAGTACAACTTTATATTATTTATAAGCACTTTAATATTTTTGCATGGTTCAAATACAAGGTGTTTCTACCTACATGACGTTTGGCAGCTCATTTTTTTTTCATTGCTTAGTAAAATGCCTAGCACATAGTAAGGGGCTGTTATTCAGTCATTTCCAGTAATTTCAATTCTTCACAACCCCATTTGGGGTTTAATTGGCAAAGATATTGGAATAGTTTGCCATTTCCTTCTCCAGTTCATTTTACAGGTGAGGAAACTGAGGCAAACAGGGTTAAATGACTTGCCCAGAATCATACAGCTTGTAAATGTTTGAGACTAGATTTGAACTGAGGTCTTTCTGATTCTAGGCTGGGAGCTCTATCCACTGTACCACCCACCTGCTCCAAGCAAGGGCTTACCAAGTGCTTAATGAGTGATTGATTAAAATAAACAGAATCTACTTGTGGATTTATCTGATCCTGGTGCATTTTCATAGGATTGATCTTACATAGCTTGGTATTTCTCCTTCTGAGACTGGTCTATTTATGTTTTCTACTTTTTGGTTTTATAGTTTTTAAAAGTAACCTGTAAATGATCAATCATTTATTTTAGATTCTAAAATTTATTAGTGGAAAATGGATAGAAATCTTTGATAACTTTTAAAAAATGACTTTTGCCCTTGTGATCATAACTTTCTCATTCCCAAACTTGGTAATATGGACTTTATTTAATTTTGACTAGTTTTTCTTACTAGATCTTGATTTTATTTACCACTTCAATTGTTTTCTTAATTTAAGTCATATTAGTCTCAGGTATTATCTAAGGTAGAAGCAGCCAAGTAGCACAATGGATATTGCTGAATTTGGTATTAGACTCTTACTAATTGTGTGACCCTGGGCAAGTCATGTAACATTCTTCCTGCCTTAGTTGCTTTATTTGTAAAATGGGAGTGACAATAGCCTTAGTACCCAGGGTTATGGTTATGGAAGATACTTTGCAAATCTTAAAATGATATATAAATGTTAGCTATTATGATTATTATTTTCATCTTTTTCTGTTGTTGCTTTGTTTCTTTCTTCATTTTTTACAATGAAAAATCATTATTAACTTTAAAAGACCATACAGGATTCTCTGCTGTAAAATTACCTCTAAGTATTGCTTTGATTTCATCCCACAGATTTGGAAATGTAGCTCATCTATTTTCATTGTCTTTGATTTAATCTCCTATATTTATAATTTATTTTTTTCACCCAGGAATTATTTAATGAATTGTTCTTTTAGGTTTTTTTGCTAGTTTTTTCTTTTTACTCATGATATTATTTACTACCAACTTTATTGATTATTATTTATAAAACTAGAATACAAAATCCATTTTTTCTATATTTACCTATGTCTTCTTCATGACCAGGGGCATGACCATTTCTGTGCGCATTTCATTTATCCTTGAAAAATGCATATTTGCTTTTTTACATTAAATTCTCTCCATGTATCTATCAGATCTATTTTTAGAAATATTCTTTCAAGCTCTATAATTTCTCTCATTAATCTTTTGTTGAATTTATCTTATTTTTGTAATAATGTGCTAGTTTTCCACTAATATTGTTTTTGGTGTATTTAGTTTTGTAAGTGCTTGAGCTTTTCACTGGTTAATATCACTATAGAATTATTAGTTGAATATTTTAATACTCCAATGGCTCTATAATTTTATTTCTGTGGGCATGCCCTCCATTTGTGGGCACTAAGGGCATCCCCTTTCCATTTGTGATGCAGATCATAACAACCTGATCACATGAAACTGTCATCTATGCCATAGATGATATTTCCAATTCAGTGTCCAATGTATTGAAATCTCTTGACATCACAAGGATGCTAAAAGAATACATGAACTATTCTCTTTTCCTGACTATATAATTGCCTCGTTTTCTTTTTTATGGCACATTTCTTTAATGACATCCTTTATACCACTATTTTGCATAATTTTTGTAATATTTTGCAGGAATTAGAGGACCTGGCTTAACATCCTTGGTTTGCCACTTACAACCTCTGTGAACAAGTTAAAATCTTTGCGAGTCTCAATTTATAAAACAAGGGGGCTAAACTGGATGACCCTTTATGGGGCTTTCCAGTTCTAAACATACGATCCCATGATAATTATATAATTTCCATTGCTCTCAGAGTGAGACTCAACTTTAATTATTAGGAGTCAATACTATTTCATGACTTGTGCCATCTAATTTTATCCAAAAATTTGGTGTCAAAGTGATAGGGCAAATTAGTGGTATAACTTATTTGTTATTAATAATCAGGAGGTCATCAAACAAGGTTATTTCTCTTCTTAAATCTTTCAAGGGATATTATTTAGCTAGAAACTTGGGTTCATTAAAATAATTGTGCAGTTTTCCAAACTTGATTTTGTTCTCTGGCATGAAGGACCCAGGTGATTATTTATCTTGAGTGTGTATCTAAAATATACATACTAATACGTAATGTAGTTTTTTATCCAACTGTATATCACAATCTTGATAATTATTCAGCCACTTAGTTTTTCTTGTGTGGATGATAGAATTATACTTTTGAGTGATTATGATTTCATGTGAGCTGGGTGCTCGATGTAATTCTCAAACAGGAATTTCTGGAAGTCCCTGTCATCTATATGGAATTCCTTTATAACTTAGGCTCTGCATTAGATCTCTTCTGGAGACAGTGGCTAATGTCTATAGCAAGCATAGATATTCCTATTTATGATTCATATATTTATTAATATTCATAGGGTCATCAAGTGAGGTTATTTCTGTATATCTTTCAAGAGACGTTGTATATTTTAACTTTCAGAACATTGTTGATTAATTGCTTAATTCCATTCAGCAATTAGGGGAAAAGGTAAGGTTGCGGGGAGGCACCAGGATAGGCCTCTATGCCAAGCTCTGAAAATATAAATAGAAAAAGTGAGGATAGTTCCTGTAGTTCCTACATACAAGTTCATAGACTCCAGATTAAGAACACCTACAGTCTAACAAAATACTAACTAAACTGCTCTCTTCCAACAAGATTTCTTCCATGAATACGTCAAATTCATGTATTATTCTTTGAAAAATATAAAAGCAGAAGTAATTTTCTTTGGTGATAATTCATAGTAAGTGAGGCATAAAACAGGGTAATATGTGCTCACTTAAATTGTAAGTCTTGCACTCAAGGGCTTCACATGATACTTAGAGGAGAAAACATAAAAGAGAGTTCAATTGGCAGTTGTAGGACAGATGACAAGGCCCACAGCTTCCTCGGTCATAAGACCATGATAGAGTACTGCAGGGTGGAGAGGTAAGTCACGTGGAAAGGTTTGGATGACCTTAGGAGGCAGTGGCAGGACAGATGGCAAAGTCTGATGCTCCTCCACCCAATCAGAAGGAATAGAGTTGTTGACTCCAATCTCATCCAAGTTCTGTGCCCAGTCAAGTAGCCCTATAGCAAGCAATAAGTGAGAGTGCCTCCAATAGGGATGAGTCTTCCCACTGTCTGGCCAACCCAGATAGGTTCTGTGATGACCAGGAGCAAGGAGATGGGTAAGGTGAGAAAATAAGGGCACTCCTGGAGTGGCCAGTATTCCTATAGCCTGGACCATACTGAAAGTGTCACTGGAAGTCTTGGGGTTAAGGCAGGGTGAGTCCCTGCCCCTAAGGAGCTAAGATTCTCCTGAGTGAAAGATCATTTACATAGAGAAGCAAATGTTTTATATATATATAATTTATATTATATAATTATATACATATAACTTACAATTTATATTATATTATATATTATTATATTATAAAATTATATAATAAATTATATAATAATATATAAAATATATAATTATATGTATATATATATAATACATATGTATGGTTTATTTTTGTGTATATGAAACATGTGTATTTGTATATCTATGTATACTTATACCTATACGCATGTATATACATATACATATACACATACATATACATACACACACATATATATATACTGTATATATACATATATATACACATACATATACATACACACACATATATATATACTGTATATATACATATATATACACATACATATACATACACACACATATATATACTGTATATATACATATATACACACATATATATGCATATATATACATATACACACATATATATATATATATACATGCATACACACACACACACACACACACACACACACACACATATATATATATATATATATATATACACATAAAAAGAGAGGGTCTGGCATAGTGGATAAACAGCTAGCCTTGGAACCAAGATGGACCTAGGTTCAAATCTTGCCTTTGATACTACTGACTGTTTGACCCTGGGCAAATCACTTAACTTTTCATTGCCTCAGGAATCTCTTTAAGATTATAGGTTTTAGAGAAGGTGTTGACTTGCTTTTGTAGAAAATGTTTCCTCGTTGTTATTGGTCAATCATTTCTCTCTGTGTCTGATTCTTCATGAACCCATTTGGGTTTTTTGTGGCAAAGATACCTGAGAAATTTGCCATTTCCTTCTCTAGCTAATTTTATAGATAAGGAAACTGAGGCAAAGAGGATTAAGTGACTTGCCCAGGGTCACACAGCTAGTAAGTATCTGAGGCCACATTTGAACTTGGGAAGATGAATCTTCCTGACTTTTGTCTTGGCACTCTATAGACTGCATCACCTAGTTGCTGTTTCCTCCTTAGACATTCTCCATTATCAGTGAGTCCTGATCTCATCCATTTCAAATCCAGGTGACAGTTGCTCTGGGTCTTGATGGGAGTCAGACATTCCAGGCAGAAGAGATAAGAGATGAGACCTTTCCTGGCATGGAGAATAGATTGTTCAAAGGTATGGAGATAGGAGAGAGAGCACTTTGTCCCTTGAACTACAAGTAGTCTAGTTTGGCTAGAAGTCCATGAGATGGAATGGTTTAGAGCCATATTGGGAAGGGGTTTAAGGGCCAGAGATATTTCTATTTTTTAATTTTATCCTAGAAAAAAATAACACATAATAGACTGGATGATGACTCATTGAGGACATTGTCAAGAGAATTCTTATTCATGTATTTTAGAAGACATAGTGTCTGAAGTCTATTCTAACTCGGATTCTGTGATTTCAAGAAGTGGATGGAGGGAAGGATAGGAGGAAAACATAAGAGGAGCATAGGAATATATTGAGTTATTTGGGAAAAGGAGATGAGGTCAAATGAGAGGAAGACCAAATCACAGAAATAGGAGATGGGGTCAGACAGACAGGAGATTACATCATAGTGGAAGGCAGAGGAGGCAATAGGGTCATAGGAGAAAAGGCTAGGGAGACAAAGGGGACTGGGCAGCAGAGGTTCTTTTGTGACTGGGTCACAGTTCTAGCTATCCCTTCCTCTTGCTGTCGCATGAGTGTTATCAGCTCTAGAAGGCAGCATGCTAAATTTGACAGAATATTAGGGGGAGTACTTATGTGGTAGTCTGGCTCTTTTCCAAAAGGATGACCTCAGAATCCTGGAGCTTGAGGCTTAATCCTTTTCACCATTTTGCCCCACCCTCATCTGTAGAAATGTAACTTGGTCCCCTTCAGTCTCTTGCCTAGTCTGGCCTAGACCTGGAGCCTGGATTTCACTAAAGGCTGAATGGAGCTAAGACAGCCCTTGATCTCATCATATGCATGGAAACTCTTTTTCATTGGTACTCTGAGTTAGATCTGCTCCTTGACAGTGGTGAGATTTTACAGCTATGGTGAACATATATTGCCTTGTGTTATGCTTCACTTACTATTACTAATCAGAGTATCCCCAAAGAAAATTGCTTCTGCTTTTACATCTTTTAAAGAATATTGCATGAATTTGACATATTCATGGAAGAGATATTGTTGGAAGAGAGCAGTTTGGTTGGCATTTTGTTTGCCTGGAGGTGTTCTTAACCTGGGGTCTGTGAACTTGTTTTAAAAAATATTTATTTTATGTCTTTAAAAACATTATTCTGAGAAGATGTTCATAGGCTTCTCCAGACTTCCATTAAGCAAATAAAAATAATAAAAAGTCGTTAGCACAGAAATTCATAGTTATATGCTACATATTATACATACGTACATACATGCATATATATATATATATATATATATATATATATACAAACACACATACATATAAGATACTTTTAAGTTAATCTGTCTCACCTGCTACTTTCTCTATCCTGCCATTGAGAAAATTAAAAAAAAAGTCCTTAATACAGAACTTCACAGTCCTGCAAAACAAATTCTCACATTAGCCGTGTCTGAAAATGTTTATCTCTTTCTGCATTTAGAGCTCCTCGCCTTTCTATCTAGAGGTGATGGCATTTTCAGCATCATTATTTTGGACTCTTGCTTTATTATTGCATTGCTATGGTCTTTAAAAGTTGTTTTCCCTCTATGATGTTACCATATAAATTGTTCTCCCAAGGGTGCTCACTTTGCTCTGCCTCATTTCACAGAGGTCTTCCCAGTTTCTTCTGAAATTTATAACTTTCTCGAAGTATTTCCAAATGCTTTCCAGAATGGCCAAATCAATTCACAGTTCCATCAATAGTATACTAGTGTGCTTGTTTTCCTACAGCTCCTTCAGTATTTGTCATTCTACTCTCTTGTTATCTTTGCCAGTCTAATGGGTCTGAGGTAGAACTTCAAAGGTGCTTTATTTTGAATTTCTCCAATTAGTAGTGATTTAGAACATTTTTTCATATGTTTGTCGATAGCTTGTATCTTTTCATTTGAAAATTGACTGTTCTTGATGTTACCGTGTTGATTCTTTTTTTTAAAGTTTAACCTGCTTTATTAACACCTTCTCCATCACTTTCTTAAATCTAGACCATCAACAAAACAACAAATCAAGCTCTTGAGTTATAGCATTTGATTTCTGAGGTGTAAATGTGAACACTGAAAATTTAACTATCAGCACATCCCTGCCCATTCCTTCTTTGGGGGTAATTTAATTTTTGAAATTAATTTATTTTGAATTATCAACGATCACTTCCATAAACTTTTGAGTTTAAAATTTTTCTCTCCTTTCCTCCCTACCTCCCTCCCCAAGATAGCACACAATCTGACAGAGGCTGTACATATACATTCCTATTAAACATATTTTCACATTAGTGATGTTGTAAGGAAGAATTAGAACCAATAGGACACCAGAAAGAGGAAACAAAACACAACAGAAGAAAAAAAAAATAGCAAATAGTATGCTTCGATCTGCATGCAAACTCCATAGTTCTTTCTTTGGATGTGGATGGCATTTTCCATCATGAGGCCTTTGGAGATGTCTTAGATCCTTGTATTTCTGAGAAGGGTTAAGTCTATCAATATTAGTCATTACACAACATGGTTGTTACTGCGTACAACATTCTTCTGGTTCTGCTCACTTCACTCAGCATCAGACCATACAAGTCTTTCCAAAGTCAGCCTGTTCATCATTTCTTATAGCGCAATAGTATTGCATTACATTTATATACCACAACTTGTTTAGCCATTATCTAGTTGATGGGCATCCTCTCAATTTCCAATTCTTTGCCACCATGAAAAGAGCTGCTATAAATATTTTTGTACATGTGGGTCATGTTGACTCTTTATGACCACCACATCCCTTTCTAAATGATTGTGAAATATCCCCTTAGTAATAATGACTAGAACTTTGCCAGGAATTGAAGTCAAGTTCATTGGTCTATCTTCTAAAGATTTCATCTCATTCCCTTTTTTGAAATTTAAAATAGCATTTGTCCTTCTCAAGTACTGTGGTAAATTCTATTCTTCATGATTTTTTAAATATCACTGATATTTGCTCAGTAATCACCTCTGCCAAAACTTATAGAAAGTCATTGGTAAAATTTAACTCTTTGTCTCTAATAATATTACTCAAAAACATCCCAGAATGACAACCAGTTGATCAGGTTTATAACATAGAAACTCTAAATATGTGAGAGGTTCTGCATAAAATTAAAAAAAAATGGCCCAATGATTATCATGGAACAGAAGCCAGTGGCCTGGCATGTAGTATACTGTGAAATTATTTTTGACTCAAAACAGTATTTCTCCATATTGGTGATTTCCTCCTTAATATGTTTTCTGGATCTTTCTCAGTATCTTTAAATTCTAGCTTCAGTTACTTACATGATTAAAACAAATCTATATGCTTTAATTTTTTTCAGCATTTTTGATCTTGATTAATTATTGGTTAAATTCTTTAAGTGCCTCTCATCCATTCAAGGGTGTCTCTGGATGTTTTACATCATCCTTCCTCCTTCTGCATTGTTACTGAAGCTTTAGCTGTCTCACGCATATTTTTATTTTATTGTATTAGTGCTCTTCATTTTGCTTATTTTCCTTCTTCGTGATTTTTAATGATCATTTTTGGTTTCAATTTAGTTTTCTTCTATTTGGCTTTAAAAAAAAGAATAGGAGGTGACTGACTCCTGTAGCCTCTAAATCTGACTTTGTGCCTGCTAACAATTCATTTTACAAATATGGTAAGTGATGGAGTTCTGACTTTTGCACAGCCTTTTGCTCAGCAATAGTAGATACCCCAGCAACAAGAGGGGAGGTGTGGGCCCCTCTTCTAGGTAATAGCTTATTAAGCTTGCGGTTCCACATATGTAATGATTAGATCTTGTGCAAACAGCTTTTATGATTCCTAAAATTGTTTTTCTTGCCAAAAGACCCTTGCCTCCAACCATATGTAGAACCCACATCTGCGCTCATGTTCCCAACACTGTCCCCCGCCAGGAAATTGTGCAAGAATTTGCATGATCTGTGCCATCAGCTCGAGGCAAACTCCTCAAAATCCATTTATAAATATGCCTCTTTTAGTTCTGTATGCTGCAGGTCCCTTAACGACTAAGCCCGCCCTGCTGTGCATAATAAATCTTGCTCTGACGAAGAGATGAATTTACTCTCTGAAATTCTTTTCCCAGTGACCCCGAATCCAACCAACATATCGTCCCTCCTCGTCAGTAACTGAGGTTTAGAGAAGTTGTGACTTCTAGGTTATACAGTTAATATGTGACAGAATCCTGGTCTTCTGACTCTAAGCTCAATTCTCTTTCCTTTTTTCATATCCCCCCCCCCCCGCCCTTAACACACACTCTTTACCACGTGAAGAGCATATTCTGGTCTGAGGACATGGCCTTATTTTAATAGAAGTTTTATCACTTGGTGATATGAAAGAGGAGATTCCAGAAAAGATGATTTTACATCAGATTTTTCATGCTATGGATATTCTATTTTAATTAATGTCTGTTTATTTCCAAAAGGAGAAGCTGTGGTGGAATTGAAACTGGCATTCAGGCCAAATCCCTGTGACGGAGTCGTGCTGGTTAAGCACCAAGAGTCATGGGGTTTTGTGTGTAATGAAGTCTGGACTCTGGCGGAGGCCTCTGTGATCTGTCGGCAACTGGGCTGTGGCTCTGCAGTTGGTGCTCCCAAGTATGTTCCTTTGCCTGAGGAGAGTCTCCAGCCATGGCTTCATGGAGTTTCCTGTAAAGGCAATGAATCAACTCTCTGGGATTGTGATCTTGGGGAATGGAGTCAGAAAAATTGCTCCTATGAATGGGTTGTTCTAGCTCTTTGTTCAAGTAAGTCAGCATGTTATTCATTTTTGTAAGAAGAAAACCTCCTTGGGTAAAAAAAAAATCAAGCTAGTTGTTCTTGTGTTATCTGTCTTTCTATCTATGCATCTATGTATCTATCTATCATCTATCACTCAGCCATTTTTACCACTTCATTGTAGCACATGAGAAAATCCAGTGGGGACTATCCTAAAGAAAAAGAAACTGAAAGCCCTTAGATCCATTTGCTCATTAATCGGACTCAATCATCCCTTCCCTTGATCCCAGTGAATGCAGATCAGAGTAGGAGTAAGAACTGACATGAAAAGAGTAGGCTCAGAAACCATAATGTTGAACAAGCAGAGGTCATGTGAGGTAGAACCTTGTACCGAAGAAATATTTGTTGAATAAATAAATGAAGAAAGTAATGAACAAATAAATGAGTCAAGTAACCCCATTCTAACTGAAATTCACCATGAGGCCTTTCACTCTTCACATCCCCCCCCCCAAAAAAAAAAGCAGAAACCACAGTAATAAATCAATTTGTACAGTGCTGTTTGGGGTATGCCAGCACCACCTACTGCCTAAAAGTGAGCCATCATTGCACCACTCAACTAGGTTCTCTTCAGAGTTTGTAAACAATATTCCAATGGTAACCTCATGCTGGATGTTCAAGATGTTAGCATTAGAGGGTCTGTGACAACTGGGTTCCTAATATTTATTTGACCAAAACAGATAAATGCAGAGCTCCAAAATATTCACATGAGAACATGGTTTTAGACTAGGCAGTTGCTCTGTGCTGTCTGCTCTCTCTTACCTGGACTGGTGCTTTTACAGATGGAACCTTTCGGGAAATCAGACTGCTGAAGGGGAACAGTCCCTGTGCTGGGCTTCCAGAGATAAGAAATGAGAAGGACTTAGATAGATTGTGTGGCCTCCACATGGAAGAGGCAACTGTATTTTGCCAGGAGCTGAAATGTGGCCCAGCTGTTCAAGCTCCTAGAGAAGTTTTGGGTGAAACCCAGAAATACATGACTTGTAATGGGACGGAGCCAACAATTCGAAATTGTAGGTTGAACAATAAGTTCCGGAGTGGCTGCCAGCTCCAGCTGGATGCTGAAGTGATCTGTGCCGGTAAGTTCAACTGCTTATTCTCAGTGATTGTTTTTCCTCTCCTCCCATTATGAAATATGGTTCTAGCAGCATATGCCATTTAAGAACTGAATAAATAAAAGGCAAGGAAAAATAGAATAGCCTTTTATATTAAGATTATATACTCATGTTAAGAAATCTTGTTGTTCGTCCTTTGTTCTTGAAGAGGACCGATGACATCATGAGGGTGATATCTTGACTTGTGGGTGGATTGGATTTAAGTGAGGCAGCCTCACTGTCTCCTCCAGAGTCATTAAGTCCAGTGACAAGACAAAAGTGAAGATGACTGCCCTGTTAGGAAATCTGTGAACCTAATCAAGAGAAGCATGATGACATATTTGGGTGAGAATCAATGGAGGGAAGATAGGAAAGTGACATTGTGCACTGCAGACCACCTGGACAGAAAGTGGAAATAGATGAGGACTTTAGGAAACAGGTCATGTACTTGGTACACAGAGACATGAGATACACACACATATGTGTGTATATTAATAACATATATATATTAACGAAATATATATAACATATATATATATATATATTAATGAAAGACCACTTTTATTTCCACAATCTGTTCGAACTTTCTCTCTTCTTAAGGCAGATTAACGGATACATTTCTATTTGCCTTAATGATACAGTTATTTAGTTCTTCAAAGATGGAGACAATGACAAAGGAAATGGCTATTATGGATCCAATTCTGATCAACAAAGGCAAATTAGCTGTGTTTGGCAAGTTCAAGTTGCCAAGATCAGATGAACTTGATCCTAACCTACTTTTGCACAGTTCTGATTGTTAGGTACTTTTCTCTTTACATCCAGCTGAGATCTATTCTCTGCATCTTCCCCTCCTCGACCTTCATTCTGCTGCCTGGGACCCAGAAGAAGGCGAATCTTTTTTCTCCACTGCTTTTCAAATATGGAAGATGACTTATCTCCCACAGGACTGGGGTCCCTATTTCCTTCAAGTAGTCCCCATATATTCAAACCATAGAAGTTTCTGGTTCTCTCACCATTTTTGTCACCTTTCTCTAAATTGTTCCAATTTGTTAAGAAGGTACGGCAAAGATTAAAGTAATTCTGTCTTCCTCCCATGTTCCTGAGGCACTTAGCATGCCACCTTTCCCCCTTTTTCATTCTGTTTTCATTTATACTTTGAGTAGAAGCTTTGTTGTCCTTTTAGAGTATATAATGCTGAATGACAGCACAGTGCCTTGTACTTATCAGGTGCTTAATAAATACTTGTTCATTGAATCAAAGAGAGAGGACAAGAAGCATTTCTATAGCAGCTCCTATGTGCCAGGCACTATGCTAAGGCCTTCTTTTTTTTTTTTAAACAAGTGTCTCGTTTGCTCCTCACAATAACTCTGCCAGATAGTAGCTGTTATCCTCATTTTACTATTGAGGAAACTAAGGCAAATAAAGGTTAAGTGACTTGCCTAAGGTCACACAACCAATTGGTGTATGAAACCAGATTCGAACTGGTCTTCCCGATACCAGATCTAGCATTCTTATTCACTTCACCACCTAGCAGCCCAGATATGGCTCCTAGACAGTGCATAGCTGGGAAAGGGAAACGCCACTTAGAAATAACTACGAGGCAGGTTGGTTTCCTTATGAATGGGCTGCTTCTCTGCCCAGAACACACAGAAGTCCGGCTCGTTGGAGGTGAACATCCCTGTGCGGGGCGCTTGGAGGTGAGACGAGGCCTGAAATGGGGTACAGTCTGCGACTCGGATCTTGACCTTCAAACAGCCCACGTGGTCTGCCGGGAATTAAAGTGTGGAGTAGCCGCTTCTATCCCAGGAGGAGCACACTTTGGAGAGGGCTCTGGCCCGACATGGAGGGAAGTCTTCCAGTGCATAGGGAATGAATCCCTGCTGTTTCATTGTCCTCGAAAGTTGCAGCAGAAGGAGTTGTGCGTACACAGTCAGGATGCTGGGATCAGGTGCTCAGGTGAGGTGGCAGAAAAACCTGCTTCATGTCTGTTTATACTGTGTCTTTATGCATTGACTGGCCTCTGTGTTTGTATTGTTCTAGGGTTGTATCTGCATTTTGTCCTCTCCATGAACTTCTCTTGCATGTGGCTTAACTGAGGCTGGGCAGTATAGTGGACAGTGTGTAGCATTCAGAGTCTGAAAGACCCCAGTTCAAATCCTGCCTCAGGACACTTACTACCTATGCAACTGTAGGGAAGTCACTTCCCTGTAATAGCCCTAGTTACCTCATCTGTAAAATGAAGATGATAATAGCACATACCTTCCAGTATTCTTATTAAGATCAAATGAGATAACAGATGGAAAGTGCCTTGCAAACCTTCAAACACTATATAAATGCTAACTATAAAAACTAAATTATGTAAGCACTATATAAACGTTATTATTAATTTTTGAACATGGGCTCTGTGTAAGGCTTTGTACTAGGTACTGAGGATTGGCAAGGGTAACATTATCTCCTGCTGTCTCAACTGTGGCAATTAAAAAAGGTTTGAGAGACATAGTTTCTAGGTAATTTAATCATTTTACTAACAAGGTTAGCATGTTTATTGATAAAAGAATGGTCATTTGGCTGTCTTAGATCAAAGACCCCTCATGGGAGTGGGCTCACACTTTATATGCCCCTCAAAGAATACATGTCCATGAGGGGGTATGAATCAACTCTGGTTAACTCAATGGGAGGTGGATTATATTAAATTTGAGGGTCTTGGGTGTCGACCTGAAAGTTGATTAAAGAGACAACAAGCTAGGTGATAAGTAGATCCATATTGTTTATTCCCTTAAGTTAGTGACATGTACATGGAGCCAGAGCTTTAACTCTGACTGAATCAAGCAATTTTAGGAGGACATTTAAACCCCAACTCAGGATGTCTGTTTTACTCAAAAAATACAGCCTCCACTATCCTATACAATTTTTGTAAAAATCCAAATTTGAGATCTTATTACCAAAACATGCTTAAAGCTTGGATTTCCATGGTAGATACATTTTGGAAGCCAATCATATACATATGTATATAATTCTTAAAGGAATCAGTCTAATCCTGTCACTTTTCTCAAAATTTGTTATCCTTTTTAATTAGACATCTGTTGTATTACATCTTTGTCTTATTACTTTGTCTAATCATTATAAGGCATGAAGAACATAACCAATTAAATTAGCCTTCACAATTAAAAATATTATCGAGCTTTTAAAAAAATTTACTCAGTATCTTTCAGGCTTGAAAATCACACCCCTATATTTTTTCCCAAGGATTCTCATTTACTCCAAAATTCCACAACACAGTAAACTTTTTGCACAGAATTGATAAGAATTTTAGGTGAAATTTCCTCTTACATACAGACAAAACTTGGAAGTTTATTCTAACCCATTTATTCTCCCTTATTTTTTTTTTTTGGAGGGGGTAACTACTCTTGATCTAACATCTCTAGATCATAAGATAAATTGCTTTTTCAACAACATAGCTGATACAATTTGTTTACCAGATTACACCATATAAGAAAATTCAGAAATATAACTGCGCCATAAGTAATTATCATGTATTTAAAGCTTGAAACAGAACCAATTAATTACTATCAGGTGACCTTAATTAGCTGGATGAGCAAATCATATCTAGATTCATAATCATTAATGGTAACATTTTAATTTCTAATACTCAATACTTTTAGCACTTTAAAGGAAAAGATGATTATTCATAAATTCACACATTTTTTTTTTCTAATTGAGGCCCTGATATATGGGAGAATACCTAATTAATTCCAAAACAGTGCATATCAATAAGTTGTTCCTGATAAAATATGTTTGTACCTCAGGACACACAATATGAACAAGCATTACTTCCACAACAGTAATAAATTTTGAAACAACAAATTATCAATTTAGATGGATGTACTTCCAAATCACTTTACACAGAGAATGTCATCATTAATATGTTGAAACTATAACTTTAAACCACCATATATTTTTATAATAGTCAAGATTTCAAATGAAAAATCTACTATAATAGTAAATATCAGTATTATTATTACTTGCTTATAACCAAATATACCTCATTAAATATTAACAGTTTCCAAATTATCTCATTTTTATCACATCCTTTAAAAGACCAATCCATATGCACCATTTCTACCTCACAATGATCTCTCAAATTTTAAAACTAAGCAAGTTTTAGAAATACAATACAATTTGAAATATAATAACACAAAAAATAAATTTCAGATGACATAAATTGCATTTCCAGATTATCACATACAGAAATTATTGATCTTATTACTTTTGGTATTTAAAAACCATTTCAAAGTTATCAGATATGGGACAATTACATTAAGTTAGAGAGATAATAATGTCATCTAACATCTGCCAGTGTTTTAAGCACTTTACAATCATTACATCATTTTTATCCCATAACAGCAACCATTATTACTTTTCCCTTTACAAATCTGTAAGCAGGGCAAATGGAGATAAAATAGCTTGCCAGAAGTAACAAAATCGACACATTTCTGCAACTGGAACAGAGAAGTATGGGGTTTACCAAGAGCAGAAGTTGGCTTCTCACCTCATAATGCTATTGTCAGGCCTTCCAGGGGTTTGGGTGGCTGATGCCAGGGCCTTCCCAGTGGTGGTAATTCTTGGTGTCAGGGCTTAGGGAATCTCATTGTAATTCTGACCTGTCCACATCTCCCCTCCCCACAGCTGCAGAATTTACTGAGGCTGGTGCCTTTTGCATCTGCTGGGCCTGGGTGGGCGGAATGTATTGAACCTGGATGTTACTCCCAGGCCTTGCCTGGAGGGGTGCGCTGCAAGGTGCCCAGGGGCACAGGGACATTAGAGCCACTGCTGTCCTTCCCCTCCTTTTGCCAGATGGGGAAGGCTGATTTAAGTTTTTCCTACAATTCTTCAGAATTCTCTTCTCTTTTACAATCACCATATTGAGATACTTTTCTGGGGAGGTAGTGGAGAATGAGGAATCGAGATTGGGAGGAGGTATTTTAGCAGAGGGTGAACTCCTGGAATTACCCCCAGTCTCAGGAGTTTTCTCCAACAATGCCTAAATAATCAGTTTCCAAACTTCTTAATGATTAATCTCAAAATCTGCAGAATCTGCTAAGGTGTCTTTAGCTGTATCTAACTTTTCATTGTAGGTCTAGGCTGGCCAGGCCTGGAACCACAAGGAAAGAAGTCTTACAGGTTTGTTGTTTTCCTAGCTTCAGCCCTTAGAAGTCTCTGGCTGCATTTAAAATCTTACAAGATACAACACATATGATACAGATACAGAGACATACACTGACAGGCAAATTGACAGGACAAATATAATAGAAATATAGTGTGCACTTAATGACAGAGAGGGAATTAGAGGCTTGTTAGAAAACCTCCAGCACAAATTGGCCGTTTATTATTATTCTGAGGAAGGGAGGATGGGGAATTTTGCAAGGATCCAAGACCTGATAGTGCAACTGGATCTTGTGAGCCTTCCTCCAAGTGCCCCTGAGGTTGGACATTTAAAGGGGCAAGTCCCAATGAAGTTAAGTTTGGGGATTTGAGTCTCTGTCAGGACCATAGCCTTTAAGGGAAAGGGAAAGGGAAAGGGGAAAGGGATTATTCAGAGCCTGGGAAAGAGTGCTGAAGTGACTTTGTGAGCCTTAAGGGAAGAGGCTTCTGCTTTTCCTTTTCCCTCAGCCATCTCAGCAACCCAACAATGAAAACACTCCCACTCCTGGCCAGATGTTTTGTTAGCCTTTAAATTTAATTTGGTTTTAAGATAAAGTAACTTTGACAGGTCAAAAGAACCCCTATTGTGGCCAATGTAATTTGGGGTTATCTTTAGTTAACTGATATTAGTGCTGGCAGTATTTGTGATCACCAGATTGGCAATGGCTTGACATACAAGAGGCAGCGATCTTGTTAGCCAGATTTCTAGTTTTAGTTTCTGACTGACCCATAGCCAATTTCTCTAGATCGATCCTTACCAGAGTGGACCTAAATGATACAGTAACCTGAGTTCCTGAACTTTGACTTGATCCCCAACCCCTGAGCTAGCTTAAGTGGAATTTTTTTTGGACTTCAACCAAACTAGTGGGAGGTCCTTGGAAGCTGGGGATAGAACAACTTACCCACCCCATCAAAGTTAAAACTCCAAGAAAAATGGATCCCAAGGCTCCCAAGCCACTTGGGGTTGTTTTCACCTGCTCCTTCGGTGCCATCTAGTCGTGGCACCATTACTGTCAACCTGAAAGTTGGTTAAAGAGACAGCAAGCTAGGTGATGAGTAAATCTGTATTGTTTATTCCCTTAAGTTAGTGACATGTACATGGAACCAGAGCTTTAACTCTGACTGAATCAAGCAATTTTAGGAGGACATTTAAACCTTGACTCAAAATGTCCGTGTTACTCAAAAAATATAGCCTCCATATGTTTTTAAACATATAGCATGGTAAGGGAAGTTTTTTAGTTGAATAAGTTGTAAATACAATAAAATAGGAGAATATCAAAGTGTCAATTGAAATTATAGATCCAGGATATCTGTGTTTCCTCTACATAATATACGTCCATAGGATACCAAGATAAGAAAAGTCCCACTATTTAAGAGAGTGTTTGCTCTCAAGTATCCTGTCCTTAGTGATCACAAACAGGAAGAATGGTCAGTTTCATCTGGTCCTGTAGTTGCCAACACCGGAAGGGGCATTTTTAGTTCACTCAGAGAGAAAAGATTAATTCAGGTTTTTGACTCTTATTGAGGCTCAATTGATCTTAAATAATTATCATGGGGTATGTGACTTGATCAAATCTTGGTCAAAGAGACATCAATTTCCCTATCACCATTCTTGACAAAAGGGAGAATCAACACTTCCCCAGACCTTCTGAGCAAACACAGTGATCAGGAATACGCACATTAGCCCAAACTTAAAATTTCTTTTACTGTCTGATTAGATCTTGGCCTGGGTAAATCTTTTAAGAGAAATTTCCCACATGGTTAGTTTCTGAACAAGGAAGTAGAAAAGGGAAAAGTCTTGGTCCTTATTCAATAATTAGTTATTAAATACAAAAGATAAATATTCGTTTCTCACACTCCCATAGTACAGACTACAGAATCTAACAAGAGGCAGCAAATGAGAAGCAGCCTTGGAGTCAGGAAGACCTGGTCTCAAGTTTTGTCTTTGATTCTTAGTAGTAGAATGATCATGAGTTATCCTTTAGTTCCACATCCTTCTAAAAGCAATCAGTTTGGATTATGATACAATTTGCTGGTCGAAATTCAGTTATCACATGCCAATTTACTCTGATTGACTCCTAGCCAATTACAAAGGATATCCTTACAGGAGACCTGTCTAGATCTCTTCCCCTAGAGTCACTTGGAGGAAAAAGAAAATGGACTGCAACCTAAAATGAGAAGTATAATAGATAAGGAGCGGGGATTTTTGGGGATAAGACTTACCCACACTTCAGGGCTGGGACTTCAGAGAAAGTCATGTGGATACCCAGTCCCAGCTCTGTTGGGGTAAAAAAAAAGTGTACCCCCAAAATCCTAGTCCAAATCCAAGTCATGACACCATTAACATGAACCCCAATCTATTACCAAGTCTGTTTTAAGAAAGAGACAAACAAGATTAGGGTACATGTGTCCACAGGGGGCCAGTTTAGAACTGGCTCAATTTGAGATTTGGGAGTACAGGGTCATATACTTTTGGAAGACTAGGTGTTCCCAAGGGATGCCAATCAACCATGATTGGTCTGCAATTATATTAAGGCGTTGGGTATATGACTTATGTCACTTAGTCCACAGGGACCGATATCATCCACCATCAAAGGAAACACCCCCCTCAGTCTTGCAAATCTGTCTCCATCTAAACCTGAGTAGGATAAAATCAATTCACACCTGGGTTGAAGTTTGACCAAGATAAGAAGATTCAATGCAGTCTCATTATCTGTAATGTGCTTCTGAAGAACTTTGGACAGAAGTCTGGTGAGGGGAGTTGGAACTCTGAGTCTCCCAGACACAAATTACCCAGAGAAATCATTTTTCACAATATTCAATGTCTACTGCCTTTGGGTTATAAACCTAAAGGACAGCGAATACATCTATACTATTTTGCTTAGTGTTGATCTGGCACGTTTTCTGTGGTTAGTAGGTATTGATACTTCCCCATATCAGAAATGTAATCTTTTGCTGAAGTTCAATCAGCTGTCGGCATCTCTTATCAATTTTGGCCAGGATCCCCTCATGAGAATCCCCATTTTTTTGTTTCCCCAGAATACAGGCTGGTGAATGGCAGCAACAGATGTTCAGGAAGAGTGGAACTCCAGACACTTGGGTCCTGGGCTCCTCTCTGTGCCACTCATTGGGATTTGCCAGATGCCAATGTCCTCTGCCATCAACTGGATTGCGGCCATGCCATAGCAGCCCCAGGAGGAGGCTACTTTGGGGAAGGAGATGGTTTGATTTTGCCTGATGAATTTCATTGCATAGGGACAGAGCCCCACTTATGGAACTGCCCAGTGAGCACACTGGGGGCATCCAAGTGTGCCCTGGGGAATGTGGCTGGGGCCATCTGCTCAGGTGAGTACCAATACAGAGACAGAGACAGACAGATGGAATTACTGATAGGGGAAATTGGCGAAGCTTCTTACAGATGAGATCAGCAAACTGGCTTCCATAGGATAGTGAAGGGATAGTGAGGTGTGGTCCAAAGAGCATTGGATTTGAAGTCAGAAAATAAGGTCTGAATGTTGACTTTATTACCTGTGTGACCATGGGCAAATCTTCCCTAGTCAAAGAGATTAAGAGTTGGAAGGTCATTCCTCAATTGATAAATGGTCAAAGGACATGAATAGGCAGTTTTCAGATGAAGGAATTAAAGCTATCTATAATCATAAGAAAAAAATGCTCTAAATCACTATTGAGTAGAGAAATGCAAATCAAAACAACTCTTAGGTACCACATCACACCTATCAGATTGGCTAATATGACAAAACAGAAAAATTGTAAATACTGGAGAAGATGTAGGAAAATGGGAACACTAATGCATTATTGGTGGAGTTGTGAACTGATCCAACCATTCTGGAGAGCAATTTGGAACTATTCCCAACGGGCTATAAAAATATGCATACCCTTTGACCCAGCATTACTACTTATAGATCTATATCCCAAAGAGATCATAAAAACAGGAAAAGGACTCATATGTACAAAAATATTTACAGCAACTCTTTTTGTGGTGGCCAAGAATTGGAAATTGAGGGGATGCCCATCAATTGGGGAATAGCTAAACAAATTTTGGTATATGAATGTAATGGAATACTATTGTACTATAAGAAATGATGATCAAGCAGACTTCAGAAAAACCTGGAAGGGCTTATATGAATTGATGCTGAGTGAAGTAAGTAGAACCAGGAGAACATTGTACTTAGTAATATCCACATTGTGTGATGACTGACTTTTATAGACTTAGCTTTTCTCAGTAATACAAGGATCTAAGACAACTCCAAAATCTTAAGTCTCACCTCACCTTCCCCAGATATGTTTTAAAAAAGAGAATTTATTTTAATTTACAAATTAAATTGCAGATGGGAGCACTAGCTTTAGTTTAGAACTAGGTGGGTAGCTATAGCAGTAAACTTTTTCAACTACATAACTTTTTGCAGCCACAAAACCTGTAATACACTGTACAGTAACAAATGTTGGCATTATCAGTTGACCTGTAAATATACAATGCTCCTTCCAATTAGAATCTATGATAATTTAGTTTCTAAAATTTATCTGAACTTCACCATTCAAAAGCTTGTTTTGGGGAATTGATTGTTATTGATGTACATCTATTAAATTGATGACAGACATAACTCATCATTCCCCAGAAAACTTTTTTTGATTACAGTGTCTAACATTTTACCTCCTCTTTTTTGGTTTTGCTGGTTATAAAGATTTGGATTGGAGAGGGCTTACTGGATCCCAATCCTTGGAGCTGGATCATTGGATTCAAATCATAATGTGGATAGGATAGGGAGGATGAGTCACAAGGATTCATGGAGTGGGATCAGATTACCAGGAACATAGGAGTGGATTCCTGCCCCAATCAAACCGCATTCGTGATGGAAAATGCTGTCCACATCCAGAGAAAGAACTTTGAAGTCTGAATGCAGACTGAAGCATTCTATTTGCAATCTCTCTCTCTCTGTTTCTTCTTTCTTGTGGTTCCTCCCATTTGTTCTAATTCTTCTTTATAACATGACTAATTTGAAAATATGTTTATAACAATGTATATGTAGAGCCTATATAAGATTGCATGCCATCTTGGGGAGCGGGGAGATGAGGGAGGTGGAGAAAATTTAAAACTCAAAAGCTTATGGAAGTAAATTTTGAAAACTAAAAATAAGTAAATTAGTTTAAAAAGTAAAAAAAAAGTTGGCATGATAAATACATTAAAAAAGAAAAGCAAAAAAAAAAAAGAGTTGGAAGGACCATCTCAGTGGCCATCTCATCTAAAACATACTAGACAAACATTATAGCTTAGCTACAATAAACCTCTGTTTGTATATCTCTAGTGGGAGATGGGAGGAAGGACATACTACCTCACAGGAAAGCCCATCCCTTTAGGGATAGTTCTAATTATTAGGAAGCCTTTTCTTCTCTTTTAAATTTGTACCCATAATTCCCTCACCAGTGCTCCTAGTTCTACCCTCTGGCACCTCAAAGAGGGGGAGTCGACTTGTAAAAACACTAGGTACCAACAGGAAACATACGTGTTAATAGGAGGTAATATACACATATACATACATACATATTGTACATATATATATAATGTATATATACCTACACATTCATAAATGTATACAAATATATTTACATATACTATATATTTCCCTATTAGAATATGACCTTCTTGCTGGCAGAGACTGTTTTCCACCCTTTTTATATCCTCAGCACTTGGCACAGTGCCTGGCTAATAAATAATAAATAAATAATAAACATAGTCAGCCCTTAATAAATGCTTGTTAACTGAAAAAGAGGAATCCAGAGCCTTTTCCCATAAGACAGCTTTTAAATAATTGAAAATTACTGCCATGTCTCCCTTGAGCCTTCCTTTCTGCAGGCTAACCATCTTTCTTTAACTTCTTCAACTGAGCCTCGTATGGTATGGATTCTAGTATCTTTGCCATCCTGTTCATCCTTCTCTTTAGGCTCATCAGCTTGTCCATGTTCTTTCTAAAAGGTGTCACCCAGAACTGAACATCCAGACATAGGGGATAATGGCTGAGTACAGTGGGATTATGATTTCCTTATTCCTGGAGGCCTCTCTGAATGCAGCCCAAGGTTATGGCTTAAAAAAATTTGGCTGTCCAATTATGTTGTTGAGTTATTTTGAGTTTCTGATTTACATAGACTCTCATGTTCTTTCCTCCCCAATTTCTTAACATTTTATTTACAGTTTTGAATTATAAATTGTATCCCTCCTTCCTTCCCCTCCCCTCCCCCCCTCCCTGAGATAGAAAGCAATCAGATATAGGTAACAGATGTGCAATGGTGTAAAACATTTCCATATTAGTCATTTTGTGCAAGAAGACTCAAAGAAAATATGAAAGAAAGTGAAAATAGCCTGCTTCAGTCTGTATTCAGTCAACATCAGTTGTTCCTCTGGAGGTGGATAGTGTGCTTCATCATCAATCCTTTGGGATTGTCTTGGATCAATGTATTGCTGAGAATAGCTCAGTCATTCATCATTCTTCATCTTACAACATTGCTGTTACTGTATACAACATTCTGCTGGTTCTGTTCAGTTCCCTATGTATCAGTTCATGTCAGTCTTTCCAGGTTTTTCTGAAATCACCCTGCTTGTCATTTCTTATAGCACAATAATATTCCATTGCAATCACATACCACAGCTTGGTTAGCCATTCCCCAACTGATGGACATCCCTTTGATTTCCAATTCTTAGCCACCATGAAAAGAGCTGCTATAATATTTTTGTACAGATAGGTCCTTCCCCCTTTTTTGGATCTCTTTGGGATATAGGCCTAGCAGTGCTATTGCTGGGTCAAAAGGGTACACACAGTTTTATAGCCCTTTAGGCATAGTTCCAAATTGCTCTCCAGAATGGTTGGATCATTCCACAACTCTACCAACAGTGCATTAGTGTCCCAGTTTTCCCACATCCCCTCCAGTATCCAACATTTAATTTTTTTTTATCATATTAGCCATTTTGATAAGTGTGAGGTGGTACCTCAGAATTGTTTTAATTTACATTTCTCTGATCAATAGTGATTTAGACCCTTTTTTCATATGACTATAGATCAATTTCTGAAAACTGCTGTTCATATCCTTTGACCATTTATCAATTGGGGAATAACTTGTATTTTTGTGAATTTGACTTAACTCTCTATATATTTGAGAAATGAGGCCTTTGTCAGAGATACTTGTTGCAAATTTTCCCCCTACCCAGTTTTCTGCTTTCCTTGTAATTTTGGTTGCATTGGTTTTGTTTGTGCAAAAACGTTTTAATTTTATGTTATCAAATTGATCTATTTTACATTTTGTAATGCTCTCTATGTCTTCTTTGGTCCTAAATTTTCCCCTTATTCATAAATCTGACAGATAAACTATTCCATGCTCTCTTAATTTGGTTACAGTATCACCCTTTATGTGTAAATCGTGTACCCATTTTGACCTTATCTTGGTACATGGTGTGAAAGGTTGTTCTATACCTAGTTTCTGTCATACAATTTTCTAGCTTTCCCAGCAGTTTTTGTCAACTTCTTTGCAATAATTCCTCCTCACTCTTGTATTTGTGGGATGAAGTTTTTGAACCCAGGTGTAATTCTTCACATGTGTCAGAAGGAACCAAAAACAACTTCAGAAGGAGACACAGATAAGAGAATTTCTTTTTTGTCCCATTAAATTTAATATGAACTAAACCCCCCTAAAACTATGTAACAGAATTCTAGTTTAATAGACAATACTCTTGTTCTTTGCATATTAAAATATTTGAGCTTTTGTAGATTATTAAATTCATGATGAAATTAGAAATAAAAATACCTTACACATCTTAAATTTCATCTCATTGGATTTGGTCCAATATTCTGGCCTCACAAGTTCCTCACTCCCTCTTACATTTCATTATCTTCTCCTTCCAGTTTTGTGTTGTGCATAACGTTAATAACCATGCCACCTATGCTTTTATTCAAGACATTGTTAAAAAAATGTTATGTAGTTCAGAGCTAAGCACTATTAGGAATCTAGTTCATACCATCTGGGAATCTATAAAATATTTTCTTTTGTCCTCTACTTAATTCCACTACATTTGTATCCCACAATTTGTTCAGCTGTTTCCAAGTTGTCTGAGTTAATCTAAGTTATTCCCTTAGATTCTGGTTGCTTGTTTTTTCTCTCCTTAGTAGAATGTTAGAATCATGTCATTATAAGGCTCTTTCCAATTACTCAGATATATTTACTTTTTTAGGTTTTTCTCAACTCTTGTGTTTATATTTTAAAGTTGCTACTCAGCTCTGGTCTTTGTATCAGAAGTATTTGTAAATCCTCTATTCCATTAAAGATCCATCATTTCCTCCCTGTATGGTTCTATTTAACTTTAGAGGGTAAGTTATTCTTGATTGTAAGTCTATCTCTTTTGTAATATTGTATTTCAAGTCTACATGTCATTTATAGCTGCCAAGTCTTGTATAATCTTGACCATAGTTCTTTGGTACATGAATCACTTCTTTCTGGTTACTTAGTGTGTGTGTGTGTGTGTGTGTGTGTGTGTGTGTGTGTGTGTGTGTGTGTGTGTTTTGGTAGGAGCTCTGGATTTTGGCTATGGCATTCCCAAGATCTTTCCTTTGGGAGTTTCTTTTAGCAGATGATTATTACATTCTTTTCATCTTTACTTTACTTTAGAACCACTGCTTCTAACAGATCTGGGCAGTTTTTATGTATGATTTCTTGAAATATAGTCCAGCCTTTAAAAAAATCATTGAGAAATTGAGGACGTCCAGTGATTATTAAATGATCTCTCCTTGACTTCCTTTTCCATGTCAGTTGTTGTGATGTCATATAATTTATAGCTTCTTCTATTTTTCAATATTTTTTTTTGTTCTTTTTTTTGTGCTGTCTTATGAAGTCATTGATTTCTGTTTGGTCTATTTTAGTTTTTATTCGAGTAAAGTTTACCTCTTTTTCTAATATGCTATTTATTCTCCCTTTATTTAATTTTTTATTTCTTAATTCTTTTCTTCTAGGTATCGTACTATCTTTGTGGAAAATGTTATTTATTTTGAGTTTCTGCTTGTAGTTACTTTATTTTTTTTGAAGATCTCTAGATTTGGTGCCGGTTTGCATTTTCTTTGATTTATTTGTCTCTCCAGCTTTGCTTCTTGAATTGGAGCTTTGTGCCAAGGCTCAGGCTCTGTGTGTTGCTGTGTTTTGGGTGGGGTGATCAGTCCTGATAGTCTTTCTCTGGGTTCATGTGTTGAACTCTATCTTCCGGAATCAAGTCCTTTTGGATTTTTGAGACTCAGAACACTAGATCTTCAGGACTTTCTGTGGTGTCTCAGGACAGAGTATTGGTGACCTCATAGTCCTTGAGCCTTGGGTGTCTAGGTCTGAGGCCTGCAGTAATGTGCTGATTTTTTACCTAATGATTGTCCCTGAGACTTCCACAGTCCCTACCTTGGGGCTGACCACCCTGGGACTTTCTCAGGGGGAGCCTTCCACTCTTACTTCCGGACACAGAACCTTGGAGGCTACATAGGTTCCTGGCCAATCTCTGGTCGGATTTGTAGGTTATACTGTGTGCTGGCATTGACTTTTTGATAGCCCTTTTTCCTATTTTCTGTGGGCTTCTGGCTGATCTCTTGTATAGTTATGGAGTGGGAAAAATCACTCTAGTTTTTCCCAGAATTTCTTGATTATTATTCGGTCTGATGTGAATTTCAGGGTTTTTCTGGAGTAGGGATGTGGGAGGGGGGTGGTATCTTGACTGGATGTCACTCCCTGCCTCCGCCCTCACCCCTCACCCCAGTGCTCTTTCTACCACCTTGGCTACATTTGGTTATCATAGTCCTTGTTTAACTAAGTTCATTGATACTGAGGTCAAGACTCCCTGGATGGCCTGTGACTATATGAGTAACACAACAAGGAGAAATTATCCAAAGGCGCTTGTCCTTCAGTGTGGTCTTTGTCTCTTCTCTTCTGTCTCCAATTAATTTTGCTCTCATTTACTACCTTCTCTACTCCAAACCTCCCATGATCCTTGGCAGACTCAGTACTTTCATTCAAAAGAGGTTAATTTACTTCTTATTTCCCAGGGGTGTGTCTCCATTCCACTCAAACCCAAATAACAGATGGAAACTCTTTTAAATATTTGCTTCATTTTTTCCCCTGTCCCTGAACTTAGATTTTCTCCGTTTGAAGGATGGACAGAGCCGATGTGATGGGAAAGCAGAGATTTTTCTGCATGGAGTTTGGGGCCCAGTGCTGGGTAGTGCTTGGGACCTTAATGGTGCCCAGGTGTTGTGTAGACAGCTCCAATGTGGAAAGGCAGAGAGAGTCTACACCTCTCTTTCCTCAGGCCCAGGGGTGGGCTCTGTGGGTTTGAGCAGGATGAAGTGCATAGGCAATGAGACCCAGCTGGGCCAGTGTAACATCTCCACGTCTGCCTCGGCTCTAGTGGGGGATCACTCAGGAAGCTGGTGTCATCTGCTCAGGTGAGTACCTGCCCAGTCTTTCAGAATCTTTCCTGGCCTCTCATTTTTCTGCTTAATGATAGACCTTGTCCCTCAGGGAGCAAAAGGATCCGCCTGGTGAACGGCAGTGGCCGCTGTGCTGGGCGAGTGGAAATCTACCACAATGGCACCTGGGGCACAGTGTGTGACGATGCCTGGGACCTCTCTGATGCCAATGTGGTGTGCAGACAGCTGGGCTGTGGTGTGGCCCTTGGTGCCATGGGATCTGCTTACTATGGGGCAGGGGCTGGGCCCATCTGGCTAGATGAGCTGAGCTGCTCTGGAAATGAGTCTGAGCTCTGGCAGTGCCCATTCCAAGGCTGGGGCCAGCATGACTGCAGACATAAGGAAGATGCAGGCATTCTCTGCTCAGGTCAGTCCTTTGGCTCCGACTAGAGTCACTTCATCTTCAACTATTCCATTCCTTCTTTGCCTACTCCTTTCAAGGATTGTAAAGGTCTCCCTTCTCTCAATATCACAAGAAAAGGGCACTGGGGTGGGGCTCAGGCATGGGGAATTTAGAATTTAAACAATAATTTAAACAAGATTAGAAATTCCTTGTTTCAAGCTGAGTTTTCAATCATCAATCGGATTTACCTAAAGAGATCATTTGCCTTGGAACTACTACTTATCTTCTTATGGAATCTCTCTGGAAAGGGTTTTTAGATGAATGAAATATTTATTTTTTAGTATTCCTGGACACACTGAAAAAGAATTTTTTTTGTATGCTTCCACAATCTCTTTTTTCCCATAGTCTTTCCTCAAGGGATAGAGACATTAATGTGAAGATTTTATAGGTCTTATTCCTTGAAGGCTTCTCATTATCCCTATACTACAGGCTTCTGGCCCTGACTTGTTCATATTCAGTAGAATGGTTTCAGGATATTCCAAGAGGGAAGTAGCATGGGGTAGGGGAAAGGTTACTGAATTTGGAGTCATAGGACCTGGGTTCAAATGCTGAGATTGCCACTTAGCAGCTGAGTGATCTTGGACAATTCATTTAACTTCTCTCAGCCTCAGTTTTCTCATCTATAAAAATGAGGAAACTTCAGTAGCTGACCTTTAAGAGTCATTCCATGTCTGGATAAAATATCTTATGAACAGAAGTTTTATCACACCTTCACTGCTGCATATGGCCACTTTGCCAATCATCACTACCCAAAAATTATCCTGCAAGTTTTTCATGTATGGACACCTTGAAAAAAATATATTACTAGATGAAGTTCCTACCTTCCACTAACCTTTAATCTGAACACATTTTAGCTACTTTAAGGCAAGGATTTAATTTGTGACTGGTGACTCAGTAGCCCACTCTTGATCCAGTCACTTATCTTTGTAATACCAATGCATAGCTCAAGCTTCAAGGATATTCAAAGAAAATTATACAAGGTGGTATCCACTTGAAAACTCTGCTAGTCACCAAACCACAGACTGAATCACAGATGGGAGCCATTGGATCAGAGGATTAGGAGCTGGAAGCAGGAGTGTGCTGGTAAATGTTTAACCACTGGCTCTCAAAAAATCAAAATATGAAAATGCATGCATGACATACTTTTAAGTTTAATTTGCATTATTAACATTTTCCATCACTTTTTGAAGTCTAGACAATAAAGAAAACAATAAACCAAGCTCTGACTTGTAGTGTTTGCTGACTTCTGAGTGTAAATGCTCACACTGAACATTTACCAATCAGCTCTCAAGTCAATTCAAGCTGGCTTTGGCACATTCTTGGCCAGAAGGAATCATAGAGTTTATTTAGTTCAGAGGAAACCTGAGGTCTGGGAATTTTTTTTTTTAAACTTTCTTAAGTATATTCTAGTGTAATTGACTTCCTTAGAAATTATGCATTTTATGAGAAGTCCGAAGGCTTCACCAGACATTCCCAAATGAACATGTGGCACAAAAAAATCATCTGATCCAGTCTAATCCCCTCTTTTACAAGATAAGAATGCTGAAGTCCAATAAGTTTAAGTGACTGTCCAAAGACTTCACAGATGAGAAAATCTTGATAAGACATTCCAGTGTATCAAAATTACATCGACTCTTTTGAGAGTTACAATGGAGCAAGGCCAGCAGAAGCATAACATCCTGCGTGGGCAAGTTGAAGCACACACACCACATTTCGTTCATGCATAAACACCTGAGGAAGTGGGTGTGTGATGAGGGTGGTGGGAGGGGAGGGATTGATCTTTACAATTGTATGCCAGCAATTTTTAGGATCATAGATTTGGAATCAGAAGAGACTTGGAGAGGTCTATTCTAAACCCACCATGTTGCAGGTGAGGAAACTGAACCATGCAGAGATTGTGACCTCTCTGAGGTTACAAAGATAGTGGCAAGGCTAGGATTTCAGTTTTGCTCCCATAACTCCAAATCCCCAATTCTGCCCCCACCCTCTCTTCCATTTTTCAAATCACAAAGAACTGGGGAAATTGAAATATTTTAAAGAAGTAGGAAATAGAGAGTTCCCTAGAATACCCAGGAAGCATCTAACATTTTCCAGATAAATTTTCATTGAGTTGCAAACATGATAAGGAATGCCTGAGACATCTTTTAGAGAATTTGACCCTTGATCCAACAACCAAGAGATGGCAGACCTGGAAGCAACCTTAGAGATCATCATTTTATAGATGAGGGAACTACGGCCCAGAGTGATCAACTGATTTTCCCAAGACATCACAGCCAATAAATATCAGAGTACAAATGTGACTTGACTCTGGTCTTATTTTTATTTTTGGACCCTGGTTTTTGAAAGACTGTTGTTTTTTTCCACTATACTATTAAAATATCAAATTAACTTGAAACCAAATGATACTAAGGTTGGGAAATAGCAAAGCACTGAGGTAGTGGGAGAGCTCCAGGGTATTTATCTGGAGCTTGGGGGGAGAAGGCAGTCTTAAGATTTGAGTTTAAATCCTGTCTCAGACACTGAGGAGCTATATCACCCTGGGTGTCACTAAACCTTTATGGGCCTAAGGTTCTTCATCTGTAAGAGGAGATATTTGGATGCCATGGGCTCTTATCCTTCCTTCACCTCAAAATCTATCATCTATGCTATTTATGACAATCATAAAATATCAGCATTGCATCTCTGCATTCCTCTGTCATCTGTGAAATTCTCCTTTGGAGACTTGGACATTTTCTCTTGGTAACTTCTATAGTTCGTTCTTTCACTGAGCTTGACCTTTAACAAGAGAAGCAGTGTGCTTTTGCTGCTGTTTTTGTTCAGTGGGGCCTAACTCTTTCTGACCCTCTTTAGGGTTTTCTTGGCAAAGACATTGGAGCAATTTGCCATTTACTTCTCCAGATCATTTTATAGATGAGGAAACTGAGGCAAACAGGATTAAGTGACTTGCCCAAGGTCACACATCTAGTAAGTGTCTGAGGCCAGATTTGAATTCATGAAGGGAATCTTCCTGATGCCAGGTCTGGTACTCTATCCACTGGGCCACCTAGCTTCAGTGCAGTTTAGCACTTCATTACTGGGTAGTCAGGAGACTTGGGTTGTGGTCCTAGCATTACCATTAATGAATTGTAGGATCTTGGGTTTTAGTTCCTACTTCTGTTTTTTAAAAAAGAGAATGGATTCCATAGTTTATAGAGTTCTTTATGCCTTCATAAGTACATAAACCTATGAATTTATAATGATAGAAACCATTGAAGTATTGATTTATGTTTTTCTCCTAGACTTTACAGCCATGAGGCTGGCCAGTGAGGCCCACAACTGTGCAGGGTGGCTGGAAGTTTTCTACAATGGAACATGGGGAACTGTATGTAGTAACTCCCTGAAGGAACTCTCCTTGGTGGTTATATGCAAGCAGTTGGAATGTGGACAACAGGGCTGGCTGGAGAATAAACAGATGGCCCACAGAGGCTCAGAAGTTAGCTGGCTGGACAAAATTGAATGCCGCAGCCTGTATACTAACTCTTTGTGGCAGTGCCCATCAGCCTCCTGGCATCCACACTCATGTTCCCGAGGAGATGAGGCTTGGATCACGTGTGATGGTCTGATTTCTTATCCCTTTGATTTCTAATTCTGGTGGCTTAGTTGCCATTCAGTTTCTGACTTCCTTTGTATACCTGTAAAGTTGCTGAAACTGACCTGTCATAGGTCATAGAATAGTAGCAGAAAGGGACCTGAGAGCTGATTCCTGAAGAGGAATCCCTTTCCCCAAATTCTTGACAAATAGTTATCCAGCCTGTGCTTGAAGGCCTCTGGTAATAGTAAATTCCCTGTCTGCCATTGTAGCCCATTCCAATGTTGGGTAATCCTAACTGTTGGAAAGTTTTCTTATACTATTGAGGCAAACCCTCCTTCTCAGAAACTTTTACCCATTCTCCTGGTGTTGCCTTCTGATGTTAAACAATATAAAGCTAATTCGTCCACCACAATCTAGCCTCTGAATGTCTAAAGTCACCTGCTGTTTCTTCATCCTGTTGATCTTCACATGGAATACTTTTCAATCCCTTTGCTACGCTGATCACCTCTCACAAGATAGGCTCCAGCTTCTTAATGATCTTCCTACAATGTGGAGCCCAGAACACAATACTTCAAATATGGTTTGACCATGGCACATACAGTAAGGATGTTCACCTTTTAGTCTGTCAAAGACGATGTGTCTCTGAGACTGTGGTTCTCAGAATGTAGCTTAAGATTGCATTATCTTTTTTTTTGCTCCATGGTCTCAGATGCTAATCCCCTTTTAAGATTTTTAGTTAAGAAATCCTGTTCTTTACCATAGTAGGAATGACTTATTCTTACAACACTGTAATATAATTTCTTCTGATATTTCCCAATACTTTACCTCTATAGGATGGACAGAGAAAACCTCAGAGGGTCCAGGTGAGAGGCTTAACTGTTCAGCAGACCAGGACTGCACAGGTATCTGTTTGGTCATTTTTTACTATGTGTCACTAAGGAGAGGCCAGGTCTATCTGCTTCTCTCAGTAACCCCTAATGGCTGCATTTTCAGGGACAAACAGGCTGCGTGTCAGGGATGGAAAGGACAGCTGCTCTGGGCGAGTGGAGGTCTGGCATGGCGGCTCCTGGGGAACAGTGTGTGATGATTCCTGGGACCTGGCAGATGCTGAAGTTGTGTGTCAGCAGCTGGGCTGTGGCCCAGCTGTATCAGCTTTGGGAGAGGCTGCCTTTGGACCAGGGACAGGGGCTGTTTGGCTGGATGAGGTGCAGTGCAAGGGGACTGAACTATCTCTATGGGACTGTCCTGCAGAGCCCTGGGGACGCAGTGACTGTGGTCACAAGGAAGATGCAGCTGTGAATTGCTCTGGTGAGTGATAGGTCCTGAGCAGAATGTGGGCTGTGTAGAGGAAGACTGTCCCAGTGTGGCTGTGGGCATCATTAACCACGTTCAGGACTATGAACTCGAAGGCAAAAAGTACAGGCAAGAAATAGCTTGACTTGTGTCATTAATGACAGTTTGAATGATGCAGGAGAATATAGCAGCTTTCCATATGATTCCATATGACTTTCTTTTTTTTTTTTTCCTTTAATTTAATTTCTCTCTCTTTCTGCAGGTAGAAAAGAGAAGACAGCACTACTGCCTGGAAGAGGTGAGCCTTCTCCCCTTTATAGCTCCAAAGTTCCCATTTGTTCTGTCCTTAAAACAGATGTTGGCACATGAGCCAGAAGACCTAGATTCCACTTCCTATTCCAACATCTGTGCCTCAGTTTCCTTGTCTCAATGATGAAGATAAGAATACTTGCACATCTTCTTAGGGTTGTTGTTGGTGGTGGTAGTGGTGGTGGGGGTGGTGTGTGTTTGTATGTGTTGGGGGAAGACATTTTGAAAATTATAAATGACTTTAAAATAAATTTAAGCCAGTATCGATAAGAGAACTTTTTTTGATTTGGTGACCCAGCAGGACAAGAACATCCTGGGAACTTCTGGAGGAAGCAGGCCTTGCAACATTGACTTCCTCATAGAGAGTGGGAAAGCAGTTGAGGATGGATAGGCCTGTGGGGGTGGGGAGGAGGAACAGACTCAACTCATGGATTTTTTCAGAATCTCTGCTCCTGTTAAGGTTCCCTGTCACCAGCCCAAGAAGGGGATAATCTGCTAAGGATCATCTGTTTTGTCCTTGGGACACTCCTCTGCTTTGTTTTAATATTGCTGGGGGCTCAGATGTGGAACAAGATAGGATCCTGCTGTGGTAAGTGGTTAGAGGACATAGCCAGAAGTAAAGAGTATCAATTAGTTAAAAAAGGCTTCTACTGAAGAAACATCTGGAACATTTGGGATATTGCTCTCCATTGTTTTATATGAGAATAGCTTTCTGCTGTATCAGGGCTACTGCTTGGAACCTTTGATCAAGGATGTGAAGCATTTAAAAAGGACCTCATTGGCCCTCTCTAGCCTATGACTATTTCTCTTGTGAATAGTTATGATTGCCTTAGAAGTCTGTAAAAGTATGTTTTCTATTTCTTGCACTATGACTGTATTGGGGAAATACATTTACTCTTTTGCTCCCCAATTAAGCCTTCTTTGCCCTGACAATATTTGCTTTAAAGTCAGGCCAGAAGGCTTGCTAAGTGCCTTGGGCATGGTATGTTCTTACTGCCCTCTTTGGATTCTTCTTGGATAAGTAGTCATTTAGGCTTAGTTTATCACTGTGTCCACTGGGCTGGCTGAACGTGACCCTCCCTTACCTTGATAATATCCTCTTTGTCCTCTATGTTCCATAGGTCTTGTCAGTTTAGTGCCATTTTTTAGTGTGGTACTATGTTCAGTTCAATTCTATAAGCACTTAGTATGTGCCTTATACAGGCCAAGAACTGTTCTAGGTACTGGGGTAGGCTGGTGGAACAAAGACTTCAGTGAAGACAGTCTTTGCTCTCAAAAAGCTTATATTCTACTGGGGAGACACTGTATGTGCATCATGGATCAGCAGAATTGTGGCTACATTCACTAGTCAGCAACAGTCAGTCAACAGGCATTTTTTATTATTTTCAATAGTTAGCACTTATATGTAGTATTTTTACACTTGCAAAGTACTTAATTTGATAGAGATAATAATAATAATTAACAATTATATAACACTTACTACATGTGCTAATCACTTTACACTATTACCTCATTTGATTTTCACAATAACCCTTGGGGGTAGGGGCTATTATTTTTCCAATTTTGCAGATAAGGAAATGGACAGAGGGTAAGTGACTTGCCCAGAGTCACACAGATAGTAAGTATCTGAGGCCAGATTTGAACTCAGGTCTTCCTGACTCCAGGAAGAAATGGGGCATAAACATAGGCAAAGTGGAGCAAAGTTATCTCTATTTACAACTAATATTATGGCTTACTTAGAGAATTTCAGACATTCAATAATGATAAAAAAAATAGCTTCACCAAAGTACTAAGACAAAAAACAAATTTGCAAAATCAGATGCCTTTCTAAATATTACTGACAAAACCCAAGATGAATAGAAGGAAAAAAAAATGATTGTATTTGAAATTTCAACCAGCAAAGAGACAGTCAAGATTTACTTAAGTACACCTCTGAATCCTTCTTTACAGTAATATAGCAAGACTTAAATTACTGGAAAAATACATAGGGTTCATTGTTGGGCCATTTCAATGTAGTAATAATTACTTTTATATATGTATAGATGTATATGTCCACTTACATAATCAGTCAAATTGTTGAATGTTGAAAGGTTACTTTATAGAGCTAGACAAAATGATATGATATTCATTGGAAGACTAGAAGGCCCAAATTTTTAAGGGAAATAAGGTAATCATTACCTGATGCATTGTGAGCATCAGTTTCTTTTTTTTTCTTTTTTAAAAAATTTTATTAATTTATTTTGATTTAGCAACAATCACTTCCATAGGCTTTTGAGTTGAAAATTTTTCTCCCCCTTCCTCCCCCCCACCCTCCCCAAGACAGCACACAATCTGATACAGGCTTTACATTTATATACCCATTAAACATATTTTTACATTAGTGAAGTTGTAAGTAAAAATTAAAACCAATAGGAGGAACCATCAGAAAGATGAAACAAAACTCAACTGAAGGTAAAAATAAGTGATAGTGATTCGACTTCCATAGTTCTTTCTTTGGATGTGGGCAGCATTTTCCATCCCGAGGCCTCTGGAGATGTCTTAGATCCTTGCAGTGCTGAGAAGGGCTCAGTTTAACAATCTTAGTCATTGCATAATGTGGCTGTTATTGTGTACAAAGTCCTCTTGGTTCTGGTGAGCATCAGTTTCGACACGTGTAAAATGAAGGAGTTTAATTTGGTGATATAGACTCCTTCCAGCTCAATAGCCCATAATCTTTTGATAACTTGTCAACTGTTCCAAATATTAGAAGAAAATATAATGTATTACCACATGATAATAACTGAACTGTCATCCAGTGGTAGTGAAAATCCTTGATGACAAGACTGCTATGAACTAAGTAAGTGCTTAACTTAATTTGTATTTTATTAATCTCTATAACATCTATATACATTTGAGAGATGTATATAATTGTCCATAATATACCATGGATTAAGCAACAGTTTAAATTAATTTATATCTTGTTAACCTCTGTAACATGTATACATTTGAAAAAGAATACATGTAAGTGAAAAACATCTAGATATTGAAAGCATTTACTTATTTATTACATTCAATCTTGATGTATACATTGCTGGAATTAAATAAAGATCAAAAGAACAATGCTTTGTGTGCTTCTGGGTTCCAGGCCCCCTTGAAATAACTCCCAGGAGTCAGTGGCTCATAGGTTGAGAGACACTGATTGAAAATATTTTGACAACGTACTTTTTCAATGCGGTCCTTCTGCAGAATCTATACCTCATAGACTTTATTCTGCATGTAAATCATTGATCTCACTCTCCCCAATCTGAGGAGGGGTTAGCATGTCTGAAATAATCTGTAGACATTGTGGAACACATCTTGTGTTCTGGAATGTCTCATTAAATAAAAACTTTCAGGGTGCTGTCCCCTTCATCAGGTGTAGTTCCTGGAGAGTGCTGGTAGGGGGAGCATGAGAGCCAGACATAGCCAAAAGCTCTGTCAGTAAGTTTTGAGACTAATGCTCAGCTGAGTCTGCTAATGTTAGCAACATAAAGTGCTCATGGTAGGTCCCTGGTTCTTTCTTGCTACCCAAATACAGACAGAGATGAGCAGACCAGAAGTCTCCACTCTCTGAGGTAGCAAAGACAAGACATGCCTCCTGAAGGCAATTCCAACTTGATAGATCTCAAAGGAAGGCACAAAAACTCATATAGCAGGTCAAGAAGGGAAGACTTTTTTTTTTAAATTTAAAAAAAAATTTTTTGGTTTTATTTATTTTTATTTTTTTAATATAAATTTATTTATTTTTAGTTTTCAATATTCACTTCCACAAGTTTTTGAGTTCCAAATTTTCACCCCATCTCACCCCTCCCCTAGTCTGTCCTCTCTTCTATCTCTCCCCGCTTCTCTTATTCCCTTCCCCTTCTATTTTCCTGTAGGGCAGGATAGACTTCTGTACCCCATTTCCTGTATTTCTTATTTGCCAGTAGCATGTGAAAACATTTTTTTAAACATACGTTTTTAAAACTTTAGGTTTCAAATTTTCTCTCTTCCTCCCTCCCCACCCACTCTCATTGAAAAGGCAAGCAACTCAATATAGGTTGTACATGTGCAGTTATGCAAAACATGTCCATAGTAGACATGTTGTGAAAAACTAACTCTATTTTCCTTAATCCTATCCTGCCCTCCCATTTATTCTATTCTTTCTTTTGACCCTGTCCCTCCTCAGAAGTATTTACTTCTGATTACCCCCTTTCCCAATCTGCCCTCCTCTCTATCAACCCCCTTGCTCTCTTGTCCCCTTCTCCCCCTATTTTCCTGTAGGGTAAGACAGATTTCCATACCCAATTGAATGTGTATGTTATTCCCTCCTTAAGCCAAATCCTATGAGAATAAGATTCCTCATTCCCTCTCACCTTCCCCTGTTTCCCCTCCACTGTAAGAGCTTTTCTTTTCTGTTTTTTTTTTGTGAGATAATTTACCCCATTCTACCTCTCCCTTTCTTCTTCTCTGAGTATAATCCTCCTCATCCCTTAATTTTATTCTCCAGATATGACCCCTTAATCTTCAACTCACCCTGTGCCCTCTATCTATCTATCTATCTATCTATCTATCTATCTATCTATCTATCTATCTATCCATATTTTTTTCCTCCAACTACCCTAATACTGACAAAGGTCTCATGAGTTATAAATATCATCTTTCCATGCAGGAATGTAAACAGTTCAATCTTAATAAGTCTCTTATGATTTCTCTTTCCTGTTTACCTCTTCATGTTCCACTTGAGTCCTGTATTTGAAAGTCAAATTTTTGTTTCAGCTCTGGTCTTTTCATCAGGAATGCTTGAAAGTCCTCTATTTCACTGAATGACCATTTTTTCCCCTGAAGGATTATACTCAGTTTTGCTGGGTAGGTGATTCTTGGTTGTAATCCTATCTCCTTTGCCCTCTGGAATATTATATTCCATGCCCTGCAGTCCTTTAATGTAGAAGCTGCTAAATCTTGTGTTATCCTGATTGTGTTTCCACAGTACTTGAATTGTTTCCTTCTGGCAGCTTGTAATATTTTCTCCTTGACCTGGGAACTCTGGAATTTGGCTATATATCCTAGGAGTTTTCCTTTGGGGATCTCTTTCAGGAGGAGATCTGTGGATTCTTTCAATTTCTATTTTGCCCTCTGGTTCTACTATATCAGGGCAGTTTTCCTTGATAATTTCTTGAAAGATGATGTCTAGGCTCTTTTTTTGATCATGGCTTTCAGATAGTCCAATAATTTTTAAATTCTCTCTCCTGGATCTATTTTCCAGGTCAGTTGTTTTTCCAATGAGATATTTCACATTGTTTTCTAATTTTTCATTCTTTTGGATTTGTTTTACAGTGTCTTGATTTCTCATAAAGTCACTAGCTTCCAATTGCTCTATTCTAATTTTTAAGGAAGTATTTTCTTCAGTAATCTTTTGGACTTCCTTTTCCATTTGGCCAATTTTTCTTTTTAGGGCATTTTTCTCCTCATTGGCTTTTTGGACCTCTTTTGCCATTTGGGTTAGGCTATTTTTTAAGTGTTTTTTCTTCAGTATTTTTTTGGGTCTCCTTTAGCAAGCTGTTGACTTGTTTTTCATGATTTTCTTGCATCACTCTCATTTCTCTTCCCAGTTTTTCCTCTACTTCCCTTACTTGCTTCTCAAAATCCCTTTTGAGCTCTTCCAAGGCCTGGGACTGATTCATATTTTTCTTGGAGGCTTTGGATGTAGGAGCTTTGACTTTGTTGTCTTCTTCTGGTTGTATATTTTGATCTTCTTTTTCACCAAAGTAAGATAATATAGTCTGACTCTTTTTGCGCTGCTTGCTCATGATCCCAGCCAATTACTTGAGTTTTAAACTCTTTGTTAAGGTAAGAGTCTGCTTCCAATGTGGAGAGTGTACTGTCCCAAGCTTCAGGGGTTTGTACAGCTGTTTTCAGAGATACTTGTAGGGACTTGTAAATTTTCAGTTCTTCCAAGGTGGTATGATAAGGGGAGGTGTTTACTCCTTTCCTGGCCTGTGACCACAAGTATTCCTTTCTGTCCCGTAACTGTGAGGAGGGGTTCCTCTCCACAGCCACTACAAGCTCCACCACACCAGCGCTCCTCCTCACCCCAGCACTGCCGCCCAGAACTGTGACCCAGATCCAAACATGGGCAAAGCAAGAGATTCCTGCCTCAGTACTGGCAAAGAGATCCCTGCAATCCCTCTCTGATCAGCCACTGGATTCCCCCTCAGTCTGTGGGCCGGAAGCTAGGGAAGCAGCTCCCCCCCCCCAGGGCCATGCTCTTGGGGAATGGAACTGAAACCCCACTTTCCTTTCTCAGCACCGCAGACCTTTTAAGGTCACCCCACTGACCTTCTAAGTTGTCTTTGGCATTCATGGGTTGGGGAGTCTGGAAACTCCGACAGCTGCCCATAATTCAGTCCTCTGAGGCCTACTCCAGGTCAGCCACACTGTGTTCTGCTTACAGCCTGTTGTGATACACCTTTCTGATAAATCATCCAGGTTGTGTTGGGCTAGAAATTTGTTTCACTCTGTCTTTTTGTGGGTTCTGCTGCTTCAGAATTTGTTTAGAGCCATTTTTTTTATGAGTATTTGGAGGGGTTTAGGGGAGAGCTCAAGCGAGACACTGCTTTCGCTCTGCCATCTTGGCTCCGCCTCAGGGAAGACTTTTTAACATAATACATGTGGAGAAAACCTTGGATCACAAGATCTTGTTAAATCACTCATCTTCTCATGCAACAATTAATATTTGGCAATCAGTGGTTGAGAGAAATGTGTAGCAATCACATCACCTGTATCAGATGAATCTAATGATGGTTTTGTTTTTTGTTGTTATTGTTCAGTTGCATCCCACTCTTCATGAATCTATTTGGGGTTTTCTCAGCAAAGGTACTGGAATGATTTGCCATTTTCTTCTCCAGCTCATTTTACAGATGAGGAAACTAAGGCAAACAAGGTTAAGTGACTTACCCAAGGTCATACATTTAGTAAGTGTCTGAGGCCAAATTTGAACTCAGGAAAAGGAATCTTTCTGAATCCAGGCTTGGCACTCTAACTACTGCACCACTTAGCTCAATGGCTGCTGACAAGTTACTTCTGCTTTGTTTATCTAAATGTTTACTTTTGTTTGTTTACATCTCTGTACTCATTGTCTTTCTGGTTTTTGTCAGCTACCTCCCATAGATTGTGAACGCATAGCAAGTGTGACTTTGGCTAAGTGCAGATGGCCTTATTTATTTCCTGTCTGCTCTCTTCCTCATGGCAGTAAAGAATTCAGGTCACTAGCTCCCTGTCTCTGTGTTGTAAACACCACTAGTATGAAGAATCAGTTCTCTAATTTCAGTTACATGAGATGGCTCAGTTTCACTAGCTAGTCTTATGTTATAAATAGCAAATGACATTATTACAAAGCTTCATCATGAGTTCTATATCTAGACAATTCTACTAAGTATCCAGTAATTTGCCAGAATTTTAGTTCTTTCAATATCTAAATCTTAAGGAAAGTAATGGCCAGGGGCAATTTTCTTATGGTAATTGAGTGCTGCAATCTGTATGTGATATAACACACTTTTACCTAGGGTCCTCTTTCTGGTGTGGTTTGTTGTATAAACATAATAGTATCACATCCTCTCTATCTAAGAAACCTGGGAATGGGGCTTATTGAAGTAAAATTCTTCAACACAATCTCTAAGCAAATATCTGCTCCAAGGTGTTTGTAGGCTGGATATAAGTACTTACCAAACATATCTGGGAGTGGATTTATACTGCATGTAGTATTTAGCATGGTCCTAGGTGGCATTGTGGATTAAATGCTGGGGCTGGAGTCAGGAAGACATGAATTTAAATCTGGCCTTGGACAATTACTACCTGTGTGACCCATGGCAAGCCACTTTAACCTATTTGCCTCAGTTTCCTCAACTGTAAATTAAGGATAACAACACCATCTACCTTGAAGCCAGGCCACATTTTTTCAGAAAAGAAAATAGTTCATCTCCGAGGACTTTTTCTCAGTCGACCTATATTGTCACTTAGTGATTGCGCATTTTTTTTTTACATGTTCACAGTGTATTGTTTTGTTTTACGTTCTAAAACGTATCATGCTTACAAGCTTGGAATCTGCCCTTTTCAAAATAGATGTTTGTCCATTTCCTGTTAATTTGGCATCTCCTGCACTTTTCTAGATTTTTCAAAGATTATTTAAAGTGGTTCTGCAGATATAATTCCCCATATTTGTAGTTATTTGCATTGTATACTGTGCTGGTCAGAATATATAAAATGTATTGCTTTCAGTTCTGGGCACCATATTTTAGGAAAAAGCACACTCTGATGGACTAAAATGAATCTGGAAAGGGTGTGATCAGGATGGAAAAAATAAGGGCTGGAAACTATGCCATATGAGGGATGATTGAAAGAACTGGGTTGTTTACCCTGGAGAAGAGAGGAATCATGGGAAACATAACTGCTTTCAACTATTTGAAAGATGATACTATGAAAGAGGGATTAGATCTATTCTCTTTGGTTCAGGAGAGAAGTAAGGCCAATCAGTAAAATTGAAGGGAAGTGGATTTCAGTTTAACTCTTTTGGAAAACTTTCTACCAGTAGAATCAGCCAACAATAAAATGAATCACCTCATAGAGGAATGAATTCTCTGTTACTACAAGTAACAAGTAACACTGATGCTATAGCGTCTATTATGTACCATGTTAAGAGACTGTGCTAAGCACTTCACAAATATTATTTATGTGATTCTCATAATAGCCCCTGGAGGTGGGTGTTATTATTATCCCCATTTTACAGTTAAGGAAACTGAGGCAAAGAGGGATTAAGTGACTTGCCCAAGTTCTCACAGCTAGCAAGTATCTGATGCTGGACATAAAATTGGTTCTTCCTGACTCCAAGCCCAGTACTTTATCCACTGTTCCATGTAGCTACCTTACAATCAAATGAAAGTTGGGTGACCACCTCTCAGGAATATTGGAGAAGGTATTCCTGTATTTGCTGGAATTATTAACCTGAGGTTGACAAATTTTTTCTTTTATATTCTGACAGCCATGTTTCAGTATGTTTGATTCCCTTTATAATCCTATTTATAATCCAATGTATCTAAAAACAGTTTTCTGAGAAAGGAGTCCATAGATTTCTTTAAACTACTGATAGATTCCATGACACACAAAAAGTTAACAACAGGGGTGGGGAACCTGAGGTCACGAGGCCATATGTGGCTCTCTAGGTCCTCAAGTGCGGCCCTTTGACTGAATCCAAACCTCACAGAACAAATCCCCTTCATAAAAGGATTTGTTCTGTGAAGTTTGGATCCAGTCAAAGGGCCGCATTTGAGGACTTGGGCCACATGTGGCCTCGAGGCTGCAGATTCCCCGCCCCTGGTTAAGCACCTTTCTTTCTGATGATATTTATAACTCATGAGACCTTTGTCAGTATAAGGGTAGTTGGAGGGAAAAAATTATATGTATATATATGGATAGATAGATAGATAGATAGATAGATAGATAGATAGACAGATAGATAGAAAAATTGAACAAGAAGTTCTTGTGAACTGTTGAAGCTGGCTCCACTCTCAACAATCCTCCAAAAATAGAACAGACTACTTTAGTAATTCATAAGTTCCTCATCTCTGAAAGGCTTCAAATGGAGACATCCAGAATATTCTGCTGCAGAGAGGATTCTAGCTTACCATTTGAGTTGTATTCAATGACTTCTAAAGTCTTTTCCAACTCTGAGATTCCCTAGTTCTGGTATTCCAGGGCCTCATTTGTACAGAGTTGCTGTATGGGACCATAAGCACATATCTCAGACAAATGCAAGTGTACAAGCCACGTGGCAATATATCTGAGCCTTTTAAATATCAAGCTCCTGACTCTATGGGATCTCATGCAAGTCACTTAGATTCTTTGTGCCTCAGTTTCCTTACCTGCAAAATGAGGGATTGACTTAGATGACTTTTAGGGTTCCTTCTCCCTTTAGATTTATGAGCCTATTCTCCTTCTCTATTCAGCAGAAAACTGTAGTTATCCCTCTCTGACTGAGCTTCATGGGAAAGATCAGGAAAATGAATAATAAAAATGTTATTGTTATTATTTTGTTAAAGTATGTACTTATATATTATTTGCTTTTACCAAACTATAAATAATTTGACATTTATGGTTTTATGTATAATTTCATTCTTAATTTTACTTGTCTATGTGAAGGTTTTTACTGAAATTGTTGTGAAGTTTATTATAAGACAAATTTTAATACATAAATAGAATGAATAACATAAAACAGAAAAAAAAATAAAAAAAAAGAAAACAAGCATGGTTGAATTGAATTGCCTCAAATTGAGAAGAAAGTGTTTTTTTCCAGTCTTAAGTTCATTGACCTCCATTGATTACATATATACACAATCAATCTGTAAATCATAATCGCCTTATCAAAAATAAATTAAAATATGACAAAAAAGAACCCTTCTTTGGGTGCTAGATTGTACAGATAAACCTGTGGTCCCTTCTAATATTTATGTTTTTAGATATACTAAAACTTTTTTTTTCACCTACTTGTAGATGAATATAGCCCACCTCATTAGGTATAGGAAGTTTCATGTAGAGTAGGGTCACACTATATCATGAGACATTGTTGACTTATTCTTGTACTGAACAACAAGGATAGGCTTAATCCGAAGAAAAATAATTTATATTGATGTGAGAAATAACTTTTTGTTTGACAAGTCAATGAACCCAGAACAGAATAGGTATGGAAATTATTTTTAAATGAAATTAATATATGGTGAAGATTAATCAGTTTTAGATGCTTTATAGAGATTATCTCCCAAACCATAAAGCCTTTAACGTTTTTCATTCATGTCTTCCCTTTCCAGTTGCCAGGACAAGTCAGAATCCTTTCATTGAGGGCATCTATGAGGACCTTGAAGTGGGGGACAACTATGAAGAGGTAGAAGAGAAAGATATCAGTCTGTCAGGAGAAGAATATGATGATATTGAAGAAAGTGAGAAACATCTGACTGAGACAGAATATGATGGAGAGGAGGAAGAAGAGAAAGCTGTCACTTCTTCAGGTCTTCATATGTCAGCCCTTATTTCCATTTTCCTTTCTTGCATGTATAAGGAAGTTTTGATACGTGCTTAGATACATAGACAGTGGGGAAATCATAGACTCACTCTTTTAACAGTCAAAACTTTCACTGCCAGCTATTTTGAGGATGTCCTATCACTACAAACCTTTTAGTAAAGGATGACTTTGGAGGGTTTTAAAAAAAATGATAATAAACCTATTCATATTTTCATCTTCGCATTATTGCATGAAAGACACCTTTCTTATTTCCAGTCCAACATTTTTCAATTTTTTTTTTTTGCCTCAGATGAGATTGTCTTCCACTCATTTCACCTTTTAAGTTGATAGCTTTCATTCTTAGGTTTTCTATCATTGTGCCTTTCCTGTCTTAGACTGCCCTAGGAAAGGAAACCCAGACAATCTGGTTCCAGAAAGTTTATATCATACATGTCTCTTTAAAATGAGGCAGCCTGGGGTCTTACTCAGCAGCCTTTCTTACTTCATATCAGTCAGCAATAACTACAACACTCCACCAACAGTGTTGAAAGAACCCAAAGTTGGCATTGATCTTGTACTGGAGTATTCCCACATGGGAGAGTGGAATTCATTGCTAATGACTGAGAAAATAGGGCCACTCCAAACTATGTCTCCTTCACCAAACAAAATATTTACTTGGGGATGCTACAAAGAATCAAGTTTCAATGAACCCCACCAACATAGTCTGATTGGTTGCAGATTTGATGATGCAGTTTTAAGGTCAGACATGAAACAATGGCTTTTCATGGTGGTGGATTATGCAGACAGGCCCAATTTCCAATGTAGCTCAAAGAAGAGATAAAAAATTTCTCTCCAGAAGATGCACCTTCTATGGTCTTGACAAAGATGAAAGAAATGGTTGAAGCTTCCCTTAGGAAGACTACTACAATTGCTGTCATCACAATACCTGCGTACTTTAGTGATTCCCAACACCAGGCCACCAAATATGCTGGAACAATCACTGCTCTCAATGTGTTCCAAATCATCAGTGAGCCAATTGCTGCTGCTGTTTCTTATGACTTGGACGAAAATGTTGGTGTTGAGAGAAATGTGCTGATCTTCGACCTTGGAGATGGCATCTTGGATGTATTCATTCTATATCATTGAAGATGGTATCTTTGAAGTCAAGACCATAGGTGAGGACACTCACTTGGGTGGGAAGGATTTTGACAACTACATAGTCAATCATTTCATTGCTGAGTTTAAGCAAGAGCACAGTAAGGCTATCAGTGAGAAAAAAGAGAGCTGTCCACTGACTGAGCACCACTTATGAACATGTAAATTATATCCTGTTTTCTAGTACCCAGGCCTATATTGAGACTTATGCCCTTTATTAAGGGATATAATTCTATACTTCGATCACCCGTGCTTACTTTGAAGAACTGAACGCTGACCTCTTCCATGGTACATTGGATCCAGGAAAAAGGATGCCAAACTTGATAAATCATAGATTCATGACATAGGGTGGGTGGTCCCACTCATCTCCCCAAGACTGAGAAACTTCTACAAAACTTCTTGAATGACAAGGAGCTCAACAACACTATCAATCCTGATGGGACTGCTGTCCATGGTGCAGTTGTCCAGGCTGCCATCTTGTTTGGAGCTTAATCTGAGAATGTTCAGGACTTGACGTTTTTGGATTTTTTTTTTGGTATTGAAACTGGTGGTGAAGTAATGACAGTTGTGATCAAATGCAATACCACTGTGCCTACCAAGCAGACAAAACATTTCCACCTACCCAGACAACAAGCCTAGTGTGCTCATTCAGGTTTATGCAGGTGAGAGAGGCAGTGATAAAGGCTAACAACATGCTTGGTGAGTTTGAACTAATAGGAATTCTCCTTACCTTAAGTGGGTAATCGTCAAATGCAAAAGGCATCCTTAATGTGTCTTCTGAAGACAAGCTCACAGACAAAAAGAATAAGATCACCGTCATGAATGACGAAGATCATTGGGGAAAAGAAGACTTTGAGTATGGTTCAAGAAGCTGAGAAACACAAGGCTGAAGATGAGAAGCAGAGAAACAAGGCGCTTTCCTAGAATTCACTTGAATCTTATGCTTTCCACATGAAGGCTACATTAAAGAACGAGAAACATCAAGGCAGAACTAATGATGAAGACAAACAGATGATCCTTGACAAATGTAATGAAATGATCAACTGGCTGGATAAGGACCAGACTGCTGAGAGGGAAGAATTTGACCATCAGCAGAAGGAATTGGAGAAAGGTCAGCTGTCCCAGAGGTCAAGGGGCATGCCTAGTGTGTTTCCAAGTGGTGGAGCAGCCTCGTCAAGATGTATTTCTTCTGGGCCCACCTTTGAAGAGGTTGACTGACTACACCAGAAGAAACAGCATTCCACATAGCTTTCCAAAAAGTTGCTTTGTGTCCTGCACCCAAACCTCACTAGAATGACCCTTTCCTATAGCTCACTCTCTTTTGATGATCTCGTCAGTAATCTCTGACACTGGCAGTCAGAGGGAGGAGCAGGTGTGGGTTAGCAAAGATTAGAAAAGGATATAGATGAAGAGAAATTGGGCAGAGTGAAAAGGGAAGGGTGGGGGAAAGGATATAGGTGTCACAGAAATGGAATGGGGAAATGCAGAAATCAAATTATAGACGGGAAGGAAAGAAAAATGGGTGAAGAGAGGAAAAAGAATAAAAGAACTAAAAACTAAGAGAAAATAAAAGGAAGTGGGAAAAGGAAGGGAAGAGAATGAAGAACAAAAGCATTAACATATGCAATTTCTGGAAATCATGAGATCATGGAGAAAAATGACTTGGAGCAGAGGGATTGACTGGAAAGAGAAAAAAGGAAATATGTGCAATATACATGCTAGCATATACACACACACACACACATATATATATGTATACATAGCTTATGTGTAATATATGTATATATTTGTAAAACACCAATTGTGATCAAAAGTAATTTTTCTAGTCTAGGAACATTTTTTTTAGGCAATTGTGGTTAAGTGACTTGCCCAGGGTCACACAGCTAGTAAGTTTGGTCTGAGGCTGGATTTGAACTCAGGTCCTCCTGACTTCAGGGCCGATGCTCTATCCACTGTGCCACCTAGCTGCCCCTTAGTCTAGGAATATTAAAAAAATCATAAAATCATCTTTGGTTTGGTATACTTGGAGATGAAAGGCCTAAAAAATGTGGGATATTCACACTCAGGTTTTCCCACTGCAAATCTAGCCTTCTTTCCACTATGCCATAGGTCCCAAAAAGCTTTTCAAAGCAAATTCTTTTCTTAGTCTAGAATAGTTTTATTTTTTCACTAGTGTGGTACCAGTAGTTGTTTGGAACCAAGAGAAATTATTGACTACCTGGAGGAATAGAGGCAGTTTCTTCTTCCTAGTTATCCTCATAGTGAAGACTTTCATGGAGTAATCAATTTCCCTCTAAAATTTCAGGCTTGGTGCCTCCTCTTGTGGACATCAATGAGCTTCTTGTGGAAGAAAGCGACCTATCTTTGCCTCCTGGATATGATGATGTCGAACTGGATATTTTGGGGATGTCATTGTAACAAGACAATTTTAAATAAAACATCTCAAGAAATGAGAAACACATTCTCATCCTCCCTTTGGTCTAGCACTTTGGGGAACATTGATGTTGTTTATATTTCTAATTTCACTAAAATGTTTTTACTGGCCCTAGTTTTTCTTTCCTTTTGTAACTGGTCCTTGGATTTTTTAATCAAATGATGTCTGAAGTAGTATGAAGTAAGTACTAAGCAGTTATTGCCATCATGGAGATTGACAAGGATTGTCAATTGGCCTGATTTTGCTCTCGGAGACATTTTAATTCCTAAACAGTGCCCCACATGTCCAATCCTCTCATTTTACTGATGAAAAAAGTTGAAACCCAGAGAAATTAAATAATATGTCAAGGGTCACAAGGCTAGTGATTGTCTGGGGTGGGGTATGAACCCAGTTATTCCTGACTTCAAGTCTCATGTTCCATTCACCACTCCATGTTTCTTGATGGTGACTGAAATGGATAATGTCTTAATCGAGTGTAGTAAATACACCATATGATGCTCTGGGTATCCAGCAGAATGTAAGATTCTTGAAGATAGAGACTATTTCATTTTTGTCTTTGCATCCCCAGACCCTTTCAGTGTCTTGCATGTAGCAGCTTCTTAATAAATGGTTATTAAAATGATTGATTTCTCTTATCTTTAATGGGGTGTAAACATGACAATAAGAAAGCTTGGCTTCAATTTAAAGGATAATGGGATAGGTGAGAACACCTGAAACCCATATGGAAATAAAATGTTGTTCACAAGCCCATGAAAAAAATTAACAGATAAAGATAGTTTTCAACATTCGTCTTTGTAAGATTTTGAGCTCCAATGTTTTCTCCCTTCCCTGCTCTTTCCCCAAGACAGCAATCTGATATAGGTTATACATGTATAATCATGTTAAGCATATTTCCACATTAGTCATGTTTTGAAAGAAGAATCAGAACTAAAGAGGGAAAACTATGAAAAAGAAAAAAAAAACCAAAACCAAAACCAGATGGAAATAGTATGCTTCGATCTGCATTCAGACTCCATAGTTCTTTCTGCAGATGTGGGTAGCATTTTCCATTATGAGTCCTTGGTCATCTTGGATGATTGCAGTGCTGAGAAGAACAAAGTCTGTTGTCATTGATCATCACACAATGTTGCTGTTACTGTGTACAATGTTCTCCTGGTCCTGCTCACTTCACTTAGCATCAGTTCCTGTCTTTCCAGGTTTTTCTGAAATCTGTCTGCTCCTCATTTCTTATAGAACAATAGTATTCCATTACATTCATATACAACAACTTGTTTAGCCATTTCCCCAACTGATGGACATCCCCTCAATTTCCAATTCTTTACAGCAAAAAGAGCTGACATAAATATTTTTATACATTAGGGTCCTTTCCCCTTTTTTATGATCTCTTTGGGACACAGACGTAGCAGTGGTATTACTAGATCAAAGGGTATGCACAGTTTTATAGTCCTTTGGTATAGTTCCAAGTTGCTCTGCAGAATGGTTGGATCAGTTCACAATTCCACCAACAATGCATTAGTGTTTCAATTTTACCACATCTTCTCCAACATTTATAATTTTCCTGTTTTGTCATGTCAGCCAAACTGATAGGTATAATGTGGTATCTAACAGTTGTTTTGATTTGTATTTTTCTAATAAATAGTGATTTAGAATATTTTTTTTCTCATGACTATAGATAGCTTTAATTTCTTCATCTGCAAACTGCCTGTTCATATCCTTTGACCATTTAACAACTGGGGAATGGCTTGAATTCTCATAAATTTGACTCAGTTCTCAATATATTTTAGAAATGAGATCTTTATTAGAGACCCTGGCTGTGAAAATTATTTTCCAGCTTTCTGCTTCCCTTCTAGTCATGGTTCCATTGTTTTTGTTTGTGTAAAACTGTTTTAAATATTATATATGCATATATAATATATATTCAAAATTATCCATATTGCATTTAACAATGTTCTCTATCTACTATTTGGTCATAAATTCATCCCTTCTCTATCGATCTGACAGATAAAGTATTCCTTGCTCTCTTGATTTGCTTATGGTATCACCCTTTATGTCTAAATCACATATCCATTTTGGCCTTATCTTGGTATAGAGTATAAGATGTTGGTCTATGCTTAGTTTCTGCTCCAGTTTTCCCAGCAGTTTTTGTCAAATAGTGAGTTCTTATCCCAGAAGCTGGAGTCTTTGAGTTTATCAAACAGTAGATTACTATAGTCATTGACTACTGTGTCTTGTGTCCCTAACCTATTCCACTGATCTACCACTCTATTTCTTAGCCAGTATCAAATAGTTTTGATGATTGCTGCTTTATAATACAATTTAAGATCTGGAATGGCTAGGCCACCTTCCCTTGTATTTCTTTTCATTAATTCCCTTTATATTCTTGACCTTTTGTTCTTCCAGATGAATTTTGTTATTATTTTTTCTAGCTCTATAAAATAAGTTTTGGCAGTTTGATTCATATGGCACTGAATAAGTAAATTAATTTAGGTCAAATTGTCATTTTTATTATATTAGCTCAGTCTAATTATTTAGATCTGACTTTATTCACATGAAAAGTATTTTGTAATTGTGTTTGTATAGTTCCTGGGTTTGTCTTGGCAGGTAGACTGTCAAATGTTTTATATTGTTTCCACTTTCCTTCTAATCTTGATTGCATTGGTTTTGTTTTCACAAGCCAATTTTAAAGGTATTCTAGGACATCAATGAAATGTGTTTCTGAGATTACCTAGATGAACTACTTCTCATCTTGGTGTCTTACTGGGTTGAAGTACATCAAATATGAACATCACTCTTGTCCTTCCTTACTCTGTATTCTTCTGAATAAACTCAAAGATTGACTCGATAGTGTAATCAAATGAATGAAGACCCATTAAGTGAAAAAAGAAGCACTGCCCCTCAAACTCAGGCCGAATAGTTCTAATATTAGTGGAGTAAGGGGAAAAATATGGGCTGCCTTAGAAAGTCAATCAGTCAACAAGCATTTACTATGTGTTATATATATATATATATATATATATATATATATATATATATATATATATATATATATATATATATATATATATATATATATATATATTATACATATATATATATATATATATATTATATACATACATACATACATATATCTGTGTGTGTGTGTATACATATGTATATACAGAAAGAGAGAGAGAGAGAGAGAGAGAGAGAGAGGAGAGAGAGAGAGAGAGAGAGAGAGAGATTAGTGGCTTTTTCCAGGATGCTGTAGGCACCTCTTCGCAAAGATGAGAAGAATTAGATGGGAAACTGCATATGATGTTGAATTTGGTTGGCTAGTGCTGCCGACCACTTCCATTCCCCCCTCTTTTATCACTTGTTTAAGATTTTCTGAAAGGAAGGTAAAGGAGAGATCACTGGGAAAAGTGGATGGTATAAAAACAAAAGCTTCAATAATGTTAAAAAGTAAAATATAATATACCTGGTTCATTCTACTTACTTTGTGGCTCTTGCAAAGATCAAATGGGATGTCTGTGAAAGCACTGCATAAAGTGGGAGGTACATGTTATTGTTTCTGTCATATGCTGTAGAACATTTAATATGCACTGTTATATGCAATAAGCATTGAAAGGCTGTCATGAAGCTCAGAAATTTCCTGACTTTTACTGTTAATTGAGAGTGCTCACACATTCTAGGCAGATACTTTCTAAAAAATCTTATTTTGATCAAAATCTGATATTATCCTTTTTATTTCTGAATATAGCTGTACTCCCTTACCCAAGGAGCCATCCCTTGTAACAAAGATTAAATTTAAAGAGGAAAAAAAGTCAATCAACAGACCCACTCAATATATCCACTATTGATTACAGTTTAGACGATTTTTCATAGCCATATACTGTCAACTCTGTAAAGAAGGAGAAGGAATTCTATTTCCTCAACCTTTCTCTGAGGCCCATCTTGGTCACTCATGGCATTAATTTTTTTTTCTCTTTGCCCTCATTGTACATGTTGTTTTCCTGGTTTGACTTACTTACTCTTTACTAGTTCATATGTATTTTCCCCATGGCATGTTTTCTCATTTCTCCAAAATCTTCACATTCATCATTTATTATCACATTGGGGAGCTGGGTGGTGCAGTGAATAGAGTGCTAGGCTTGGAGTCAGAAAGACCTGAGTTTAAATCCAACCTTAGAAACTTCCTAGCTGCCTAACCTTGGGCAAGTCCCTTACCCACTGTTTGCCCCTGGAGAAGGCAATGGTAAACCACTTTGGTATCTTTGCTAAGAAAATCCCTGGGATAGGGGTCCACAGGGTCATGAAAAGTTGGACATGACTGAGATGACTGAATAACAACAATATCACATTACTTTCAGTTATTGTCCTACAATTTGTTTAGCTCATCTCCTAGATGATGGGCATCTCTATTTCCAGTTCTTTTATACCAAAAAAATCACTGCTGTGAATATTTTGGTGTTTATGGAGACTTTCTTTTGCCTTAAGCTCCTTAAGATATATGCTTAGCAGTGGTACTTCTGTGTCAAAAATATGGACATTTAGTCACTTTTTAAAAAATAGCGTAACTCCAAATTGCTCTCTAGAATATTTGGACTGATTCACTACTCCACCAACAATGTATTAGTCAAACATTGATACTTATGGATGAATTGATAAAAATCTCAAGGGGCCATTGTCTTGATGGCCTGTGTTTATCTGATTTAAAAAAAAAAAGATGATGTATCCTTACCATACCCTAGCTGGAAGTACAGTGGTTACTCATGAGTTGATCCCACTCTGATTAGCAAGTGAGACTTAATGTTTTTGACTTGGGCTGGCTCACTCCTTTTTAGGCATCCTGTGGACCCATGACCACCATTTTAATGCTGAATTTAGTGTAGATACCCAACTAGTTTGGCCAATTGAACCTCAGAACTGCCCAGCTTAAGAAATCCATCAGCCTCAGCCTCTCCAGTCACTATGATCACAGTTGTATTCCACCACACTTGGTTCAATGTTTACATGGTACCAAGTATCCAGATGGAAATAAGAAAACATTAATTATATCATAGAATTTCAGAAATAGAAGGCAACTCAGAGGTCATCTATCTGGTCCAGTGCATAAGGAAATAATGAATCCACTATAAAGTTCTCTGATAGGTGGTCAACATCTATTTGAAGACCTACAGTAATAAGGAGGTTCACTACCTCTCAAAGTTCACTACCTCTGCTTCTGGACAAATACATTTTTAAGCAGATTGGCCTCAAAAGCTGGCCTCAAGGCTATTTGTGACGTCTACTTATGCAATTAGTTTTGCTATTCTCTTAGATGTTTCTAATAATCCAGTATTGTGAAGACAAAGCATTTGGGTGCTAAAATGCCTCCTTTTTCCTACATATGTTTTGATAAAGAAGTACAACCCGTATGTCTGCTGGTTGATTTTATATTTTCTGTTGAGATATGAATGAGGAAATTCTATGGGCATGGCCAACAGGAAAAATGTTCCTGAAATAAAGTAAACGTGGATAAATCCTTTGTTCAGAGTATTGCAGAAGGGATTCTTGTTTTGTTAAAGTGTTAGAATAGGTGACTATTTGGGTCATAAAGGATCATACAACACAGTGTTAGAATGAGCTACAGAGATCATTGAATGAAACTTACTCATTAAAAAATAAAGGAACACATACCCAGAGAGGTGAAGGTCACAGAGGCAATAAGTATCAGAGCCAGGATAAAATTCACTAGTTCTTTCTAACCAATATGATTCTATGACTTTATGAGTAAGGGATGGGGGAACTAAGGTAGCAAACCTCATGAAAGTTTAAGAAAAAAGAATCAAGAAGGACGCATTGGTGAGTTGTTTGTTTCTGTTATGACTGGTGGCACTTACAAATTACTACCATAAGTAGAAACTGTCTCAAAAGAGAATAAATTCCATGGTCCATGTTCTTTGGAGTTGTATACTTTTATTTTCTTGGGGAATTTTTGCTATTGCACATTGCTGATAATGTGCATAGAAAGGCATGTTTGTGGAGAAGCATGCTTAGAGAGAACTTATATGAATGGAATCTAGGTGTAGCTGTTTAGACTACAGGCAGTGGAGTTTTATTAGTTTATTTATTTTTGGACATAGTTCCAAATTATTTTCCAGAATGATGGTACTAGTTCATAGCCCCACCAACAGTGCATTAATATGTATATTTTCCCACAGCCTTCCCCAGACCTTGTCATTTTTCTCTTTTTTTGGCTAATTTTACCAATCTGAGCTATTTGAAGTGGAACCTCAGAGTTGTTTTAATTTACATTTTTCTATTTTTTTTTATGTGATGTGGCATCTCATATTTATGCTGATTATGAGTTTTGTCCCTCAGGGAGCAGAAGGATCTGCCTGGTGAATGGTACTGGCCACTGTGCTGGGCAAGTGGAAATCTACCACAATGGCACCTGGGGCACAGTGTGTGATGATGCCTGGGACCTCTCTGATGCCAATGTGGTCTGCAGACAGCTGGGCTGTGGTGTGGCCCTTAGCACCGTGGGATCTGCTCACTATGGGGCAGAGTCTGTTCTCATCTGGCTAGATGAGCTGAGCTGCCCTGGAAATGAGTCTGAGCTCTGGCAGTGCCCATCTCAAAGCTGGGGCCAGCATGACTGCAGACACAAGGATGCTGGAGTTCTCTGCTCTGGTCTGTCTATGGCTTTCTGGGACAGTTTGGGAACTAGTGGCTTTTAGTTCATAACTTCTAATGATGCTTGCATTGCAAAGATTTCAATTTACCTTTGATGAATTCTGTAAAACACATAGTGGGAATTGTAATTTAATTCTCAGAATGTTTGCTTCCATAATATAAAAGCCACGTTGGGGGCAGCTAGGTGGCACAGTGAATAGAGCCCTGCATTTGGAGCCAGGAGGACCTGAGTTCAAATCCAGCCTTAAACACTTAACATTTACTAGCTGTGTGACCCTGGGCAAGTCACTTAACCCCGATCAACTCACCAAAAAGCAAAAAAAAAAAACAACCACGTAGAAACACTGAGTACCATAACGTCAGGTAGATTAATGCTCCCAAAGTCCTTATTTCTGTGGTTAGCATCTCTATTTTCTGAGTTATTTAGGCTTCAGACTCATCTTTGTCTCATTCCTCTTCTCCATCCTACAAAATCCTTTATATCCATCCTCTCTTAAGAAACTAGCTTAATTCAAGTCATCTTTACCTTTTACCTAGACCCTTATTATAATCTTTTAACTGATCTCTCTGCTTCTAGTTTCTTTCCTTTCAAATTGACCCTATATGCCTGTCAAGAGTATTTATTTGTAGGTTTAACCATACCCAACACTTATTCTGGCAGTATCAATAAAGCAAGAGGAATTGTCCTGATCTCTAGTCAAGGTGGGGGTATGTGCCCAATGTACCATTGGGGCATATATTCAGGGCTATTGTACTGAAAACATGGATCTGAGGGTTGGGCCCACTATGGCTGCATCCACCTTACAGGACTAAGGTCTCCAGTTCACCTCTCTTGTGATTGATCTAAATCTGTCTTGCTTTCTCAAGGACTGCATTTGTTCTCTTGGAACACAGATGCTAGCGGGCCAAATGGTCAGTGACCCTGCACTTAAGCACTGATCATGGCTGCATCTCAATACCTGCTAACCCCCTGCTGCATTGTGCAGAGCTCTTCTCTTGCTTGGCCATCCATATTCTCCACAGTTTGAATCTCTTCTCTTCTTCTAGTCTTTCTGGAGACTATTTGTTCTACAAACATGCTGACTAGACACGAGAGGGGTGTCCTATCAGTTACTACCAAAGATTGTTACTTAGCTCCTTCTTAAAAGTATTAAAATATTAGTAAATCCCAAAAGTATTAAATTTTTCTTAAAAATACTTCTTAAAAGTATTAACAACTCCTTGTTCCAACCCTTCATGGTTCCCAATTGGCAGAACTCACTTATACTTTCTTACTAATTTTTTTTTTCTCTGTTATATAATTTACATTAGTGAAGCCACATCTTGCTTCTTGTTAGAATACACTCAAGGTCCTAGAAATTGCTTTAAAATGATGGTAATCCACACAAAAAGACCCTTTTCTTTTTCATCAGAGGCTTCTCAATCTAGGAGTTTTGATTTCCCCAATTTGCCAATATAAAGTACTTTAACCAAGTTGGTAAGTTTGGTCCTGGGCTTTCAAAGTTAGCTCATTTTGACTAAAGAATACCAGTGCCTATTTCTAAAATATGTGGAATGTCAGGTAGTAGCAATGTCACGTTAGGCAGGTCATTTGCGTAGAACATGACATAGGCAACCACTCCTTGTGTTTCCCCAGACTGCTCACCCAGGCCTTGTATAACCTTACTAGACTCTCCAGTGACCAGTTGTCCGTGTTTCATAACCTCAAATACAGACATGCCTACGTGAATAGGGAAGGGATCAGAAGAAGTTGTCACAGATGAAATTATCTTTTGACTTTGTGACATAGAACCATTAAGGCACCTCTCTTTGGTACTCTTGGTGGTTAAGATTCCAGGCAATTTAGAGCAAACATATACATAAAACAGGGGAAAGTAAACACAGATGATTTTTTTCCTCTAAGACACAATCCATTTATTTATTTTCCTCAAAATTATTATTCTTATCAGCAGGGTGTTAATAGCAACACAACAACAGTAGTATCAACAACAGCCAGCATTTATATAGCAACTTGAATTTTGCAAAGCATTTTGCGTATGCCATTTTATCTGTAGCTTACAACAACCCTGTGAATTAGATATTATTATCTCCGTTGTACAGATGAGTCAACTGAAGCAGATGGGGATTAAACGACTTGCCCAGCATCACACAGCCAGCAAATATCTGAGACAGGATTCAAACTCGGCTATTCTTAATTCCAATTCCAGCATTGTATACTGTGCCACCACCTAGCTGCCTAGCTGCTAAGTCTAACCGTAAGCATAACTAGTATGGGGTAGTAGTTAGAGCAGTGAACTTGGAGTCAGGAAGACTTGGGTTGAAATCCTACCCAGTACACTCGCTAGCTATAAGAACCTGGGCAAGTCACCTCCCTCCCCACTCTCTCACTTTTTTCACTATTTTCTTTAAAAAAAGTTTCAGTTCTTTTACAATTACATGTAAAAACAATTTTTAACATTTGTTTTTTAAAAATGTTGGCTTCAAATTGTCTCCATCCATTGCTTTTCTCCTCTCCATCAAGAAAGCAGTTTGGTATAGGCTTGATATACATGCGCAATCACACAAAATATTCACTTATTTTCAATCTCTCCCTCTTGGCCACTTTTTAGAGCATGATGTATGGACTCTGGAGGGCTCTGGGTATATATAGACAGCTTCTCTTATGGCCAGTGATTTTCTTTTCTGTGTCTTGCCACTGTCTAATAACTCCAGTTGTGAGGGCAAGCCAGACATAAAAAGAAACCCTCTCATTCTCTGCCCCATCTGCAATCTTGCTTTCTCTGACCCCCTATGTACTTAATTTTGCCTGAAGCAATTTACCCTTTGATGTCATAGCAACCTAGTTTCTGCCCTGTGGCACTGCTTGGATCTTTTCATAATGTCTAGCCTTCAATGGTACCTGTACCCTCAGAATATCAATATTTTGTCACAAAATATATAGCATAGAACATGCAGTTTTAAATGAATTCAGTTTGCAAAAGAAAACTCGTGTGCCTGTGTGTGTGTGTGTGTGTGTGTGTGTGTGTGTGTGTGTGTGTATTTAGTAAAACATAGGTTTTTATCCTTGAAGTCTGGCCAAATTTTTCTTAGACTTTTCCCTTAAGAGCCAAGGCTACTTTTAATAGTTCAATCAAAAATGGCTTTTATCAAAGACACCCTACTGTTCTTAGGTTCCCTGTGAAATTTTAGTAGTATGTCTAACTTTACCTAGCACTTTAACCAATTTGGAGCCTGGGAAACTTCACAAAACATACTATCAAATCAACTTTTTAAGGCTGATACAGCTGAGGGAGAGGGGGTAAAGAGACTGGAGATACAAGGTCCTTTGTACCTATAACACTCACCACCCAGGCCCCCACTGTCAGAAGGCCAGGTAGGTTACATTTCATCCTTCTCCCAGGATTATCCAGAATTTTTAAGGGGATTTGGGGGGCACCTAGTCTCCCCTGCAATGACACCAGCCCCTCCCTTATTTTTAGGGAGTGGTTCCCTGTATCTCAGTTCCATTTAGCCACCAACAGTTGGATTAACTTTTACAAAGAATATTTACTTCAAAAGTATAATAAAAAATTTACATATGTACTTGCCCGACATATGGAAGTCCTTCCCCCATACCACCTCAATCTCCGGAGAAGAGAAGGGATCTAATTCAATTTGATTTCTATACAGTTCAGTCCCAAGTTCCAAATCTGAAAGTCCCCTCAGACTTGAGTCCAAGACTCCCTGGCTTCTCAGGGTTTCCTTGCTGGCTGTTTGGTTGCAACATCTTGCCTGGTCATCATGACCCAAAGTTTGGGGCTAATAGATCTACTGGGTATCATCTCTTAATTCCCAGGATTAGAAAATGAAAATGACACAGAACAAACACAAACACCCTCAGGCCTATTTCTTGGAACCAGGGCAAAAGTGAGAAGGACGTCCTTCCCTTCACTGATTCAATTCTTGCTCCCCGGCTGTGGGTGAACTTTTTTCTTCATCCTCTGAACACAGTAGGAAGTAGCATTTAGGAAAGAGCTTGAGCCAGAAAGTGACTGTCTCACTGTGCCAGTATTAAAAATGTAGCCTGTTCTGACTAAGCAGCGTCAAAGAAAGCTCTACCCACCCACACGGTAAGGGATGCCGAGTGCCTCATGTTAAGAGCTCTGGACATGCCCAGGACAAGCCTTCTGGGTTGTCTCCATGCTATGGGAACTGGGCATGTTCTAAACGGCCCTCTTACATGGAAAACCCCAAGTCAATCACCTTGTGGTGGGAGATAAGAGTCCCTCATGTATTAGATTCATTGAAGGGAGACTTTGGTACATTTCAAGTCTACTGCCAGAGAGGCAAGGTCATGGTAGAGGTATCTTGGTATGCTTCTTCTGGAAAGGTAGCAAGCCTATCACCTGGTTATTTCCTAATTTAATTCATTAGCCTTGCTACCTAGGTGTTATACTCAGTTGTTTCTAAACTGCTCAAGTTCTATCTAAATTCTTCCTGCCAGTCTGATGACTCATTGGTCTCCTTTGTCGTATTTTTATCCACATTGTCCCTGCTAATCCTGGGTGTCCCCTAAAGCCTCTTACATCCTCTTCTCTTGTCCCTCTATATTATTTTCCTTGGTGATCTTATCACTTCACATGGATTTAATTATCATTTCTATGTAGATGAGTCTCAGATCAATCCAGCCTAACCCAGGCTTTTCTCCTGACCCCCAAACTCTTATCTCCAACCACTTATTAGCCAACTTGAATTGGATATCCTACAAACATCTTCAACACAACATGCAGAAATCCTTATTTCAACCTCTTTTTCTTAATGTTTCTGTTATTGTTGAGGACACCACCAGCCTCCCAGGTATCTAGGCTCACAATCTAGGTATCATTCTTGTGTCCTCAATTTCTCTCATCTCCCTCTATCCAATCTGTTGCCAAGTCCTGTCAATTCTACCTTTACAATATCTCTGATTATTTCCTCTTCTTTCCTCTGGTATTGCCACCACCATAGTGCAGGCCCTCATGACTTCATATATGTTCTATTGAAATAGCTTGATAATTGGTGTCCCTGCCTCAAGTCTCTTTCTACTCAAGATCATTCTCCACTTGGTTATCAGAGTGATCTTCCTAATGTACAGGTCTGACTATGCTATCCCCTTTTTCTTTTCTTTTAATTTTAATTTTTAAAATTTATTTTCAATTCATGGAACAAAATAAACATTTTCATAACACAGTAGAATTAAAAAAGAGATGATCGCATATGAAACTACAAATCTACCATATACAACTTGCTATTATGTCCAAATATATATAAAAGTTATCATGTAAATTTCTTTTATTTTCTTCTTTTCCTCTCCCCTGGACTTAGAGATCTATACCATTAGATACAAATAGGTGTGTGTGTGTGTGTGTGTGTGTGTGTGTGTGTGTGTGTGCGTGCGCACGCATAAAATTATTCAATACATAATACATACTTCTATTTATAAGCTCTTTCTCTGGATGCAGACAACATCTTTCTTCATATGTCCTTTATTTTTAATTTGTGTATTTATAGTAGTCAAAGTGACTTAGTTGCTCAAAGTCATTTTTAAAATAATATTGCTGTTATTGTACACAATGTTGTTTTGGTCCTGCTCACTTCTCTCTTCATCATTTCATGTAAATCTTTCCATGCCTTTCTAAGATCATTGAACTCACCATTTCTTATAGCACAATAGAATTTCATCACAACTATACACTACAACTTGTTCAGACATTTCCCAATTGATGGGGAAATGGAAATTCATTTCTTTGTCACCACAAAAAGAATGGTTAAAAACATCCCATTTACATTCAAAGTTATAATTACTATTTGTGAATTTCCCTCCATCCTATTTTTGATCACTATTTTCTTTCTCAGCCTCTCTTTTTATCCTATCCCTATTACCTTATCTTCTCTCCCCACCCTCCCACCTCCAGCTTCACTCACCCCTTCAAGAGTTCCCCTATTCCTTCTCCCATCCCCAGTCTCAATCCATGCATCCCTTCAAAAGTACCCTCATGTTCTCCCCCATCTTTCCAAACCCCAATCCACATACCTCTCTAAAAAGTCCATCCCCCAACATAGCCCACAGTTTTCTCACTGCTTTATGTGTTTAGAAGAATTCTACACCCTTACAGATGTAAACATTATTTCCTCTTCAACCCAGATGAGAGTAAAGTTCCAACATTACTAGCCTTCACCCCCACCCGCTTCTTCCGCATTAGTTCTTCCTTTCATGCCCCATTTTTTTATAATATAATTGCTCCCTTTTACTTTTTCCTACTGAAATTTGCTTTTTACAATCATCCCATCATACACAACTCAGCTCCAACCTTTCTTTCAAACTATCTTAGTAACGACAGTTTTAAGGATACTGTTAATATTTTCATTCATATGTATGTATATATGCATATGTATATAAATATTTAGACTTTAATGAGTAGCTTATAATTAGTCTTTAATGTTTTCCTTACATTTCTTCTGGTTCTTTCATATCAAATTTTCCATTGAGTTCTGGTCTTTTTGTTACAAATACCTGAAACTCTTTCAGTTCGTCAAATGCCTATTTTTTTAAAAATTTATGATTATACTCAACTTTTCTGGTAAGTTATTCTTGGATATGACTCCAGCTCATCTGTTCTTCAAAATATAATGTTCTGAGACCTACAGACTCTTAGAGTAGAAGCTGCTAGGTCTTGTGAAATCCTGACCATTTTTCTGCAGTATTTGAATTATTCTTTTTTTTCTTGTTGCTTCCAATATTTTCTCCTCAACCTGAGAGTTTGGAAACTTGGCTATGACATTCCTGTAAGTTTTCTTTCTGAGGTCTGTTTCAGGTAGTGAGTGGTTATTTTTTCTATTTCTATTTTATCTTCTTGTTTTAGAACTTCAGGGAAATTTTAATAATTTAATCATTTCATGTAATGTTGTATCCAAATTCTATTTTTGATCATAACTTTCAGGTAGTCTGATAATTCTTACACTGTCTCTTCTCTGTTCTCCAGATCAGTTGTTTTTCTAACAAGATGTTTCAGATTCTTTTCTATTTTTTCTAGTTTTTAGTGTCTTATAGCATCATTTGATTCCTGTTGCTCAATTCTAGTTTTCAAGGAGTTATTTTCTTTCTTAAGATTTTGGACCTCTTTTTTCCAATTGTCTTTTAATAATTTTCCAACTGTGTTTTAATAATTTTCTTGGATTGTTTTATTTCCCCCCCTAATTTTTCTTTGATCTCTATGTGATTTTTTAATTCCTTTTTAAGTTTTCTAAGAACTCTTTTTGGCCTTGTGACCATTTGATGTTACTTGTTGGGGTAGAAGTGGCTTTTTTTTTAACCTTGCTATCTTCTTCTGAATATGAACCCAGATCTTCTTTTACACCAAGTAGCTATCTATGGTCAGGTTATTTTTCCTTTGTTTACTCATTTTTATTTTATTTTTGTACCTGATTATTATAATCAGGTTTTAATCTCAATTTGTGAGTAATGGTACCCTACGCTTCAGGTCCTCCTTACTGTTATTTTCTGAATTCTGTTGGAGGGGCTCAACTTCAGGGACTCTCTTTAGTCCCAAATAGGGACACCAACCACACTGTCCCAAAAATGTTCTTATTCATTGTGGAACTGCACTCACCAGGCATATACTCACTCCTCTTCACCCACAGCCACAGCTGGGGTTCATTTCTGATCAGCACTGTTAGAGCTGGCTTTTGGAAATAGCAGGGGTTTCTTCAGTCTTCCTCCACTCATCCATCTGCTGTTCCTTCGATGATAATTAGACGCAAGTTAGGTTAAAACTTGGGTAAAAGTTCATGAGTTGAAATTTCATAAATCCTAGTCCACACTCCAACAGAGCTGTTCCAGGGTCTGCTGTTTGTTGATTCAGTGAAGTTGGCCTAGTGGTCACTACACTTCACTCAGACCAAACCTTAGCCCAGCCTGGAGTCTTTTCTGAGGTCCTCTCAAAATGTCTTAGGAGGACAGCTGCTTTACTCCTTTATTTTTGCTGCTCTAGATTCATTTCATGGCAATTTTCTGTCTGTTTGTGGAGGAAATCTGGAGAGCCTGGAAATTTCTGACCTACTCTGCCATCTTTCCAGAATGGCCTCTCACAAAACACAGATACTTAGGGACAGTCACCCACCTAACCAACCTCTCCAGATCTGTGCTTCTCTGCTCTGATGAAGTCTCATCTGGCTCTCTTGCTTACCCTCCCTTTAGAACACAATGCTGTATAGCCACACTAAGAAGTTCAGTTTAGAATCACTTGTCCAGAAGTTTAGAATTGTAACTGCAGCTATAGGAAGTCCAAGGCTGGAAGAGAGCTCTTGCCAGGAACTGCTGCCTTCTGGCTGCCATAACTCAAGCTTCTTATCTCCCTGATTGTGGTAATGCTATGGTTTTCCACTGTCTTAAGGATAAAATACAAATGATTTAAAGTTTTTTTGAGTTATTTTTTCTCTCTATGCTCTTATCATTTGTAAATGTTTGGGCATTATCTCTCGGCAATTTCACAGACGTCTTCTGTAGTCTTCACCATTACCTGAATTTTGACCTTAATAAGGGAGGAAGTATAGATTAGTGGAATGAGCACTCACTTGGGAGTCAGGAAACTTGTACTCTCATCCTGGCATCACCTTTAAAAAGTTGTGAGACCTCAGTCAAGCCACTTCTCTCGGTTTCGGTTTCTTTCCTTCACTCAGTAACATGAAGGGTTTGGATGAGATAGTAACTAAGATTCTTCCCAGATTTGTTATCATATAATAATGATATAATTGTGAATAATGACTAATATTTTTATAGTACTTTAAAGTTTGCAGTGTGATTTACACATGTTATCTCAGGTATTATTATCAATATTTTACAGATAAGGAAACTGAGACTGCGAGAGGTTAAGTGACTTTAGTAGGGTCATAGATAACTAGTAAATGTCTGAGGCAGGATTGAACTTAGGTCTTCCTGACTCAAAGACTCAGTATTCTATCTATAATGCCACCTTACTTACTTGTATAACTATATTCATTGATGAAACTAGTGCTGGAGGCTCTGCATTGACCAGTGCTTCTCTCCCTAGAGTTCACAGTTCTGAGGCTCGTCAGTGACACCCACATCTGTGCTGGCTGGCTGCAAGTTTTCTACAATGGAACATGGAGACCTGTGTGTAGTAACTTCCTGAAGGATCTTTCCCTCACAATCGTATGCAGGCAGTTGGAATGTGGAGATTCAGGTTGGCTGGAGAATAAACAAGAACCCCATGCAAGCTCTGAGTTTAGCTGGTTGGATAAAATTGAATGCCATAAACACTATACGACCTCTTTGTGGCAGTGCTCATCAGCTCCCTGGCATCCACATTCGTGTTCCCAAGAAGATGAGGCCTGGATCACCTGTACAGGTTTGATATTTTGGATTCTTTGCACTGAAATTATAGTGTCCTGGGTTTCCATCCAACCATTATTTTCTTTTATGTCTATGACCTGTTCTTGTCCACAGTCATAGCATTTCAGTTGGAAAGGAATCCTGAGACCCTCTGTCCAACCAGCCACTTAAACAGGAATACCATTTGCAGCATACCTGACAAATGCTATTCAGTTTTCACTTGAAGACATCCAGTGGTGGGGAGCTCACCACCTGTCAAGTCAGACCACTGTGCTTTTGGACAATGCTCACTGGCAGGAAGTTTTTCTTCACATTGATTCAAAGTATGCTTTTCAAAACCTTTCATCCATTCCTTCCAGTTTGCTCTTTAGGACAAAACAAAACAAACCTAATCCCTCTTCTATGTGGAGGCATCTAACTGGGTTTCTCCGTTCTAAACATCTCCAGTTCTCCAAATGATTCTCATATGAAATGGTTTCTAGTCCCCTTACTGGCTGGGTAATCCCTCTCTTGGTGTCCTCCAACTTAGTAATCAATCAACAAACATTTATTTGGCACCTACTGTGTGTCAGATACTGTGGTAGGCCTTTGTGCAAGTCCAAGGGATGAGCCAAACTCCACTGTCAAGGAGCTTGTCTGTGGAGCTCAAATTGAAGACAGGGCTCCAGATGTGATCTGACCAGGGCAGTGAGGCTGTCGTCTTTCAATGGGGGTCTTTTGCTCTTTATCCTGATATCTCTCAACCCTTTATTCCTATAGGACAGGCAAAGAAAAAACCAAATGAAAACAGAGAGGGTGTCAACTGCTCAGCCTACCAAGAATGCACAGGTATGTATTCATGTGCCTTTGGCTGGGAGTCTTTCTGTCTGCCCCTCGGGGGCTCGTGTCCTCTCAGTAATACCAGTGGCTGCATTTTCAAGGATGAACAGGCTGCGTGTCAGGGATGGAGAGGATGGCTGCTCTGGGCAGGTGGAGGCCTGGCATGGCAGCTCCTGGGGGAGAGTATGTGATGATTCCTGGGACCTGGCAGATGCTGAGGTGGTGTATCAGCAGCTGGCCTGAGGCCCAGCTGTATCAGCTTTGGGAGAGGCTGCCTTTGGACCAGGGACAGGGGCTGTTTGGCTGGATGAGGTGCAGTGCAAGGGGACTGAACTATCTCTATAGGACTGTCCTGCAAAGCCCCAGGGACACAGTCACTGTGGTCACAAGGAGGATGCAGCTGTGAATTGCTCTGGTGAGTGACAAGTCCTTGAAAAGAGTGTGGGTTGTGTAAACAGTAGAGTTGTAACTAGGGTGGGGAGACTGGAGTTTTTACCCAAGGTGAATCCGTATGGGGGTTGTCCCAATACCACCTTGCAAGACTTTTACTTCCTACTTCCTTGTAGCTCTACTCAAGGCGAGCTCCTCTTGACTGGACATTATCCTCAGTGACAGTGGCTTCATGCCAGGACAATTTCCTTATACCATCCACCATGCCCTCCCAGTTCCCATCCTTTTAGGCAATATCCTCACACTCATTTCTCTACTAGCTGCCAGTTTTTTTAAGAATATAGAAATGCACAGTCACTTGCGGATTACTTCCTGTGAGTAGACCTCAGTTCAACATCTCCATCCCTGTGTTCTCCCTCCCTAAGTGCAAAAATTACTGTTTACTTCTTCTACCATAAATGCAGCTTTGGGTGTCTATATAGTCACAGAACTATAAACTCAGGGCAATCAATCAACATTTATATAGCATCTACTATATGCCAGCCCCTGGGCTAAGTGCTGGGGTTACAAAAAGAGACAAAAGACAGTCCTTGCCCTCAAGGAACTTATAATCTGTTAGGCAGAAAAGTCCAAGTCATAAATAATATGGATTATAGCATTAAAGGAAACTTTGGGTGGCAGAGGGTGCCACAGCAGCTCTCCATACAATTTTCAGTAGAAAATGGAGCAGGCCTCTATATTCAGTGTGAGAATATGACCAGACTGGGGTTAGCTGCTGAAAAGATCCTAATGAGGGCAGTCACCCTTTTAAGATGATCATAATAAAGGCAGTAATGGTATTCAGCTGCTTTGGGCACTGTTTCTATTCTCTCCTGAAACACAGAAGCTTATATTGCAACTGTAATATTTTAATAAGAGGCTTAATATTGTTAACAACAGCACAGTAGTCCATAAATCCCAAGAGTGAAGGATCTGAGACTCATGGACCCAAGAGAGGCTGCTCACAGTGAGTCAGTCCCATAGAGACTTTCCTTTACTATGGAAACAAAAGGGATTTGAGAAGGTGCTTAGGTAGGAGGTGCAAAGGGACCATTATTTGTGAACCAAGTATCTCTCTTGGTACTTTCTCATTTTCCTTGGACAAAATTCTCATCTCATCCTTAACCTGGTGTTGTCAAATGAATACTGAACTTGGAGCCAGAAGACCTGAGTTCCAATTGTGGCACAGACACCTATTGACTCTTTGACAATGGCCATGTTCCTTAACTTCTCCAAGTCTCAGTTTCCCCCTCATTAAAGGCAGATAATAACTCTTGCACTAGAAATCCCTTGAGTTGTTGTGAGGAAAGTGTTTTATAAGCCATAAAGTATTATTATACTATTTTTACTAATTCTTTGGAATCAGTGACCTAGCTGGAATATCTTGAGGACCTGTGCAAGAAGCCAGTCCTGCACAATTGGGTTTCTTATCAGAGGGATGTGAAGGGAGTTGAGGGCATGCAGATTTGCTGACATATGTAATTATGGTGAGGCCCGTGAGGCTGTGGAGGAGGGATGCACTCATCTCCCTGGATTCTCTTGATTTCCCATTCCCATTAAGGTATCCTGCTATTTGCTCAGAAGGGAAATACACTTTTTGTGGTCATCAATTTTGTCCTTGGAACTCTTCTCTGCCTCATCTTAATACTTCTGAGGGCTCTGATGTGGAACAAGAAAAGATCCTGCCTGGGTAAGTGGCTGGAGGGCATGGATGAATTGGATAATTTTAATAGCTAAGGATAGGACATCTAGTAAAAAAGATATATGGAATCTTCTGACTTGTGGGAAAACAGTCTTCTGGGCATAATGATGTAACAATCGTCCTTCGGGGCACAAAGTATCTCTGATGATCCAATGTTCCTCTTTATATTATCATTATTCCATTTTTAAATTTTTGTGATTGTTGTGAAGATCTGTGAAGACATTAGGATTATGGTTTCTATGTCTTGAACTGCTTTGGATATTAGGAGAATGGGCTAATTTCTCTGTGAGTCTATCAAACCTTCTGGGGGCAAGAGTATTTGCTTTGCAGAGGCGGAGCTTGATTTATTGTTTTGTTGATTGTCTAGGCTTTAGAAAGTGATGGAGAAAATGGTAATGATACAGTTTAATCTTAAAATTGTGTTGCGTGTACATTTTTTTTGAGAGCTGGTTGTTAGATATTTACCAGCATACCCTGCACCCATGAGTATGAAAAAATATACATACATGTATAATACATATATACATACTTTTACATGCATGTATATATGTATGCATTCATTCTCTGTCTCTCTGTCTCTTTCCTTTTCCCCACTCTACTATGCTAGAAAGTATGATGCTTTTGGAGTATTTTACCTTTATGTTCTCCCTTCAGATTCTAGACTGAATGCACATTCTTCTCCTGAGGTCGTCTGTGAGGATGTTTCACACATTGAGTTGGGGGAAGAGAATGAAGAAATGGAAGAGCTGTAAGAACTACATGATGATGCTGAGGAAGGTGAGGACCGTATAGTTTAGGAGAAGGAATACGAGAAGGAAAGGCAGAAGACATCTCTTCCTCAGATCTTCACTTCCAGTCCTTATTTCCATTTTCTCATTCTGTAGCTCTACAGAAAGTTTGGGTCTGGTTTGCAGATATAGAGGGAAATGGAAAGCAAGGAACTCATTATTTTTATAGGCAAAACTGCCTTGTCGGGAATTTTGAGGAGTTCCTCAATGCAAATCCATATTCCACTACTCCTTGCATTAGAAATACTGTGGTAGAATGAATTTTGGAGGGCTTTTTTTTTTAACCAATGATACAGCTGTTCATATATTCACCTATTTCTTATTGCTGCATGAAAGTCATCTTATCTTTACTCACAACAAATTCTAACAAAATTTCAGATTTTTATTTTTTTTACCATAGAAGAGGTCACCTTCTACTCATAGTTTTTTTTTTCTACTCCTTACAGCATTTTGTTTTTTTGATGGGGAGTACTGTTGGGGTGGTTTCTAATATCATTTTCCTGTATGAGACCTCCCTACAAAAGGAAAATCTGGTAATCAAACTAGCAAACTTTGATCTTCTCTTTGTTAAATCAGGTGAGTATGAAGCCTAGGGTACGAGTCATCACACCTAGCTCATGATCTTGGCTCTGCCAGGAACTAGTTGTGTGACCTTGGCCAAGTAAGTTATTTTGGAGTTTTTCTAGACCTTGTTTTCCTTCTCCATAAGATAAGGAAGTTATACTGCATGATTTCTAAGTTTCTCATCATATGTATTGTTCTAAGGTTTCTGCTAATCCAATATTGTGCTAAATATTAAATATTCTGCTCATATTTGCTTCTCACTCTGACCCTGTTCCTTTCTCATCTGTGAGAAGGGTGAAAAATGGAGTTAGATCTCTTGGGATGGCAGGAATGATGTCGTTACTATTTAAGGGGGCAAAGAAAATGGCCTTTATGTTCTACAACCTCCAGGCTCTCACTTTCACATTCCTCACTTTTTTAATGTCTTGTGCTAAAGCTTACCTATGCTAACAAGTTCCTTTTCTTCAAGCCTCTCCCTTCTGATCATCCCATCAGACCTCTCTGACACTAACATATCAGAATGGAGAATAGGTGTTGGTGGGCAAAGTCTGGAAAAAAGGGCACTGATGATAGAACATATAGAAACATAAACACACACCCACATATATATATATATATATATATATATATGTATATATATATATATATATATATATATATATATATATATATATATATATGAAACGTTCAGATGAAGAGAGAGTGAAGGGAAATGGGAACAGCGTGAAGAAAGGAGTACCATTGTACAAGAGTATGGGGCAAAGGAGAAAGGGATATAAGGACTAAGGCACTGAGAGGAGAAAGAAGAGCACTGAGAAAGAAAGTGACAAAAAAAGGGAGATAGGCAGAGAAAAAGAAGAGAGAAGGAAAAGACGAGGGAAGAGATATGAAATTTCTTGTAATTTTGAAGCCATGATGGATAAAAGCAGGAAGGGCATGAATTTGGCAGAAAATTGAATTGCATATGGGGATAAAAATGCAGTTCTACATGAAGTATGATTTGAGGCATACAGAGGCATAGGTTTTTCCTGCTTCACCTTGCCTTCTCTGAAGCCATGTGGGCAGAGCAATCAAATGGAGGTTGCACACTTGGGGACACATATGACTAGGGCCAGGACAGCTAAAATTGTAAAAGCTACAGAACTGCCAATGTCCTCCTGGGGGATATGCTGGTCTCTGTGGCTGTCTAATGGGCATAACTCTTATGCCTTCTGGTCACTTCTTCTGGGTGTCTTGCCTGTGTCATCTATGCTAGGCTTCTCTCCTGGTCTCATGACTGGCAAATTGCTTTCTGCTACCATTTGCCGGGCTTCAACCATTCAGCTTCTGTGGGGATATTTATCCTCTCCAGACTTGCCTGCTATTTTTTGATGTCTATTTGGACGTAGCAACTAGAAAGTCCCTTCCTGGTAGGCAAGACTGAAGCCATTTTAGAGTATAGACAGTGCTGTGAGTTGCCACACCCAGCCAGGTAGTCAAGAAAAAAAGTGAGCAGAATTTAGTCTTTTCTTTTGACTGCTATTCTGTTGGTGCTGACTTGTGGCTCATGACACTGGACAGTTTTCTAGCAGGGTTAAAATATTCTTTTTTAAACTAATTTAAATCCTGATTATGAATCTGAAACCCCTAAGCCCATTTTTGAGGACTCCATCTGCCAAATATGCGCAGGAGCTCTGTGGAAGCTGGCCCCTCTCACTCCTAGGATCCTCTGGCAAGCAAATGAAACTGGAAGGAAGAACAAAAGCCTGGGTAGTTCAAGCAGAACTACTAACCTCTGTCCTTTCTCCTTGTTCTTGCCTTCACTATATGCACCTACTAGTGATGTTTGTGCCCAATATCCCCCAACACAAACCTCGTCGTCTTTGTCTTTCTGTTTTTTTTTTTTGTTTTTTTGTTTTTGCTAGCCAATGGAGTTAAGTTACTTGCCCAGGGTCTCACACAGCTAGTGAGATCAAGTGTCTGAGGCTAGATTTAAACTCAGGTCTTCCTGAATCCAGGGCCAGTGTTCTATCCACTGTACCACCTAGCTGCCCCTTGGTTGTTTAAGATCCCCAAAAATGTGATATGAAGTCACTTTGTTGTTTTAGAAAGGTTAAAATAGTTTGCGTATAGAACCATGATATCTGGCTTCTGTTTAGAGAATGAAGGGCTATGGAATATTGAAAAATTGCATCCAAAATATATTTTCTTTTTTTCTACCAATACATTTTTTAAAGTTCTGAGACTTCTTTTTGTTTTTACTATATATATATATATTTTCTCTTTCTCCTTAATAGCTTTGACAGAGACAACAACAGAGCTAGAAATATGAGAAGCAGTGCTTAAGCTTAGGATCATGGCCATAGTAGACTTGTGGAGGCTATAACATCCACATGCAGAAATAGAACGGGAAAGTTTTTTTTTTAAAGTAAATGCCATTCTAATTCTTGAATTAACTTTGTTTAACATTTCTGTTTCCTTATTTTACTTTCAGCTCCAAAACAAAATACTGATCACTGGTGTGAATGTAGAAGTTCTTGGGTACACTCTCTGCGAAAGTTATCACATGTTTCTCTCTTTCAAATTTCAGGTTGGGTTCAACACCCCATAAGGATCAAGGACTTTTCTTGGATGGAAGAAGGTGACCAGTCTCAGTCTCTTGAATAGGATAATATTGAATTGAATGTTTTAGGGATGCCAACAAAGTAAGACAAAATTCAAAATAAAACCTCCTCTGAGGTTGACTATATGTCAGTTCCCTTCCTCACACGGCTATGGTCTATTTTGTAAAGACATGAAGTAGTGCATTTTTTCTAAATTTCCTTTAAAAATAACCAGACTAATTATTGGTTTTCCCTGCCATGCATAGTTTGTGGTTTTTGTTCTTAAATTGTGATTGACTTCTTCAAGAACTTCCTGCCAGCATGGGGAGTAGATTGGCCGAGTTAGCTGGATTTTATCTTTAGAGGCTTTTGAGTGCCTAACGTGATACCTCATACACAGTGGGCAAAAATGTGGCAGAGATAATGTGGGGACAATGGGTGTGGTGAAAATGTATGTACATATTAGTAATAATAATGACGATGATGATAGTGATGATAATGGTAACAATAATAATGATAAATTAACCATTGAATAAACTGGGTATCCAATAAAATGTAAGCTTTCTGAGTAACTCATTTTTGATTTCGCATCTGTAGTTTCTAGTCTGTACTTATATATAAAAAAAACTTAATAAAAGTTTGTCTATTAAATTGTTTCCATTGACCTGTCTTTGTTGGGAGTAGACATTGGAAGGAGAAAATTTGGTCTAAATGAAAAAGGATAATGGGGAAGATGAGAACATTGAAAATTATTCTTGGTCTCTTTGAGAGTTAAATCACCACTGCTTCACTGCCCCCCACCTCTCAATCAAATATTAAGTCTGGCTGAAGAGGAAGAAATATCACTAAATATAGTGTTAAGCTACAATTCCTTTGGGAACTGGAGAAGCAACAGGTAAAAGAAGTAACATCTTGTCCCTTCATGGCATTACAAAGTGACAGAAGTATATTGGAGGCAGAGGCCAACTTGACTAGTGAGAAAGAGAAACCTGACTCTGTTTTCCCTTTGTGTGCCATGTGTATGTAGAGGGTTATAAACTACAACTACTCCAGAAATCTAGAAACCCTTGACCTACAAGGCCTCTTGCAGAGCTCATCAGAAGGGATTTTTCCTTGATTCAATAACAACCCTGGATGTTTTTATAGCCTTTCGTGGAAATGGTAGAATTACAATTTGAGAGGACAGGATTGGCGAAGACCCATTGGAAACAAAAAGGGAATTTTTTTTTTTGGCTATGCAATGGGGTTAAGTGAGTTGCCCAGGGTGACACAGCTAGTGTTATGTGTTTGAGGCTGAATTTGAACTCAGGTCCTCCTGATTCCAGGGCTGGTGCTCTGTCCACCATACCACCTAGCTGCCCCCCTTTTTAAAAGTTATTCTTTTTAAAAATTTTAATTTTTTTTTTTTTTTGTGAGGGCAATTCACACAGCTAGTGAGCGTTATGTGTCTGTGGTCACATTTGAACACAGGTTCTCCTGACTCCAGGGCCGGTGCTCTATCCACTGCAGCACCTAGCTGCCTCTGAAAAAAAAAGGGAATTTTCTAAAAGTTTATGGGTTAGGTGCTAGCTCTTCACATTTTCTTTGTTGGGTAAAGAAAAGCCTTTTCTAAATTCAATGTCATATTATCCCAAATGCTTGCAGATAGAGCTGGACACTTTTCCTGGTAAGAGTGATCTCAGAGCTGTGATTCCAAATATAGGTTAGATGATTTTTGTCATACCACATGTGTAAATGTCTCTGTTAACAGGAACATCTGAACTAGAAGTGGGTGTGAGGGGGAATTTTAACATCTGGGGTATGAATGACCTTTGTCAGGCCAGAAGTAGAAAAGTCATATAAAATGGAAGTCGTGTGTAGTGGTGGTTTGGCAAATGCCTAGACCATCTAAGATTGCATTCATTATTCATGTGGTAGACACTAACAACCTGCTTCCAGGAGACTGGAACATATGTGAACATTCTATGCTGGCCTACCATGTGGTTAGTAGCAGCTGTTTCTGTTGGCTACGTAGCTGGTTTAAAATGTTCCAACTCATCATCTCAGGTGGCCTTTTCTGTTTTCCCAACTGGTAGTGAAGGATTCCTTCATTAACACCAAGCAGTAATTGAGGAGAGTCAGAGAGCTGTGTTCTTCCATCTTTAAGTCACGTGGCCTAGAGAAACTGGTCTAAGGTTTTGGCCTTTTCCTTCATACTTTTCCATTCTAGGCATGGGGAGTGGAGTTTTTGCTTGAGAGCCACAGGCATCTGGGAGGTCCACAAATCCCGACAGGGTTTTGCAGCCAATGGAATGGAGAAATGGAAACCCTGGGGATCAAGAGTCTCAGATACTGGCTCAGGCAGTTGAATTTGGTGGTACTATTTCTATGTAGGAACTGACCTAAAGTATTACCCTAATCCCTACTGCCCCAGAGACTGGAAGCATGGTGGTGGTGGTGGTGGGGATTATGTCCCCGCAGTGTTGGGGAGAATGTTTGTATATTTGTTCTTGCTGTACCTTTGAAGTAAATATCCCTTTTTAAGTGCTAATCTGAAGTTAAATGGCAAAATGGAATGGAGATGCTACTTGACCCATAAAATGGGTGAATCATAATTTGGGGGTGTTCAAGCTGATGGCAAAGAAGAGAGGACTCTCCCTCAGCATACTGGAGAACCCTTCAGGTGGAATAAAGTACAACTTTCCTGGCCCTCAGAAAGAGATCCTGGAGTCAATCCATGTTACACATGGACATCCTCACTCAGGTAGCAGTGGGGCAAAGGCATGTGCTCTCTCTCTGCAGCTAGGTGCTGCCATGGGTGTGTAGGCATGGTTTCCCTCTTCCCTTTGGGCAACATATATATGTCAGATGAGAGTTTACATTGATAATAAGATTATCACAGGCTTAAGTTTCATAATTTCTAGTTTGTGGGCATCCAGAAGCTAAACACAAGCTTAATTTATTTGATCTAAATGTGTAATAATAATGACTAGCATTTCTAGAGCTCTACACAATTTTCAATGCACTCATTTTATTCTTACAACAACCCGGGAGGTAGGTGCTATTATTGTCCTCATTTTAAAGATAAGGAAACTGAGGCAAACAAAATTTAAGTGAATTGCCCAGGGTCACACAACTAGTATGTGTTTGAGGCCAGATTTGAACTCTGGACTTCCTGACTCCGAGTCTAGTACTCTAGCTACTGGGCCACCTCTTTCCCTATTGAAGACATTGAGAAGTTCTGTATTAATGTCAGATTTCTCACACATGTTGATTATCTGATTGGAACATTTGTTTTTGAGCTAATGTATCTACATAAAGCAGTCAATATGTGAATGGGGCTTGAGTTGATCAGTGATTAGTCTGTATCAAGGGAGAAGAAAAACAGGCAGATGGAAGCTTGGTAAGGATGTTTGCACTGATGTGTGGAGCACCTTTAATAAGATCAGTGTCTAAGTCTCACAAGAATTCATAAGAAGATGGTTAGGTCCTCCAAATACTTTTTATATGTATGACAATGTTTCCATGCAATCTTGAGCATTTGGAGCTTTATGTGGGTCACTAATCCAGTTAATAACTGATCTGCCAAGATAGAGCTTTCTATTTGCCTGAATGTGCTTGTCTTCTTGTGCTTCTGGGACCTGGCGAATTTATTCATTCTCCACTTACTCCTCTAGTGCTTCATCGCTGCATGGCAGACTAGCATTCCTTATTCTTTGGAACTTATAGGTCTTTTTAAACCTTATTTTTTTGCTGTCTATGTTTTTATAATGAATTTGGCCTCCAGATAAAGGTAAGCTGATTTTTGTTGGGTTCTGAGTTAGCGTTCACTATGGAGGAAAGAATGAAGAGGACAACCAGATGATGGGAAAGACAAAAGTGAATCTGTGAAACTAATTGTCCCAGATGTTAAAATAAAACCAAAAGTCTCTCCCAAGCTCTCTGGTAACAAACAGGAGCTTAGATAAGCACCAGGTCTAGCATTTGAACCCAGGGCCTCTGACTTGAGAGTCAAGATTCTTTACACTTTACCTTATTTATTCTGATATAAAGCTGTTATGAAAAATCTTCAAGTACATAAACTCTCCCTTCCTCTTCAGCTTTAAAGAAAATAACTCTTTCAGAATATTTTCTCAACAATGGATTTATTGTGTCAAATAGCAGGGTTGTCTCCATAACTTTTGGCATGAACTGCCAAATTATTTGCCAAAAAGTTCACCTAAATTCATAATACCACCAGCCATGATCTGATGGATCTGTTTCTCCACAGCATACCAACACTTTTGGGGTTTTTAATTATGTTTGCCAATTTGGAGTCATGAACTGGTACTTCAGAGTGATTTTTATTTACATTCTTTGATTATTAGTAAGATTGAGAATTTTTTTTTGAATGGATTAATTAAAAAAAGTATATTCACGCTTTTTGTTTGTACATCAGAGTAATTCCTGGAAACTGCATATCCATCCCCAGGTGAACCTTATACAAAAGAAAACCATCTAAGCAAAACTAAACAACATAGTGACCACTTCTAACAAGGTATGTAAGATATCTGTTACCCCACTACTGTACTATAAGGAGGGAAGTGCTTCCACATCTCTTTTGAGGGGCCAAGATTGTTCAGTTACTTCCTGTTTTCCTCATACTAGTGTTCTTATTTAACCTTATTGAAGTAATTATGTACATATTCCTCCTGGTTCTGCTTACATTATTCTTCACAAGTTCATGTAACTCTTACATCTTTCTCTGAATTCTTCCTATTCATCTTTTAATGGCACCACAAAAATACCTGATGTCACAAAACACAAGTTGTTCAGCCATTTCTCAGTCTTCAGGATACCGAGTTGTTTACAGATTTTTGCTAATAAAATCGCTGCTATAGAAATTTTGACAACCATGGGACCTTCCTGTATTTGACTGGCTTGGGTTATATGCCCAGGAGTAGGATTTCTAGGTCAAAGGAAATGAACAATTTAATGACTTTTTTTCACATAAGTCTGAATAATTTTTCAGAATGATTGGGCCAATTCACAGCTCTACTATCAGTGCATTTGTTTGCCTGTCCTCCCATAGACTTCCTCATGTTGATTATTTTGGACTTTTGTTATATTTTCCAATTTTCACTCACTTCAGAGTTGTTTTAATTTGTAATTCTCTTATTATTAGCTACTTGGAGCAATCTTTCACATGATCATTTACAATTCAATTCTTTTAAAAAGTATTGGTTCATCTGGGTGGACTGGTGCAAACCGTAGTCCCATACTAGAGAGGCTGAGGCTGGGGGATCACTTGAGTTTGTGGGTTCAGAGCTACAGTATAGCCCAAACTAATAAGGTAGCCACTCCAAGGCAGTCATTAGTATATGGTAATGGAGGGCTATCAAACTAACTAAGGAGGAGTTAATCAGCCCAGGTTAAAAAAAGAAAAAAACCCATAGCAGATCAGTTAAATAATAAAATATTTATAATATCTTATAATATTATTATAATAGAATAAATAAAATATTTATCAAGTGATTACTATGTGGTAGACACTGTGCTAGGTAATAGGGGAGCCACTGGAGGTTATAAGTAAGTAGGGAAGTGACATGGTAAAACCTATGCTTTAGAAACACTTTAGGAAGATCAGCGAAAGCTTCTGTACATTCCATTGCAATCATGCCATGATTGCATGCATGATTGACAGAAACTCCCATAAAGTTTGTGAAATCCCACAAAATAACATCAGAAAACTCTTGGAAGATCAGCGAAAGCTTCTGTACATTCCATTGCAATCATGCCATGATTGCATGCATGATTGACAGAAACTCCCATAAAGTTTGTGAAATCCCACAAAATAACATCAGAAAACTCTCCTCTCCTCTCCTCTCCTCTCCTCTCCTCTCCTCTCCTCTCCTCTCCTCTCCTCTCCTCTCCTCTCTCTCTCCTCTCCTCTCCTCTCCTCTCCTCTCCTCTCCTCTCCTCTCCTCTCCTCTCCTCTCCTCTCCTCTCCTCTCCTCTCCTCTCCTCTCCTCTCCTCTTGTCAACGACAATTGGAAGTTTGTCAGTAACTTTTAGTATCTGAGAGTAGCTGGGAGCACTGAAAAGTGAAGTGACTTTCCTGTGTTCACACATCTTGTATGTGCCCCTGGTAATACTTGAACTCTGGGCTTCCTAACTCCAAGATCAGTCTCCATACGTTATACCAGGTTGCTTTTCAAGGTTATCATAATAATCATCATATTGTTCTACTCACATTTTCCAATGACATTCAGATAAAAGTGATATTAGGACAAGTCACTAACCTGCTGTTATTATTATTATTTTAACATTTAATTTTTTTTTGAGATCTTTCTCCACAGTGTGGATTTTTTTGGGGGGAAGGGAAACAGCAGTGGACTTGGAGTCAGGAAGACATGAGTTTGAATCTTTCCTCAGGCCATGGAAAAGTCACTAAATACATAGCCTCAGTTTTCTCATCAGTTAAGCAGTGATAACTATAGCATCTACCTCACAGGGTTGTCATGAGGGTCAACTAAGAGGTAGTATGGCATTGTAGATAGAGAGCTGTCCCTCTATATAGCCTAGTTCTACATAGCCTATAGCCACAGTTATATAACAGCCCTATAGTTAGATGTAATGAATTTGGGAATTCATCTTGAGATATCTATTAGTCAGACTAGTGATTAAGAAGGATTTTTACTATTATTATTATAGTCTACTGTAAGGAAAATATAATTAGCACTAGTTAGAATTGCTAATAATTATTCAGTCTCCTGCTATTACTTTTGCTCTTGCACTAAGGGCCTACTCTAGTGCCCCATTGTTATATGTGGAAATGACCTTAAGCTCTCAAAGACTATGGCAATGGAGGGCAAATTCTGGGTCTTTTTAAGACTGAAAATCTTCAAGTACGAGCCCATAGGTGGCCTGTATTGTCTTCTGTCTGAGGATCAGCCTTACTCAACTTCCAAAAGGCTCATCTCCATTTTGGCCACTGAGTAATATTTTTTTCTCACTAGTGCCAAATGAAGTTAGAGAGGGGTTGACTCTATCTGTAGAAGCAATACTCATAGTGATACAACATGTCCTTAATATATTGAATTATTATTTTTGATATTAAATGAATAATAGCAATCGAAAGCTCAGAACCCATGGAAAATGAGGAGCTTTAAATATTCAGAACTGGAGAAACTGCATATAGGTGTACTACAGATAAAAGGATTATTGTCACCCAGGGAGAAATTTTCTACTTAAGGAAGTAGGCTTTAGAGTTTATATAATGGCTTCTTGAATTGGGAGTTAGTTATGTCATTATTATCATCAACATTATCATTCTTTGGATTTTTAAGTTTTACTTTTTGTCCTTGGAAAAATCCTCACAGGTAGGTAATTTAAGTACTACAGTCCTCGTTTTACAGATGAAGAAATTGATGAAAACATATGTTAAATAGCTAGTGTCAGGTCTGACATTTAAGCTCATATGGCCTACAGCCAAGGACAGTGTCTTTTCTACTACACCAATCTGACTCTCAGAAAAAATTCAATCCAATTTATTTTAACAAACAATTGTTGAGAGTCCATTACCTTCCAGGTATGTTACTAGGCACTAGAGGTTTGATGAAGTATGAAAGATGGCAATGGAATCTTTTGTCCCAACTGAGGTTCTTGTTATTTAGACTACAAGGACATATTCCGCTTCATTCTCTTGTCACCCAGATACCATTGGAGACTGATAATTTCCCACTGGGTGCTTGACTTCAGAAAATCTCTGATCAAATCTCTGATAATTTTTTAAGTTATTTTCATTGGCTCGCCTTCAGTGACGGAGTCTGTTAATTTCCCTCTAGTTTTTCTTTTGCCACTTGTCAGGATGAGAGGAGATCTGAGTAGGTGTCAGTGTGTGAGCCGAGTACATAGAAGATAGGGAACTGCCTTCAAGATGACCATGATGGCCACTCTCTGGTCTCTCCTCCTCTTCCTCTTTGTCTTTCTTGTAGGTAAATGTCTCTCGTCTTTAGGAACCAAGTCTCCAGGCAGCTAGGTGCAGGGCTTCTGAGTAGAAGCTTATTTTTTTATTGCAGAGTGGAGCAGTGAAGTTAGAGTAAGCACTGAGATGTCATGAATATTCACTTTTCAAGAAGTAGAGTTCTCATGTATAGATCTAAGTCCCTGATAGTCATCTTCTATTACTTCCAGGTGATACCTTATCTCTTCTCACCCCAGAGTTAATGATGAGGCTTTAAAAAAAGCACATCATCTCTAAATCTGTGGCCCATTTCGCCTCTAGGATACAGCTGTGAGTGATGTGGGAAGGAGGTTCTCAATCCACAAAGGAGAACTCTTCTTATTTGTATGATTTTCTTCTTAACTGGCTCATTTTTTAACTTGTATTTTTAAAGTTATTAAGTATTTATTTTCTCTCCCACCCACCTACTCCCTGTGGATAAAAACAAACTCATTGCAGCAAATACATGCATAGTCAAGAAAAATTCATTCCCTCATTGCTCACATCATAAGCTGTATGTCTCATTCTGCATATTGAGATCTTTGTTTTTTGACTGAACAAAGTATTCTATATAAATGGAATGGCATGCTATGGTGCTGTAGGGCATGCCAAAAGGGACAGTTTCTGAATAACCTGCTCCTTTCCATCCTTATTTGTACAAACAAAGGGTTTCAAGGAAAAGCTTAGACCTCTAACCTATTTAGGGAATATTGTAGAGAGATTTCATGTACAACTACCTCCTAGATCTGATACCTTCTCAAGTCACTTCCAACCCCAAGTTTTTGCCATTTTCTGACTGTATGATGCCATTTCAAAAGAAAGAGAACTTACTTCTAGATGTACAGTTCAGAGAAGGTGTCAAGAATGATGAAGATCTTTTCACATTTGGATTGAGGGTGCTGATCTGGATTGATGAGAATAGAAACATTGATTTTCAATGCTTCCTACTGCGAAGCAGGTGTTTGTGTGTGTGTGTGTGTGTGTGTGTGTGTGTGTGTGTGTGATTCCTCTGTGTTAGGTCAAGGTCCATATGCAATAGTTCACCCAATCTGATGTAACATAAGCTAATCCGGGCTTCTCTGGGGTATATCTGTTTCCTTTCTGCTGATATCTACATGTCTCTGAAGCAGTATCTTCCAGGAAACTGAAGATCCAGACTATTAAAGGATTGTGCTGTAGTGGTTTTGTCCTAGTTTAAGACCGAGGGCACTGGGGGTTTATATGCAATGACAGCTGGACTTTGGTAGAAGTGACTATAGTCTGAAAACAAGTGGGTTGTGGCTCAGTCCTTGGAGCTCCTCGGATCGTGCCATTTTCACAGCAATGTGTCCTACCCACCCTCCTGGACTGTCTTGCAGTGGCAATGGATCATCAATCTGGGAATGCACCCTTGGGATATGGGGCCACAGCACCTGCTCTCAAGACTGGTTTCCCTTCATGATTTGTTCAGGTAATAGGATAACTGCCCTTGTCAACACTGTGAAGTTGTTCAGTTTTATTTAGTACCTCCACTGGCCCCTTTCTGTTCTCTTCAAAGAGAATTCCCTCTGACTCCCTGGAATTAAAAGTGACTCTAAATGCCTTGTTTAGCCTCTCTTTATCCAACATCCTTCTGTTCTGCGATGATGGGTCTGGTTCATAGAAGGAGTATGAGTTAGCAGGCAAAGAGTTATGTTTCAGCTCTTGACCTGGCTTTGCTACTCAGGACACGTAGGCATGTTGCTTCACTCATCTTGGCTTCAGCATCTATGAAATGATAAAATTGGACTAGATCATGGTCCTTAACCTGGGCTCATGAACCTTTAAAAAATCCTCGATAACAATATTTCAATATCATTGATTTCCTTTGTAATCATATATGTGTGTGTATGTGTGTATTCACTCATATTTATGCACTTAAGCTTCTCCAGGTTGCCCAAGAGGTCCATGATACAAAGGAAATTAAGAACTCTTTGAATAGATGATTACTTCTAACACTATAGCCCTTTATTCTTGGGGAGGGGGGCTTATCTAGCACTGATTTACATTTTAAAACTTACAAAAAGATATTTTAGTGCTAGAAATGACAACAGGGGCCTGCCTTTCTCATTTTCTCCCGTTTCCTGTTTCAGTTGCTCAGGACTAGGGTCAGGCCTTCGAGGGTGTTTTGGGGGGAGGCTGTATCACTGGGCTCCATAGTATAATGGAAGTTGGATTATTAGGATGGGAGAAGCAAAAGGCTCATTATTATTGAAAGGAACAGATCAAAATATCCAGTAATCAGCACTGCCTTGTTGGGTGGGTGGAGAAAAAGTGGAGAGTGTGGTCTCTGGGCAGCAAAAGCCCAATAAAAGATTTTCATCTGCAGAACTTTTGAGCTGCCCTTGATGTCATTTAAAGGTTCTAGTGGCATCTCCTTGAAGATACGTTTACTAATTCAGGGTTCAATACTAAAATTGTTTAACCCTACACTCTCAGCAAATTTCATTCAACTCTTGTTTCTATGCTGTTCTTGAGCAATCCATTCCATTCAGTCCAATTCACTCAACAAACACTTATCATTTCTTATTTAATATTTTTCCAGTTGTGTCCAACTCTTTGTGACCCCTTTTGGGGTTTCCTTGGCAAAGATACTGGAGTGGTTTGCCATTTATTTCTCCAGTTCCTTTTTCAGATGAGAAAACTGAGGCAAACAGGGTAAAGTGACTTGCCTAGAGTCACACAGCTAGTAAGAGTCTGAGCCCAGATTAGAACTCAGAAACGTAAATCTTCCTGACTCCAGGTCAAGTACTCTATCCACTGGGCCACCTAGCTGCCCAAACATTTCTCAAGTGCCTACTATATACCAGGGACTATGCTAGATTTTGAATATAAAGACATGAAAACACCGCAGTGGCTGCCCTCAAAAAGTTTCACATTCCTCTGGGAGGAAAATATCCTATGCACAAGAGTAGATGCAAAATACTACAGTGTTATGGAGCATAATTTAAAGAGGCAGAGACAACAACCAATAACAACTGGAGGTAAGGTTGTAGAGACCAGACCGAGCCTGCTGTAAAAGGTGGTCATGAAACAATGCTCTGAATGAAGCAAGGACGTTCATGGAGGTGGAGGTGAGGAGGGTATGCATTCCCACCATGGGGATAGGTCTGTGCAGGTGCTCAGGGAGGAGATGGAATGTTGTAGATGGGGAACTACTGGTTGGTCAGTTTAATTGAAATGAAGAGCCCATGAAGTCAAATGATGTGAAATAGGCATAGGCTTGAAATTTTGGAAGATTGAAATGCTTAGCTGAGGATTTTGTGTTTTAGCTTAGAGGCTTTTGAGCAGTGATACATGCATATATATGTATATATACATATATACATATATATATACATACATATATATTTAAGAAAAATAATGTACCTGTTGATAGTGGTATTAGGCGATATTAGGATAATACTCCCATCTCTGCAGTAGTGACTCTTTCAAAGAATCAATAATAACAGCTAGCATTTGTATAACACCTACTACGTGGCAAGCACTTTGTAAATATTGTTTCATTTGATCCTCACAATGACCTTAGGAGGTAGGTTTACTGTTGAGGAAATTGAGGCAAACACAGGTTAAGTTTTGCCAAGGTCACTGAGCTAGTAAGTGGCTGAGGTTTTATTTGACCTTGGTTCTTCCTGTGTCTTTGATAGGCAGTTAGGTGGTACAGTGGATTGAGTGCCAGGCCTAGAGTCAGGAAGACCTGAGTTTAAATCCAGCTTCAAAACCTGGGCAAGTCACTTTATCTTGTTTGCCTCAGTTTCCTCATCCATAAAATGAACTGGAGAAGAAAATGTCAAATCACTCCAGTATCTTTGCCAAGAAATCCCCAAATGTCACTCGGACACAATTGAAAAATGACTAAACATGGAAACTAAGAGGGAGAGGTTGGGGAGTACAGCATTTCATGCATGGGGCTTAGCCAGTACAAAGGCACGAAGATGAGAGGGGAAGTGTCATGTTCAAGGAACTGCAAGAATTCCAAATGGTGTGGAGCAGAGCAAAACATAAGAAGATGAGAAAGTTAGGAAAGGGGGCAGGTTGTGAAGCACTTTCAGTGCACAACAGAGGATTTTATATTTGTTTCTGGAGGTAAGAAGGGGCCAATGGAGCTCATTGAAAGGGGCAGGTGGATGACAGAGTCAAGTTTTAGAGAAATCACTTTGGCAGCTGAGTGGAGGATGGATTGGAGTAGGGAGACATTTGAGACATCAAACCCAGTTAGGAGGCTGTTTCAATAGTTCACATGAGAGTTGATAAAGGTCTGAACTATAGCCATGGCTCTGTAAGTGGAGAGAAGGGAAAATATTCAAGAGTTATGATAAGGGCATAAATGGCAAGATTTGGTAACAGCTTTCATATGTGGGATGAATGAGGGTGAAGAGTCAAGGATGACACAGAGGTTGCAATTCTGAGAGGCTGGTAGGATAAGTGGTACTCTCAGTGGTAATGGTGAGGTTTAGAAGATGGGAATGATTTATTCAAGGTCCTTTGTGGGGAGACTAGGAATTAATTCCTCAGCTGGAGATTAAGCATCTCTAGAAATGCATCTTAGAGAGGTGAAACAGTGATTTAAACTAAATTCACAAATAGCTATTATTGGGTTCTTTTTACTGAGAGCAGATTTTTAAGGGGGGGAGGCTAAGAATATGAACACATGGGAACTTGAGGTACTTAAAGGAAGAGGAGAATTACAGGCTATAGAAGTGTTGAAGGCTACAGAAAGGATATGCTAACAAACTTCATATTTTCTTTTTTTTTCTTTTTTTTTTTTTTTTTGTAGTAGAGCACCTGCTTTCTGAATCTAGACCAGGGTGGGGAACCTGCGGTCTTGAGGTCAAATGTGGCTTTGTAGGTCCTTCGGCGCAGGCTTTTGACTGAGTCCAAGTTTTACAGAACAAATCCTTTTATTAAGGGGATTTGTCTTGTGAAGTTTGGATTCAGTCAAAGGGCCACACTTGAGGACCTGCAGGGCCACATGTGACCTCGAGGTTTGCAGGTTCCCTACCCCTGACCTAGACCTTTTACGTTTTAGAGCCCAGGGGTAGAGCCAAGATTTCTTCTCTATGTTGAATAGTATTCCGTGCTCTAGGATGAGACAGCTTCATAGGTCAATTACTTGTTATGAGACTAATGGAGTGATTTGGCCCTTTCTTGGAGGGAGGGTGGAGAGGAGAGATAGGTAGCTTCCATAACCTGCTGCGGGGGGTCATCCAAACATGATGAACTTTAAGATCCTTCAGGGGTTGAAGAAAGGATGTTGGAAAACAAAACAGCTAAAGGACTTGCCCTTCTGAATTTCCAGGCTGTAGAAAAAAGGAGGGTAATACCATTGGGTGTAATCCAATTTATTGCTAATAATGAGTAATATTCAAACTCTGAGTTGTATTGGAGTGATTATCCTGTAAAACTCAGTTGTCTGATTTCAGGTGATTCCAAATCCATATCAAAGCCATATCTGAAGCAGCTGGGCAGTCCCTGTGCAGGGACACCAGAGATCCAAGCCTTAGGACTCACGTTTCAGTTATGTGGTGTATATAAGAATGAGGCAGCTGTTCTGTGCAGGGAGTTGGACTGTGGCTCACTTGTTCAAGCTCCCATTGAAAGACCCAGAAACTCAAAGAACAAACTCTTACAGTGCAATGGAACCGAGTCTACCGTCTTTAATTGCAAAATCAATAGAGATACTAAAGATCCATGTGACAAAGATGCCAATGTGATATGTTCAGGAAAGATCTGCTCCCAGTTCTTTTGATACATCTCTCAAGGGATTAATAGGATGGGATCCAGTGCCCTGTAGCCCTTTTTTGACTTCATGGAAGAGTAACAAATTAGGGCCTTGTTCAAACATCTTATTCTGGTGCCTCATCATGGTATAGACAGGACCTTGAGGTCTTAAAGGCTGAATCAGTGGAGTACAAGCTCTTAGAGATCCTGCAAGTGGGATCATTCTGGTGACAGCCTTTTTATCTATCAACCAAGATGGCCACCCAATAGTTGGTGGATTTTAAAAACTATGGTAACTCACAAAGACCACCTGAATCAAGGTGCTGTAAAACAATTGGTGTGTTTACATTGTTGATGTCATTGTCTCCATAATTTCCTTGATTCTGCTTATTTCATACTTTATAGGTTAATTTAGGTCTTCTCAAGATTCTCCATATTCATCTTATCTCTTCTAGAACAATAATATTCAATTGCATCATGTAGATAATTTATTTAGAAAAATCTATGGCACCTACTTTTTTTTTTATTAGTTCTTTGCAACCCCCCACAGCACTGCTATAAATATTTTGGTTTATATTAGGCCCTTCTGTCATTGGTCTCCTTGGGCTATATGTCTAGCAGTAGAATCTATGGGCCACAGGTAATGTATATTTTAGTTACTTTCTTGGTGGGACACATATTTGAAACTCTGCTGTCTTTTTATATGCTCTCTGTTCAATAAGGCCTGTGAGAATTAGTCTTCATCACATTAAAAAGTGTCAGGAGAGGGAGTGGCTTGAGAGGGGATTATTGACTTTCTTTGAGTTTATATCTGGCTCTGGACAAATCACTTAATTTTCCTTAGCCTTAATTTCATCATCTGTAAAGTGGGGATAATGATAGTACCTACCTTCCAGGGTTGTTCAGAAGATCAAATTAGATCCCATTTGTAAAGCATTTTACAAACCTTAAAATACTATATAAATGCTAGCGATTATTATTTGGAGGGACAATAAGAAACTTGCCCTGATTGCTTGAAAGGGGACAAACTGGGCCACCTCTTCTTTTCTCTATCTTGCCCCATGGTCTTAGAAACTTGACTGGAGGGCTCTTCTCTGTTGAGGATTGGTTAAAGGATCCAGGGGTGTTTAACAAGAGGGAGAGAAAACTTAGGGGGGAATACGGTGGCTACATTTAAGTATTTAAACGACTCACACAGAGCAAAGATTAGATGTGTTCTGCCCCAGAAGACAGCAATAAGAACTGTGGGCACAGTAGGCTGTGTCTCACTGAAGATCTTAAGCTGAGGTTGGTTGACTCCTTGTGAACAAAGTTGCAGAAGAAGACTTTTGGTCAGATATAGGCTGGTCATTTTAGCCTCAGAGGTCCCTCCCAAGTCTGAAATGCTGTGATTTCATGATTTCTCAGGACACATAGAGGCCCGACTGGTAGGAGGGCAGCATCGATATGAGGGACGTCTGGAAGTGAAACGAGGCCTGACTTGGCGCACTGTCTGTGACTCTAACCTTGATCTTCAAATGGCTGATGTTGTCTGTCAAGAAATGGAATGTGGAGTGGCTATCTCCATCCTGGGGGGAGCTCACTTTGGAGAGGGCCCTGGAGAAGTATGAAGAGAGAGGTTCCAGTGTAGTGGCAATGAATCCCACCTGTTTCATTGTCCCCAGGAAGTGAGGAAGATGGACGGGTGTACTCATCAACAGGATGCAGGGGTCAGATGCTCAGGTGAGGGTCTCTTGCAACACCTGTGATATCTGTCATCATTTATACCTTCCTTCATCTTCTTGAATAGTTTCTCCTCCCAAATATATCAGGAAAGAATCTGAAAAAAAATCTGTGCTTACTTATTAAGGTATAAATACCTTATTAGGCTTCTGTTGTTACATCTATGAGGGGTATTTGGATTGTTAATGACCTATTTGGCTATCACCTATAGAATTTAACTCTGGAATATGTTTGTCTGTGATTTTATTTTGCCTGATACCCTCCAAGAATCGTTTCTTGAAGGCAACCACATATTTCATCTAGCCATGAAAACAACCTTAGCCTCTCTGGAACAAAACTGAAGTTTAGAAGAAGAGAAACAAAGTGAAAGAATATTGGTTTCTCACAACTTAGTGAGCGTTCAAAGAAAGTCAGTAACAGTGTTGGAGTGTCTTGGACCTGGGCACAGAAGGCCCCTCTGAAAAAACTTTTCTGTTTTTCTGCAGAATATAGACTGCTGAATGGAAGCAGCAGATGTGCAGGGCAGTGGAGCTGCAGGTACAAGGGATCTGGGCCCCTCTCTGTGCTTCCCATTTGGATATAGAAGACGCCAGTGTCCTTTGCCATCAGCTCAACTGTGGCAGTGCTGTGGCTACCCTGGGAACATCTTATTTTGAGGAAGGCATTCATTCCATCTGGCCTGATGAATTTCATTGCATGGGGACAGAGCCCCATTTGTGGAAATGCCCAGTAAGCACCTTGGGGGCATCCATCTGTGCCTCTGGGCAGGTGGCAGTGACCATCTGTTCAGGTGAGTTCTAACTATGAAAGAGATATGGGTCCAGCATGAGGATGCTATGCATTTTGATAGGGTTGCCATTTCTGTATAGTGCTTTTATCCTTAAATACACCCTTTCCTTCAATGCCCTGTTTCAGTTATGTCTCTGACCCCAGGTCTGTCAGAATCCATGCAACTGAGAGATGGACACAGCCACTGTGATGGGAGAGTAGAGATTTCCTTGTATGGAATCTGGGGCCGAGTCTTGGATGCTGCTTGGGACCTTAATGGTGACCAGGTAGTGTGCAGACAGCTCCATTGTGGAGAGGAATAGAGAGCCTTTAACCCTCCTGCACCACACCATAGAAGAGATCCTGTGGGCCTGAGCAGTGTGAGATGTGTGGGCAATGAGACCCAGCTGAGTCAGTGCAACATCTCCACATCTGTCTTGGCTCCAGTGGGGATCACTCAGGAAGTTGGTGTCATCTGCTCAGGTAAGTGCCTGTCCAATCTTCAGAATCCTTCCTGGCCTCTCATTTTCTTTTTTCCTTCTTTTATAAAAATATTTATTTATTTTTAGTTTTCAACATTTGCTTTTATAAGATTTTGACTTCCATTTTTATCCCCTTCCCTCCCCTCTCACCTCCCATCTCCCCAAGATGGCATACAATTTGATATAGGCTATACATGTACAATCATATTAAACATATTTCCACATTAGTCATGTTGTGAAAGAAGAATCAGAACAAAAGGGGAAAAAATCACAAGAAAGAAAAAAAAAGAGAAAATAGTATGCTTCAAGCTGCATTCAGATTCCATAGCTCTTTCTCTGGATGTGGATAGCATTTTCCATCATGAGTCTCTTGGAATTGACTTGGTTCATTGTATCGCTGAGAAGAGCTAAGTCTATCAAAGTTAGTCATTGTATAATGTTGTTATTACTGTGTACAATGCTTTCCTGGTTCTGCTCACTTCACTCAGCTTCAGTTCATATAAATCTTTCCAGGTTTTTTTGAAGTCTACCTGCTCATCATTTCTTGTGGAACAATAGTATTCCATTACATTCATATGTCACAATTTGTTCAGCCATTCCCCAATTGATGGGCATCCCCTCAATTTCCAATTCTTGACCACCACAAAAAGAGATGCTATAAATATTTTTGCACTTGTAGGTCCTTTTTCCTTTTTTTGATCTCTTTGGGATACAGACCTAGTAGGAGTATTGCTGGATCAAAGGGTATGCATACTTTTGTGGCCCTTTGGGCATAGTTTCAAATTGCTGTCCAGAATGGTTGTATTGGTTCACAACCTCACCAACAATGCATTAGTATTCCAATTTTCCCACACTGTTTCCATTTCTGGCCTTTCATTGTCTTGCTTAATGATAGATCTTGTCCCTCAGGGAGCAGAAGAATCTGCCTGGTGAATGGCACTGGTCGCTGTGCTGGGCCAGTGGAGATCTACCATAATGGCACCTGGGGCACAGTGTGTGATGATGCCTGGGACCTCTCAGATGCCAATGTGGTCTGCAGACAGCTGGGCTGTGGTGTGGCCCTCAGCGCCATGGGATTGGCTCACTATGGGGCAGGAGCTGGGCCCATCTGGATGGATGAGCTAGGTTGCTCTGGAAATGAGTCTGAGCTGTGGATGTGCCCATTCAGAGGCTGGAGCTGGCATGACTGCAGACACGAGGAGGATGCTGGTGTTCTCTGCTCAGGTCAGTTCTATGTCTCTTTGGGATATCTGGACATTCATTTCAATTCTGCTTCTCTGTAACTTCTACTTATTGCTCCTAATTCTGGCCCTGGAGTCAAACAGAGCAAATCTAATCTTCGTTTTGCCTGGCAGATATTTCAACACAGATTTACTTTTCCCTGAGTCTCTGCTTATTCAGGCTAAACATCTCCAGTTTCTGGCATTGTTCCTTATGTAGTATGGCCTTGAGGTGTTTCACCACTCTGACTGTCTTCCTCTGGACACTTTCTTGATCATCCATGACCTCCTTGTACTGTTACCCCAGATTGAACACAATACCCCCTATGTGCTCTGACCAGGACAAAATATAATAGCACTGTCACTTTCTGCCTAATATTGCATCAGGATGTTTTTGGATGCATATTACAATGTTGACTCACATGGACTTCCAGGTTCTCTATGAGATCTTTTATAGACAAACCATTCCCTAACCATCATCCTGTACTTTTGAAATTAATGTGTTGGACCTAAGTATAAGACTTTATATTTATTCCTGTTAAATTTCATCTTACATTCAGTCCAACATTCTCACCTGTCAAGATCTTTTACAACCTGGGCAATATAAGTTTTCTACATCTTTGTAGAAAACTCATATTAGATAAAGATAAAGAGTGATAAAGAGTGCTGACTATTAGTGTCATAAGCTATTAACCAGTAGCATATTTATCTGATGGCAACAGAGTGTATAGAATTAGAGCACTGAGCTTTGGCTTGACCCACAAATAGGATCATGAAGGATCAGAGCAGCAAGGTCACCCACCCTACATTCACATGGGGCCTCCACTGGGGCATGATTTCTTGTAGGCCTTGGTTCAGCAGCATCCATGGAAATAACACTGGGATTTTTCCTCTGAGAATATGATCACTCAATAGGCATTTCAGTTAGATCTCAGCAGGTAGATACGACTTCCCTCTGGTTATAATTGCTGGGAGTAGAGAGGAGAGGGATTTTGACACTTGAAATCTGAAACCCTGTAGGATTTATTAATCAGCCTTTGGCACATATTAGGTGCTCAATAGAATTTTGTTGCTCGTTGAGGCTTCACTAGATGGATAGATAGACAGACAGATAGATAGATAGATAGATAGATAGATAGATAGATAGATAGACAGACAGATAGATAGACAGACAGATAGATAGATAGATGGATAGACAGATAAATAGTTCTCTGACTGTTGCAAGATGCTGAAGAGAATACAAATTGTTAGACATGGTCCCCAAATTCATTCATTCACTGAACATTTATTAAGTACTAATGGCATTTAAGACATACTAAACACTGGTGAATCAGATTTTTAAAATACCATTATCTCTGCCCTTAAGAAGCTTACATTTTATTTGTGTTGGGAAAGTGATGGAGGAAAATATTACGTGTACACAGATAAGCATAATAAAAATCAGGGAACTGATGGGGGCAATGGAGATAGCCAGAAAAGAAATAAGCATATAATTTTAAGGAGAGAGAACCTTTTTAGCTGTAGGTGATGGAGGGAGGGTAAGAGAAAGTCTCACAATGAGGACAGTGCCTACCTACAGAGATTCTAGAAGGAAAAGAAGGATTCTGAAAAGTGGAGATGAAAAGAGAATTTGTTCCAGCAGTGGGTATGGCTTATGCCAATGCTCACCAGTGGAAAATAGAAGCACTTCATCTAATAGATTAATTCACCTAAAGTGAATCTCAGTATGCATGAATAGGAGGCTAGAAATGTGGCTGGGAGCTATATTGCTTCAGGCCTTAAGTGCAAAGTGAAGGAGTTTGTATTTTATCTTGGAGGCAATAACGATCTTCTAAGTGTTTTTGATCATTGGAGTAAAATGATGAAAACTGTGCCTTGAATGATTTTGTTAGCTATCTGGCTGATAGACTGGATACTTCTTCTAGTATTCTAAAATCGACTTGGAGAATGCAGTGTTCTGTATAGCATACCTTAAATTTTGGAGGCTGTCTTGAGACAATGGGCTAAGTTATAGGAATCAGGAATATTCCATGAACAGACTTGGGGATACATGTGCTTAGTCAAGAAGGGATCAGTGAACTCTTTTTTTTTTCATTAGGCAATGGGGTTAAGTGACTTGCCCAGGGTCACACAGCTAGTAAATGTTATGTGTGTGAGACCAGATTTGAACTCAGGTCCTCTGAATCCAGGGCCGATCCTCCATCCATTGTGCCACCTAGCTGCCCTGTGAACTCTTATTTGTGGTGGTCAATTACATCTTTGTTTTTTCTCCTCCACATATATTTTTTGTTCCAGCAGGTTTCTATATATTTCATGTATGTGCATATGCAGGTCTATAATAGGGTTTTATAATTTAATTCTTATAAACTGTTAGCTATATAGACTTTGTGTAGTTGGATTCCACTCCCTCTTTTGTATTTTTAGATTTACCTGTGCTATTATTGAATACTAGGACAGACGAATGACTTTTGTCAATACGCTTACTTGGCACATTGGGGGAAAATAATTATTTTCATTAAGCAAATGGAAATTTATCATTTCTTTAATTATTTTAAAACATTATTATGAGAATGGGTCCATGGGCTTCATCAAAGGGGTCTGCAACATAAAAAAGGTTGTTTAGATCTCCTGCTCTAGTGTTACTACAGCAAGGATGGGCAACAAAGTGAGAGAGGCATACTTGATTTTGATCTTTTCCATTGGACAAGTCTGCTATGTGCCAGAGATATAAGTGTCCAGTCCAGGAGTGGCTACTTGCCTATTGGGATATACATAGATATTTATGTGTCTTTTCTCTATTAGTTCTATTTAATGATTCAACTTTTCTAGGGTGCAAGTAGTGGTAGTAGTAGTAGTAGTAGTAGTAGTAGTAGTAGTAGTAGTAGTAGTAGCAGTCATCATCATAGTTGTAGACATAGTAGCCACAAGAGTAATAATTCTTTTCCTCAAACATTAAAAGAACCTGGACTTCTATACATATACAGGGTTATGAGTTATACACATGAAAAAAATACAACATAGAGGGGATATAGCACAAAGCAGCAAAAAATCAGGGTCTAAGCTGTATACCTATTTCTGCCTTCATTCCCAGAGTTCCTATCACTGAGACTGATCGGTGATATCCACCACTGTTCTGGGAAACTGGAGGTTTTTCACAATGGCACATGGGGAAGTGTCTGTGACACAACTCTGAGTGACATGTCCCTGGCCATCATATGTAAATACCTGGAATGTGGAGACTGAGGATGGCAGATGTGGAAACAAGCTGCAGCCAACTTCCGAATGTCTTGGTTGAGTAACGTTCATTGTTGGAAGCAGCCCAATGTGTCTCTCTGGCATTGTCCATCTGGCCCTTGGCAGCAGCATCCCTATCATCCTGAACATAAAGTCTGGATCACTTGTGAAGGTGATTGCTCTGCACAAGAGGCTCTGAGTTGAGGTAGCCAGAATAGGGCAGGGGAAGAAGAGGGATTAAATACTCATTTGAGGCTTGTTCTTTGTAGGAAGTTCAGAGGAAATACTCAAGGGGACAGCAAGCACACACAACTGCTCCACTTCCCACAATTGCACAGGTATCTATAGTCCCAAGCTTTGTCCTTTCTCTCTGCTGCCACCTGTTCTCTCAGTAACACCCAGCAGATGCGTTTTCAGAGGAGAGGCTGCGGGTCAAGGGTGGAAAGGACAGCTGCTCTGAGCGAGTGGAGGTCTGCCATGGTGGCTCCTGGGGAACAGTGTGTGATGATTCATGGGACCTGCAAGATGCTGAAGTTGTGTGTTGGCAGCCAGGCTGTGGCCCAGCTGCATCTGCTCCAGGAGAAGCTGCCTTTGGACCAGGGATGGGGACTGTTTGGTTAGATGAGGTTCAGTGCAAGGGGAGCTAACTGTCTCTTTGGGACTGTCCTGCAGAGCCCTGGGGATGCAGTAACTGTGGCCACAAGGAAGATGCGGCTGTGGAGTGCTCTGTTGAGTGAGGGGTCCCTGAGCAGAATGTGGGATTGGCTGGGGGAGACCGCCAACAGCAGCATGAATACTATCTCTTCTGAGATGGTGGACCATAACTCTGCCTGTTCACCCTGGCACCTTCTCATTTTTCTCTGTAGGTGAGAGACAATTTACTGCATCACCACCTGACACAGGTAACCCTCTGCCCTTCTCTGTCCTCGAGAGAGGGCTTCATTCACTGCGTCATCCTCAAAGAGAATTCCCCCTGTGTCACAGAATACCTGCTAAAACAAAAGTCAATTCACTGGTGGTACCTTGGGCAATGTGCGTACAAAGAAATCCTGTGTTCTCTACAGATATAAGTAGAAGACTAAGACTTTTCTTAACCAGCCATCAGTCAAACCCTTCAGCCAAGAGTATTTCGGGGTCTGGATAACAAGTTGGTGAGGATGATCCTCACTGTGGTGACCAATTGTCTTTTAAGATTCTTACTACTCCAGCCTATCTCCCCCAACTGCCCCAGAGAGATTCACAGTGCCTGTAATTGTCTCCATCATCCAGGGAACTCTTGTCTGTCTGCTCCTCATATTCTTGGCAATTCAGCTGGAAGCCAGTGCAAAGGTAAATGACAAAGGACATAGAATGTAAGGTAGTCATTGTACTTTTTAAATGAGGAATGAGATCTGTGGGGAAAAGAAAGGGAAAAGTAAACAAAATGTCTAATTGAAAACTTTTCTGTTGTTGCAACAACTGATTTGGGAAGAAATAGCCCAGGCAGGAACATATTTTCTAAAAGATACTGTGATTTACATTCATTCATAACTGATTCATGATTTGGGAGGCTGTTCCCAATTAATTTTTACTACCAGTAGCACTTCTGGGGATTATTATACCCTGGCCAGGGATGGGGAACTTGTGGCCTTGAGGCCATATGTGGCCCTCTAGGTCCTCAAGTGAGGCCCTTTGACTGAATCCAGAATGTTCTGTGAAGTTTGCAGACCTAGTAGTGCTATTGCTGGATCAAAGGATATGCACAGTCTGGTTGCCCTTTGGTCATAGTTCTAAATTGCTCTCCAGAATGGTTGGATCAGTTCAAAACTCCAGCAGTGCATTGGTGTCCCAATTTTCACAATCCTCTCTAACATTTATAATTTTCCTTTTTCTGTCATATTAGCCAATCTGACAGGTGTGAAGTGGTATATCAGAGTTGCTTTAATTTTCATTTCTCTAATCAAAAGTGATTTACAGCACTTCTTCACACGCCTATCTATAGCTTTGATTTCTTCATCTGAAAACTGCCTGTTCATATTCTTTGGGCATTTATCAATTGGGGAATGGTTTGTGTTCTTATAAATTTGACTCAGTTTTATACATATTTGAAAAATGAGGCCTTTATCAGAGATACTTAGTTTTCTGCTTTCTTTCTAATCTTGGTTGTACTGGTTTTATTTATGTGAAAGCTTTTTAATTTAATATAATCAAATAATCTATTTTATATTTTATAATGCTTTCTATATCTTGTTTGATCATGAACCTGTATAACTCACTTAACTTTTCCTTTAATAATTTGAATGCTATGCTACTTGGTGCATATATAAATTTAGTATTGATATTACTTCATTATCTATGGTACCTTTTAGCAAGATGTAGTTTTCTTCCTTATCTCTTTTCCTTAGGTTTAATTTTGCTTTTGCTTTGTCTGAGATCAGAATTGCTATCCCCTCCTTTTTTTTAAACTTTAGCTGAAGCATAATAGATTCTACTTTAGCCCCTTACCTTTGCTCTGTGTGTGTCTCTCTGCTTCAAGTGTGTTTCTTGTAAACAACATATTGTAGCATTCTGGTTTTTGACCCACTCTGCTATCTGCTTCCATTTTATGGGAGAGTTCAGACCATTCACATTCACAGTTATGATTACTGTGTATTTCCCTCCATCCTATTTTTCATCCTGTTTGTCCTCTCTCTCCTTTCATCCTTTCCCTCTCTGACAGTGTTTTGCTTCTGTCTACTGCCTCCCTCACTCTGCCATTTCTCCCCTTTATACTTAATTTCCTCCCTTCCTACTTTCCTGTTAGGTAAGATAGATTTCTATATTTAACTAATCATGTATATTAATCCCTCTTTGAGCTGATACTGATGAAAGTGAGGTTCAAATGATTCCAATCACCCATCCTCCCATCTTTCCCTTCACTGTAATAGGTTTTTCAAGCCTCTTCATGCGAAATAATTTATCCCATTCTACCTCTCCCTTCCTTCTGCACCCAGTGTACTCCACTTTCTCATCCTTTAATTATTTTTTATGTAATTCCCTCAAATTCATATTCCTTCTAGTTGTACTATTATTAGTTCAATTTTAAAGAATTACATGTGTCATCTTCCCATGTAAACAGTTCAGTTCCATTCAGTCCCTTATTTTCTTTTCTCTTTTTCGCTTTTTAGGCTTCTCTTGGGTCTTGGATATTGGAGATAAAAAAAAATTTTGTTCAATTTTGGTCTTCTTATGAAAGCTTGAAAAACTTCTATTTCATTGAATAACCATTTCCCCCTTGAAGTATGCTTAATTTTTCCAGGTGGGTGATTCTTAGTGTTCATCCTAGTTCCTTTGCCTTCCATAATATCATGTTCCATGACCTCTGATCTTTTGATGTGACAGCTGCTAAGTCATGTGTAATCTTGATTGTGGCTCCCTGATATTTGAATTTTTTCCTTCTGCCCACTTGCTGTGGTTTTTCCTAGACCTGATAGTTATATAATTTGGCTATAATGTTCCTTGGAGTTTTTATTTTGGGGTCTTTTTCCTGAGGTGACTGGTGGATTCTTTTGATGCTTATTCTGCCCTCTGGTTCTAGGATATTATGGCAGTTTTCCTTGATAATTTCTTAAAAGATGCTGTCCAGGTCCTCCTTTTGATTATGACTTTCAGGTAGTCCAATGATTCTGACTTTGTCTCTCCTGTATCTATTTTCCAGGTCAGTTGTTTTTCCAATGAGGTATTTTAAATTTTGTTCTGTTTTTTTTTTAATTCTTCTGAATTTGTTTGATGGATTCTTGATTTCTCATAGAGTCATTAGCTTCCACTTGCCTAATTCTAATTTTTAAGGACTTATTTTCCTCAGTTAGATTTTGTACCTCTTTTTCCATTTGGCCAATTGTACTTTTTAAGCAGTTGTTTTCTTTTTCTAAGCTGTTGACTCTTTCCCCCCCTATAATTCTCTTGCATCACTTTCATTACTTTTCCCAATTTTTCTTCTACCTCTCTTATATGATATTTAAGCTCCTTTCTGAGCTCTTGCATGGGTTCTTTCTGGGCTTGAGACTACTAGACATTGTTGTCTTCTTCTGACTCTGTTTCTTGCTCTTCTTTATTACCATAATAACTTCCTATGGTCAGATTATTTTCTTTTTTTTTGCTTTGTTTTTCCCCTTTCTTTTAAATTTAAACCCTGCTCTCAGAGAAGAAGTGGCACTGACTCAGGCTTCTTGTGCCAGGGGATGCAGGCCCTCAATATTTACCAGGTGCTACACTGATGTTGCCCTGAAGCCCATGGGGGATCCTCATGTCTGGTGCTGCATTGAGGGGGTGAGGCAGAGTGTGGCTGGTGCTGCTGGAGGCTGTAGGCATCTGTCAGCTTACCTGGTGCTGAGCCAGTGTCCTATTGCTGGTGTCTGGGGTGTGCTGAGGCCAGTAGGGTGTTTCTGTGTTTTCCGGGGACTACACTGAAGCACGTAACAGTCTAGCCACTGTCAGTTGCATGTTTGCTCAGGGCTATGCTATAGCATGTGTGGTTCTGTCCACGAGCTGGAGTCTGCCCATTCCCCTGGCTATGCTGAGGCACATGGGAGGCCCTGGTGTCGTCATTTGCCTGCTTCACTGCACTGGAACTCAGGATCTCTGGCTGGTTTGCTGAGGTGGAGTTTGCTGGGAGGCTTCCCATCCTGCATTGAACTCCCCTTTTACCAGAGTGAGACAGACCTTTCTTGCCGATCTTTCAAGTTTCTTCCCTGGGTTAATGGGCAGTTGATATACTCATGATACATATGTAGAGCACTTATCTGCCTTTAATGAATTTCAATCAACTAGTGTGAATTTTCTTAATTGTTGGGACCTGAAAGAATTGGCCCATGTGATTTATAAACCAATAGCTGTGATATCCAGAACATCATAAAGAAAAAATGAGATGTCTCAAGACAAAGAAAAGGGCACGTCTCATTTTTTTTTAAATGAAAAAGAGTACAGTACAGTCTAAAGACCAGTGAAGTTGACCTTGATTCTAGAATGTTTTAATAAAAAGATGGTTAATAAATTTATAGAAAGGGAAGTAACGATCACAAAAAGGAACGTGGCTTCATCAAGACCCCATGCTATTCTAATCTTATTGTCTTTTGCTACAGAGTGATTAAGTCGCCAAGTCAGTGGAATGATGGAAATGTAACTTACTAAGATTTTAGGAAATCATGTGACAAATTATTCCATGCTGCCTTGATACAATACCAGCAGAGCACTGACTCTAGGGTCAGAGACCTAGGTTCAGGTCCCACCTCTGATGCTTATTATCAGTATGACCTTTGGCAAATCACTTAACATCTCTAGGTCTCAGGTTCCTCAATCATAAAACGAGAAGGTTAGATGAGATGGCCTCTGAAATCCCTTCCATATCTAGATCTCTGATACATAAGCTTATGTGGACAAAGTGGTAACAACTACATGGATTCATAACAAATTGCATGTACAGACCCAAAAAGGAATCATTGATGGTTCCATGTGAACTTGGAAGGAGGCCTCATATGGAGTGCTCCAGGACTACATGCTTAGCTTTATGCTGCTTAAGATTTATATGAATTACTTTGGTAAAGACAAATATTCAAATTTAAAGATAATGCAAAGCTAGAAGAAACGCCTAACACACTAAATGATAGATTCAGGATCCAAAAATCTCTGGATGGAAGAGAACATTTTAATAAGATGAGTTATAATACTGGAAAAAATGAAGTTTTTGGCTACATTTAAGCAATGCAATAAAGCTTTTTTTCCACAATCCCCATATGATTGATTAAATTTTCTCACAGAAATTGGACTAGGCCCATAATTGAATATAAAGGGAGCTGACTTAGCTCTAGAACTGAGTCATAAGATGGAGTCAGTGTGGTTCACTTAACTCCCACAGTTCCCACAATAGGTAGAAGAAAGATGGTGGTTGAGGTTTTGTTTTTGAGGCTGATATACCAAGTTTAGACAAGAGCTAGTCCCTGAATCCATGAAGCTTATGAACTAGTAATGAAGATATGTGATATGCACAGATAACTATGGCATAAAATAACATGTTAGAAGGGTACAAAATGTAATAAATGAAGGGAAAAACTGTTATTGGCCAGAGGCACTAGAGAAGGCTCCTGGGGAAAACAACATTTGAGTTGGATTTTAAAGCCTAGGTTGGAGTTCATTAGGCTCTGAGCTAAAAGAAAGACATTCCAGGCAGATATAGCACGTACAAATATATGGAGAAACAAAGTATAGGCTTTACTTGTAGCACAGAGTTTATGTATTTGGCTGGACTATAGAACCCTTAGTGAGAAATCATATGAAATAAATCTGGAAATGTCATATGACACAGATTGCAAAAGGGCTTTGAGTATGAGTAATCTTTAAAAATAGATTCTTATAAGTAAGGAATTGTTTCTCATTTCAGCCTCCACAAAGAAACAGAAAGCTGCCTGTGAAGTTGTCTATGACATCATTGGTGAGAATTCGCCAGATGATAATTACAAGGAAATTGAGGAGACTGAGCTAAAGATTGCTGACAGTGCACAGGAGGCAATGTATGATGCTGCTGCTGAAATCGAGGATGCAGATAAAGGAGAAGAGGGGATGACCTCTTGCTGAGGTTTGTATAGTAATAATAACAGTGTCCTTTATTTGCAGTGCACAAGGAATTTTCCTAAGCATTTACACATATACACTTTCATTCATCAAAACATTCTTTTTGGATGTACATTATCAAACAGGGCAGCCTCACATAGTAGGAAAAGGACTGGATTTGGAGTCAATTGACCTGAGTTTGAATCCCAACCCTGTTATTTGACTGCTATGTGGCCTCTGGCCCTTAGTTTCTTCATCATCCCAAAGAGAAGTTTGAACCTCTGGGATTTTCTTGTTCCAAATTCTATGCTACAACGAATCTCTGAGACATAGAAGCCTTCATCAGCTGCTTGCTTTGGGGAAACAGCTGCTTCTGTTATCCAGTGGGATAAGAGTTTTATCTTCTATGAGTATGTCCTTAGGATTTACTGAAATTGTTGTTGACCCTGTCTTTTCTGCTGTAGCCCATAGGATGTCAAATTCCATCTGACTATAAAAGAAACTTTTACTATAGTGGGAAGGAACTTGGGAATATAGATTATTATTAATTTTGAATAGACTGATTGGTAACTTAAGTTTCCAGTAATTTCACACCAATCATTTGGGTTGCAATGTATACTTAAATGGTGAACCTTTCTCTTAAATAGGAAGAAATGAAGGGAAATATAGCTTGTTTACTTTCCCTCTGTCACTCTCACATACATCAATAACCCAAAAATGGATGGAAACTTTTCAGAAAAAAAAAACCTCATGCTTCTGTCCCATTGCTTCTGATCAGACTCATTCATGTGTTTCTTACTGAGGTAGTCACCTGCCTATAGACTTTATCAGTCTTCATGATAAAGGAGAATATATGTACTGAGACTTGTATAAAACCATAGAGGTTAGGAGCCTGGGAAGCCATCTATTTGAACTCATACCTAGGGAGGAATTCTCTTTAAAATATTCTGGTTATTCAAAGACCTGCAGTGTTAAAATAACTCACAACTCCCTAAGGCAGTTCATCGTACTTTGGACAGCTCTGGCTAGGATGGGTAGATAGGTGGTGCAGTGGATAGAGTGCTAGGCCTGGAGTTAGGAAAGATTGTCTTTGTGAATTCAAATCTGGCTCAGACACTACTAGCTGTGTGACCCTCAGGAGTCGCCTAACCCTGTTTGCCTCCCCTTATCTGCAAAATGAGAAGGAAATGACAAACTACTCCAGTATATCTGCCAAGAAAAGTGACTGGAAATTGTCAAGAGGTTTTTCCTCATATCCAACCAAAATCTGTGTCGCAGTAACATCCACCCAGTGATCCTAGTTTTGAAGCTCATTGCAGATTGTCTGTGAAGTAAGTATTCAAATGCACTGATTATATCCCCCTAAGATTTCTCATGGAGTTAGACTAGAATTTGAGTCTTGCCACAGACAGTAGCTATGTTACTATGGGCAAATCATGTAATGTCTCTCAACCTCTACTTTCTCATCTGCAAAATGGGGATAATAATAGCACCTGCCTTCCAGGGTCATTGTGAATATCCAGTGAGATAACTCCTGCAAAGTGCCTCACAAACCTTCGAGTGCTATATAAATGCTGCTCTAGGCTTTTAAATATACCTATTTCCCTGACTAACTTTGAACAGCATGATTTTGAATATAATTCAATGTCCTTATTACATTTTTTTGGAGGGCATAGACGAAGCGGTCCTAACTTTTTGCTCATTTTTTTCAGAAAATATTCCATTCTTTGCAGGGCCAGAATCAGTCTCTGGGACAGAAAATAACATCCAGTGTTTGGCAGCCTCAGAACCTGGTTATGATGATGTGGACACCCCTGATACTGTGCTCTCTGTGTGACACTTGCATGAAAGATTTTGCATTGGGAGAAAACCAGTCTTCAGTCACTTATTCTATTTTTCTCTACCTTCTCATCATATGCATTTCATGCTTTTCCTTAAATAATCTTGGAAAATCTCTTCTCTAGCATTTAAGGAGGCTTTCTAATTTCACAGTTATTTCTTGATTCTTTCCCGCCCCATCACTCCCAATAACTTTTAATTTATTCTGTATACAGTATGTTCTGTACTTGTTTCTCTGTGGAAATATTGTACCCTTAATAGAATGAATGCTACTTAAAGGCAGGGGCCATCATGCTTTTTTATTTCAATCTCCAGTGTATAGCAAAGTGTCTGTCATATAGTACATGTTAAATAAATGAGTGTTGATTTGTTTATTATTTTGTTCAATTTGAGCCACTGCTTCCCCAGGCATCCCTTGGGAGAAGAAAGGAGCTAAGTTCCTATATACCATGATGTCCCACCATGGGTGAAATGGAGTGAGGTACAAAGGGTTCTAGCCAATGAAAAAATAAGAAAAAATAATTTTCCAAGATTTGTGAGCAAAACAGGACCATTATAGTGTTGGTCAGAGGACCTTCACCTTCTATTAGGATGAGTAGATGAACTCACCATTAGATGATAGGAAGAGGGACATTAGGGGTTGTTTTTTCCCAGGTTTGCAGACAGGAGCAATGTTCAGGCATACCAGCAGGTCATATATCCTTGGCCAAATTCAGGAACTTACTCCCAACTTCATTGTCTAGGACTTTAATCTTCAGTTATTCCTATATTATAGAACAACCCAAAGGGAACCTTCTGATACTCATTGAATGATTGGCTAATGATGGTAAGGAGAAGAATTTGTGTAGCAGACAGATCGTTAACTTTCATAGGGCATGGCCTAGGATTTCTTTCTTTCTTTCTTTCTTTCTTTCTTTCTTTCTTTCTTTCTTTCTTTCTTTCTTTCTTTCTTTCTTTCTTTCTTTCTTTCTTTCTTTCTTTCTTTCTTTCTTTCTTTCTTCCTTTCTTCCTTTCTTTCTTCCTTTCTTTCTTTCTTTCTTTCCTTCCTCCCTTCTTTCTTTCTTTCCTTCCTTCTTTCTCTTTTCCTCAGTGCCTACCAATTTATCAGGGACACCTGAATTCAAATCTTGCTTCAGACATTGGGTAAATCACTTCATCTTTAGTCTCTGGTTCCTCAACTGTAAAATGGGGATATTGAGTATCAAATGAGATAACACTTGTAATGGCAGATAGGTGGTGTAGTGGATAGAGTATTAGGTATGGAGCCAGTAAGACCTGGGTTCAAATCTGACCTTAGACACTTACTAGCTGTATGATCCTGGGTAAATCACTTAACCTCTGCCTCAGTTTTCTCATCTGTAAAATGTGAACAATAATAGCATCTAACTTCCAGGGTTGCTGTGAGGTAATGAGATAGTATTTGCTTTTATTTTTTTTAATTCTTTTTTTTTTTTTAGGCAGTTGGGGTTAAGTGTCTTGCCCAGGGTCACATAGTAAGTGTCAAGTGTTTGGTCTGAGGCAGGATTTGAACTCAGGTCCTCCTGACTTCAGAACCAGTGCTCTATCCATTGTGCCACCTAGCTGCCCTCCGAGATAGTATTTGTAAAGTGCACAGTGCCTGGCACGTAGTAGAAGTTACATCACTGCTATTATTGTAAATCATAATAATGTAGTTTTTAGTTAAAATGTCTCATGGTCAGCACAAATTCAAGGATGATATAAATGAAATCAGTTGCATAATGGGCTACTCTTTTGACCAAACTTTATTCTGCAGTGGCCTAAAAAATCATCAGTCCTTTTAATATTCATATAAAGTAAGAAGTTACATGAGAAAGTATTTAATACTAATATTTTTGGTATGTCATTATTGAATGTATAAAGAAACCTTAGGGATTTACATGTCTCTATACAGTTCTAGAGACTGAACTGGTGAGACAGGAGTTGATTTCTCGGAAAGGTTCACTCCCATGTTATGTTATGTTAAATATTTTGTTATAATATTTTGTTCTCTTATGTGTATAAGAAGACTTTCTGGTCTATATTAGCTTAGTATTTTTATATCTTTTGGATTTCTCTTAGGTCTGTATCTTGTTGATTTCTTGTAGTTGTATCCTGTAGTGGCTTCTAGGCTAGGACTTACCCAGAATAGTTTTGCAACAGTAAAGTGCTCTCATATAGCACCTGACTCAATCTTGGATGATCACTACCATATTTCACAGGATACACAGTTCAGCAAGTAGCTGGATTCTTCCTTCTTATGAGAAATATAAATACCCTAGGTAAAGAATGGAATGTTCTCTTCAATGCCATGGGATCTTAAAATTCTAAGAACTGGAAAGTACCTATGGAGTCATCTAGTCCATCCCCTGTCTAAATCAACATCCCTGAGAAATGATCACTCATATCCTATTTGAAGAACTCTGGGGACAGAGATCTAGCTACTCCATCTAGACTCAGAACTTCAGTTGGGGAGAGCTTCAATTGTCAGGAAGTTTTCCCCTTATGTAGGTCAACTTAAAGCTTGGGAGATTTGGTGTTGCTCAGACTTACATGTGAGGGACAGCTAGGTGGTGTAGTGGATAGAGCACCAGCCTGGGAGTCTGGAGGACCTGAGTTCAAATCCAGCCTCACACATAACACTCACTAGCTGCGTGATTCTGGGTAAGTCACTTAACCCCAACTGCCTCACAAAAACAAACAAAAAAAGCCTTACATGTGAAAGGCAGAAATTAAATTTTTTTTTTTAGGCAATTGGGGTTGAGTGACTTGCCCAGGGTCACACAGCTAGTAAGTGTCAAGTGTTTGGTCTGAGGCCGGATTTTAACTCAGGTCTTCCCGACTTCAGGGCCATTGCTCTATCCACTGTGCCACCTGGCTGTCCCCAGAATTTTTTTTTAAAATGGAATTGGGTTGAAGGGCCATAGCTTCCCAGGATCCTCACTGAACATTTTTCATTCTTGCCTTCATGACTCCTTCTGCATGGGAAGACCTGGAGGATATTGAAAGGGTGGGCTGAGACAGGAGTCTGTTGGTAAATGCTTTACAACTGGTTCTCTGGGAAAAAAGCTAGCTTTGCACACTTTCAAATTTAATCTAGAATATTAACCCTTTTTCAATCACTTTTTAAAGACTAGGAAATCAACAAAACAATAAATCAAGCCCTGATTTATAACATTTGCTGATTTCTCAGGTGTAAATATCTGAAAATTCTTGAGCGAGCTCCAACAGACTTCTGGTAAGGTAACGGGTGGTACCTCAGACCCACAGCATCTTCTGTGGATTGTTGGAAGGTAGCTCCCCAAAATGCTTTGATGGTTGGAAGCTAAATAAGATATTCTGACTCTAAATCTGGGTAAGAAATTTGAGGCATGTGGAGGAAAGTGAGTCCCTACTAGTGGAGGGAAGTGAGTTCAAAAAACAGACTAGAAACCTGTGAGCTCTCATTAGCTGCTGGGTTCGTCAGTTTTCTTAGAAAAGAAAAAAGGAAAAGAAAAGTTTAGACCTTGGGACCCATGACTATTGGAGCTGATAGTTGTTTTTCTTCTTACGGGGCAAAAATAGCTGAAAATATTTTCATAGTCTGATGATTGGGGGTGTGAGGGCCTATCTTTTTCTCTAAACAAAATAAAACAGCTTCTGGACTATTAACTAAGAAATGACAGAATCAACTCTTCCTTTTATGGGGAACAGCTAGAGGACCTCAACCTAGAGCCGTTAGGAGGTATCACAGAACCTATTAAATCATGACTGCGCTGATTACATTTCATAGTACCTTGTTTATACTTGCTATGATCTTTTTTTCCTCCCTGGGAAATACTTATAAGTATTGAAATACTTATACCACTCTGAATCTCAGCACTACCCTTCCCACCCAGGAAAAGTAAATGCAAATCCCTATTATTTTCCCATAAAAAAGGGAAACCTGGGAAGATATCATTGGAGTTACCACCCTTCTACTTTACTCTAGATGCAGGCTTAGAGGACTATAACATCTCTCCCATTTTATAGCCAGGCTATAAAGAATATCCTTTAATCAAATCTAATTTGGATATGCAAATCTTGCCAATGGGTCTTTTCCCTCCCTGGTTTGTATGCTGATTTACCATCTAACCACTCATTTGAAAATGCCTTTGCTGCTAACTTAGGAAATGTGTCCCCATTTTAAGACGTCTAGAACTCATCGAAACAATTCTCATTCAAATTGTTGACATGCCTAGCCCTAATTTCGTTGACTATAATGAGAATAGCCCAGTGGGAAGCTGTGGAGATGGACATGTAACACTTCTCTTGAGTAGCAGTGAGACAATGCTTAATGGGAAATAGAGGTGATGTAGTATCCAGCAGAGAATAGATCCAATAAAAACAGTGCAATGACATCACCAGAAGATACTGGAAGTCCTGAAAAAACAGGTGAATTTCCCTTCTGTGTATGTGTCCTAGTCATACATGTTCCATTCATGTGGGGTTCCTTTTCCATGTAGGTACCCCTGACATACACGATCCCTAAGTATGAGCCCTACACATGTTCCCTAGGCATGTCTACTCTTCCCACTGCTACCATGTAAATTTGTAGAAGATTTTGCACCAGATTTATGACAGAACTCTTCTATTGCTTTTCTTCTTTCATTAAGTAATTTTGCTTAGATTTAATTATTTTTCTGGCTGGTCATTAAATTTATTGGCAGGGCTATGATTTTGAGTAGATATATATCTTCACGGTATCCTGAAACTTTCTGGGCTTCATGTATGAGAGGAGATTCTAAATGTGCTGAGCGTAGTCTTAATTCTACTCATGTTTCCACATTAGTACTAGTTCTTCTTTCTCTCTCTCTCTCTCTCTCTCTCTCTCTCTCTCTCTCTCTCTCTCTCTCATATTTTCTCCTAGAGCAGTCCTCATATATAGAATTCTCTTGCATTTGGCAATTTTAAGTTGGCCATTGGCTCAGACACTTTGTGTATATGTGTGTGTGTCCATATGTGAAATATTCTATGATAACTTTTTGATGGAGGCAAGGGAATATTCAATATGGAAGTTGCTGAACTAGAATTCTAATTTTGAGATATTAGAGAGGATGAAGGATAGATGGACTGGATTTATATGTACCATCTTACCTTAGGGTCTGAAATACTACTTCAAGAACTAAATGATGGAGAAGGCATAAGGAAACAGTTTTTGAATTCTGGTTCCTCTCTAAAGGAAAGGGAGTTCAGGAAAAGAATAACAATGAGAGAGAGAGAGAGAGAGAGAGAGAGAGAGAGAGAGAGAGAGAGAGAGAGAGAGAGAGAGAGAGAGAGAGAGAGAGAGAGAGGCTATAAGCATTAGATTTCATTAACTTAGTCAATACAATCTAGAGAAAGAGACCAAGTAAGAGATAGTTCACAGTGGGGTAGCTAATTCTATGAATTATGAATCTATAAATAATGAACAAAGAAAGATTAAAATCTCATGCTTAGTTCTGTATCATTTTCTTGCTACAATGAGCTAATTGAGTGCAAGACCTTCTGTCAGAACTTCCCCACTCCCACAAATGATCACTTTTAATCATTCATGACCCCCTTACGTGTGTAAAGTATGTGAATGTCACTTCAGATATGTATGTTAATGTGTATTGTTCTCATGTGTAGGGAGACATGGATATCTATGGTCTGGTAACTGAACTACACTGAAAGAGAGAAGAATCAACATGACAGCTATGGGGAGTGGAGCATTGTTAAGCTGAGTACTCAGTGCTTAATGCTTCAGTTTCCAAGAAGGATCCTATACTAAAATAATATCCATTGGCATCCAAAATATTGCTCATCCAGGGGTATATATGTTCAGAACTATCCCTTAAAGAAAGGGGGTTACCCTAAGTTTATGTCTGAAAGCTTAACTCCTTCCCACCAAATGCTGTTACACAAAAGGCCATCACAATTAGCAAATAATGAGCAAATCTATTTTTTCCAAGCAAAACAGCAACAGAAATTGGAGAAATTATACAAGTTAGAATTAACCACCCTACTGTGAACCATCAAGCAAACACCTATTCTGTTTTACTCATGACTTCCCCTAGAGTCAATGTTCAGTCAGTTGAGGAGTTCCCTATGGCTTTTCCTCGACTATCATTCTGTCACTGTTCATAGTCTCTTCTCGGCATTATTCATTCATTGGCTGCTCTTTGTAAAACTTTACTTCCTGCTGCTTGTTCATCACTAATGAAGCAATGAAACATAGGGTGAAGATGTGGACAGATTCCTATAGAAATCTTTATCTAATCTTGACCTTGAACTACTCATGCTGTGACTGTTTCTTAGGTAAATTTTATCCCCAGGCTGATCATCCACTTCCCTGATCATATCATGTTTTGTGAGCATTCTTATCTTTACAAGCCTGTGGGCTTTATGGGTGGGTTGAATCCAAGTACATAGTTAACATTCATCACCTCTTCCTCCCCTGATCCTCTGGAAAAGAGTGAAGATGGTGTTATACCTGAAAGATTGAAATTGAAGTAGAATTCTGTGTGCATGTTCTTTTGACATCTCTTTGGAGAGGGGGTTTGCCTTATTCAACTCTGAAGGCTAGTTGCATTAGATTAGCTTTCAGGTCCAATTTTCTGTAGTGTCAGACTATCATATTTTGAACAGTTCTCTACTACCATATCTGTGAGTAACCGTTCCTTAGTCATGATCATAAATTCCTAAAAAGAGGGGTGGTTATTGAAATTGTCTAGTTTTCACTTGCATTATAAGTTCTTTGAGGGTAGGACCACGTCTTTACAGTCCTCTGGCCAAAAAGCTTATCTTCCAACCATTAGTTCCTTTAAAATCAAATATATGAATAAACCAGACTGTTCCTCTAGGGAGAGACGGCAATAACAGATTGGGTTTTGGCTTGAAAGTCAATTATATAAACAAAATTATATAAAATTATATAGAGAAATTTTCACATTAAAAGATTTTCTTTAAATTTTTCTGTCAAAGATTGACTTTAAAAGATTTTCCAGTCAATTCCCTAAGAAGTACTTCTACTTGTCAAGGATATTTAGCCAGTGTTTCTGGGTTAGATCCAAAGTGTCAAAGACAGAAAAACTTGCCTACCCAGTGTTTTTAGTACCAGTTCTGAAACCTAAGCCAATTATGTAGAGTTGATGAGTTCCTTCCTTGATCACCACGATATTTCTACCTTTTAACATTCTATGATGTCAGTTTCATATACCTGAACTTAATGAAGAAATTCTCTAAACATAGAACCTTGTTTATTTCATGAGGATAAAGCAGCCAAGCTTGAACTTAATTGATCCTTCAGGAGTTTTCAGGGGAAGCTCTTTGGGAAATATTTCCCAGATGACCTTCACTAAAAATACAAAGAGCTGGCCACTCTGTGATAATTTCAGTTGTTTTTATTTTAAAGGCCAAAATAAGAAAGGAAAAGGATGGAGGCAAAGCCATTTTATTCATATCACATCTCAACGTTTCCAACAGAGTGAGAAGGTTGTTTGTTTTTCTTTTGAGAAGGTAAGTTTCTCATTTGTAGAGAAGAAAAGATTGGGAAAATCTGCCATGTTAATAGTAAATGACAGGAACACTTGATTTGGAATAGGAAAACCTGAGTCCAAATCCTGACTTTGCTGTTTATGACCTGTTATCTTGGGTTAATCCTTTGGCTTCTAGGGGCATCACTTTCCTCATCTATAAAAAGAATGAAAGGGTTGAACTAGATGGCTTCCAAGGTCCCTTTCAGCTTGAGACCTATGACCGTTCACCTATGTTTCTGTTTTATGGTTGAAGAACAATAAAAAAAAAACCCAGCAACAACCCATTGGGTTTATTATTATTATTTTTTTTTGCAGAATTGTATGAAAAGATGTTGCTGATGTCTAAGTGATTTTTAAAGCTTCTGTTCTCTAATTAATTATAGTCCTCCTCTTCTTGAATACCTTAAGGTAGCCAAAGAGTGATCTCTACCCCCATCTGTTACACACAGTACAACAAACATCTGCATGTAATCACAGGAGGCAATGAGAGGGACCCCAGTACAACATGGTTTAGGTTTTCAATCTAGGCCATGGAGGTCGTCATAAACAGCAACTCCCATACCCATCTTTTGGTCTGCTGTTTCAGCAAGGAAACCTCCATGTTATATTTCCTGTAAAAAACTGGTACAACTCAGATTTGAGCTCTTTTTTTACTCAGCAGCTGCTATTCTAAGTAGTCACAGTTACTTTACTCAGCATTTCTAAGTCACAGGTGGAAGGATGTTATCTCAGGGATATGGGTCCAGGGCTAGAAGAGACCTCAAAGACCCTTCATCTCAATTACCCTCATTTTACAGTTCAGGGACATGAGGCCCAGGGAGACAAATGTCATACAAGCAGGAAGTGTCAGAGGTGGGATTTGAACCCAGGGCCTCTGACCCCAGGGTTAGTGTGTTCTTCACTGTACCATAATAAGAATGGAAGAGTAATAATAAGCAAACACAGGAATGATCTTAGAGGCTTTATTTCCTCTTGATGGTGGTGGTATATTCCACTTTGAAGAGAGGAGTTTATTATCATCAACAGCATGATACTGGCAATTCACTAGTGCACAAATTCACTGTTTCCCAAAAGTTCAGATTGTTTAGAACTTGGACCAATACTTTCCTATGGAAGTGATATTAGCCGTAGTGGTCAGATTCCCAGACCAGTGCACAAAAGCCTATTTAATCTGTCATGCATTATAATCTCTCTCTTTCTCTGTCTCTCTGTATATATATACACACACACACACACACACACACACACACACACACACACACACACATATATATATATAAATGTGCCTTAAATTTATATAATGTGCCTTAAATTTAAACTTAGTCAAAGGACTGTAGAATCAAGTCACCTTTTGTAACCATGTTTCCATGGAATATTCATGGTTCTAATACCAGGAATATATGCCCTTTCTGCCCTTCCCTAAATGGAATTGGGGGTAACACCAGTTCAAAACTTATTTATTGTGGTGGAAATAACACTAGAGTTAAAGTCTGAAGACTAGAATTCACATAACGATCTTGTTAGTTTAACCTCAAGCAAATCTTTTCCCTTCTTCAGGCCTCAGTTTCCTCATCTGTAAAATAAAAAAGACTATTGGGAGTTTCTTATCCTACAGTTAATGAACTTTAAGAAAATATCTTGATAACTGTATCTAATAGAATTGACTCATTTCACTACCCTATGCATTTTATTTTATGCATTGAAAAATATTATTTCAAGAAAGGGTCCTTAGATTCTACCAGACACAGCCAAAAGGGTCCATGTTCTAAAAAGGTTATGCTCCAAGGGATTTCTAAGATCCCTTTCAGCTCAAAGTTCTGCTATAGCTCTGATGAAGGTATTTAAGATAGGACTTTCAGTTAATCGGGGGTCAATTGATGAGGGTAGGAAATAAGAAGGGAAGAGGCATGGGTCTTTGGTGATTTTGACTCATCCCAGAGAAATTCCAGGGGACTCAGAGATTAACTGACTTGTCCATTGTTCTATAATTAGTGTGTGGCAGAAACAAAACTCTAGCCCAGGTTTTTAGGACTCAAATCTTGCACTTCGTTTAGCATGATATGCTCTGTTTCAGGTCCTCTTCTATCCTTTTATTTATTCTAGGGCTGAAGGGATGATCTCCCTACTTTTCTTTCCATGGGTGCCACATATTGCTTCTGACTAAGTTTTCCTTTTCATCTTCCCAGGCCCAGGCCCATGAATTCCTCTGAAGGTTTTCTAAGAATTTTTTATGGGTAGTAGAAGAAGGGGAAATAGATAAGGAGAGAAAAGGCCCTTAGGATATATTGGAAAAAATCAACAGAGGGAAACATGTAATAGGAAGGGGACTGCATAGGGGAATCAGAAATAGCAGGTTCTAGCCTTGACTCTGCTACTCTGTAGTTAGAAAACTTTGAGCAAGCCATTTAATGCAGAACTCCATTTCCCCATCTGTAAAATGTGGACAATAATAGTACCTACCTCCCAGAGTTCTTGCGAAGATCGAATGGAATGATGTAACAGCTGAAGAGATCTGAATTAAGATGGTTAACAGCTGTGTGTGGATGTTATTCTTTGGCAGCTTTATGGTATGTTGGGGGATGTATTTAACCAAAGAATAGGAGTTAAAAAAAACACTTAAATTATGCTCTACAGCATTTAAAGTGTATTGCAAATGTCAGCTATTATAATGCATCGAAGCTTCTTGGAGTCTGGCCTCCTTAGGCTTCTGAATGGGCTCACTCACATTGAATATTTTGGGTGGGGCTTTGCAGAAGTCTCAGAGGCAGCTAGATGGTGTGGTGGTTGGAGTGCTGGACCTGGAGTCAGGAGGACCTGTCTTCCTAAATTCAAATCTGGCCTCAGACACTTAATAGCTGTGTGACCCTGGACAAGTTACTTAACCCTGTTTGCCTCAGTTTCCTCATCTGCAAAATGAGCTAGAGAAGGAAATGGCAAATCCCTCCAGTATCTTTGCTCAGAAAACCCCAGAGTGCACAACGAGTTGGAAATGACTGAACTTACAGACATCTCATATCCCATATCCTTTTCGAATTTAGTTCATTATTCCTTGGTAAAATGAAAAAGAACTGAGAATACAATTTTGACTTGGAGTTGCTATGGTTATCTTAAACCTCGAAATGCAATACAGTTTTTCCCCAACTTCCATTTTCTTTGGGGTGAGGGGCATTGGAAGTAGAGGGAGAAGGACAATAGTTTTTTTTTTTGTGGGTTTTTTCTTTTTGGTAGGTTACAGAATAGCAGAATGTTTCCTGGGCAAAAACTGAAAGAAGTTGTATCAAATCTTTAGCAACAGTGACCCAGATTTATGTAGTATTTTAAGGTATATAAAACATTTTGTTCTAGATTATCATATGAGGTACATATTACAATTATTATGATCTTTGTTTTGCAGATGAGAAAACTGAAGCTCAAAGAGTCAAAAAAAACCATTGCCCAAGGCCACTTAGGTAGTATGAGTCAGAGCTTAAACTCAGACTCCAAACTTTGGATTCTACAGCCTACTTTCCACTATACCATGTTAGAAAGGGAACCACCAAGATAGTGAAGACACGGTCCTCTTAAAGAGCATAATAATAATAATAATAATAATAATAATAATAATAATAATAAAATAATAGCTCTTCTATAGCACTTTAAGATTTACAAAGCACTTTACAAATAGTATCTCATTTGATCCTCAAAACTAACACTGGGAGATGCCCATTTTACAGTTGAGGAAAGTGAGGCAGACAGAGGTTATATGATTTGCCCAGTGCAAAGCTAGAAAGTGTATAAGTCTGGATTTGAACTCAAATCTTTCTGACTCCAGGCTAAGTGATCTATCTAGTGCATTACCCAGCTGCCTTCTGAAGAACAAAATATAAAACAACAGCAGCAAATAAATAAAAATAAAACAGTGGGACAGAAGAAAAATGGGAAGACAAAGAAAGGAATTTGGGAAAGGTCAGTGAGTGTGGAAGGTGCTGGTGAAGAGGCCTCCTGATGGCCTCTTTTGGGCCATATATCACTGCCAGTATTTTTATTAGGTGATTCATGAGCTGACTTGCTGACAATTACAATTTTTAATTGGAATGTGATAACCATTCCACATATCTAAAATTAAAACATTTTTCAGCTTTTATTCAAACCTCTGCCTCATGTATCTGCTAAAGCTCAGCTGAATTATCCAGTACTCTGTGAGGGAGCCTCCACTGTGTCAGACTTCCTCTGGCTGATTCAAGAGGAATTTCTGGGTCAAATGGAACTGAGCAATCAAACTCTGGTTGCAGAGTTTGTTCTACAAGGTTTTTCAGAGACACTTCAACTCCAGTTATTCCTATTTATCTCTTTCCTCTTTCTTTACATCGTGGCCCTCACTGGCAACATGCTCATCATCATGGCCATCTGTCTGGACTCAAATCTCCATACTCCCATGTATTTTTTCCTTGCCAACTTGGCCATTATTGACATAGGCTGCACATCCACAGTTCTGCCCAAATTGCTGGAGAACCTTGTGGAGAAGAAACCCATTTCATATAATGGCTGCATGACTCAGTTATATTTCTTCTCGTGTTTTTTGGGGACTGAGCTTCTGCTCTTCACAGCCATGGCTTACGATAGGTATGTGGCCATCTGCCACCCCTTACGTTATAGTACCATGATGAACAAGATGGTTTGCATGCTCTTGGTGGGCAGCGTATGGGCCACCGGCACTTTCAGCTCATCACTGCAAACTGGTCTGATGGTACAATTAACCTTCTGTGGTCCCAATGAAATTAACCATTTCCTGTGTGAAGTCCCCTTTTTGCTACTGCTCTCTTGCAGCTCCACATATGTGAACAACATCATGATAATCATTGCAGATCTGTACTTTGGAGTTGTAAGTTTTGTGCTCACTCTGGTGTCCTATGGCTTCATCATCTCCAATATTCTGAAGATCCACACCGCGGAGGGGAAGAAGAAAGCCTTCTCTACCTGCTCCTCTCACCTCATCGTGGTTACCATCTATTACACCACAATCACATACACTTACATGCTTCCAGGCTCTAGTCCTTCAATGGATAATGGCAAAGTGGTGGCTCTCTTGTACACCACAGTCAGTCCCACCTTAAACCCTCTTATCTACACACTTAGGAATAAGGATTTTAAAGCAGCCCTCAAAAAATGTTTCTATCTATTTGGTAAATAATTAGAATTGACCAAGATGGCTTCCTCGGGATATTATTTCTAAATACTACTATGAAATCTAGATGCAAGAGAAAATGTTTTTGAGAATGTCTTTGTTCAGATTTACATAATGCTTTTTCTTGTAAATCCCTTGTCATCAAAGCCCTTCATAAGCTAGTCCCTTCTCTTCCCTACCTTTCTATGCTCCTTATAACTTGTTATTGTATAATTGTCCAGTTGTGTCCAATGCTTCATGAATCCATGGATCATACGGCCTATGGGGTTTTCTTGGAAAAGATACTGGAGTAGTTTGCCATTTCCTTTTCCAGTGGATTAAGGCAAACAGAGGTACAGAGATTTGCCCAGAGTCACAAGCTAATGACACTTGTCTGACATTGGATTAGAACTCAGGTCTTGCTGACTGCAAGTCCAACACTTTATCTACTGAGCCACCTAGCTGCTTCCTAGACAAGCAGAGATTAAGCAAATTGCTCAGGGTCACACATCCAGTGAGTACTTGAGACTGGGTTTGAATTCAGGTCTTCCTTATTCCAGACCCAGTATTCTATCAGCTTATACATCTGGCTGTCCCTTATATCTTAACTCTTCATTGGATGCTCTTTGGTCCCGTGACATTGGCTTCCTTGCTGTTCCATTAATAAGCATTCACTCTCTAGGCTCTGGTTATTGTCTTTGGCTGACACCCATCATTGGAATGTGCTCTTCACTCTTCTCTATCTCCTGATTTCTCTGGGTTCTTTCAAGTCTCAACTAAAATTTCACCTTCTCCAGGAAGTCTTCCCAACCCCTCTTAATTCTAATGCCTTTCTTCTGTTAATTATTTCTGATTGATCCTGTAGGTGGCTAGGTGATGGCAGTGGATAGAGTGCCAGGCCTGGAGTCAGGAAGACTCATTTTTCTCAGTTCAAATCTGGCCTTGGAAACAAGCTGTATGACCCTGGGCAAGTCACTTAACCCTGTTTACCCTGGTGACTTCATCTGTAAAATGAGCTGGAGAAGAGAACAGCAAATCACTCTGGTATCTTTGCCAAGAAAATCCTAAACGGGGTCATGGAGAATTGGACATGAGTGAAATGACTGAACGACATTTTTCCATTTATCCTGTCCATAGCTTATTTATTCATATTTATTTGCTTGTTTTCTCCCCCCCTCCCCCATTATATTGTGAGCTCCTTGAGGGAAGGAACTGTCATTTGCATTTTTTTTTTTGGTATCCATAGTGCTTAATACAATGACTGGAACATAGTAGGTGCTTAGTAAATGTTTCTTGACTTAAACACTCAAGGTATAATACTTGGATATTTAGTCAATGCCTTCAAATAACACCTCATTCCCTAGCTACCTCGAGGGAATCATAGGAAAATATACTATGGCTGTCTAGAGTTAAATGCGTTGCCTTGAGAGGTAACGGACTCCTGATCTTTGGGGGTCTTCGAGTATAAGCTTGATGACCATTTGTGAGATGTTGAAGAGTGGGTTCTGGCTTCAGGGATGAGCTGGAGGGAATAGCCTATGATTTCATAAACTTTCTTTCCAAATCCATCTTTTCTTTACCGTACTCAGAGTCACTCTTTAAAAAATGTATTTTATAACGATGTTTTGTTTTGCATTATCTACATTTTCCAATGTATCCCTTTCTTTTCTCCACCTCCCAAAGTATAATCTTTTATAAGAAAGAATAAGAAAGAAAAAACACCCTACCAACATTTTGAAAAACTCTGACAGATATGGTTTCACATTTCTAACCTGGCTCCATCTTTGCAAAATTGGGGATGAAATGCCTTTCTATATCTTTTATTCAGGTTCAGGTTTTGTCATTAAATTTTCTCTTCAAAATGTTTTTATTGATGTTTTTATTTATTACCAAAATTTTTTCCAGTATGCCTACCCTTTCCTCTCCCAGAGAGCCATCTCATATAACAAATGACATTTTTAAAAACAAAAAAGGAGAAAAAAGATGGGAAAATTAAAATAACTGATCACCAAAAATATATAAAAATATGGATAAACCACAGTTATGGACCTCCCACCTCTGCAAATGGTTGGGGTTTGGTTGTCTTCTCATATCTTTTCTTTTGAACTATGCTTATTGCTTGTCATTTTATATTGACTCTTTTTTTTGGTGTGGTTTTTCCATGTTCATTGTTTCACTTATATTGCATATATTGTTTTCTTGGTTTGGCTCATTTCACTCTGCCTCCAAATGATTTTGCTCTTTCTATGCCTTTTTTTATATTAATATTTCTTTCTGTTTCTGCAGGCAGTAATATTTTGGTGTATATGGGACTTTCTTCTCATCAGTGGCCTCTGGTCATTACTTCACAATATTCAGCTGCAATCATGTGCTGTTATTCTTACTTGTTGTAGGCATCGGGCATATATGTTGTTTCCCTGAATATACTTTTCTTATATCACAGTGCTTCCTATGTCTTCCCATGCTTTTCGGTATTCCTCATATTTATTGTTTCTTACAACAAGATAATACATTGGTGTACCACAACTTGGTTAATAATTGCTTAATAGGTGGCCATCTACTTTGCTTTCAGTTTTTTTTTTGTATTATAGGAAATGCTGCTATAAATATGGGTATTTTTTTGGGGGGGATGGGAGCAGAACATATGAAACTTTTATAAAAATAATTGATTTCTTTTGGCTTTATATCTACCAGTGGGACCTCCGAATCAAAGCATATGGATATTTTGTTTTTTTCTTAACATTATCCTAAATTACTTTCCAGAATGATTGGGTCAATTAAAGTTCCATCAGCAATAGTGTGTGCTGATCTTCCAACGTGCTCCTCCTCCTATGAGTGGGAGGTGAAAACTCAGGGTTGTTTTTACTACTGGAAGGACTGGAATTTGAGAATACCTTGAAGGAACAAACACATTTTTACTTCAATTGATGCACCTGGTCCTTTGCAGTTGTCTTATTGTAAGTGTTGGAGCATTTCTTTCATTTAGCTGTTAATAATGTGTTGTTCTTTGTTTGAGAACTATTGGGGACTGGTTTGGTCTCATGTCTTTCTGTCAATTACCTAGAAAACTTAGATATCTGACTCATCAGAGATATGTGATAAAGTATTTTTTCCAGTTTCCCTTCTTTTCATTACATTAATATTCTTGGTATAAAGGCTTTCAATTTCATATAGTCGATTAAAAATTTATCTCTTGTGAAAACTGGATCTATTTTAATGACCTTCAGTTAAAGGAGTTGTTTCTCTTCTCCTCACAAAGACACCACAATCCTTCCCAAACCCCAATGCCTTTGTTTAGTAGGAAATGAGTTTAATTGGATTCCAGAGTTTATACAAAAACCCCTACAAAATAGAAATATGCAGGAGATGGATCAGTGCTATTCTGGAGAGCACATGTTTTCATATATTTGCATAACTCTACGCATCTGGAAAGCAACAAATTGTTATTTTTCTATGATAATAAAGTGTGTTATTGCATATACATACATTACAGGAAAATTATTTAAAATATTTGAAAGGAATAGCTAAAAGACAGAATTGTAGTCAAATATAACTGTGTTCCCCTAATTGCCAATTCAAACGAATCAAAATGAGTAGCTCCACATTCTATTGTCTGATGAATTATGGTTGTGCGTCATGACAAATATTATACCCAAATGATGACATAATGAATGGTAATTTATTATGACTTAGGAAACGTAGTGAGTTTTCTACCACTGACAGGAGGTCTTTAATCAGAGATGTCATGGTGGCTTCTGTACTGATATTGTGAAGTGGATTTCTGCTTTAGATATGGCAGGATTTGACCTCTGAGGTCTCCTCCAGCTCTGAGCTTCTGTGATTCTGCCTTGACCTCAAGGCCCATTTATGCCCACAGATGTATAGAGGGTGATTTCCAGTTATGATGGCATAACCAGTGATTTCTTTTAGGCTTCTCTCCCTCTTTCCATCAAAAGTGCGTTAAATCATGTAAATGGTAACTATTATAAGAAGAATAAGAAAGAGGTCTCCCTCAAGGTAAATACTACCAAACACTGTTAAAAGTGTGAACTATTGGATCGCCCATTTCTATTCCCTAAACTTATTTTAAAGTCTCCAAGCCTGGGATACTGTATAGTGCTAGGTCTCAATTCTAACACAAAGGCTACCCCTATGTCAGAGATCCAAGTGTGAACATATATACTTCCCAGATCCCAAGTGCAATCCCATGTCATATATCCTCCTTAGCTAAGGGCAAACTATTTAGTATACCACTGCAGCCCCAGGTCTAGCTCCATGCCCTGTGAAGCCATGTGTTACTCCCTGGCTAAGACCTTTCCCATCAGGGGAAGGTCTGTACATCCAATACAGTCCTACCCATACACAGACTCCATGTGGCAGAGTTACCTGCTAATACCTCTGATCTGGCACTAGCAATCCCCGAGCCCATTCCCTCCCTCAATCCAAATTTCCAACCTGTGCCTTGTATACCACACAGTGCCTGAAGTTAACATCCAGTTCAAAATTGAAGGGCTGAAGGAGGAGATCAACAGGGATGTTAACCTACTTTGTTCTAAACAAAAACAAAAAGGAACATGTTTTGTACTAAGAGAGCTTATTATAGGAGGGGATGCACAGAAAAACCAATGAAAGAACTGATAAAATTATGAGAGGTAAGTAAGCAATCAAGAAAAGGAACCAAAATAATGAATAAGTACTATTGTGGAAAGGAAAAAAAATTAAATTCCACAATAAAGGGGAAAATTCTGCAGTAAATCCATGTCCCAGAAATGACAGTTGAGCAGGTAAAAGAAGGCCCAGCAAGAATTAAGTCAGAAGTAAGGGTGGAAATCTGAATTGAAATTAGAGCTCTCGAAAAAGAAATTGGTAAGCTAAACAACCATGTCAAGAATTTAGAACACAGAAGAAAATATCTTGCAACAGTTTATTTTTTGACAAAGATCAGCAGATTTAGAATATAGATATTTTTGGATAAAATCAAAAGACAAGAAGATTGGAAAAATCCATGACATTTTCACGTGCCAAGAAAACTGAACAGGGAGAGTGCAAAAATATATTATAACTGTATGAGTCTTCACAATCTCCTTTCTACTCCAATTCCATGATACCTATCTCATTATCCATAATCTTTCAGAGATGACTGACAGTCCCTCAGAAACCAGTTATATGAGAGGGTTTTTTCAACACCTAAAGATAATATTTATCTAGACCAGGTGACTTGACTTTATTATGACACCTGTGTGCTCTTCTATTATATTCTTATGTACCTTGTGATTCAAGTCCCTATAATAGCCTTTCTTCCCACTCAGTCCTTTCCAGTCCAAATATCACCTCCTTTTAAAGAAAACCAATGTAAAATATGAGTTCAGTAGCTCTGCCTTTATTCACTATTGGTTACAATATCTTATCCACTCTAACTCGTAGTCGTGTCCCTTAGCCAAACCTCTTCTTTCCCCTTATATAGCTAACAAACAGACCACCTCTTTTTTCATTTCCTTTGCTTTCCTTGAAACTTTGGCTCCTTCTGAACTCTTGCTATTATCCTGTCAGGCCCATGCTACGCTTTTTTTAAAAGTGTGTTCTCTCACCTTCTTTCCTTCTTCTTTGTATATCTTTTTAAAAGCCAGTGTTGGTTGGTAAAGTCCCTGTTCATTCACCCCAGGAAGTCTCTATCAATAATACTCCTTTCCTCACCTCATAAAATGTTCTAGATTCATTCTGACATATGACTCCAACATTAGAAATCAGTAATTTCCTGTTTTTTAAAGTCATAGGAAATTTTATTTTCTTTGTAATATTGGTTAGTGGTTACTTGGTCTGGTGTCTTCCAGCTGGCTTCTATAAGAAATTATCAATAAAATACTGGCAAGATGCTTTTGAGTAGCTCATAAAGTTTTGGGGTCTTTCATTTCATAAAACTGAATCATATTTTCTAACATATGCTATGCTCATTTTCCTTGTGCTTACCTTCATATTGAACTTATTGATGACAAAATACATTGGTGTGTTTGAGAAGAACTTTTCAATCTCCTTCCTCAGGACACGATGGCTCGTAATTTGCAGTTATCAATGTAGGGATATTTTAGTTTACACTCACAAATATTGTATAAGATATCCAAATGTCATATGAAATACTGCTTCATATTGACTTTATGACATTTCATGTTCACTTATTTTTGATACAATAAAATGAAGCTTGATGTATTTTGTTTGCCTCTCCATGGAAAACTTATGAGCCATCCTTCCCTTTGGTAGTAATTTCCTTTTTCTTTAGGTTTCATTTATTGTGAGGATAAACATTTTGGAATTTGGCTACTATATTCCTTGGTGTTTTCAATTTGGGATCTCTTTCAGGAGGTGATCAGTGGATTCTATCTATGGCTATTTTATCTTCTGGTTCTAGGACCTCAGGGCAGTCTTCCTTGATGATCTCCTGAAAGATGCTATGCAAGCTCTTTTTTCTTTTATCATGATTTTCAGGTAGACCAATGTCTTTTAAATTGTCTCTTCTGGATCTAATTTCCAGGTCAGTTGTTTTACTAATGAGGTATTTTACATTTTCATTTATTTTTTTTTCATTCTTTTGTTTCTGTTTGACTAATTCTTGCTCTCTCATAGAAGCGTTAGCTTCCATTTGCCCAATTCTAATTTTTAACAAATTGTTTTGTTCTATTAGATTTTGTACCTCCTTTTCCATTTGGCCCATTTTATTTTTTTAAGGAATTCTTCTCCTCAGTGAGTTTTTGTGTCTCCTTTTCTGTTTGGCCAATTCTGCTTTATAAGGAGTTGTTTTCTTAAGTTAATTTTTGTCCTTCCTTTTCCAAGCTGTTGACTCTCTCTTACATACCTCTCATTTCTTTTCCCAATTTTTCTTCTACATCTCTTATTTGACTTTTCTTTCTTGTGATCTTTTAAGAAGGCTTTTTGGGCTTCAGATCAGTTCATATTCCTTTTTGAGATTCCAAATGTGGGTTTGTTGACAATGTTGTCCCTTCAGAATTTCTGCCTCCATTTTCACTGTTCCCATAACAAGAATCTATACTATTTTTCTTTTTGCTCACGGTGTTTTCTTATTTCTTGGCCTTTAAAGAGATTGAGCTCTCCTGCTGGGAAGCAGGGGTTGCTGACCCAAATCTCTTGTGTTGGGAGCCTGGAACCTGGTCACTGGTTTTGTGTTCTGGGGCCATTGATGCTGGCAGTTGGAGGCTATAGGATTCTAGTAGCTTACCTGGCATTGGGCTGAAATCAGTAACACTGGAACTCTAGGGGCAGGATTGGGTAGTCTGGCCCTTGGAGGTTTCCTGCTCACCTAGGCCTTTCCTTTCCCTCCTTTCACTTTCTTTGGCTCCTTTCAGATGGATGTTTTGATGCTTTGGGATGTTTCTCTACCTGGGGCTTTCCCCCTGTAGCCTTCCTAGAGTTTTTCTGAGGCACTGGGACACTTAGCTGCTATAGAATGCCAAGGCGTGTGGTGTTTTTCTGTGCCAGTTTCCACTGGTTCCCCTTCCTGTACTGAGGAACTCAGGGGTCCTGGTGTTTGTGTTTGCCTACTCTGGGTTCAGGATCTCCCCCTGGTTTGCTGAGGTGGGGCTTTCCACTAGCTTGCTAGGATGCCTCCCATTCTGTACTGCTCCCCCTCTCCCAGGGTGAAAGGGGCCTTTCCTGTTAATCCCTCAAGCTAGATGGGCTACTGAACTGCTACACCCCATCTTTCTGATGGTTCAGCTGTTTCAGGACTTTTCCTGGGGCAATATTTTCTGGAATTTCAGGGGTTAATAAGGGACAGTGAGAGCAACTTACTTCTCACTCCGCCATCTTGGCTCCTGGAAGCAGAACAAAGATAAACATTCTGATGTAGTTCAGTTCTCCCAAAGGTATATCAATCCAACTGTAATTAGAAAGAGATCTACTAGTTTAAGTAACCTGTCAAAAAGGGAAATGAGATCAGTTTGCCATGATTTGCTGTATCTCATTGTGATCACTGTTTCCATTTACAGTTGCTCATAAACCATACATATAATAACATGAACTAGATTTTTGTCTAGAATAAAGGTCAAGCAGATCACCCTTGAATTTTTAGTCAATCAACAAATGTATATTGGACACCTACTATGTGCTAGCCATTGTCCTAGGTGCTGGGGGTATGAAGACAAAAATAATGCCTGCCCATCAAGGAACTTGTTAGTGCAAGACAATAGTGTGCCTGTGTGTGTGTGTGTGTGTGTGTACACACACATATACATATATGCATGCATACATATACACACATATATAATAGCATTTATGTAGTGGTTTAAGGTTTGTAAAATATTTTTACAATATTACAAATATAAGGTAGTTAATGGAGGAAGGCATAGTAGTTGGAGGGAAGAGGAAGTGATTTGTATTAAAGGTGGTGTTGGAGGTGTATCTTGATGGAACTGAAGCATTCTATGAGGCAGAATTGAAGATGGAGTGCATTCCAGGCATTTGTGATGGCCAGTGCAAAGGCATAGATAGTCAAGTCATGTTTTAGGAAAAGAGAGAAAACTAGTTTGGTTAGAGGGTAAATGCAGGAAAGAGAATAATGGATGATGAGACTGGAAAGGTAGATTGGGACCAAGTTTTGAAAGGCCTTAAAAATGCAACAGAGGTATTATATTTTATCTTAGCAGCAATAGGGAGCCACTTTAGGTTGCTGAGCTAGGCACTGATGTTGTCTGTCCTGTGTGCTTTAGAAAGATCACTATAGTAGCTCTGTGGAGATCAGTTGGAATGGAGAGAAAATTGAGACAGAGAGACTATTTAGGAAGGCATTGGAATAGTTCAGGTAATGAGTGATGAGGCTCTGGAGGAAAGAAAGGAATGGTGTGGAAGATTTTGTGGAGGTAATATGAGTTGAGAAAGAGTGAGGGGTATAAGATAATACTGAGATTTTGATCTTGGAAGCCTGGAAGAATGATAGAGTGGAGGGATTGGTTAGATGCAGGAAGAAATGATAAGTTTTGTTTCATAAATGCTGAATTTTAGATGTTTCTGGAACATCCATATTGACATGTCTAATAGGTAGTCAGTGATGTGGGACCATAGCTCAACTTAGGAAAGTGACTTCTGTGGAGGAGAGAGAGCAAGGGCTAATTTATAGATTGGGGAATCATCTACATAGAGATGACAGATAAAGATAAGGATTGTAAGAGGAGAGACAAGGGGACAGGGACTTGGGCACATTCACAGTCTGAGGATCATATGAATGGTGGTCCAGAAAAGTAGCCAAATGAAGAAGCATTTACAAAGTTGGAGGAGAAAGAGAAAAGAGAAATAGTAGGAGAGAGTGGTTACTGGTGTCCAAAGAATTGGAGAGGCTAGGAAGACAGAGAAAAGACCATCAGATTGGCAATTAAGTGATCATTAGTGACTTTGGAGAGATGAGTTTCAGTTGAATGATGTTAGCAAAGTTGAGGAATGAGCGAGAGGAGAGAAAGTAGATGCAAAGAGTAAAGAAAGTTTTTTTCTGGTAGTTGCCAAGAAAAGGAAGAGAGATATAGGTTAGCTCATCTGATGAATCATTAAACCACAACAACCCACCACAACCATTTATCAAATCTGAGTGTGGGCTGTGGTATGTGTCACTGAAGTAATGGAGAAGCAAGATTTGTAAACAGCACTTCAATTACTTGCATGTACTCTGATACTTCTAAAAGGCTTAAAGAGGTTTCTGGAATTTTTCTTTCATAGGTTGAATGTTCCCTCCCTCTTTCTGCTCCTGTCTACATTTTTCATGTTCTCTTTCCATATCTAATAAAAGGACACAGTGGGACTATATAGACTCTAAGTTTTCTTCCAGTTCTCAATCTATGATCCAATAAAGATGCAACAATAAAAAGACTAGGATTAATATCAGAAGATCTGGGCTTGTTCTGCTACTAATTTATTTATGACTTTGGACCAATTACTTCACTTTCTTGAATCTTTTTCTTCCTCTATAATATGAGACGGTTGGACTTTATGGCTGTCAAGATCCTTTTCTTATCTTAAGTTTGATAAATGCTTCAAAAAAACATCCCAAGAACTCTGCCCTGGAAGCAACTTCCATGTCCCCATAGTAGTGATGATACAAACACCACCATCTAATTACTCCTTCAGTTACTTCCCATGGAACCAGGCCTGACAGAATCCCATGAGAAAACTCAATCCAAATCCTTCAGAGCTTTGCTTCCTTTCTCCTTAAAAACCAGCTCATTGTTTACCTCTTTGAACACTTTGAACTGTGAAAGTGGTAAGAATTCTATCTGTCATTCTATGCTTAAATATCACCAGGAATGAATGCACGAATGTCTTTCCACCAACTTTCCCAAGAGGAGAGCCCAATGTTGGCATCCAGGATACTGTCAGAGGAATTTGTGCTCTTGGTAGCATTTTTATAAGAGCACCTGTTGAGCAACAATCTTCATGAATACTGGACTTTATGGAGTTTATTGCTTAAAAATAAATGTTAGTAAAAGATGTAGAATTGGATGCGGACTGAAATTTAGGAGATCTGGATTTTAGTCCTAAGTCTGGCACTAACTCTCTATATGTCTTTGAGAAAGTCACTTGACCTCTGTGAGCTTCAGTTCTCTCCTTTCTAAAACACATCAGTTGGGGGTGGATGACCTCTAAGATTCCTCCCAACTCTGATGTTCTTTTGGTAAATATATGGTGTTTTTTCTTTGATAATGGAGGTAGTGACTAAGGAAAAATCATCGTGCAGGATCCTTATTTTTCTTTTCAGGTAGATTCTTATCTGGTGATTGCCATAAAATGAAGGAACACTTCTATCTAACTGTTCTCCTTTCACTGTCTATCACTGTGTATGTATGTGTGTGTATATATATACACATACTAAGGTATGTGATCCTAGGTAAGACAATGCCTTCAGTCTTCTCATATGTAAAATGAAGGAATTAGATGAGATGGCATCTAGCATCTTTTCTAGCTCCTATGTTTTATGATTGCCCATGCTGGGATAGCAGTGTCTAGTTATCTGGGCTGTTATGGAGTCACTGCCCAGGGTCCTCTCAGAAAGACGAGGCACAAGGGGGCCTAGGGAGAGAGTGATTATCTAAGTGGAGACCTATCCCTACTCCTGGGGGAGCTTAGGCCATGCTGATAATAAACCCATTTTCCTATATGAAGATGTCATGTAAAGAATATTTATTGGAAGGATGTTACATATACCTTGTTCTAGTTGTGATGCCCTGCTCAAACTACTCTGTGGATAAACTAGACTTTATCAAAACATATCTATAATTTTCCCACTGGGGGGCCTTTGTTTATATTATTTCCTTCATTTTAAAGGCCAGATCACATGATTCCTCTTCCATAAAGTCTTGTCGAGTCCACCCAGGTATAATCTGTCTCTCCATGGAACTCATATCAATTTGTTTCTCTTCCAAGCAGTATTTTGTTGTAGATTTAAAAAAAAAAGAACATAATCATTTTGTACATCTCTCTACTGCTATTGAAAGTTCCATGGGGTCAATAACTAAAGTTTATTCATCCTTGGATCAGACCTTAGCATGAGATCACGGTGCTGATTTTCAGAGGCATTTTAGAGTTGTATGAATCAAGCATGTTGAGTTCACATACAGTATCTAGATGGGCTCATCCTTCTATTTGTTCATATCAATCAGCACATCTCAACTTAGTAGTAATGAAGAGCCCATAAAGTAGCCAGGAGGTTACATTCATCCTCTTCTACAGAGGAATGCAAGGAGGCTCAGGAAAGTGCTTTGGCAGAGTACCCTAGCAAAGAGTGGCCAAGGAGGTTCTAGAGGTAAGAATTTCCCACTTTAATTATGCCTGCTAGGGCATGAGAGCTCTCTGCTTCTTTCTGTGGCCTCCCAGCAGCTTCTCAGTGCTCTCTTGGGAAGTGTCTGCTTCTTCAATAATAATAATAATAATAATATCTAAGTCTTAAACAAAAGATTTTTTTCTTTAAAACACTTTAGTTCAGGTCACTGAGGTCGCAATTCCTGGTCCCAGAGCAGAGGGGTCAGTATGAATGTGCTGAGGGTTCTCTAGGTTTGGATGCCTTAGGCTTCAGAGTGGGCACACTCACATTGGCATATTTGAGGTGGAACCTTACAGGGATCTCATATCCCATACTGTTTTTGTGTTTAATGCATTTTTTTTTCTCTAGCAAAGAAAGAAGATTCTGAGAAGTACCATTTTGGTTTAGGAATTGCTATGGTTACCCTGAACTACTAATAGCAATGTGGCTTCTCCTTAGACTTGGAATACAGCATCAAAAGGGGAGCAGTCTTTTGATGTGAGCTGTCATCAACCTTGCCTCCTTGGAAAAGCCAGTGAGAAAATGATACTGGTAACCTGGTTAAATGATCTCCTTTGTTACAAGGGATTCTGAATGTGGATGTAGGATTCATAAAGATCTCCAAATAACCCCTTTATATTTTCAATGACTGGAGAAATAATGATCATTAGCTAACGATCATTGATTAATAATTACTGATAAGAGAAGTGTGACCATTGCTGTTAGATATTTCAGGTAACCAGGAAAAGCAAATCTGACTTGTTTATGATCATTTGTTACAAATATTTATATCTATTTAAATTGAAATATTAATAATGATAAAACATTTATTTCACATTTTCTGGTTTAGAGCTTTTGTTACAACAACTCTGTGTGAAGAGGGAAACCCTGGGATTCTCCATATGGTCTGCCTGACAGTCAAGGGCTAAGGTTTTGCTTTTGGTGAGTGGGGAAAAATTACTCCATCTTGAATGGGATAAAATGTTTTTGCTAAATCTAGTGACTAATTTTCCAATGTAGTTGGAGAATCACACTTTGATCACATGAACTGACATGGTAATAACTAGGAATAGAAGGTATGTCTTACTTATGATTTAAAGGTCACATATGGTGAGTTTCCTTGTATGATTATAAGCTAGTTCTTTATGTTGCTTTAAGGAATTGGAAAATATGGAAGATATTAAAAGTAAAGGTAAACATTCAAATGAATGTTAAATAACAATAATTTACATTTATGGAGTAGTTTAGGGTTTATAAGCAGGTACCCTCACAAGGACCTTGAGAAGTAGGGATGCTAGTAGTAAGACATACATTTTACAAAAGGGAATACTGAGATTAAGAGACATGTGTGGCAAATATGGATGTAAATATGAAAAGGTTGCAGGATTATCTTAGTGTAAGCAATTACTAGCAGAAAAGTCCAATATGTAGTTACTTGGTTTATAATTGTCAGAGGAAGGATTAGAACTGAAGGATTCCTGACTCTGAGAACAGAAATTTATCAACTTTCTCACACATCCTTAATGTTTTAGTGCCAAAGAAAAAATATTCATGCCGTACTCTAAGATTTAGACCTAAGTCTACCAGTAACAATTTTTATTTAATTTAACATTATTCTATATTTAAGCCACTTGTAGTTTAAAGAGAAAGATGTCCAAACTCGTATAGTTCCCCTATGACTTCCTATATGCCTCTATCCAAGATAGTTTGAGGTAACATTTATAGGAATCTTGAAGAAAGAAAATCACAATACATATAAATATAGTTTTGGATAACCTTCCAAATAGTTAAGTAATGAAAATTATCATCCAATTCCTCCCCGTAATATTCACTTCAAGGATTCAAAGCAACTCCTCTCAGAGATCAATATTGAGACTATATTCTGGATAGTAAAGAAGTTCCCTTGGAATGGAATAGAGGACACTTCTCCTGGGTGGTCATAGGCCAGTCCCTTCAAAAGATAGGGAGGGCAAGAACCAAAAGAAGACAAGAGGTCTTCTTTGTTCAACCCCCAGTTTTTGTCCTTAATCTATCACTCATCTTTCCTGGGATTGGAGGAAAGTCTAGAAAGAGCTTTTAGAACATAGAAAATATTATATCTTAACATTTTTAAATTTACTAAAAAAAAGAGCTTTAAATATACTTTCACAATGGACATAAGGTATATATTAGGGGAAGAAGGCACAATCCCTGCCTTTGTATAGGAAAAAGAGGCAAAGCCAAAAATAATGAAAAAAAATGTGCACTATAAAACAGAAGAGGGTAAAGAGGATGGAGAAAAAGAAATGACTATTATTGGGAAGGGATGATGTGGATGAAGGGAACTGGTGAATGGACTGAATTTTCTATCATCTTATTTTCAACTGATGCCGCTGTTATTATTTTTATTGTGTGCTTCTTGATCAGTCAATCAATAAACATTTATTAAGTATCTACTTTGTGCCAGATGCTGGGCTAATTGCTGGGGAGCATTTCCAATTTAGGATTCTCTCATAACAAACATTTTATCTATGGTGGAAATATATTTTGAACTTTAATGTAATCTGTGCATTTTTCCTCCACTAAGGCTCAGCTGATTTGTCCCCAAATTCCATGAAGGGACCAGGCTGTGTAAAACTTCCTCCAAGTGATACAAGAAACATTGTCTTGAATGGCATTGACTAATCAAACACTCGTGACAGAATTTGTTCTCCAAGGTTTCTCAGAAACACCTCAACTCTGGATATTCCTCTTTAGCACCTTCCTTTTTCTTTATGTCACAGCCCTCACAGGCAATATTCTCATAGTCATGGTCATCAGTCTGGACTCAGGTCTCCATACAGCCATGTATTTTTTTCTTGCCAACTTGGCGATTTTAGATATTGGCTGCACATCCACAGTTCTGCCCAAGTTGCTAGAGAACTTCATTGTGGAGAAGAAATCCATCTCCTATGATGGCTGCATGACCCAGTTGTATTTCCTCACCTGTCTTTTGGGGACTGAGCTTCTACTTTTCACAGCCATGGCTTATGACAGATATGTGGCCATCTGCCATCCCCTACATTATACTACTATGATGAGTAGGATGGTTTGTATGTTTTTAGTGAGTAGTGTGTGGGCCATTGGTGCCCTCAGCTCATTATTACATACTGGTCTAATGCTGCGATTAACCTTTTGTGGTCCTAATGAAATTGAACACTTTCTGTGTGAAATCCCCTCTTTGTTACTGCTTTCCTGCAGCTCCACATGTGTGAACAACATCATGATCGTCATTGCGGATGTATACTTTGGGGTGACCAATTTTGTGCTCACTGTGGTGTCCTATGGCTTTATCATCTCCAACATCCTAAAGATTCGCACCACAGAGGGGAAGAAGAAAGCCTTCTCTACCTGTTCCTCTCACCTTCTGGTTGTCAGCATGTATTACACCACAATTATATATACTTACATTTTTCCAGGCTCCGGCTCTTCAACGGATAATGGTAAAGTGGTGGCTCTCTTGTACACCACAGTTGGCCCCACCTTAAACCCTCTTATATATACTCTGAGGAATAAGGATTTTAAAACTGCCCTCAAGAAAATGTTTCCATTCATTCATTAAATAATTGGAATTGGCAAAGATAAATTACTTAGAATGTCATGTAAGGGACAATATAAGGTTTTTTAATTTCTTTAGTTTAATTCATAGAATTATCTTTCCCCTATAATTATTTAGGATGCTGTACCTGGATGGAATAACTAGGTGGCACAGTGGATAGAATGCCAGGTCTTCAAATCTGGCCTCAGACACTTACAAGCTATGTGACCCAGAGAGACTCATTTAGCCCTGTTTGTCTCAATTTCCTCATCTGTACAATGACCCAGAGAAGGAAATGTCAAACCAAGCCAATATCTTTGGCAAGAAAACCCCAGAAGGTGTCATGAAGAGTTGGACATTACTGAAAATATCTAAGCAACAATAAATACTAAGATGCTTTCCAAAGACACACTGAAATCCTGCAGTACATAGAGAATGCCAGGGCAATAGATTATAGATGTCTCGAAGCAGTTTTCTAAGTTTTCTAAGGGTATAATGAGTTCCCAATGTCTAGATAACCAATAGGGTCATAGAGGGACTTCTTGCTTCAGGCTGATCTTGATGACCTCTGAATGTTCTTATTCTGAGATGTTATGATTCTATGAGAACACTGGGATATAAGGGTATTAAAGGAGATGGGCCAGCCATGTGGTGAGAACAAGAGATATCAAAGTGTGCCATAGGCAGGAAAATTGTAAAAAATAACCTCAAGGAAGGCCTTAATCAGATGGACTTACTCTCTATCTCAGATATAAGGAAGAATATGAACAGAAATCACAAAAGATGGGAAAGTACAGGTGGGCTGTGATCCACACAGTGGATACAAAGAATACTCACATCAATGAAACTCTGGATTCACTGAAGAAAGATTAGAGAAAAAAGGCTTGAGAAGAAAAAGAAAATAGAAAAAAAGCAGGACATGAAGGACCTGAGGAGAAGAAAGGAGTAGGAGAAAGAGAATGGCAGTCATGATGACTAGAAGTTATAGAGGATATTATGGCTACTTGTAGAGAATGAAGTGGTCCTTTTGATTAGTTAAATGTAAGAGAGAGGTCAGCAAAAGGAAATTTGTTGTTGGCCATCAAGGTGTTAAGTAGTACTACAGAGCTGCTGATGAAGCTGTCCTTGTTGTTTGTCCTTCATTTTTGAAGAGGACTGCTGATATCATGGGTGATAGCTTGACTTGTGTGTGAACTGGACTTAAGTGAAATAGAGTTGCACAAAGTTGTGAACCTTACTATGTCATCCAGAGTCATCAATATCCAATGGCAAGGCAAAAATCAGGACAACTGGTGATGTGTTGAGTTAAGGGGTGAGTAGAAGGTGTGGAGGAGTAATAATGCTGTGGTAGAAACAACTGACTCTCAGTTTTCCAAAGCAGTTCTGTAGGGGAGCTACAAGCAAGAAAGACAAGAACTAAAGAATTCACTTCCAATAAATACGGAAAATTGGAAGAACTTTTTAGTGACATTTCTTGGTTGGGTAAGGTTTGCATTTCTGCATTGCAAAATGATTTCCATCTATGCTTAAACAGCCATAGTGCCTTTATTAGGAAAGATAAAGGGTTCAAGGAATATATCTTATCAACATATGATTAAGGCCAATGATGTATTCCTTTAAAATACATAAAGAAAAGGAAGTAGTGAATACGAACTGGAATGACGTCATTTAGAATAGGACATGGAAGACTTTTTTGATGGGGTTGTTAAACAAGATCAGGGGATGATGTAGATACAGTTTGTTTAGCACTGACAATTATGCTTGGCTAATTTTTCTTATCCTATTCTTATGGAAAAGATGGAAAAAAAAGTAGGTCAGATGCTTGTTCAATGAGATATATTCAGAACTGGTTGATTGATGTCATTTAAACTATTAATGAGTGGTTCAATGTCAACTTCAATCTAATTCAATAAATATTTAAGTACCCAATATGTGCCAGGCACTGTGCTAAGTGCTGGATACAAAAAGAGGCAAATGATAGTTCTTGCCATCAAGGAGCTTATAATGTAATGGGAAGGGGAAACATGCAAACAAATATATATGAAAAAAGCTATATGCAAGATAAAGACGAAACAATTAACAGAGAGAAGAGACCTAAAACGTTGTTTGGGTTGCAAAGAATCACTTTTATTTTTAGACAAGCAACAAATATTAATGTAATCATCAGTACTAAATATATGCATTTTTTTTTTGCCCCAAATCCAATAAACTAGCAGATGACTAGGGGAGCTAAACCATGTGAGAAGGCACCAAAATTAAGAGGAGTTGAGGAAGGCTTTCTGTAGGAGATGGGATTTTAGTTGGTACTTAAAAGAAGCTAGGGAGGTTGGTAGTCAGGGTGGAAGAGGGAGAGAATGCCAGGCATGGGGAATAGGCAGAGAGAATGTCCAGAGCAGAGGTATGAAATGTCTTGTTTGTGGAACAACTAGGAGGCCACTGTCACTAGATAAAATAGTACATGTTGGGGAGTAACAAAATTAGAAGGATAGGAGAAGGCTAAGGTTTGAAGGGCATTGAATGCCAAATAGAGCATCTTGTATTAACTCCTGGAGACGATAGGAAGTCACTGGAGTTTATTGGATAGGGACTGACATGATCAGACTTACATTTTAGGAAAATCACTTTAGTGTCTGAGGGGGGGAATGAATTGGAGTGGGGAGAAACTTGAGATTAGGCAGACCCAGTAGCAGACTATTGAAGTAATCAAAGTATGAAGTGCTGAGGACCTGAACTAGAGTGGTGGCTGTATCAGAGGAGAGAAGGGGGAATATTCAGGAGCTGTTGCAAAAATGAAATCAGTAGAGCTTGGCAAAGCTTGGATATGGCAGGTGAAGGGGGAAGTGAGAGATAGTGAATAATCCAGGATGAAAGAGGTCTCCAGTGGATTATCTCAGGGACCTGTGCTTGGAACTGTGCTATCTTATTGTTTTACCAGTGAGTAATATGAACACATAAATAGCATTCTTATCAGATTTACAGATGACAGGAAGCTGAGAAGTATATCAAACATACTACAAGAATCAAGATTGAAAAATAATTTGATAGGCTAGGACAATGGGCCAAATTAAATTATATGGAACCCAATATTATAAATGCTGTCTTATTTTCAATGGAAAATGACACAATACTTGATGATTTTTCATTCCATTGGAGATTTGGAATAGCAAGAAAGAAGGTAAATGTAATAAAAGATAACCTGCAATAGAGATAAAGATAAAATACAGTACTTCTCAATAAATATTTATGGATATAAATTATATGTGGTGTACATGGACACATTTAATTCAATTCACTGAAATAATTATTAAGCCCCTACTATGTTCACACTATTGTTATGTGTTCTGTGGTTACAAATACAAAACAGTATAAAACATTCTCGCTCTCGGAGATGCTATTCTTCTGGGGTGGAGGTAGAATGCAACATATAAAGGTGTAACCTTAATACAAAATAATTTGAAGTTAGAAGAGAAAATTAGCTACTGGGGATGAAAAGGAAGAGAAAGGTTTCAAAAAGCACTTAAGTAGAGCCATGAGGGAAGCTAAGAATTCTAAGGGGTTGAGGTGAGGAGAGAGGGAATCTGTGTGATGAATACATTTTTGAATTATATCCAGTCAAGCTAACGTAGAAACTGGCGAAACAGTTCAGTGAGTTATATAGCTGGATCACTTACAGTACACTGAAGCTCTGAATACTCAGGGTACCACCTGCACATACTCATTCTCTAAATGGGGTCCTAGCCTTGCTCTTAAGAAGATAGAGTTCCTGGTCTTTGGGGATACTGAAACCTCAAAATTAATAGAACTTTCTTCTTTTCTAGTAGGTGTAGTTCTCTCTTAATTTCAACTCATTATAAAATGCTTTCTTGTTTAGGACAATGGAAGGAAGACAGGCTGACATCAAAATATTTTGTGATTTAAAAAAGTGATGATGGGTATGAAGTCATGGTGGCAGATGGTCCTTCAAATCCAACTCGTAAAGTATTTACCATATTCTAAATTTGTACTCTTGGTGGACCTGTGCACATATATTTAGCTTTCAGAATAGTTTTGCAAATTATAAACAAATAAAAAGGGTGGATGCTTTTTAATAATGAGAAATATATTTATAAATTATCTCTATTAAAATATAAGAAATCTTTACTACAGTCAACTACTGTTGGTGTTGTACAACAGATATCTTCTAGTTTAGTTGCTAAGAAAGGGCTACATAAATTAAAAAATGCATGAAGGTGAACAACCTAACATAAGAAAGGTAGGGTGGAGAATAATTACCCAGGGAAGTAAAGGCTAGGGTGAGCAGTTGATGCTTTACCCTAAAAGAAACATGGAACCACTAACAGTTTTAACTGAAATGAGATTAAAACATGGATTCTTAACCTTTTTTTGTGGTATGGACTCCTTTGCATATCTGATGCACCCTGTGGACTCCTCAGAATAATACATAAAATACATAAAATAAAAGGCATAGGATTACCAAGGAAATTATATTGAAAGTTTTTTTTTAAACTCAGACTTCAGGTGAATGACCTCTGTCTTTAGGGAAGAAAGGAACATAAGAAATAGCAATGTGGAGGGAATGCATTCTAGGCATGGAAATAAGGCAGAGAGAATTGAGATGAAATGACAATTTGGGTTATAGGTAGTAGGAGACTCTAGCTAGAACATGGAGTATGTGAAGCAGAGTAATATGAAATAAATCTGGAAAGGTAGTATGTATCCAAATTCAAAAGATGTATGAGTTTATATTTAATCCTAGAAGCAACAGGGGCCACAGACAATTTTTAAATAGGGAGATGACATGCCTTAGAAAGATTACTTTGGCAGCTTGGTGGGGGAGAATGGCAGTGAGGAAGGAGATGAACTAGAGATGAGAGGTACTGAAAACTGATGTGTAGGGCAGAGATTGGGAATTTTTATTTATCTCTGATAAACATCTTTGAAAAGTAAAAACTATAGAAATGGTTTGGATGAGATCATGGGGTGGGGAGAGTGGAGAAGAGAAGGTGGCAGAAGATAGATTATCTATTTTTTTTTCTTTTCACTCTCTCGTTCTCATAAAATCATAACATCTCACAATTGGAAGAGAACTCTAAGGCTATAAAATCTAATATGAAATGAGATGCACTTTCATGATACCCATGAAAGCTGGTCATCCAGACATGGGAAACTCATCATATCCTTAGGTGTAATTTCCATCTTTGTGGTCTGTTGCTCTAACATTCCCCACTTATATGCACTACTGTACGATTTGAATATGTGTGTGTGCGAATGCAAGTGCCCAAGTGGGGCATCCTGAACAATTACAGAGGGAAAAAACATTCTCTAAATCTAACCAAACACATTTTAGAACTTATATTATTTCTTACATCCAGATCTCAAAATAGTACTACAGATATAACATTCCAAGCAAGTTATATTGACTAAATTCTAATTATTTAACAAATGAATAAAAATATTTCTTGTGGACTGTTTTTAAAAATAATTGTTTCTCAGACTGTGGAAAAGAGGGCTTAAATTGGGGCCAGCTGTGGTGAACAAGAAAGCTACCACTTAACCATTATCCATTCAGATGCCAGAATCCAGAAAAACCTATATGTATATGATTGTGGTATAATGCATACTGACGATCTTGAGGTGGGAGGAACGGGTGGAGAATGCTTTCTTTGTCTCCTCTGTGGTACAGATCTTTAGGATGCTGGAGATGATGAAGGCATAAGACACCATAGTGAGCACAAAACTGATCACCCCAAAGTACATATCTGCAACGACTATTATAATATTCAGGTATGTGGAGCTGCAGGATTTCACATAGGAAATTTCACATAGGAGATTTCACATAGGGGATTTAACATAGGACGGGGTTTAACACAGGTAGAGTTTAATTTCACTGGGACCACAAAAGGTTAATTGCACCATGAGGCCAGTGTGTACTGATGAACTGATTGTAGCAGTGGCCAACACACTACTCACTAAGAGTGTACAAGCCATCCTACTCAAATATAGTACTATAAGGTAGGGGATGGTAGATGGCCACACATCTGTTAATCCATGGGTGTAAAGAGCAGGAGCTCAGTATCCAAATATCAAGAGAAGAAAACCAGCTGGCTCATGTCACCATCAGAGGAGGTGGCTTCCCTCTGGACAGCAAGGTTCTTCAGTAAATTAGGTAGAGCAGCCAACATGCAGCCAACAACTAAAATGGCCAAGTTGGTAAGGAAAAAATATGTGGGTGTATTGAGATCTGAGTCCAGACTGATTGCCATGAAAACGAGCTTGTTTCCTATGACAGCTGTAAGATAAAGAAAAAGTAAGGAGCTAAATAGGAAAATCTGGAATAGAAGTGTCTCTGAGAAACCTTGGAGAACAAATTCTGTCACCAGTGTTTGATTTTCTCATTGCCATTTGACCATGTTATACCTCTTACATGATTCAGAGGAACTCTTGTTCAGCACAGGATTGTAAACAAGGCAGTTGGGCTTTATCTGAGAAAGAATGCACAGGTTGCATTGAAGTTTAAAGTATGTTTCAATAGTAGACAAAATGGTTATCCTGCCCTAAATAGTAAATGTTCCAATGTCTCAATCCTCCCCAAGAACCAACTAATGAAGATAGTAGCACTGACAATATTCCAAAATGAGGAAATGATTGAAACATTCTCCTCCATCGGTGCCCTTTACCACCAATATTCTTTCTCTTCTTTTTCTTTCACCCTTTTAATTTCTATCCAACATGGTATTTGTCCTACATGTTTTTGGCATTGCCTTTTTTTTTTCCTCTCTGAGGAAAAGGTTTGGGTCGTATGTCTTTCTCATATCTGTGGTGGTATTAGCGAGTCCCTGGAATTTGTTGAGTAGAGGGGTTATACGATCAGACCTAGTCTTTAAGAAAAAATAACTTTGGCATTTGAGTTGAGGATGGATTGGACTACAGGCTTGAGAGAAAGGACATTCATTGGAAGGCTATTTCAATAGTCCAAATGAGAGAGAACGAGAGCCTTAAACTAGGGAGTGATGCTAGCTAGTTAGTGATGACGTAGTAGAGAATGGGGTATATATGAAAGTACAGAAGCCTCAGAATCACACAGGCAACAGAGAATATGGTAATACATGCTATTTAAGAGAAAGCTTTTTGCAAAGATTTGGTAGGCAAGAATCAGAAATAATAAAATTAATATCTGACACTCATATAGCCATTTTCCTCTGTTATCTTATTTGATGCCTATAAAAACCCTGTGAGATTCATAGGAAAGATATTACTGTATCTATTCTCATTATGAAAAGCTGAATAAAATGTAAAGGGATTAACTGAATTTCTGAAGGTCATTTGATTAGTAAATGACAGAGCCAGGCCTTGAAATCCTCTTTGAAAAAAAGAATGGAAGCTGAGAAAGTCACGTATTTTAAAGCAAATATGATACATACAATATAATGCCACTTCAGTTCCATTAAAAACAGGCTGGTTAATAATTTTAGCAAAGTAGCAGGATATAAAGTAAATCCATGGAAATCATCAGCACTCCTATATATCACAAACAAAACACTGAAAGAAGAGATAGTAAGAGATACTCCATTTAAAATATCTCCAGACAGTATAAAATACCTGGGAATATACCTGCCAAAACAAACCCAGGAACTATGTAAACAAAATTATAAAAAAAAAACCTCTTTCTATACAAATAAAATCAGATTTAAATAATTAAATAAATAATAATTGTTCATGAGTAGACAGGGCCAAAATAATAAATGACAATATAATAAAAATGACAATTTTACCTAATTTATATATTCAATGCCATCCCAATTAAATTGCCAAAATTTATTTTACTGAATCAGAAAAAAAGAATAACAAAATACATTTGAAGGAACAAAAAGTTAACTATATCAAAGGAACCAATAAAAAAAAAAACTAAAGGAAGGTGGTTAAACAGTACCAAATCTTAAACTATATTATAAAACAGTAATTATCAGAACTATCTGGTATTAAGAAATAGAAAGGTAGATCAACGGAACAGAGTAGACATACAATGTATAGTAGAAAAAAAAATATAGTAACCTTGTATTTGACAAGTATAAAGACCTAAGTTTTTGGGAAAAGGATTCATCATTTGGCAAAAATTGTTGAGAAAACTGGAAAGCAGTATGGCAGAAATTGGGCACAGACCAATATCTTACACCCTTTACCAAGGTAAGGTCAAAATGGATACATGACCTAAATATAAAGAGAGATATTACAAGAAAATTAGAACATGGAACATATTACTTATCGGATTTATGGATAGGCAATTTATGAATAAAAAGAGACAGAGAGCACAGTGAAGTGTAAAGTAGATAATTTCAATTACTTTAAATTACAAAGTTTTTGTACAAATAAAACAAATGTAGCCAAGACCACAAGGAAATGAGAAAATTGGGGAAATTTTTTAATAGACAGTTTCTCAGATAAATGTCTCATATCTCAAATATGTAAAGAACTTTGTCAAATCTATAAGAATTTGTCATTGCCCAATTAATAAATGGTCAAATATATGAACAGGCAGTTTTCCAATGGAAAAATTATAACAATTTGTATTCATATTAAAAAAAAACACTCTGAATCACTACTCTTTAGAGAAATATAAACTAAAACAATCTTGAGATTTCATTTTATACCTGTCAGATTGGTTAAAATGATTGAAGGGGAAAGTGAAAAATGTTGGAGGGGATGTGGAAAAATTGAGACACGAATTCACTGTTGGTGGAATTTGAACTGATCCAAATATTTTGGAGAGCAATCTGGGATTATGCCATAAGAGTTATTAAACTGCCTCTCCCCTTTGACCCAGCAATACCACTACTAGGTCTATTTCAAAAGATGATCAGGGAAAAAGGAAAAGAACCTATATGTTCTAAAATGTTTATAACAGTTCTATTTGTGGTGATAAAGAACTGGAAATTGGAAGGGTACCCATTATTTGGTGAATGGCTGAATAAGTTGTAGTATATAATTGCGATGGAATACAAATATGCTATAAGAAATGATGAGCTTGATGATCTTAGAAAAATATGGAAAGACTTGCATGAAAAAATGAAGAGCAAAATGAGCAGAACCAAGAGAACATTTTATACGGTAACAGCAATATTGTTTTAAGAACAACTTTGAACAACTAAGCCATTTTGAATATTATAAATATCCAAATAAACTACAAAGGACTTATAAAGGAATTCCCTATCTGCACCCAGAGAAAAAATTGACAAATTGAAGTATATACAGAATTACTGTTTATATATATATATTATATATATATTACATACACACATATACACACACATTCATACATATATACTTGTGTCTAATGGTAGCCATCTCTAGGGTGGAGGGAGGGGAGAAAAAAAATTACATGATAACAATTATATATTTAAAAGAAACAGCAAGTTGTACATAATAGATTTGCAGTTTCATGAGCAATCTTTTTTTTTTTAATTCTACTGTTATGGAAATGCTTGTTTCATAAATTAAAAATAAAATATATAAAAATATCAGGCTGGTTCAGTCCAAGATGGTTTGTTTGGACAATAAAGAATGCTTGAGTTATTTGCAAAGAAGAAAATAAGTAAGCAGCAAACAAATGATCAGAATATAACATGCCTCCCTTCATGGGACTGAAGTAATTTTGATCAACCATTGAATACTGATGATTTAATTACTTGTACCAATAGTATTTAATACATAGGATTTAGATCTGGAAGGGACCTTAGAGGTTATCTAATCCAAATTCCTTCTTTTACAGATAAGGAAGCTGAAATCCAAAGAGGTTAAGTTATCTGCCTTAGGTCCCATAGGTAGTGACAGAGCTTGAATTTGAACCCAGATCATTTGATTTCACAGACAGTATTGCTTCCATAGAGCAGGAAGGGAAGTTAGAAATCATCTAAACCAATACCCAACAAGTGCTTTAATATGCCGCTTGTTGTACATCAGCTTAAGCCATAAAGGTATTATTCTAGAATTCACTTTTTATGCAGAACAAGAAGATTTTAAGGTATTTATATTGTTCCTGTAACAACATTAATAGTTTTACTGATTAGCATTCAGGGACTTTCTTTGTCTATGCACAGCCATATCAACCATTCTGTGTTAATTAGTCAGCCAGTCCTTTGACTTCACTGAATCTGACATTTCAGTAAAAGAATCACTCAGGCTGATTATATTATTGATGACCTTTCATTTCAGTCACTGTGGTTGAAAGGCCTATAATACTTAATAGCTGCCATATGTGTGTGTGTATGCATACACACAAATGTATGACTTCATATTTTACAAGGAGCTTTACAAATATCTCATTTTATTCTCACTACAACTTCAAAAGGTAAGTGCTATTATTATGCCCATTTTATAGATGAGAAAATTGAGGCAGAAAGAAGTGATGTGACTTGCACAGACAGGGTCACATAGCTATGAGGATTTGAGGCAGTATTGAAACTCTTGTCTTTCTGACTGCAGGCCCAGCACCCCGCCCAATGTACACCTAGCTGCACTATGCTATACCTGGGGATATAGCCAGACACTTGTCCACTACTACTTTGTATAGCCTTGGATACCAGGCCAGAAACTTTATCAAATGCAAACAGTTTTCCTTCAGTTCTTCCTTGATTGATGCCTGGATATGGTACCTGTGTTATTAAATCCAACTAAATTGCTGGTCACTTTTTATGAATAATCTTGGATGCAGAAATGGATTTTGGGAAATGCAGTTGGCTCTATGTAATTAGGGCAGTCAAACTCTGCCTTAATTGATCCTTCAGGGCCCAATGTAACATTTATTTTGAAGTGATATCCCAAGTGTTCAACTTCTTATCCTTCCAACTAATTTTACTTTCCCCATGGCTCAAATGCCCACTTAATACTTTCAGTTAATGGACAGGCAGTGCATTTATTAGGAGTGGAGGAAGCACTTTATTTAAATAAGAGCCAGAGACTGAGTAAGAAAAGTTTTTTTCTCTCTACCAGCTGTATGATGTTTGTTCTTCATTTTAAAAAAAACGTTTATTCTATACGACACTTGTGTTTAAAAAATAAATGAAGTCCTATTGGACAGCAATGATGGACACTTGCATTTTGGTCTGAAATTGGAAAATCACATTCCTTAAGCTTGATTTTTTTTTCATTTCTAAGAAACAAGCAACGAAGGAGGAACATCCGCTGGTCCAGATGAAGAAGAGCAGTGTCATGGCCAGAGTACTGGATTCAGAGTCAGAGAACCCACGTTCAAATTTCTGCTCTGTTTTATGCTACTTATATGACTTTGGGCAAGTTCCTTAACTTCTTTGGGCCCCAATTTCTTCCACTGTGTAATAAGGGGTTTATGAGGTTGAGGGTCCATTTCAGCCCTGAATCTTATGTTCCTAGAGATATAAAACAGCCTGAGAAAAAGAGCAAGTGGGGAAAATTTTTGTGTGCTTTAACAATCATGAAAAGCGTGGGGAATCAATGGCTTATCTGGTCCCATCTTATGAAGAATTCCATGAGGAATGTGGACTAGCTTGCTCTTACTATTGCTCTCCATAAGAAGGATTGAGAGTGCAGCCAAGGAAGGAGCAACTGTCTTGCTATCAGTTACAAATGGTCTTACAAATGCAGAACTAGAGTTAGAACCTCAGAGGTCAATTAGTCTGACCCACAACTGAACAGTGATCCTTGCTGCATCATACCCACCAATGATTATCTAGATTTGCTTAAAGATATCCTGGGAAGGGAGGCCCTCCTTAAAGGAATAGCATTCCACTTTATGATTAAAAAGACTTCCTGTCAATTGGGCATACATTTTATCTCTTTGCAATTTCTGCTCATTGCTCTCGTTCGGTCCTACGTGTTTAAGTAAAACATATCTAATCCCTCTTCCACAGGCAGCCCTTCAAAGGTAGATATACTCCCCACTCTGCCCCCTTCCCACTCCTCAGGTCTTCATTTCTGCAGACTAAACAAACTCAGTTCCTTTAATCCTTTTCACCCTCATGCCTGAAATGGTCTCCTTCCTGACCTTTGCCTCCTCTTCATGACACTCATTTCTCTCTCTCTCTCTCTTTCTCTCTCTCCATATATACATATACATATATACACACATATACATATATATACATATCTATGTGTATATATATGTTTATCTCTCTGCATATATATGTATATATAGTTACAACTTTTTAACATTTGGGTTTTTTGTTTGAGTTCCAAATTCTAGCCCTCCTCCCCTCCTCCCTCCTGAGATGGTAAGCAATCAGATACAGGTTATACATGTGTAATCATGCAAAACATTTCCATATTAGTCATACACTCATTTCAAATCCTACCATTTGCAAGAAGCCCATCCCTGTCCCTCCTTCCAAATGCTGATGCTTTTCTTGCTATATTACCTTTCATTTATAAGGCATACATCCCCATATGTATACAGTTGTTAGCATATTATCAGCATGTGAACTCCAGGAGGACCAAACTATATTTGTCCATTTCTTTGCTTCTTCACCACTTAGTGTAACACCTGGTAGAGAGCAGTGTTTAATAAATGCTTGCTGATCAACTAACTGACTGCTGTTCACCATTAACTCAATATCCTTCACCAGCTTAGTTGACCTCCTCTGATCAAACCAGGGCAGAGTGCAGCAATCCTATTTCCACTTTAGCCCTAGGCACTATGTTTGTCAATGCCACCTTAGCTTTATTGGTTCTCCATACTATGGATCTGCCTTGAGAATGTGGTCCCAGCAACCTACAAGTCTTTGTCAGATGAGCTGATGTCTAGCCATAGCTCCCTATCTTGCACTTACGAAGCTGATTTTTTTGAGCCCAGTTGTAAGCCAATGTTTTATTCTTCTCAATTCAGCCCAGTTGTATCCTGTCAAGATTTTATGAATGTTGACTGTCATTCACTGGGTTAACTATTTCTGCCAGCTTTGCCATCATAGGCAAATGTATTAAGCGTGCCATCAGTACCTTTTCCGAAGCCATTGCTAAAAATGTCCAATAACCAAGGGCCAAAAATAGCAATTCCTGGGGCAGATGAATGTTGTGCCTATCCTGAATCCCAAACTCTTCAGTGAAGAAATTGCTAAATGATCATTTATTGACTCTGTGTAACAGAGTTTAATTTGAGTCAAGATATTGCTAGTATAATTAACTATAAGGAGGAAAAGCATAGTGGCACACATATATGCAAACTTTCATGATTTTCAGTGTACTTTTCTCTTATCTACCCTCTGAGGTAGATAGTGGAAATATTGATTTTTATTATTTTATTACTGCTAATTCTAAAACTCCAATTAGAAAAAAAAATGAGTGAACCATAACTAAGAAACTTAAATGGTCAAAAATGAACAATTTTTAAAAACTCCATGATGAATTATAATGTAACCTAAATAATTCTTTGACAATGAACACATAATTTTAAGCTTTCATCACTTCTGGCATGATTTTTGGGGGGATTTTTTTTTTTTACTTGGAGGAACCCAAAGGGAGACTTAGTGTGGATTTGGGCAACTACTATACTTTTCTTTTTTTCACTACTCTGTTCATTTCATAATGTGGAGCACCAGATGCTAAAAACACAGAGATGAAAATTCTTTAAAAAACATTGCATATATAGATAGGGTGTCTCAAAAGTCTTAGTGTAATTTTAGCTTTAATAGGCTAAGAAAAGAATAAAAAAATACGTTAAAAACCCTTTTTAAGCTTTAATAGCTTGAAATTGTAGTAAGACTTTTGGAACAGCCTGTATATGGGAAACCATTTCTCTTCTAATGAATTTAATTTTATTTCCTTACCATTTCTTTTACTCAGATTTTCCCCTCAAGGTCTTACAACAGCAAGAATTGTAGGACAGTTCAGTGCAGTGTGGAGTACAGAAGGCAATAACTTCCCTGCATTGCCTTAATGAGGACCTTTATTGTCTCTTATTCCGAGGTTGCTTGCACATAAAAGCAGGGAGAGCTGGTGCAGCTGGGCTGGTGTTTGTTCGGGTGTACTTTGCACCCTGGTGTTTGTTACAGTGGCCCTTTGAGCAGTTATTTGTCTTGGGAAGGAGGAATTATACAGAGACAGCAGAAACTACTTTGTGATGGAACAATTGAGCTTCAGAGAGCTGTAATTCCTTGGTCATTTCCCCAGAGTCTTTGTGTTCGTGTCTATTGCATGTGTATCTGGGAGGTCTTGTGTGGACACTAGAGAGCAATGAAGGGTGTGAATAATGATGATGCCTTCGTGATCCAAGGTCAATAGGAGCCATATCCTTAACAAAACCTTTTGGGTTCTTCTCTCTTCTCCTAGGTATGCCCTTGCCAGATGTCATTAAATCTGGTAGCAAAGAAAGTATTGGAAGAAACAGTTTCATGGCCTGTTGGGGAAGCAGAGCCCCATCAACTGGTCAAGGCTTTGTGATTTTGTTGGTGGTACATCTAATGCAGACCAAAACACTTATTTAACCTCATAGGTAAAGCTAAAAGAATTGCCTGAAGCTTAAAGAGGTTATAGTTTACCTGAGTTCGTGTACGTACTAAGTGTCAAAGGCAAGATTGAACACAGGTCTTTATTATTCAATACTTCATAAACTGTACTAACAGTTCTCAAATTTTTTCATCTCTAGAACATTTTGCACTGTTAGAGATTGAAGACTCTGAAGAGGTTTTATTTATGTCAATTATATCTATTGGTATTTGCCATATTAGATATTAAAATAGAGGAATTAAAAAATTTCATTACTTAATATACCCATTTATGTTAACATAAATAACATATTTTAATGAAAAATAATTATATATATTTTTAAAAGTAATGAGAATAGTGGCATTACTTTTTGTATTTTTATAATTCTCTTTAACGTCTGGTTCAATAGAAAATAGCTAGTTTTGAGTATCTGCTTCTGAATTCAATCTCTTGTGATAAGTTGCTCTGGCTGAAGTAAATGGAGACAGGTAAATGCAGTAGGTAGATTGCTGGACCTGGAGTCAGAAAAATCTGAGTTCAAATCCAGCCTTAAATATTAACTGTGTGATCCTTGACAAGTCACTTAATTTCTCAATATTTAATTTATTTTATTATGAACTTAAGAAATAAAACAAGCATTTCCATGAAAATAAAACAGAAATATATTTCCAACATAATAAAATAAAAAGATGATTGTACATAAAACTGAAAATCTGTTATGTACAACTTGCCATTCCTTTTAAAATATATAATAAAGTTATCATGTAGCTTTCTTTCCCCCCTTTTTTCCCCCCACTGTCCCTAGAGATAGCCACCATTAGATACCGATACGTATATATGTGTATTATATATCATATTACATATGATACATAGTATAATTATATTAATTAATATATGATAACACATTATAAATAATGTATAACATTAGTTCTAATATACTATATAACATATAATATAATTACAATATTATATATTGCGTATAATATATATTATATAATATCATATTATATATGTATGTATGTAAAACAATTCTATACATACTTCTATTTATCAGTTCTTTCTCTGGATACAGAAGGCATCTTCCTTCATATGCCCCTTGTAGTTAATCTGGGTATTTATAATAGTCGAAATGACTTGGTCACTCAAGGTTGTTCTTAAAATAACATTGTCATTACTACATACTACATTGTCTTAGTTCTGCTCATTTTGTTGATTATTATTTCATGCAAATCTATCCATGTTTTTCTCAACTCATTGAGGTCAACATTTCTTCTAGTACAGTAGTACTCCTTCACAATCATGTATTATAATTTGCTCAGCCATTTCCCAAATGGTGGGCATTCCCACAATTTTCAATTCTTTGCCACCACAAAGAGAGCTGCTATAAATATTTTAGAACATATAGGTTCTTTTCCTTTTTCCCTAATCATTTTTGGAAACAGACCTAGTAGTGGCATTGCTGAGTCAAAGGGGATAGGTGATTTAATTACTCTTTGGGCATAATTCCAGAGTGCTCTCCAAAATGGTCAGAACAGTCACTTAATTTCTCTCTGTCTCAGTTTCTCCATAGGTAAAATGGGGATAATGATAGCACTTTGTTGTGAGGATTAAATGAGATAATAATTGTAAAGCATTCTGAAAATGTTAAAATGCTATATAAATGTTTTTATGTTCAGTTGTTTTCAGTTGTATTTGACTCTTTGTGACCTCATTTGGGATTTTCACGGCAAAGATACTAGAGTGGTTTGCCATTTCCTTCTCCAGGTTATTTTACAGATGAGGAAACTGAGGTAAATGAGCTTAAGTGACTTGGTCAGGGTCACAGAGGTAGTGTCTGAGGCCAGATTTGAACTCAGGAAGATGGGTCTTCCTGACTTCAGGACTAACACTCTATCTACTATGGAACCTAGCTATTACTATGTGAAGAAAATTTTTTCTCACACAAATTTGTAGTCTGAAAAGGAAGAAATATTTTAATAGATAAATAATATCTTAATATTATTATGAAAATAGTTTTGATTTTGAAGACTCACTGAAAGGATCTTGGGAAATCCAAGGTGTCTTCAGACCACCTTTAAGAAGTAATGAGCTCTACCATGAATGCTTTCAGAGACTCATTATCATGTGATTAAATTATAGAGTAAATAAGTAGGGAAGAGAGAAAGAATCCAGCCTGTAAACCCCAAGATATCTTGTGAGGTTTCAGTGATCAAAATTTATATTCCTTTGGGCAGAGCACCCACAGGTGAGGGTATGATTCCCTATATGCATAGAGGGAGAGATTGAGGGACTGAGAGGGAGGGAAGGAATGAAGGAGGGAGGGAGGGAGGGAAAGAAGGAAGGAAGGAAAGAGGAAAGAAGGAACAGCATTGCCCAACTGGAACTGGCTAGTCCAGTGGGGTCCCCAGTGGGGCAGGTACTACCACTAACAGATTGCTGTTTGTCCTTTGTTCTCAAAGAGGACCAATGATATCAGGAAGGTGGTGTCTCAACTTGCAAGTGAATTGGATTTAAGTGAGGTAGGGCTGTGCAAAGTCATCAGCCTCACTCTCTCCTCCAGAGCCAACTGGCTCCAGTGGCAAGATATAGATCAAGATGAATGGAGATGGCCAAGAGCACAGTGGAAGACCTTGGACTTTTTAAGCTGTGGTCTTTCCCAGGTTTCAGATTGTCTGAGGCAACACCGAATCAGTAATTACAGCTAGGTAAGAAATGAGGCCAAAAGGACCTCTTTTAATTACTAAAAAAAAAAAATCAATCTGGGAGGGGAAGACCCTCAGAGTTTCTGGCTAGAACAGAAACAACTGCTATTTACACTCACTCTGAACCATCAAAACCCAAACAATGAGTAAATGAAGCTAGGGCTGGGACCAAAAAAAAAAAAAAACTGGGACAATTAACTCCCCCGCCCAGTTTTATTTATGATTTCTTGAAATATAGCTCTGGAAAAAACAAAACAAAACAAACAACAAGCTTTGATAAAGCCCATTGGGATTCAAATGGAGTGACTTGACCACCTCTTAAACCCAAATCAGTCTCTTCCTTACTTATTGGCCAACAATAGATCCCAGCCCAAGCCTTATTGGTCATTTGGGTTTTGATGGCTAGGAGTGAGTATAAATAACAATTGTTTCTGTTCTGGCCAGAAACCCTGAGGGTCTTCCCTTCTCAGATTGATATTTTTTAAGTAAGTAAAAGAGGCCCTTTTTGGCTTCATTTCTTACCTAGCCTTAATCACTGATTGGGTGTTGCCTCAGACAAAGTGAAACCTGGGAAAGACCTTAGCTTAAAAAGGCCAAGGTCTCCCACTGTGCTCTCAGCCATATCCATTTATTCTGATCTATGTCTTGCCACTGGACCCAGATGGCTCTGGAGAAGAGAGTGAGGCTGATGACTTTGCACAGCCCTACCTCACTTAAATCCAATTCACTTGCAAGTCAAGACATCCCCTTCCTGATGTCATTGGTCCTCTTTGAGAACAGAGGACAAGCAGTAACAATAGCAACAATCATGTGATTAGCAAAAAGTCCCCATCTCAGACACATACTGTCTTAGTGCCTTTGGATAAATCCCTTAACCTCTTAGGGCACCAGGTTACAAAGCAAATGCCATCTTGTATCTGCTGAGGAGCTTCCTCATCGGGAGCTCCTTGAACCAATTAAATCATAGGTGTGGTTAAAAAAAAAGGGTGCATATTTTGGGTTCTGAAGATTTAAGGCTTACTGGTGAAAAGAACAATTCAAATCCCCCAGTATGTTGAGAGTCAATCTCTTTCATGAAGATCAGTATCACTGTTTATTGGAGAAAGACAGCGTGCTATGATGGAAAAAGACACTGGGGATAGAGTCTAAGGACTTGAGTTTGAGCTCCCAGCTCTCTTCTGAAACCTTGGGCAAGCTATTGAACTTCACTTGGTCTCAGTGTCTTCATCTGTAAGATAAAGGGTTGAACTGAGTGACCTCTAAATTCATTTCCAGCTCTATGGATAAAAATACCTAATCAAAAGGAACCAGATGTCTTCCTGGGCTGTTTATCTCAGTCTTTAATTATATGAATCCCAAAATTTATTCTTGACTGAATTCCCCTGTATTATGTGATTCAACACAAAATAATTAAGTTCTATATCTAAAATAATGATGAAATTATTAATTATAAATTATATGTATATGACACTTTATAATTTGCAACATGTTTTTTATTCCTTATCTAATTTGGTTCTCATGACAGTGCGGAATTCTCATTTAACAGGTGAGAAAATTAAGTTTTGGAGGGACATGATACAGATGATCCCACAATTAGTGACTTGTAGAAGGGGATTTAGGGCAGAAAACATCTGATACTAACCAAGGTCAAATTTTGTTCTCATTGATGAGAAACTTGTAAAGCATAATTCACTACTAATATTCAACTCATTTTTTTCTTCTTTTACTAGGCTATAATTAAGCTGACAAGTGAGTGGAATCTCTAGGACATAGTCCAAACCACCCATAGTCTCCCACCCAATGGCATGGATGAACCAGACACTGGTCACTGAGTTCTTTGTGAAAGGATTCTCAGAAGCTCCTCACCTTCAGCCTTTGTTCTTTGTCTTTTTCCTCTCCCTCTACACAGTGACCCTCTCAGGGAACATGATCATCTTTGTTACAGTCAGTTTTAATCCCACATTGCACACACCTATGTATTTCTTTCTAGTCAACTTAGCTGTGGTTGATATCCTGTGCACCTCCACAATTCTACCAAAGCTGCTTGAAAACATGGTGGGTAGAAACACCATATCCTATGGAGGTTGCATGACCCAACTGTATTTCTTTACTTGGTCCTTAGGAGCTGAGCTGCTGCTTTTCACAGCCATGGCTTATGATCGGTATGTGGCCATCTGCCATCCTCTCCACTATAGCACCATGATGAGCAAGAGGGTCTGTATCCTGTTAGCTGCTGGTGTTTGGTCAATCAGCATTCTCAACACCAGCATTAACAGCAGCCTTGTGTTTCGATTATCTTTCTGCCACTCCAATGTAGTCAACCACTTTTTCTGTGAGATCCCCCCTTTACTGAAGCTATCCTGCAGCCCTACCTACCTGAATGAAACCATGGCCTTCACAGCAGATGTATTCCTAGCGGTGGGGAATTTCATGATCACGATGCTCTCCTATGCCTGCATTATCTCCAGCATCCTGAAAATCCGCACCACTGAGGGCAAAAAGAGAGCCTTCTCTACCTGCTCCTCCCACCTCATTGTGGTCAGCATGTATTACAGCACTGTAATTTACACCTATATACGACCATCTTCCAGCTACTCATTGGATAAAGATAAGGTCGTGTCTGTGATATACACTTCAGTGGCTCCTACCCTCAACCCTCTCATTTATACCTTGAGGAACAAAGAAGTCAAAGTGGGACTCAAGAAAGTGTTCTCTTTCTTCAAGAGATGTTGAGCCCTCCAGATGCTAAAGCTGTGAATGAGGAGACCTCCAAATGGCCTTCCAATCATCCTGGCTTTGTATTAATGATTGAGCATTACTGATGTTACAATGTCTTCTAATCCAAGACACATTTCTCAACTTTCAAACATATTGTTGGTCTTCTGGACGCTTACAGAATGTGAAATTTTCTCCCACCTCCAGATGTCTGGAGACATAATTTTTCTAGAGCTTCCTTTGGTACTTTCTTCTCTACTACTCTTGTAACAGTGAAATAAAACTTTTAAATCTTTCCTAAGAATAATATGCAGTTCAGAGGTGCACTTGAATGCTTCATTTGTAAAAGTCTTTACAATTATTTGTTAAATCCCATTAGAGGGGTCAAGGTATAGTAGAAAACACCATTTTCAGATATTGGTGTAATTGAATTGCGTTTTTACCCTCCTCCAACTTTCTGTATAGTTCTATCCCTGTGCAGACTTTTGCATTCTTGTTTGTTAGTTCAAAAAAAAAATCATTCCATGAATTAACTGCCATGTGGACTTAAAAAAAATGTCTGCCACTAACTAGCTTTATGCTCTTGGACAAATCATTTACTTTTTTTTTTTTTGCTAGGCAATTGGGGTTAAGTGACTTGCCCAGGGTCACATAGCTAGTACATGTCAAGTGTTTGGTCTGAAGCCAGATTTGAACTCAGGTCCTCCTGACTTCAGGACCGGTTCTGTATCCACTGCACCACCTAGCTGGCCCTAAATCATTTACTTTTTCTGGACTTCAGTTTCCTCATTTGAAGTTTGCCTTGACTTTTTCACAAAGTAGTGGACATTGATTGAAAAATAATTTCTCATTTCTTTTAGGATTGAATACTTAAAATTGGTTTTTACAAACATTATTTTATCCTTTCAACAATGCTATGGAATACATATTAGTTTTTCTATTTTTCAGATGAAGAGTTAGAGGTTCTGAATGATTAAATAACTTGTCCAAGACCATGAAGATAGTAAATAAATGTCAAGAATGGGACACAAGTCTTCTGTCCCTATGTCCAGACAGATCTTTCCTCCAAGCCGTGCTGTCTTCATGAAGTTTAGGAAAGTGCATGGAAAAATTTCAAAGTAGTATATAGCATAAAAGATTCTTCCCTAGGGAGGTCACTTAACCTCTATTTGCCTCAACTTTCTTAACTATAAAATAGGGATAATAATAATAGAACTTACCTCCTAGGGTTGTTGTGAAAATCAAATGAAATAATATTTATAAAGTGCTTAGCATAGTACCTGACACATAGGAGGAATTTAACAAATGCTTATTTCCTCCCTCCATGCCTCCTTCTTTCTTTCTTCTCTTCCTTCCTACTTAAAATGCTGATATTCTTTGTTTATTTTGTTTGTTTGTTTGTTTTTTGGCTAGGCAATGGGGTTAAGTGACTTCCCCAGGGTCACACAGTTAATAAGTATCAAGTGTCTGAGGCCCAATTTGAACTCAGGTCCTCTGACTCCAGGGCAAGTGCTGTATCCACTGCACCACCTAGCTGCCCCAAAATGCTGATATTTTTGAGAAGGGTAATAGATCAGATCATTATAAATTTATTAATACTGTGACATTTAACAGGAGTCATTATAAAATACAAAGTTGAGTTCAGAAAATAGATGATTAGACTACTCATGTGAAAGAGACTTTTGGTTTTAGTGGATGGCTAGCTCAACGTAAGTAAACATTGTTATAGGACAGTCTTTTGAGGGGAAGGGAAAAATAATCCTGCAGAAAGCGAAGACACACTCCCCATAGACATAGAGAGGGCACAAGGAAGCAGCACCTTCTATAGGAAGCTTTTCCAGATTCCCCTTAATTCCAGTAATTTTCCTCTGTTGATTCTTTCCCATCTATGCTGTCTATAATTCGTGCACACCTGTTTGCTTATTTTCTCCCTCATTCTGTTGTAGCTCCTTGAGAGCAGATTCCTTTACCTTTCTTCGGATCCCCAGCACTTAGCACAGTGCCTGACACATAATGGGTACTTAATAAATGTTTATTGACTGACCAACAGTTTCCCTCTCTCAATTGCATTTGAGTAATTTCTTTATGATGTCATTAATAAAAAAGGAAGGAGGAAGAAACCCTGCTGATGTTGGTCCTGGTATGAGAGGATATTGCTGGTTTGTATGATGCTGGTGCCAGTCAGTTTCCTATTATCCTGCTACCTATTTCTCAAGGACTCGGTGATGCACGCCCAGGGAGTTGGGACAGAGCACATGGACTGCATATATTTGTGTTTTTTACTTCCCTATTTTGAGGTTGGAGGGTATACAGAAGCTGCCTGATGAAAACCTCACCACTATCTTCCTTTCAAAGAGGCTATTTATATATTTTAGATGATTCTTTCAATTTTGTTTTTTCTTCCTCTTGTCCCTGTGAAGGGAATCATCGTTTTTTACAATAAACGATACGATATGTGTAACAAATACACTGATAGATTAGATTTTTCAGAATTGCCTCTTTGTGAGTCAGAAGCTCACAATGCAGCTTGAAATGATTAATCAAACCTTTGATAATGCTCACAATCACTGGCATCCTTGTGTCTATGTACCGTAAGTGAAGCAAATCAAAGATTGTAGAACCTGTTCCTATCACAGAACTCTGGTCCTGTGACCCACCAAGCGTGACCCCAAAGACTGGACTCCAGAATTGCTGTATTGTCTTCCATCTGTGGGTTTGTCGTGGGAAACAGCTCAAGCCTGGGAAATGATTGTTTGTAATCCACCATTCCCCCATCCTTCCCACTTCTGATTTATGTATAAAATCTCTGTCTTTACTTCAGCAAAGCATAGTTCTGATCAGGAGAATTTCCAATTTGCAAATCTGTTCCTTATAATGAAACCAATGAAATGGCTCCCTGATTACTGGCACTTTGTCTCTGGCCTGCTGTTTCATCATTCCCATGTTAGAAACTGGCTCAGCAAAATCCTGTTAATATTCCTGAACTCCACACTGCATACTTGTCTCATAGCTCCACATTTTGCAAAGTGGGCAACATATACGTTTTAGAAATGCACAAAATTAAAATCTGCTATGACTTTTGTTACTGAAAAAAGTGAGAATAAAAACAACAACAAAAAAATAGATTATACACCTTAAAGCCAGGAAGACCTGGAGTCAAGTCTTGCTCTGAGACATATTGTCTGTGTGTCCTTGGATAAGTCAATTAATCTTTTCATGTCCTAAGATGGAAAGTCTTTATGTTGCAATGAAGGTGCTGACCTGTATTGATAAAAGGAATTTCCTCATCTGGGAGTTACATATACAATAAAAGAACAAGTCCAGACCCAATCTGTAATGCAAAGGAAACTTATGGGAAATATTCTTCCCTCATTCTTACTTTAAGGTGTCCAGAGGAAAGTAGTTCTAGTATGTGTTTGAAAAGAGGATAGAATTGAGTTTAATTTCGTTTAGTGCAGCCACTTCATTTTAAAGGAAAAGGAACCAAGATCAAGATACAGGAAACAATTTTCCTGAAGTCACAAAGTTTCTAGATTGAAGAGCTCAGACTAGAGTCACTATTACTCCTTCCTTAATCAACTATATTTTCTAGTCCACCACAATGGATCAGAAGACCATGAATGTGAACCATGTAGCACAGGTAGGTCCATGCAAAGGGATCAACAACATTAGATAAAGCGTTGGGAGATCTAAGATAATACCAACTCTGCAACAGTTTTTTTTTATTTTAAATTTTATTTATTTTATTTTGAACTTAAAACAAGCATTTCCGTAACATAATAGAATTGAAAAAAAAGTTGGTTGTACATGAAACTGCAAATCTATTATGTACAACTTGCTATTCCATATAATAAAGTTATCATGTAACTTTCTTTTTTGTCCTTTTTTTCTTCCTGCCCTCCCTAGAGATGGCTACCATTAGACACAAATATGTATGTATGCATGTACTTGTGTGTGTATGTGTGTGTACATGTATGTAAAACTATTCTATACATACTTCTATTAATCGGTTCTTTCTCTGGATACAGATGGTATCTTCCTTCATAGGTCCTTTGCAATTAATTTGGGTATTTAAAACAGTCAAAATGATTAATTCACTCAAAGTTGTCCTTAAAAAAATATTGCTGTTACTGTATACAGCACCTTCTTGGTTCTTCTCATTTTGCTTTTCATTATTTTGTGAAAGTCTATCCATGTTTTTCTGCAATCAATGACTCATCATTTCTTTTAGCCCAGTAGTATTCCATCACAATAATATACCACAACTTATTTGGCCAGTTCCAAATTGACAGGTATCCCCTCAGTTTCTAGTTATTTGCTACTATAAAGAGAGCTGTGATAAATATTTTGGAACATTCTTTTTCCCCCAATCATCTTTGGAAGTAGACCTAGTAGTGGTATTGCTGGGTCAAAGGGTATAGGCAGTTTAATAACTCTTTGAGCTCAATTCCACATTGCTCTCCAAAATGGTTGGATCAGTTCACAGTTGTACTAACAGTGAATTAGTGTCCCAATTTTTGCACATCCTTTCCAACATTTGCAAGTTTCTTTACAATCATTTTAGCCAATCTGATAGATATGAAATGATATCTCAAGGTTGCTTTAATTTGCATTTCTCTAATGAATAATAATGGAGAGCATTTTTATATGTTTATAAATTATTTTGGTTTCTTCATTGAAAAACTGCCTGTTCATATCCTTTGATTGTTTATCAATTGGGAAATGACTCATATTCTTATAGATTTGACAAAGTTCTTTATATATTTGAGATTTAAGACCTTTATCTGAGAATCTGCCTGTAAAAATTTCCCCCCAATTTTCTGCTTTCCTTCTGATCTTGGCTACATTTGTTTTATTTGTACAAAAACTTGTTAATTTAATGTAATCAAAATACACTATGACCAGGTAGAATTTATACCAGGAATGCAGAGCTGGTTCAATACTAGGAAAACTATCAGCATTATTGACCATATCAATAACAAAACTAACAGAAATCATATGCTTATCTCAATAGATATAAAAAAAAGTTTTTGACAAAATACAGCACCAATTCCTATTAAAAATACTAGAGACCATAGGAATGAATGGAGATTTTCCTTAATCAGTATTTATCTAAAACCAGCAGCAAGTATTATATGTAATGGAGGTAAGCTGGAAGCATTCCAAATAAGATGAGAGGTGGAACAAAGATGCCCATTACTACCAGTATTATTCAGTATTACGCTACAAATGTTAACTTTAGCAATAAGACAAGAAAAAGAAATTAAAGGAATTAGAACAAGCAACAAGGAAACAAAACTATCACTCTTTGCAGATGATATGATGATATACTTAAGAGAATTAAAGACAATCAACTAAACAACTACTTGAAATAATTAACGACCAGCAAATTTGCAGGATATAAAATACATCCAAATAAATTATAAGAATTTCTGTTGATAACCAACAAAGCTCAGCAGCAAGAGATAGAAAGAGAAATTCCATTTAAAGTTACTGTAGACCATATAAAATATTTGGGAGTCTACCTGCCACGACAAACCCAGGAACTATATGAACACAATTACAAAGCACTTCCACACAAAGTCAGATCTAAGCAATTGGAAAAATATTAATTGCTCATGGATAGGCTGAGCTAATATAATAGAAATGACAATTCTACCTAAATTAATTTACTTATTCAGTATCATACCAATCAAAGTACCAAAAATTAGTTTATAGAACTAGAAAAATAATAACAAAATTCATCTGAAAGAATAAAAGGTCTAGAATATCAAGGAAATTAATGAAAAATATGCAAAGGAAGATGGCCTAGCTGTACCATATCTAAAATTATATTATATGAAATGTCAATCATCAAAACAATTTGGTACTGGCTAAGAAATAGTTGTAGATCAGTGAAATAGATAAGGTACACAAGGCATAGTAGTAAATAACTATAGTAATCTACTGTTTGATAAACCCAAAGACTCCAGCTTCTGGGATAAGTACTCACTATTTGACAAGAACTGCTGGGAAAGCTGGAAAATAGCATGGCAGGATGTGGGTATAGAACAACCTCTCACACTGTATACCAAGATAAGGTCAAAATGGGTCCATGATACCATAAGCAAATTAGGAGAACAAAGAATAATTTACCTGTCAGATCTATGGAGAAGGGAAGAATTTATGAGCAGACAAGAGACAGAGAACAATAAAAATACAAAATGAATAATTTTGGTTATATTAAATTAAAAAAGGTTTTGCATAAACAAAATGAATGCAACCAAGATTAGAAGGAAAGCAGAAAGCTGGGAAACAGCTTTAAACTTTAATTTAATTTTAATGAACAATTTTCAATTTTCAAGTCATTTCCCAATTGATAAATTGTCGAAAGATATGAATAGGTGGTTTTCAGATGAAGAAATAAAAGTTATCTATTGTTGTATGAAACAGAAATGCAAATTAAAACAACCCTGAGGTACTACCTTGCATTTATCAGATTACTAATGTGACAGAAAAGAAAAATGATAAATGTTGGAGAAGATTTGGGAACATTGTGATACTAATGCATTGTTAGTGGAGTTGTGAAATGATCCAACTATTCTGGAGACTAATTTTGAACAATGCCCAAAAGGCAACCAAACTGTGCACACCCTTTGATCCAGAAATATCACTACTAGGTCTGTATCTCAAAGAGATGATTAAAAAGGGAAATGGACCTACATATACAAAAAATTTATAGCGGCTCTTTTTTTTTTTTTGGTGGCAAAGAATTGGAAATTGAGAGGAAGCCCATCAATGAGGGAATGGCTGAACAAGTTATGGTTTATGCATGTAATAGAACACTCTTGTGTTATAAGAAATGATGAGCAGGTGGATTTCAGAAAAAAACCTGGAAAGACTTACATGAACTGATGCTGAGTGAAGTGAGCAGAACCAAGAGAATGTTGTACACAGTAACAGCAATATTGTGTAAAGACCAACACTGATACACTCAGCTCTTCTCAGCTATACAATGATCCAAGACAATTCCAAAAGACTTACAATCAAAAGTGCTATCCACATCCAGAGAAAAAACTCATGGTATCTGAATGCAGATTGAAGGATTCTATTTTTACTTTTTTCATATTTTTTTTCCCTTTTGTTCTGTTTCTTCTTTCACAAAATGGTTAATGTGGCATTATGTTTTACATGATTGCACATGTCTAACCTATATCAGGTTGCTTGCCATCTTGGGAAGGGGAAAGGGGAGAAAGGAAAGGAGAAAAGTATGGAACTCAAAATCTTATAAAAATTAATGTTGAAAACTGTTTTTACATGTAATTGGAAAAAGTGCTATTTGCAAAAAGAAATTAATGTAACCAAAATTGTCCATTTTATGCTTCACTTGCTGCCTCTTTTTTGTTCATAAATTGTTTGCCTATCCATAAGTTTGATTGATAAAATATTCCATGTTCCTCAAATTTTACTGTAATGTCTTTCTTTATGTCTAGGGCATGTGTCCATTTTGATCTTATCTTAGTAAATGGTGTAACATATTGGTCTATATTCAATTTCTGCCAAACTGCTTTCCAGTTTTGCTAACTTTTTTTTTTTACCAAATAATGAATACTTATCTCCCAAAATAAGTTTACACTTGTTGAATGAAGTTGCTATATTTATTTTCTGCCATAAATTGTATGTCTACTCTGTTTTGTTGATCTACATTTCTATTTCTTAGTACTAGATAGTTTTGATAATTCCTTCTATTTCTTCTGGATCTTTTATATTGAATTTTCCACTGGGTTCTGGCTTTTTTGTTACAAATACCTGATGTCTTTCAGTTCATTAAATATCTATTGTTTCCCCTCATTTAAGATTATACTCGACTTTGCTGAGTAAGTTATTCTTGTGTGCAATCCAGCTTTTTTGCTCTTTGAAATATAATGTTTCAAGACCTATGATCTTTTAGTGTAGAAGCTGCTAGGACAGGATTACATAGGTCCTTGCAGTCTCTACATTAAAAGACTGTAGGGCATGAAATATGATATTCCATAAGGCAAAGAAGCTTGGATTACAACCAAGGATCAACTACCCAGTGAAAATGAGCATGGTCTTTCAGGGGAGGAGATGGATATTCAACAAAATAGAGGACTTCCAAACCTTCCTGATAAAAAGACCAGAGCTCAACAGAAAATTTGATCTTCGAATGCAAGACTCAAGAGAGACATGAAAAGGTAAATGGGACAAAAAGAAACAACAACATGTTATTAATAAAGGCAAACTGTTTAGATCCCTACAAGAGAAGATTAAACTTGTAACTCCTGATAACTGTATTGTTTTTGCACTATGTTAAAGGAGTATACATAGAGAGAGTGGGTATAAGTTGACTTTGATGTAATGATAAAAAATATCTAATCAAGTGGGTTAAATGGATCCAAGTAAATGGATTAATTGGATCTAAATAAGAAAATGTACTGCAAGAAAAGGAAAGGAGGAAGCAGACAAGGATGAATTACATTACAGGAAAAGGCACAAAAACCTATTACAGTAGAGGGAAAGAGGGGAAGGAGATGAGCATTGTTTGAACCTTGCTGTCATGGGAATAACACAATCAGTTAAGTATAGAAATCTACTTGCCTTACAGGCAGGAAAAGGGAAAAGGGGAAAGAAAAGGGAGCGGGGATAAAAGGGAGGGAAGAAGTAGTAAGGATAAAGGGGAAGAAAAGGGAAAGGGATAATAAAGGAAGGGGACTGAGGGAGGTGGTGGTCAAAAGCAAAACACTAGTAAGCAGGGAAAAGGAGAAAAGAAAAAGAAAGCATAAATGGGGGGGAATAGGGTGGAGAGAAAGACAGATAGTAATCATAACTGTGAATGTGAATGGGATGAACTCTTCCATGAAATGCAAGCTGACAACAGAATGGATTAAAAATCATAATCCTACAACATGCTGTTTGCAGGAAATACATTTGAAGCAGAGGGACACACATCGGGTAAAGGTAAAAGGCTGGAACAGAATATATTATGCTTCAGGTGAAGTTAAAAAAAAAAGCAGGGTCAGCAACCCTGATCTCAGAGAAAGCAAAAGCAAAAATAGATCTAATCAAAAGAGATAAGGAAGGAAACTACATCCTGCTAAAAGGCACCATAGACAATGAAGTAATATCATTACTAAATATATATACCAAATGGTATAGCATCCAAATTCTTAGAGGAGAAGTTCAGGGAGTTACAGGAAGAAATAGACAGCAAAACTATACTAGTGGGGGACCTCAACCTCCCCCTCTCTGAAGTAGATAAATGTAACCACAAAATAAACAAGAAAGAAGTTAAGGAGGTGAATAGAATTAGAAAAGTTAGGTATGATAGACCTCTGGAGAAAACTGAATGGGGATAGAAAGGAATATACTTTTTTCTCAGCAGTACATGGCACATACACAAAAATTGACCATGTACTAGGGCATAAAAACCTCACAATCCAATGCAGAAAGGCAGAAATATTAAATGCATCCTTTTCAGATCATGATGCAATAAAATTATATGTAATAAAGGGCCATGGAAAGATAGACTAAAAAATAATTGGAAACTAAATAATCTAATCCTAAAAAATGATTGGGTCAAACAACAAATCATAGAAACAATCAATAATTTCATTCAAGAGAATGACAATAATGAGACAACATACCAAAACCTATGGGATGCAGTGAAAGCAGTTCTTAGGGGAAGTTTTATATCTCTAAATGCTTACATAAATAAAATAGAAAAAGAGGAGATTAATGAATTGGGCATACAACTAAAAAACTAGAAAAAGAACAAATTAAAAATCCTCAACTAAACACCAAATTAGAAATATTGAAAACCAAAGGAAAAATTAATAAATTGAAATTAAGAAAACTATTGAACTAATAAATAAAACTAAGAGCTGGTTTTATGAAAAAACAATAAAATAGATAAACCTTTGGTTAATTTAATTAAAAAAAGAAAGAAGAAAACCAAATTACGTATCAAGAATGAAAAGGGAAGCTACCACCAAGGAAGAGGAAATTAAAACAATAATTAGGAATTATTTTGCCCAACTATATGCCAACAAATTTGACAATCTTAGTGAAATGGATACATATTTACAAAAATATAAATTGCCCAGATTAACAGAAGAGGAAGTAAAATACTTAAATAACCCCATCTCAGAAAAAGAAATTGAACAAGCCATTGATGAACTCCCTAGGAAAAAATCTCCAGGGCCAGATGGATTTACATGCAAATTCTATCAAACATTTAAAGAACAATTAATTCCAATACTATATAGACTATTTGGGAAAATAGGTGAAGAAGGAGTCTTACCAAATTCTTTTTATGATACAAATATGGTGTGATACCTAAACCAGGAAGAGTCAAAGAGAAAGAAAATTATAGACAATTTCTCTAATGAATATAGATGCAAAAATTTTAAACAAAATTAGCAAAGAGATTACAGCAACTTATCACAAGAATAATACACTATGACCAGGTAGGATTTATAGGAATGCAGGGTTGGTTCAATATTAGGAAAACTATCAGCATAATTGAGCATATCAACACAAAACCAACAGAAACCACATGATCATCTCAATAGATGCAGAAAAAGCTTTTGATAAAATACAACACCCATTCCTATTAAAAACACTAGAAAGCATAGGTATAAATGGAGTCTTCCTTAAAATAATAAATAGCATCTACTAAAACCTTCAGCAAGCATTATGTAATGGGACAGCTAGAAGCATTTCCAATAAGATTGGGGTGAAACAAGATGTCCATTATCACCACTGTTATTCAATATTGTACTGGAAATTTAGCTTTAGCAATAAGAGAAGAAAAAGAAATTGAAGGCATTAGAATAGGCAAAGAAGAAACAAAATCACTCTTTGCAGATGACATGATGATATAGAGAATCCTAGAGAATCAAATAAAAACTACTTGAAATAATAAAAACTTTAGCAAAGTTGCAGGCTATAAAATAAACCCACATAAATCATCAGCATTTCTATTATTACCAACAAAGCCCAACAGCAAGAGATAGAAAGAAAATCCATTTAAACTTACTGTAGACATTATAAAATATTTAGGAGTCTACCTACGAAAAAACCCAGGAACTCTATGAACACAATTACAAAACACTTTTCACACAATAAAATCAGATCTAAATAATTGGAAAAACATCAGTTGCTCATGGGTAGGCCAAGCTAGTATAATAAAAATGACATTTCTCCTTAAGCTAATTTGCTTATTTGGTGCCGTACCAATCAAACTACCAAAAATTATTTTATAGAGTTAGAAAAAAAAAACAAGATTCATTTGGAAAAAAAAGGTCCAGAATATCAAGGAACTAATGAAAAGAAATGCAGGGGAAGGTGCCTAGCAATTCCAGATCTTAAATTGTATTATAAAGCAGCAATCATCAAAACTGCTTGGTACTGGCTAAGAAATAGAGTGGTGATCAGTGGAATAGGTTAAATATGCAAGACACAGTAGTCAATGACTATAGTAATCTATTATTTGATAAACCCAAAGACCCCAGCTTCTGGATAAGAACCACTCTTTAAAAAAACTGCTGGGAAAATGGAAAAGAGCATGGCAGAAACTAGGCATAGACCAAAATCTCACATCATATACCAAAACAAAGTCAAAATGGGTTCATGATTTAGATATAAAGCAAACTTGGAGAGCAAGGAATAATTTACCTATCAGATTTATGGAGAACAGAAGAATTCATGACCAAACAAGACATAGAGAACATTATGAAAAGTAAAATGGATAATTTTGATTACATTAAATTGAAAAGTTTTTGCACAAACAAAGCCAATGCAACCAAGATTAGAAGGAAAGTAGAAAATTGGGAAACAATTTTTACAAGGGCCTCATTTCTAAAATATATGAAGAATTAAGTAAAATTCATAAGAACACAAGTCATTTCCCAATTGGTAAATGGTCAAAGGATATAAACAGGCAGTTCTCAGATGAAGAAATTAAAGCCATCTATAGTCGTATTAAAAAAATGCTCCAAATTAGTATTGATTAGAGAAATGCAAATCAAAACAACTCTGAGGTACCACATCATACCTAGCAGATTGGCCAGCATGACAAAACAGGAGCATGATAAATGTTGGAGAAGATGTAGGAAAAGTAGAACACTAATGCTGTGTTGGTGGAGTTGTGAAGTGATCCAACCATTTTGGAGAGCAGTTTGGAATTATGCCTAAAAGGCTATAAAAATGTGCATACCCTTTGACCCAGCAACAGCATGGGACGATATAGATAACAACAGGGTTGTATCCGAAAGAGATCATAGAAATGGGAAAAGGATTCACATGTACAAAAATGTTTATAACAGCTCTTTTTGTGGTGGCAAAGAATTGGAAATTGAGAGGATGCCTATCAATTGGCTGAAAAAGTTGTGGTACATGAATGTAATTGAATACTATTGTGTTATAGGAAATGATGAGCAGGAAGACTTCAGAAAAACCTGAAAGACTTGTATAGTCTGATGCTAAGTGAAGTGAGCAGAACCAGGAGAATGTTGTACATAGTAACAGCCACTTTGTGTGATGACTAATATTGATAGACTTAACCCCTCTCAGGAATACAAGGATCTAAGACATCTCTAAAGGCCTCATGATAGAAAATGCTATCTGCATCCAAAGAAAGACCTATGGAATTTGAATGCAGATCAAAGCATACTATTTGCTATTTTTTTTTCTTCTGTTGTGTTTTGTTTCCTCTTTCTGGTGGTTCCTCCTATTGGTTCTAATTCTGCCTTATAACATCATTAATGTGAAAATATGGTTAATAAGAATGTATATGTATAGCCTATATCAGATTGCACACTATCTTGGGAAGAGAGGTGGGGAGGGAGGGGGAGAAAAATTCAAAACTCAAAATCTTATGGAAGTGATTATTGATAAAACAAAATAAATTAATAAACAAGTGAAAAGAAAGTAAAAAAAAACATTAGATGTATCATTAGGTCCTCAACGTTCTTGGAAATTTGATTTTTACTTGTTGATTGTCATAGAATTACTGACCTCTCTTTAATCTCTCTCTTTCTTTGTTTCTGTCTCCTAGTTGTGTGGCTTTGGGTAAGTCATTCAAGGTCTTTGTGTCTCAAATTCCTCAGCTATTAGATGAAGAAGTTGAACTAGGTAATCCCTAAGGTTCTTTCTGCATCTAATTATCTATATCGTCCCATGGGTGATATAAATGTTTAGAATCACTGTTTAGAAACCTGCCCACATCCCAGCTGGTGATCTCATTAAGCTGGGTCATAAGGGAGACAGGGCAGAGAGAATCTCCCTTGTGAATAACAAAACCAATAAACATAAATAATGACATTGATGATGACTGGCCATGTGACATCATCTTTTTCCTCCACTAAGGTCCCATTTCAAATAAGTAGCCAAGAAATGTATGTACCTTGCACACCCTTACTTTAGTACCCAGAAAGCACTAGAGCTCTTTACTTGTTACTCTCATCTCTCAGCTCTTCTTCATGTTGTCTGGGGTAAGGGTACGTTTCTTCAAGTTAAAGAAAATAATCTTATTCTTAAACAAGACATTCTCATTTCAAAGTATTTCAATCCAGATCATCTCAAGCAGCAGTGATAAGGATGAGGCTGGAGTATGAACCCACTAAAAATTCTCTGGGTCTGGACCCCTTGACCTTCAGAATGGGTATATTCACCTTGGGATATATTTGATGTAGCCATTATAGTCCGTATCTCTTTTCTTTTGCTAGTGACATGATAGTGTCCCATTTCTTGGTAAATGAAGGCACATCCAAGAGTCATTACTGGAAGGTTGTTTAATACGTATATTTTGGTTTGTAGTTTACACATCTCAAACATCTCACCAGCTGTATTAGGATATGTATTTTTCTTGGAAAACATCTTCAACTCTCCCACCTGTGTGCCTGTATTCATACATTTCACTCTGCCTCATGGCCCTCTTCATTCTTGCCATATTTTCCATCTTTCAAATTCCAGGTCACATTACCCCTCCTCCATAAGTTTTTGCAAGTGAACTCAAGCATAATTTTTCTCTCCTTCTATGTAATTTTCATATTATTTTGTTCTTCTCCTGAATGCTTCTTATAGTGTAGTTTTATGTTGTGGACATTTGTGGTTATACATGTTGGATCTTTCTTGGTGAACTGGAAACTCTTTAGGAGAAGCAAGTGAGTATGATTTATTGTTGTAATTAGCCTCAATATAGGACACATAGCAGAGTTTGTAGATTTTATGGAAAGTATCTGTATACTTCACATCTAATTTGGAGTTTCATTGTCATTTTTCCTTTACCAGGTGGAATTTTATTTAGTTATTTTTCTGCCTGGGATAAAGGAAAAGAACATTAAATAAGGCAAGTACAGGTGTTAATGAGATAACCCTGCAGAGAAGGAAGGACAGAGACTAATAAGGGCCTGGTATGAGGGAAGTAAGAGTCAGGTCTGGGCAGGAGAGAAAATTGTCCCTAGGAGAGGTTGCTGTTGCAGTTTTGTGGGAAGGGCAGATCAAGGGAAGGCAATGTCAGCAGCATTTTAATGCACACACACCTCTAATTTCTAGTTCAGGCTTGACCCTTCAGAACCTTTTAGTGCCTTAACTTGATACTAAGGAAAGCCTAAACGAGAGACTGAGATTTTGCATTTGAACTATTCTACAGGGCAGAAAATGATGCTCAGAGAAGGTATTTCTGCAAAATCTCACTGAAAGTAACCCTAGTCATTGGTACTTGAACCTTGCCAATAGGACACTAGAGCTCTCTGCAGACTTAATCTCACAGCAGTTACTTACTGCTGCCCTGGGGAAGACTGATTTTTGTGTGTGTGTGTGTGTGTGTGTGTGTGTGTGTGTGTGTTTCAGAGCCCTGTCTTACTCTTAAACAAAAGATTCTCTTTTCAAGTGATTTGAATCCAGATCTATCCATATTTCTGGAAAGGGAATGTGCTTTGGGGTCTGAAATTTGTTGAGTGGAATACAAGAGGCAAATATACTTTTATAAAATTATTTATGACATTTTTCATCGGCAAAGTGGTGGGGAACTGGGGAAGGAACTTTTGGCTGTGGAGCTGCCATGGTGATCCTGAAAAATCTAAGACAGAGGCAGTTTTTCTTGGGCTCTGCAAGATGCAGCATTTTTTTTTTTTAATTTTTCAATACGTTAAAAATTTAGTTGTTTATTCATTTTCCATATTCACTTATTTTTTTTTCAGTAATGACTTCTTTTCCTCCCTTCCATCCCTACCCTACCCATTGAGAAGTAAAGAAATGCGATACCAATTATAGATGTGAAATCATACAAAACATATTTCAATATTACTCATACTGCAAAAAAGGAAAGTGAAAAAATATGCTTTAATTTGCATTATTTCTTTGGCGGTAGCATTTTTTTTTCATTGTAAGTCCTTTGGAATTATCTAGGGTTATTGTATTGCTCAGAATACTATGTCATTAACAGTTGTTGTATAATATTGTTGTTACTCTGTGTGACTTTCTCCTCATTCTGCTCACTTCAGTCTACATCATTTTGGATATGCCTTTTAGGCTTTTCTGAAACTATCCTGCTCATCATATTTTATAGCACAACAGTTTTCCATCACAATCATATTACCACAACTTATTCCCCTATTCCCCAACTGATGGGCATCCCTCAACTTCAAACTGACCTTATCTTAGTATACAGTGAGAAATGTTCATTTATACCTAATTTCTGACAAATGGTTTTCCAGCTTTCCCTGTGATTTTTGTCAGTTAGTGAGTTCTTGTCCCCAAAGCTTAGTTCACATTTATCAAACACGGGATTTCTAAAGTCATTTACTATTGTATATTGTGTACCTATCTATTCCACCGGTCTACCACTCTATTTTTAGCCAGTATTAGATTGTTTTTATGTTTACCACTTTGAAATACAGTTTGAGATTTGGTACTACTAGCCTATCTCATTCCACATTTTTTCTCATTGACTTCCTTCTTATTTTTGATATTTTGTTCTTCTAGACGAATTTTGTAAATTTTTTTCTAGATCTAGAAAATATTTTTTGGGTAATTTGATTGGTATGTCACTAAATGCATGAATCAATGTAGGTAGAATTCTAATTTTTATTGTATTGTTTCATCCTACCCATGGACAATTAATATCTCTCCAATTGTTTAGATCTGACTTTATTTGCTTGAAAAGTGTTTCGTGATTGTGTTCATATAGTTTCTGGGTTTGTCTTGGCAGGTAAACTCCCCTGTATTTTATATTGTCTGTAGTTATTTAAAAATGAACTTTCTATTGGACTTTTTGGTAATGTATAGGAAATGCTATGGATTAATTTATATCCTGCAACTCTGCTAAAGTTGTTAATTGTTTCAACTATTTTTAAATTGATTCTCTAGATTTGTAAGTATATCGTCCTCTGCACATCATGTGTAAAGAGTGATAGGTTTGTTACCTCATCATTTATTTTTATTCATTCAAATTTTTCTTGTTTTATTGCAATAGGTATAATTTCTAGTATGCTATTGAATAGCAGTATTGATAGTGGACTTCCTTGCTTTACCATTCATCTTATCAGGAAGGCTTCTTGCTTATTCTCATTACAGATAATGCTTGCTGATGGTTTTAGATAGATACTACTTATTATTTCAAGGAAAGCTTTCATTTATTTCTCTGCTTCCTAGTGTTTTTTTTTAATGCCAATGAATACTGAATTTTGTCAAAAGCTTTCCCTGCATTTTTTGAGATAATCATATGATTTTGCTGCTTTATTATTGATATGGTCATTATGATAATAATTTTCCTAATATTAAAACAGCCCTGCATTCCTGATATAGATCATACTTTGTCATAGTATAATAGTATATAATCTTCATGATATATTGCTGTAATCCCTTTAGTTATTATTTTAGTTAAATTTTTTGAATCAATATTCGTGAGGGAAATTGGTGGACAGTTTTCTTTGTTTTTCTTCTTCTTGGTTTAGATATAAGTATTATATTCGTGCCATAAAAGGAATTTGGTAGTAGACTTCTTTTTCCTACTTTTCCAAATAATTTTCTAAAATATAGTATTGAAAATAATCATGTTTTAGATATTTCATAGAAATCACATGTGAATACATGTGGTCCTGGGGATTTTTTGTTAGGGGTTTCATTTATGGCTTATTCAATTTCTTTTTCTAAGATGAGGTTACTTAAAAATTATACTTCCTCTTCTGCTAATCTGGACATTTTTATATTTTTGTAAGTATTCATCAATTGAATTTAGATTGTTATATTTACTGAGGTATAATTGGGCAAAGTAATTTGCTTTAATTTCATCTTCATTGGTGTTGCATTCAACCTTTTAATTTTTAATACTGGTAATTTGGTTTTCTTTCTTTTTTAAAAATGGAATTAACTAATGGTTTATTTATTTTTTAGTGATTCTCACAAAACCAGCTTCTAGTTTTGTTTATTAGTTCAATGGTTTTTAAAATTTAGTTTTATTAACATTTCCTTTGATTTTTCAGGGTTTTCAATTTGGTATTTAATTTATAATATTATTTGTTATTTTTCTTCTTTATTTTTTAATTGCATGCATGATTCTTTTTCTTTCTTTCTTTTTTTTTGACCAGGCAATGGGGTTAATTGACTTGCTCAGGGTCACACAGCTTTTAAGTGTCAAGTATATGAGGCCAAATTTGAACTCAGTTCCTCCTGACTCCAGGGCCAGTGCTTTATCCACTATACCACCTAGTGGTCCCATGCATGCTCAATTCTTGACCTGCCTTTTCTCTATTTTATTGATGTAAGCATTTAGAGATACGCAATTTTCCCTAAGCACTACTTTGGCTATATCCTATAACTTGTGATATGTTGTTTTATTGTTATTCTCATTAATGTAAATTTTTTATTGTTTCGATGATTTGTTCTTTACCCAACTCATTCCTTAAGATTTGATAATTTACTTTCCAATTGATTTGTAATTTATATTTCTATGGTCACTTGTTGAATGTAATTTTTGTTATATTGTGGTCTGAAAGTGGTTCATTTAATATTTCTGCTTTTCTGCCTTTGTGAGGTTTTGTGCCCTAATATGTGGTCAAATTTTGTGGAAGTGCCATGTATGGCTTAGAAAAAGATGTACTACTATTTTATTTCTCTAGAGGTCTGTCATATCCAACTTTTATAAAATTCTATTCATCTCCTTAATTTTTGTCTCATTTATTTTATGGTTAGATTTATCTAATTCTGAGAGGGGAAATTTAGGGCTCCCCAATATTATATTTTTACTGTTTATTTCTTCCTGTAACTCATTTAGCTTTTCCTTTAAGAATCTGGATGTGACACCATTTGGGGCATAAATGATTAATATTGATATTACTTTATTGTCTATGATAACTTTTTAGTAAAATACAGTTTCCCTGGTTTTCATTGGGTCTATTTTTGCCTTTGGTTTGTCTGAGATCCTGATTGCTACCCTTGCTGAAGCAAATTAGGTTATGCTCCAGCCCCTTATTTTGTGTGCGAGTTTGTTTCAAGTCTGCTTTTTGTAAACCACATATTTTTGGATTCTCATTTTGAATCCATTTTTGCTATTTACTTCTAATTTATGGGTGAACTCATCCTATTGACATTCAGTTATGATTACTCTGTATTTCCCTTTATCCTATTTTCTTCTGTTTGTTCTTCTGCCTTTTTATCATTTCCTTCCTCAAAAATCTATTTTGCTTCTAACTACTGCCTCCCTTAGTCTGTCCTCCCTTTTATCATCATGATAAGATTATACTGGATAAAATCTATTTTTACACACAACTGAGTATGTACATATATTTATTTCTGAACCAGATCTGAAGAAAGTGAGGTTCAGTATTGCTTGTTTATCCCCCATTTCCTTCTCTACTGTAAAAGCTCTTCCTTGTACTTTAATGTGAGAAACATTCTCCATCCTACCTCTCCCCTACTCCTTCTCAAAGTGCATCCCTCTTTCTAACACCTTCATTTTTTTAAGAGACCACTCCAACATAATTAACTCACATCCAAGCCCTCTATCTATGTAAACTCTTTTTAACTGTCTTAATAATGATAAGGTTGTAAGGAGTTAAATGTGTCATCTTCACACATATGAATGCACACAGTTTAACTTTATTACATCACTTATGTTTTCTCTTTCCTGTTTACTTTTTTGTGCCCTCTTGAGAGTCCTCTATTTTGTTAAATATATATTTTCTCCTGAAGGAGTATACTTAGTTTTACTGGATAATTTATTCTTGTTTGTCATCCTAGGTCTTTTGCCTTCTAGAATATCATATCCCAAGCCCTGCATTCCTTGAAAGTAGTAATTGCTAAGTCTTGTGTGATCCTGACTATGGTGCCATCATATTGTAATATTTTTCTGTCTGCTTAAAGTATTCTCTCTGACCTAGGAGCTCTGCGATTTGGCTCTAATATTCTTGGGAGTTTTCATTTTAGGATCTCTTTCAGGAGGTGCTCAGTGGATTCTTTCAACATCTATTTCAACCTTCTAGATCTATGATATTGGGGCAGTTTTCTATGATAATTTCTTCAGATATAATATCTAGGCTCTTTCTTTGATCATGGCTTTCATTTAGTATAATAATTCTTAAGTGATTTCTCTTTGATCTATTTTCCAGGTCAGTTGTTTTCCTGATGAGGAACTTTACATTTTCTTTTCTTTTTTTAAATTCTTTTGACTTGTTTTATTGTTTCATGATGTTTCATGAAGTCATCAGCTTCTACTTGCCCAATTCTATTATTTAAGGAATTATTTTCTTTAGCGAGTTTTTATACCTTTTTTTTTCCATTTGATCAATTCTATTTTTAAGGATTTTTTGAGTCTTTTCATGCCTTTTTTTTACTAAGCTGTTGACTCTGTTTCATATTTTTCTTGCATCACTCTCATTTCTTTCCCCAGTTTTTCCTCTACTTCTCTCATCTGATTTTTAAAATCTTCTTTTTTTAAGCTCTCCTAGGCATTCTTGTTGGTCTTAAGTCCAATTCACAGTTTTTCTTTGTGGCTTTGCTTTTAATTTCTTTTTATATCAATGTCTTCTGAGTTTGTGTCTTGATCTTCTCTGTCACCATAGTAGATTTTTAATGGTTTGGTTCTTTTTTAATTATTATTATTGTTTGCTTACTTTCAAGCCTATGTCTTGACTTTAAGCTTTATGTTAAAGTTAGGTTCTGTTCCTTGGTTGGAAAGGGCATTCTCCCAAGCTTCAGTTTTTTTAAAATGTGCTTCTATTTTCAGAGCTAGTTCTGGAATTCTGTAAGGTTTTGTGCTTCCAGATTGGTCTGATTGAAGCAGAGGTGTGGTCTCTGCTCTTCTGGCCTATGCTCTGGTATTTAACTAGGAATGGATCTTGCTCCCCTGCAGCCACAAGTGCTAGTGTTGTTCTTGGACCTGGAACTATAAAAATATTCCCTGCTTTCCTGCCATCAAAAGTGCTAGTGTTTCTTTCTACCTTGTAGCTGAGACAAAGATCCTTTACTTCATTGTGAACAATTATAAGCATTCTTCTCCACCCTGGAGCTGTGGCCAGGGGCCCTGCTCCCTTGAGGCCACAACAGCTAATGCTCCTTTTTACCAACTTATTTCTACCCCAAATAGTTTTTGAATTTTAATGTAACTGTGACATGGAAATATATAGAGACAATGCAACAGAGTCCTCCACCTATTGCCAGCAATGCTCCCCTATAATTTCTTTCTGACCAATTGTCTGACCCCTTTACTGTTCCCAAACCTGCTTTTACCTTGTTGCAGCTGCCTCCAAATTCTGTTGCCATTGTGACTGCTCTGTGTGTCGTGCTCAGACAAGATAGTACTCTGGTGTCTCAGACCTCTCCTGATCACCTCCTAACTTGTCAGGCTGGAAAAAATGTCTCACTGGACTTTTTCTTGGCCATGCCACTTCAGAATTCAATTTGAAGGATTATTTAATATTACTTAGCGGGAGATATTGAGTTTTATTGAGTTGCTGCCTGTACTCTGGCATCTTGGCTCCACCTCCTGATCCAAACTACTTTTCATAAATATCAAGACATTTTAATTTTCAATAAGGCAAACACTGGTAGCTCTAATCCACATAAAGAAAAACTCCTTGGAGGTCAACAGTGTTTCTGAAGGCTGCAAAGGCATTCTGAGACCACAATGTTTAAAAGTGCTGCCCTTGGTGGTCTGAGATTTGTTCTAGCTCTCTCTGTGTGATCTGTTGCCCCTCATGATCTTTGAAGTTCTCTCTTAACACTAAGTTCCTGTGGTAGGTAGTACTTAGCATACTCCTCTAAGGTGTTTGGCTGAACTTTGGATGAGTAGCAAGCTTAGATCCATAAACTCTAGTTTTGAGGTTAATGAAAAGAGATAAATCACATTCTCTTCTGTTAAAGTAAAATATTCTAGAAAGTGGAGTCTTCCTTATCTACTTCATGGGGATGTTTTGCAGCTTCAGTCATACCCATATATTTACATATTATATTTTTGATCCCATAGACTGACCCTAGTACTACTCAGAGAAAGGAGACATACCCAGCTTGGTGTTTAAAATGAATAAATGGCAAGTTTCTCGGGTTGAGTGTGTGGATTTTTCTTTTTGTTTTTGTTTTAGTGGAACAAGACTGGGCAGTATAGAAAACATTCAAAACAACAGCTAAGAGGAATCTTCAATTAAATGCTCAATAGTGAGAACTATGATTTATGTAGTACTCTAAGGCAGAGGTGTCAAAATTCCCAGAGTGAGGACCAACAAGATTAAAATGTAATTGGAAAATATTTAATAAGAAATACAAATAAGCTACAACATAAATAAGGTTAATTAGGGGTTTTCTAAGTCAATGTGTGGCCCATTTGAATTCAACACCACTATTCTAAAGTAAGCTAACTTGGTACCATGATAAGATGTCTAGCTTTCCAGCTCCAGATCTCTGATGTAAAATTTAATAGTATCCCAATTTCAGATGAAAAAACCAAGGCTCAAAGAGGTCATGTTTATTTGTTTAAGGTCACAGAGCTTAAAAGTGTCGGAGCTGCAACTCAGAACCAGAGTCTTCAGATTCTAAGGCCAGTGTTAGGTGCTGTTTCTCTTTTTTCTATACTATTCACGATAGTCTTTTTCTTATCTGTATCTCCAGTGCTTATCACAGTGCCTGGCACATAGTAGATACTTAATAAATGTTTATTAGACTTAATAGGAAGAAGCAATAGAAATAATATATAGTCCTTGTCTTCAAGGAGGAAAGGTAGTCAAAGGCAAAACAGTGGGAAAAAGGTATAGTGTGAAACAGAAGAAAAAAGAGTGGTTAAAGAAAAGAAGGTACATGTTGAAGAAGTGATATCACTTAGAGTTAGAAGGTATTGGTTAGGAAGTGAATTTTACATTAATCTCACTTGGGACAGGTGCTAATGTTATTTTGAATATGTGTTTTCACCAGTTAGCAACAATTCTAATTTTGTATACATGCACTCCCACTTATTTCTACCCCAAATAGGTTTTGAATTTTAATGTAAATATCTACATTTTGTTTCTGCTAAAATTCAGCTCACTCATTTATACCACACTAGGGAGCCTCTCCTTTGGAAGACATCCACTGGTGGATCCAAGAGGCATCTTCTGGGCAAATGACAGTGAGCAATGAAACAGTGGTGACTGAGTTTATCCTGCAGGATTTCTCTGAGGCACATCCACTTCAGCTTGCCCTCTTCTGCATCTTCTTCTTCCTTTATATCATGGCCCTAACAGGCAATGCTCTCATTGTGGTGGCCATAAGCCTAGATTCAGGTCTCCATACTCCCATGTATTTTTTCCTTGCCAACCTGGCCATCTTAGATATTGGCTGCACAACCACAGTTCTGCCTAAATTGCTAGAGAACTTTGCAGACAAGAAATCCATCCCCTATGTTGGGTGCATGACTCAGTTGTATTTCCTTACATGGTTTTTGGGTGCTGAACTGCTGCTCTTCACAGCCATGGCTTATGACAGATATGTGGCCATCTGCCACCCCCTCCATTACACTACCATGATGAGCAGAATGGTTTGCATCCTCTTAGCTGGTAGTGTGTGGGCCATTAGTGCCATCAGCTCATCAGTACACACTGGCCTTATGATACAGTTAACCTTCTGTGGCCCAAATAAAATTAAGCACTTTTTATGTGAAATCCCCACTTTGCTATTGCTCTCCTGCACCTCCACACACCTGAATAATATCATGATCGTCATTGCAGACATATACTTTGGGGTGATTAATTTTGTGCTCACTATGGTGTCCTATGGCTTCATCATTTCCAGCATTCTGAAGATCCGTACCACAGAGGGCAAGAAGAAAGCCTTCTCTACCTGTTCCTCCCACCTCATCGTGGTCACCATATATTACACCACAGTTATATACACATACATTCTCCCAGGCTCTGGATCTTCCATGGATAATGGCAAAGTAGTGGCTGTCCTATACACCACTATCAGCCCCACTTTAAACCCTCTCATTTACACTCTCCGTAACAAGGATTTCAAAACAGCCCTCAAGAAAATGTTTCCATTAATTAAATAAATAATTATAATCTGTCCACGTGGCTTGGCTGTAATTTTATGTTGGAAATTCCAGTATAAAAATATGGTGTAAATGCAATTTAGGTTCTATAACCTTAGTTATTGGATTTATAGAATGATTTTCACTCAGAATCTCTGAGCTAGAATGGATCTCTTTGACTAACTTGAGCCTCATCACACTTCTGTTCTACTCTCAACTTCTTTATTTTAGTTTTGGGCCACACAGCACCCTCTCAGTCACTGTACGTTACCTTTGTCCTCTTACCATTCATTCACAATGAATCTGTTGCCAACTAAATTCTGTTGATCTTTACTCCACAATATCTCTCGTACCATTTCCCTTCTCTTTACTCAAATCACACGTCCCAGGTCGTGTCCCCCTCATTCATATCATTTAAAGTATATCCCAGTACTCTATTTGTCTCTAATGTCTTGCTCCCTTCTTCTATGCAACCTATTCTTCATATATAGCTCTCCTAAAGTCTAAGTTTTAACCATGCCATTTTCCTATCAAACAGTTTTAGAAGATCCTTATGACAAATAGAAAACAAGAAAACAATATATTTTATCTTCAAGCTTGAGGTTCTTTCCAATCTCACTATCTAAAACCATATGTTTTTATCCTTGTTTTACATTATTCCTTTATGCACATTCTATTTTCCAGCCAATCTGGGCTGCTGGCTTTGTGTTAAAGGCAAATGGAGAGACCACTGGAATTGAAGTTAGGAAAGCCTGAGTTTGAATCCTACCTCAGATATCTATTAGCTACATGACCCAGACAATTCATTCAACTTCTGTCAACTTCAGTATTTTTTATTTTGTTTTATTTTTAGGCAATTGGAGTTAAGTGACTTGCCCAGGGTCGCACAGCTAGTGTCTGAGGCCAGATTTGAACTCAGGTCCTCCTGACTCCAAGGCTGGCACTCTATCCACCACACCACCTAGCAGCCCCTATCAATTTCAGTATGTTTGTATGTGAAATAAGGATAATAATATTGCCTTTCTTACTGGATCATTGTGAAGATTGTGAGATAACAGACATGTAAAGGGCCTTTTAAATCTAAAAGAGCTACGTCAATATTAGCTACTATTTTCACACTTAATGAATAGCTAGGCAGAAAGTACTGGATTTGGAACCAAATATATAGATTCACATCCTAGCTCTTCTACTTAGTACTTGTATGACTTTGAGCAAATCTTATCATCTCCCTGAATCTCAGTTTTCTCGGCTATAAAATGAGAGTCTTGGAATAGATGATCTTTGAGGTTTTTCAGGTATAAACTAATGATGCTATGATCTCTTTCAGCTCTAAGTTTATGGTAACTCTAATTTCATAAATTTACACAAATAGTTCCAAATGCCTGAAATTCACTTCCTCCTCATCTCTGGTTTTCTAAATTCCTCTTTCCTTTCTCAACTCAGCATGAACTCAGATGTCATTGTCCCCTAAACATCTTCCCTGATTCCCTTTAGCTGAAAGCATTCTCTCCTTCCCAATTTTTTAAAAAAATATATATTTCCTTAAATTTTTTTTAGTTATATGCAAACTTTTTAACATTCATTTTTTTAAAAAATCTGAGTTCCAAATTCTCCTCCTCTCTTTCTCCCTTTCTCCTTGAGAAGGCAAGGAATTTGATATAAATTATGCAAGTGAATTCATGCAAAATGTATTTCCATATTAGCCATGTTATAAAAGAGAACGTACATATACATAAAAAAATAAAGTAAAACAAAGTTTGCCACAATTTTCACTCAGAACTCCTCAGTTCTCTCTGGAGGTGGATAGCATTTTTCACCACGCAGGTACATTGGAATTGTTTTTGATAAGGGGTGGGGAACCCATGCCTTAAGGCCTCACATAGTCCTCTAGGTCCTCAAATGTGGCCCTTTGACAATCCAAACTTGTTCTAATGGGACTTTAATAGGCTTGATTTCTTTTTTGTGAAAATTGGTTCTTCATATCATTTGACCACTTATTAATTAGAGAATGACTCTTGTTTTTATAATTTTGGCTCCATTTCTAAAATATTTGGGAAATGAGCCCTTTATCAGAGAAACTTCCTATAAATTTTCCCCACTTTCCTGGTTTCTGTCTAATTTTTGCCACATTACTTTTATTTATACAAAATCTTTTAAATTTCATTTGATTAAAATTATCCATTACTCTTCCCATGATCCTCTCTGTCACTTGTTTGGTCATAAACTCTTCTCTTATCCATATATCTAACAGATACATTTTCCATGTTCTCTTAATTTACTTAGTAATATTACTTTGTAATATAGTCTGAAATCAGTACTACTAACTTTTCTTCAAAATCTTTTGTCTGGATTTCTTCTCTTCATCCATTGCATTCTATATTGTGTTACATTTATCTCTGCATATATTTTCTCCTTAATGGAATGTAAGCTTTTGCCTTGAGGGCAAGGATTTTTGTACCTTATGAGTAGCAAGGTGATTAAAAACTGTCATTAAATTAGAAATAAAGAAAAGTAATAGCTGTGGGAAAATAAGCACATTAGTACACTATTGGTGGAGCTATGCATTGGTTCAGCCATTCTGATATGCAATTTGGAACTATTCCTCCAAAGTCACTAAAATGCATAGGTTTTGACCCAATTATATCATATCCCTCAAAAAGATAAAAAAAAGAGGAAAAGAACTTACATATATAAAACTATTTATAGCAGTACTTTTGGTGGTGGTAAAGAACCGGGAACTAAGGCAGTAAATATCAACTGGAAAGAAGAAATTGTGGCATATGAATGTAATGAAATACCCCGGTGCCATAAAAATGACAAAAGGTATGGTTTCAAAGAAGCTGCAAAAGACTTGAATGAAGTGATGCAGAATGAGTAGAACAATTTCTAAAATAACAACATTGTAAAAAACCAACTTTCAAAGACTTAAGAACTCTGATGAATGCAATGACCAGCCATGATTTTAGAGGACTGACAATGAAGAATGCTATCCACCACCCAACAAACAGTAGGCAAACTAAATAGACAGAATAAGACACACAATTTCGGACATGGAAAGTGAAGGAATTTTTATTGCTTGAATTTTCAGATTCATTCAAGAATTTTTTTCCTTTACTAGTGGGTAGAGTAGGAGGGAAAGAAGAAAATAACTGTTAACTGAAATAATAGTAAAAATTAATAATAAAACATATTGTTAGTGATTTTAAATAGTAATTGGGTAAACAAATTCAAAGTATAAGCTTCTAAAATGATCCATATTCATCTGACCATTTTTCTTTTACAATGTAGATGCTCTATTCACATTGGAATTTCCAAATATTAGCATTCAATGTAAAGACAAAGATGACTTGAGCCCAATCTAGTAGATAATTTACCAAAAGACCTGTCAAGAAACATCAATTAAATAGAAAAATATTTAATTGAGATGTATTAGCAAAGTAATTAGCCAGGAAAAGTCAAGCAATGAAATTTTTCTCAGCCACTCCGTATCAGTAGAAGAATTTTCCAGATGGTAAATTTCCAGAAAATTAATGCTTTAAGGTAAGGTTGCATTTACATTTCTGTACAACCTTCCTTGTATCCTGGATAGAAGATTTCTCCTTCAAGGATCTCTAAATTCTTCTCTAAGGAACTGACTGTGTTTCCCTTCTATTCTCTTCCTCTTCCACACCTTTGGCACCATCTGTAAACTGCCTTGTGATTACTATTTTGCCCCATCTGCATTTGGCTGTCATTGAGTCACTCCATTTCTGTAGTTGGGTCCACAGATGGTCTTCTAGTGCCTCTATTTTCATTTTTATTCTCACCATCTATTGAAATTCTACCTTGCTGTTTCTGTCATTTCTGATTTGAGGGTGTGTGTCTGGTTTCCTGGGGAGAACTCATGTCAACACACTTTAAGACCTTTTTAGAGCACAATTGGAACACAAAATTCCTGCCCAGGCAACTCTAAGAATTGCCAACTTGTTTTTCTCAACAGAGAGAAACATTGCTTTATTCAAAGCAATATGTGGGTGACTGAATTCTATTCATCTCTTCCCTTCTTTGGGATTCAGGAAATATGCCTATTACTTCTCCAACTCTGTTTCTCTATGGCTGTGTAATAAAACCTTAGAGACCATCCAACCAACTTATTCAACACCTGTTATGTTTTAGGTACTGTACTAGGCACAGGGAATGCAACTACAGAATCAACACAGTCCCTGCCCCTGAGACTCAGAGAAAGGAAGGAATTTACTGAAGCTCACAAAGCCAGCTAGTGGCTAAACAAGGGCTGGACCACGCACCTTTCATTCATTCTGCCCCCTATTACCTTGCAATTCCTCTCAAGACCACAGCTGATAAAGAATGAACATCAGGATAGTGATGCTTATAAAGAGTTCTTTTGGAATTCAGGATCATATAGCAGTAAGCATTGGATAAGGAGGCAGGAAGCCTGGCTTCTAACTCCATCTCTGCAACTGATTTACTCCATGTCTTTAATCAACTCACTTTTACTCCCTGTATCTCAGTCTCCTTATCTGTAAAGTGAGTGGAAGCTAGATGATCACTAAGAATTCTTCCTGTGCTAAAGTTCTAACAACGACTTTAGGAATTTTTCTCCTGAAGGCCTGACCTAGAATTGAGTTTATACCCCAACAGTAGTCACAACACCATCACCATCAGCTAATTGCTCCTTCAGGGTCCTTCCCACAGAAACCTGATTAAGAGAATCCTTTGTGGCCAGTGTGAATCTATCCCCTTCAGACACTGCTATTTTCTTAAAAGCCAGTTCATTCTTTCCTTTCTCAAGAATTGCCCTGCAGTTGGTCAGAGATCTTAGCATTATCATATATTTGCATGTCATTGGTCCTGAATAGTCTAAAATGATCCCCCAGTCCCAACTTTTCTAAAGGCAAGGCTCAAGGTTAACATCTAGGAGACTGCAAGAGAACTGCCTCCATTTGACAGTATTGATGGAAGAGTTCCAGGTGAGCACCAACCTCATGGCTATCGGATTGTATGGGATTTACTCAACAAAAAAGAAAGATGTTGGAAAGAGGATTCCATGAGGTAGCCAGAAAGTGGTAGAGAGAGCAATAGTCTGGCTTCTAATCCTGGTTCTGCCACCTGAATATCCATGTAACCTTGGGGAAGTTACAACATCTCTGGGCCTCAATTTCCTCATATGCAAAAGTATAATATTGGGATAGATCTCTAAAGTCACTTCTGTCTTTAAATGTATGATCCTATGACCTGGACTTCAGTTTTCTATCTCTAAAATGTGGCATTTTAAATAAGATGACTTCTATAAGAATTTTTAACTTTATATTAGTTTTTAAATTAGTTCTCTCTCCTCCCCCTTCCCCCAGATAATGAAATATCATCTTAATTAAATTTTTAGCAATCCTTGCTTAATTTTTTTTGTTTTAGACTTAAGATTTTATAGATGTAGGAAAACTCTAATACCTCTATCAATGTAAATAATTGTAAATAATTGGCTTAGAGAGCTGTTTCAGGTACTGGGAAGGTCTGTCTGACTCCACGGCCAGTCCTTTCTTGTCTAGTAATTATGGATGTTTTCAACATTCTCTCCTAGCTGACCAGCATTAGTCTTAAGCATCAGCCTCTGCTTATCTATAGATAGAAATATATATGTATTCACACATACATACATGTGAGTATGCACACACACACACATATGTAATCACAGACACCTAGTTGTGTGATCGTTGGCAAGTCATTTACCTGTTCTATCCCTCAGTTTCCTTATTTTTAAAATGAAGGAGTTGGATTGGAAAACTTCTAAGAGCTTTTCCAACTACATTCTGCGATCCTACTTGTAATTGCTATAATCAAGAGACCTCCCAATCAATTAACAAGCATTTTTTGAAATGTCTGCTATGTGCCAGATACTTTAAGTCAGGGGTGGGGAACCTGCAGCCTCGAGGCCACATGTAGCCCTTTAGGTCCTCAAGTGTGGCCTTTTGACCCAATCAAAACTTCATAAGGATTCAGTCAAAGTGCCCACTTGAGGACCTAGAGGGCCATGGGGGGCCTTGAGGCTGCAGCCTCAAGGTTCCCCCCTCTTGCTCTAAATCTTTGTGCTTAGGCTAAGCTAGATGGCTCAGAAATAGTGGTGACAGGAACAATTAGTTGTCTGGGGGGCTGGATATAAGCCCACATCAGTTCCTGAATCTCCTTCCATTCCAACATTTGATCACTAGATATTCATCTTCCTGTCTTAAAAATGACTCATGCATAATCATAACTGAAAGCCTTTTAAATATCCATAGCTCTCACTATAAATGAATCTTTGGGGAAATTATATTAAAAAAAATCTTTCACAGAGAGACAATTAAGGGGAATTGGAGGTAGTGTGGGATGTGACTTAAACACATCCTGTCTAGTTTCTTGTGTATTGTTATGTAAGGATTTCAAAGGAAACTGATTACGTTGAAGTGCAGTTAACAAAATATTAAAAGTAACAGGTTAACTCATGGACCCCAGGTTAAGAACTCCAATCCTAAATGACACACTTCCTCCTTGACAGAGGTTCACACCTAATATTCCTGAGGTTGAAGTCTGGGAAGACTGAGAAAGGGAAAAGATTTTATATTACTGTACCACATAGGCACTGAAACTGCTTTGTAAGGGTTCCTAATCCTGGAGCCTGATTCAGCCCAGGAACTGCTGAGAGCAGGTGGGCATTACAGAGGCAAGGGAAGAGAATTTCCTTTTTCTCTCCATCATCTGTTCCCTCTGGAACTATTGCTATGCACAATTCATGAACCTGGAAGGAACAGTGAAAGTCACCTTATCCACTGTTCAACCATCCTTACTTTTTCCTTCTAGGCAAGGAGATGCCATACTCCAGATGAGAATGCTCATTGACTGAACATTTACAGAAATGTTGATAATTGCTCAGTCCAGCCACTACTATTTTAGACTGTTGAAATAGCCTGCTGGTTGGCCCCTGCCTCAAGTGTCTCCTTACTTCAGTCTGTCCTCTACTTATATGACAAATTAATTCCTAAAGTGAATATTTGACCACATCACTAGCACCAGAAATAAGGTCTAGTTGTATCCTTATCACCTCTAGAATAAAATATGAAATTCTCTGTTTGGCATTCAAAGCTCTTCCCAAACAGACACTCTCCTACCTTTCTAGTCTTCCTACATCTTACTTCTCACTATCCCTAGTTCCTATGTACTCTGTGATTCAGTGCAACAGGCTTCCTTGTGATCCTCTCACAATACCCCATATCCAGACTCTAAGTATTTTTGCAGCCATTCCCTATGTTTGGAATAATCTCCCTCCTCATCTCCCTGCTCTATTCAAGGAGCTCACATAATGGGGGAGAAAACATGCAAACAACTCTGTGTAAACAAGATATAGACAGGATAAATTGGAGATCATCCCAGAGGGCAAGCACTAGCATTAAGATGGATCAAGAAAAGCTTCTTGTAGAAGATGGGATTTTACCTGGGACTTGATGGAAGCCAAGAAAGAAAGAAGGTGGCAATGAGGAGGTAGAGCATTCCAGGCCTTGAGGACAAACAGTGATAACACTTAATGTCTGGAGATGGAGAGTTTTGTGAGAGGAACAGCATAGAGGTCAGTGTCATTGAATCACAGAGTATGTGGGGGTTGTGAGAGAGTTTATGTAAGAAGACTGGAAAGTTAAAGAGGTACAGATTGTAAAGGGCTTTGAGTGCTAGAGGGTTTTATATTTGATTCTAGTGGGGTTAGGGAAACATAGAAGTTTGTTGAATGAGGTGGAAGGTGACATGGTCAATCAGGAAGACTAATTTGACATTTGAGTGGAGGGTGAACTAGAGTATGGAGAAAATTGAATTAGGGAGAGCAATAGCAGGCTATTGAAATAGTCTAGGCATGAAATGATGAAGGCCTGCATCAGGGTGATCACAGTGTCAAGGGAGAGAAGGCGGCCTCTAGAAAGATGTTATGAAGGTAGAATTATTAGGACCTGCCAACAGATTGAATATAGGAGAATGAGAGAATGAAAAGTCAAGGATGACACCTACGGTACAAGCCTGGGTCACTGGGAGGAAGGGAGTGAGCTTAATAGTAATAAGTAAGTTCATAAGGGAGAAGGTTTGGAGGGCAAAAGAATGAGTTCAGTTTTTGACATGTTGATTTTAAGCTATCTATGGGATATCCTGATAGAAATGTCTAATAGGTAGTTGGAGATGCAAGACTGGAAGTGAAGTGAAAGGTGTTGCTAATGTTTTAGTGTATGAATCAGCAGATGACTTCTATTCATTGCTGTTCATTGTCTCTGTTCAGCTGCCTCAGATAACTGACTTTCCTATACTGGCATGAAGCCTGGGCTGCAAATGAAGTGAGATTGTTAGGCAGAATCAGAAGAGCCAGAAGAGGACCTGCTGCTTCTTTCTTTGGTATTGTATGAGCCCAAGCACCCTTCCCTGTCACAGTCCTTAGCTCAAGGATTATCTACTCTTCTGTGCTCCTTAGAGTTTGAGTATCTTCTGTTGGACCTCACTAATCTACGATAATGATAACTCAACCGCATAAGGTTTTTTTTTTCTTTTAAATTGGGTGTGGGAACATTAAACATCATTAAAATGCTTATTAATTGAAAAGGAAAATACAATTTTTAAAAGTCATAAAGAAATCACATGCATGTCCCTGGCATCACCCATGCCACACCCTTACCAAACTAAGTATATCGATGTCTGATTTCTGCACTATAATTGCACTCCTTCATTTCCGTCTGTGGTGAATATTGTCTTGTTGCAGATTTTTTGTTAAAATTAGGCAATAAAAATCTTTTTTTTTCCTTTCTCAGGCTTTGTTTGCTGTCCTCAAGTGCTCAGTATACCCATCAATGACACACAAAGGACACAGCTGTGACTAGTGGGGTTCTGGCTACTTTGGACTGATCAATGCCCCAGGCCTTTGGACTAATCAATCTCCCAAACCTATGGCTCTTAATAACCAGACATTGGTCACTGAATTCATCCTACAGGGCTTTTCTGAAAACCCTCACCTTGAAATCTTCTTCTTCTGTCTCTTCTTGTTCTTCTGTGCCCTGGCTCTTATTGGCAACTCCCTCATCATTGCTTCAGTTTGGGTCACTTCAGGTCTTCATACACCCATGTATTTTTTCCTGATCAATTTGGCCTTGTTGGATATCGTTTGCATGACCACAGTGGTGCCTAAGTTGTTGGAGAACCTGGTGGAGGAGAAGAAAGCCATCTCCTTCGTCGGATGCATGACCCAGGTCTACGTCTTCTCTTGGGCTTTGGGTTCTGAGCTCCTTCTCTTCACAGCTATGGCTTATGATAGGTATGTGGCTATTTGCTGGCCCCTGCATTATAGCACTCTGATGAATAAGAATATCTGTGGGGTGTTGGTGACTGGGCTATGGATTATGGGTGGGCTGAATTCTGGAATGCACATAGCAATGTTGGTACAATTGTCTTTCTGTGGTCCTAATGTCATTGATCACTTTTTCTGTGAGATCCCTCCAATCCTGCCACTCTCTTGCTCCTCGACAAAGGTGAATGAGGTTATGACCCTTGTGACAGATCTCCTCTTGGGTGGCACCAATTTATTTCTGACCATAATGTCCTATGGCTTTATCATTGCCAACATCTTGAAGATCCGATCCGAAGAGGGGAAGAAAAGGGCATTCTCTACCTGTTCCTCCCACCTCATGGTGGTCACCATATACTATTTTGCTGTATTTTGTGCCTATATAAGTCCAAGTGCTGACTATTCTCCTGAAAAAGGGAAGGCTGTGGCTGTGCTATATACCACCCTGAGCCCTGCTGTAAATCCACTAATCTATACTCTGAGGAACAAGGATGTCAAAGCAGCCCTCAGAAAACTCTTGGTGAGGTGGTTCTCATTTTAGGGTGCCTTGAGATGTCAATGTACCCCAGATTCTAGGTCCTTTCTCTGTCAGGGAGTCTTAACCAGGGATCTATAAACTGAAAAACATTTTTCCTTGATAACTGTATTTCAGTGTAATAATGGTATGCCAGATAGTGTTGGACCTGGAGTCAGGAAGATCTGAGTTCAAATACAGCCACGGGTACTTACTAGTGAGAGCAAGTTATTAACTTCTGTCTGACTCAGTTTCCTCATCTGTAAAATTAGGAGAGTAATAAAAGTTACATCTCAGGGCTTTTGTGAGGATAAAATGAGATAATATTTTTAAAGTACTTTGTAAACATTAATGAATTATATAAATGGCATTATTATTAATATTTTTGTAATTCTATGTATTTTACTTAAAAGGATTATTTTGAGAAGGGGTCTATAGACTTTACCAGAATATCAAAGGCTTCCATAATAAAAAAAAAATTAAGAACTCCTCTAAATAGTCATAAATGAAAGGAAAATAAAATCACTACAAATGTAAACTTTGTGATCACTAGTGCTGAAGGCTTAGATATAACAACATACATTTTATGTTGCTATGTCATTTCTTTTGATTAAGTTTGAAATATCAGTGACCCATAATTTCCTCCATAGACTCTTGAGATGGAATGGGACTATAGCAATTTACTTAATTCAGCCCCCTGTCTTCAGGCACAACTAAGTCAAAAATTAACCTAGCTATAGTGTGTTCAATGGTAATAATGACTCAGGCCATCTGGAAAACCATTACAATTCCTTTTACCTTAGGTTCTGTGATTCCTAGATGCTTCAAAGCTCAATTTCTTTTTTCTCACCTCTTACATGTTTTCCCTCCTAGACTTGGCTGTTGGGGGCTGCCTTTGAGTAGCTATCTTGCATATTAGATCAGTGTTTCAGGACACACGGTGTTAATCAGCATTACTCAGGGATGCCTTGAACTCTCTGCGTATGAACAGGTAGCAGACAGAAGCAATGGCTGGGCTGAGCAGTTGAGAAAGTGACTGCTCTCAGCCAGAGGTCTGGCAGTCCATGTGAAACAAACAGTGGCCCTTCCACTCTTTTATTTTTATTTATTTATTTTGGCTAGGCAATGGGGTTAAGTGGCTTGCCCAGGGTGACACAGCTAGTAAGTGTTCTGTGTCTGAGGCTGGATTTGAACTCAGGTCCTCCTGAATCCAGGACCAGCACTCTATCCACTGTGCCACCTAGCTGCCCCTATTTTTATTTTCTAAAGTCTTCTAAGGCAGAAAGTAGAGGGAACAGGGTACTGAACATGAAAGACAGGTTGGAATTTAATCAGTATATTCATCTATATATCTAGGCTAGGTTCAGAGAAATAATTTCATAGAATTATAGATATAGAGTTGGGAGGGACCTCAAAGGCCATCTAGTTCCACCCCCTCTCCTTATAGATAAGGAGACTGAGTCCCAGAGAGTTGAGTGAGTGGCCCAGAGTCACCCAGGCAGTGAATGACAGAGAGAGTATTTGAGCATAGGTTCTTTGAGTGCTTTCCTTTTCAATGTACCACATTTCAGGTTAGTTTTGTGAGTGTGACTGGATAGCATAGGGAGGACTGAATCCCGAGCCTTTTTTTTTTTCAGATGAATTAGGAAGTATGAATTAGGTGTCTGAGATGTAATTTTTTTAAAAAAAGTTTTATTTTTAATTTGTGTAATAAAACAAACATTTCCATAACATAGTATAATAAAAATATGATTGCACATGAAACTTCAAATCTAACAAGTGCACAATTTCTTATTTCTTTCAAATGCACAACAAAATGATTGTGTATATTTCCTTTTTTCCCCTCCGTATCTCCCCACCCTAGAGATGGTTACCATTAGATGCAAATAAGTATATGGATGTAAAATTATTCTGTACACACTTCTATTTATCGGTTCTTTCTCTGGATGAAGATAGCCTCTTCCTTCATATGTCCTTTATAGTTAATTTGGGTATTTGTAATAGTCAAAATAACATTCATTCAAAGTCATTCTTAAGACAATATTGCTGTTACTATATACAACATTCTCTTGGTTCTGCTTATTTTTCTCTTCATTATTTCATGCAAGTCTTTCCATGTTTTTCTAAGATCATTTTTCCCTTTGGAAAATAAACCTAGTAGTAGTATTGCTGGGTCAAAGGGTATAGAGAGTTTAATAATTCCTTGGGCATAATTCCAGATTGCTCTCAAAAAATGGTTGGATCAGTTCACAATTCCACCAGCAATGAATTAGTGTCCCAATTTTCCTACATCCCCTCCAACATTTTTTCTGTTTTCCCCTTTAATTATTTTAGATAATCTAGTAGGTGAAAATGATATCTCAAGGTTGTTTTAATTTGCATTTCTCTAATCAATAATGATTTGGAGAATTTTTAAATATCACTACAAATTGTTTTGATTTTTTTCTCCTGAAAACTGCCTGTTCATACCCTTAGGTCATTTATCAAAGTAGGAAATGACTTGTATTCTTGTAGACTTGACAAATTACTTTATGTATTTTTGATATGAGACATTTATCTGATAAACTTTAAATTTTTCTTTCAAATTTTCTGCTTTCCTTCTGATTTGGCTACATTTGTTTTACTTGTACAAACCCTTTTAAATTTAATGTACTAGAAATTATCCATTTTACACCTAACTTTGCTCTCTGTATCTTGTTTATTTATAAATTGTTTACTTATCCATATGTCTTCTAAGTGATATGTCCCATGTCCTTCCAATTTTCTTACAATATCTCTCTTTGTATCTAAGTCATGTATCCATTTTGATTTTATTTTGGTAAATGACGTAAGATATTGGTCTATGCCCAGATTCTGCCATTCTGTTTTCCAGTTTTCCCAACAATTTTTTTAACCAAATAATGAATTCTTATTCCCAAATCATGTCTTTACACTTGTCAAATACAAGGTTATTATGCTTATTTGCTACTATAAATTGTGTGTCTGCTCTATTCCATTGATCTTCTTTTTTATTTCTTAGCCAGTACCAGATACTTTCAACCATTACTATCTTATAATACAGTTTAAGATCTGGTAGTGCTAAACCTCTTTCTTTTACATTCCTCTCCCCACCCCATCCCCATTATTTCCTTTGATATTCTTGACTTTTTGTTTTTCCAAATGAATCTTGTTATTATTTTGTATAATTAAGTGAAATAAATTTTTGGTAATTTAATTGAGATGGCATTTAATATATAAATTAGTTTAGGTAAAATTGCTATTTTTATTATATTGGCCCAGCCTACCCATGAACATTAAATATTTCCCCAATTATTTAAATCAGATTTTATTTGTATAAAAAGTTTTTTTTAAAATTTTGTTTATATAGTTCCTGGGTTGGTTTTGGCAGGTATACTCCATTTTATACTGTCTAGAGTTATTTTAAATGGTAAAGTTCCTTATGTGTCTTCTAAGTCTCTATGTGATTTATTGATCACCCTTACCTTGGAATGGCAGTCAGAGGAGTGGTGAAGGGTGTGTGTGTGTGTGTGTGTGTGTGTGTGTGTGTGTGTGTGTGTGTGTGTGTATGTGTATGTGTGTGTGTGTGTGTGTGTTTGTCTCTGTTGGGTGGGACTATAGTTAATTATAGCTCAACTGACTGTTGCCCTGGAAGTGTACATATTTTCCCGTTGGGGGGAAAAGCTAGATTTGTAGCCAAAGGTTCAAATCATGACTTTGTTCCGTATTGTCTGTGTGACTTACCATAAGTCACTTCACTGTTTCAGTTTCCTAATTTGTCCAATAAGATAATCATAGGGTCATTGTAAAGGCCAAATGAGATGATATATATGTATATGTATATATATGTGTGTGTGTATACACACATATGCATATATTTTATAATTCTCCTGACAAATATATATATATATATATATATATATATATATATATATATATATGTACGTGTATGTGTATGTAGGTATACAATGTTTATTGTTGAAATGGGATAATATTGCTATATGCCACTTTGTTTTGGGGGGGAATTTTTAAGAGTAAAGTATCTGCCTTTCAGATCAACACTGAGTTGTATGTATGTATGCATGTATATATGTGTGTATATATGTATATACGCATATGCATGTGTGGGTATCTACATATCTATGCCTAGCTGTATTTACTTTTTTCCTCCTCTTCCCACAGAATGGCATTTGCATAGTTTGGTAAAACAACATTATTTCATTTCTGTAACAAACTTTGATCCTTGCCAGAAGGTAGAAAGAAATATGAATCAGTCTGGACCACCAGATTTTTACCTAATGGCAGAAAATATAGAGTTCTGATCTCTCTGTCCCATGAAATGACTTTCCCCTTCTCTTCAGAGTCCTAAGGGCAGCAACAATCTCATCTCAAACATACCTCCTCTCCCTTCAGTGTGTAGTGTATGGGATTTGGAGTTAGGAATGACCAAGTTCAAATCTTGCCTCAGCCATTTGTTAGACGTATGAAGTGGAGCAAATTACTTATCCTCTTTCAACCTGTTTCCTTATCCATAAAATGGGAATAATAATGACATCTACTTTGCAGGGTTGTAATATGAGATAATGTCTATAAAGCTCTTTGAAAACCTTCAGGTTTATGGCTAGAAACCTAGTGGGGCTCTAAGGCACATTTCTTTCTAACAATTTAACCCCCTTAGCTATTTGTCCTTCAGCAGCAGTAACAACAACGGCACAAGGGAAGCAGAGGATCTTCTCATTCTCTTTCTCCTTTTACTTGAAATTGTAGTTGAACCAAGAATTGCTTTAAAGATCAGTCTGTTTTTTCTGGTTCTAGGACACTCAGTCAAAAAGAACAGGGGCCAAACTTTTTCCCTCTCACTCTTCCTTAGATTCCCACATACCAAGGACTAGAAGTCCATTCTCTTCAAGTCAGTTCCATTTCCCCATACCTTGATCTTCCTGTCGGCAAACCTAGAGCTAAAAGAAGTTTCAGAGAAACATCAAGAACACATTTCTAAACTACCTTTCACATTACTCTCCTTTACACAGTGCTAGTTGCTGGAGCCACAGAGACAAAAATGAAATACCTCCTGCCCTCAAGAAGATTATATTTTATTAGGGGAGAAAATATAAACATATATGAGTAGTTTGGGGAGGGAGGCACCAGCAGCAGGGTCAATCTGGGAGGGACTTCTATAGAAAGTGGTGCTTAAGATGAGCATGAAGGAAATGGGATTCTAAGAGCCAGAGGTAAGGAGGGTGCCACAACTTAGTAAAAGGACCGGCAGAGCCCTCCAGTAAACCAAGACATTCTTCCATGGTGAACTCACTGAAAGGTGATGTATGAGACTCACACAGGATCAGCAGGGTGTTGAAAGGGTTGCAATCTATACTAGTAGAGGGAGAGGGAAGAAATACCCACACTGATGAGTTCGTGGAATGAAAACCAGCATGCAGCTTTAAAACTTTCTGATTTAAATAATCCAAATCAGGATGTCATGGTGCTTAAAGCTAGTGAAACAAGGATTCTTCAATAAGCAAAATTTCATGGTTTTTATGGGACACAAGCTGGCTCTGTGGTTATATGCAAACACTCTGTAAATCAATCAGTCAGTATTTGTTAAATATCTGCTATGTGTCAAGCACCATGCTAAGTGCTGGAATTCAAAATTATTGAAGGCAATCTCTAACCTCCTCTATTACATGTCTTATTACCTTAGTGTATGAAGAGTTGGCACAAAGGATTTTATTGGTTTCTCAAATTCTCCAAAGTACAGTGTTTATGGACATATTGGAAGTTCTACATTCAATGTTATACGAAGACAAATTTCTGGGTGACCCATGTTCAAATCTAACCCCTATAGCTTGCTACTTCTCTGGCCCTGGCAGGAGGCTTTTCCCATTCTTCTTTCTTCTCCTCTTCCTACCCTCCCCACGATTGCTAGTGAATTCTTCAGAGATTACCTTCTATTTACACTGTATATAAAATTTTTTATGTTATCTCTTCAATTAGAATGGAGTTCCATGACGCAGGGTTGTGTTTTTGCCTTTCTTCCTAGCCCCTTACAAAGTATGCATACCCCACTTACATACCAAGTACTGAATCAATGCTTTTTCACAGATATATATGTACAAAATCTTCCCCAATAAAGTAATCAGTGCTGAGAAAGACAAAGTGCTAAGCAAATTCTATAGATAGAGAGATGATGCCTGGGTAGAATAGGCAAGAATTTATTGACCAGGAATCATGTGATCTAGACTTTGAAAGATAGGAACTACTACAAAAGGAAAAGATAAAGTGATATACATACTAGACATGGTAGAAAGGATGAAGAAAGGCAATGAGGTGGGAAAAATTCAGGTTGTGATTTTAATAGACAGATAATTAGTCTAGTTTGTCTAGGAAATAATTTGAGAGAGGAGTATAACAACCAGAGGAAATATATTTTTTTATTTTCTCAATAAAGGTTCTTTGCCATCTCCACATAGGAAAGTGAATCTACTGAAAATGAAGGCAATGACTAAAATGATCTGCAAAGTTCTTTTTAGTTTTGGGAGTCTACAAGTAGGTCTCACTTTTTGCTTCTAGAATTGGGATATTCTAGCCTGATTTTCTTGTTTGCCTAAAACTGTTGGGCTAGAGGTGAGGTATTAAGTTTTCTGGTGTGTCTGTGGGCATAGCTCTGTGAAGATATTATGTTCTGTAATATGATTGTGCTAGGAATCAGAAATAGCACTGATGGACCTTAGGTGAGAATGGGGGCAGTAGTACATGTGTACATAGCTGGTATAGCCATATCAGTTCAAATAGGACTTCTGAGAGGCTCAAAACTTTCAAAACTTATAGCAAACTTGACTTAATTGTTTCCTTGGAGCCTTTGAAATAACGAATCTCCCAAGTGACCTGTCCCATCTACTGCATAAAATGTGTTAAATAGGAAAAAAAACCCCTCCTTAGTCATTAAGCACCGACCTTACAAAGTCTATACTTAAGGTATGTCTCTATATCTCATTTCCATTCAAATTTTAGTTGTACTTAAAAGGGGACTCAACGGTGGCCTCATATGCCATTCCTTCCCTCACTTCAAGTATTGCCTGTTCTTACAGGAAAGCCCATCATCTTGAAGGTCCAGGAAACAATCACTGTTGCAAGAAGATTGATTTGCAATGAATGTGAATATTCATGTGGTAAATGCTTGGTCATTTGGTTTTATCAGAGTTCTTATGTTTACATTGCCATCAATTTAATGATGTGAAAGTCAGGATAGGTTCTTCATTTTGATTCACTATTAAGCCAGTGCAATCTGAAAAATTACAAACAACAACAACAAAACAAAGGTGGATATGTGAGGGTGAGTTTGTTCCTGGCTTTCTTCTTTTCTACTCATAACTGATCACATGTTTATTGCATGCAGGGGTGCTCATGGACCATTTGAGAGAACTGAGGATGTTTAGCCTAGACAAGAAAAGACTGGGATGGTATTGGTGCATGATTCTGTATCTGCCTTCAAATATTTGAAGGGCTGCTAGACATACATACATACACACACACATGTACATATATACATACACACTTACATATATATGCATACACACATGTATATACATATATACATATATGTATATACACACACACATACATACATGTGTGTATATCTATTTTACATGTATACATATTTTACATATAAATATATATATAAAATGTGTCCCAGAGGGCAGAACTAGGAGTATGGGATGAAAGTTGTAGAAGCATATTTAGATTTGAAATAAGGATAAACTTCCTAACCACGGTTTATACAAAAAAGAAATGCACCAGGTTTCCCCAGGAAATAGCAGATGCCCCTCCCCATTCCTCAATGGAGGTCTTTAAGTGAAAGACGATTGACAAATTGGAAATTGTGTTGTGCAAATGTTTGTTTTTCCACATATTTGTTGAACCATATGGCCACTGACTTCTCTTCCAACTCTGAAAATTTGTAATTCTGATAAAGTGATTAGAGGAAAATACCCTAGCGATCATATGGTCCAGTGCTTTCATTTGATGGGTGGGAAATTGAGAGCCATAGAGCCAGGAGGTGACCTTAGATTTGATTTCTTAAAATCTACTTTTCTTTTGACTACGCCATTTTGCCTCTATTCCAGGGAAAGGTACTCTATGGTAGCATTGCTTTGGAACGTAATGCTTTTACTTTTAAACATTGTCATTCAGTATATATAATAGCATGATAATAAGTTGTTAATGAAATGCTAAGTTACTAGGAATAGAGTTAATGAAAATAAATTCTGTAAAAGGGGCTTGAGTATCCTTGAGAGAAGGGAGTTCAGAAAAATGGCTAATTAATGAAAATTAATTAATCCATTTTGGATAAGGAGGAGGTTCTGCAAGAAAACTTTCTATTTTTAAGCCAAATCATATCGCCAAATTTTCGTAGCAACAATGAAGGAAATTTAAGGAGATGTAGCTGGCAGCACTTTGTTCATGATCCACATGGTATTATAATCTTATAAATAAATTTGTATTCTGAGAAAATTATCATTTTGATACTTATTTTGTAGGTTTAAAAATAGATTCCAAAATCTAGAAGAAAAATCTCTAAGATTATTTGAGCAGAAAGTAATTTCTGTTTCCTAATCCACAGAGAAGCAAATAAAGTTTTAAGAGTCAAATGACTAACAAAAATCTTCCTGAAATGAAAAAGCATACCTGAATGCTTAGATCTTGACATGAATCTCTCTGGGAGACACATGTTCATCTACTGTTGTCTTTTTTTACATCTATAATCCTGATGAGTCTGCTCTTCGCCAATTTTATAATAATATTTCCTCTAGCCATGATAAAGACAGTCATTTCTGAAAATGACAGAAAAGGAGATTTCAGGACACAGGCAATTTTGTGAGCCTGCTCTTGCGATGGGCCATGTAATCTAAACCACGGCTTCTTAAACTTTTTCCACTCTCTACCTTCCTTTTCAAGTTTTAACAGTTAGTTGGCTTTGCACAGCCTGAAGGCATTCACAGCGCAATGTGCACATGCTTTGTGTTCAGGACTAAGGCTGCAGTGAAGTTGCCTGATGTCAGAAACACCTTGGGTTCATTACGAGTTTGATTTTTAGTTAATTTTTGGTTGTTGCACATTCAGAAACCTTTTACTGTTACCAATTTTTTTGTGACTCTGTTTGGGGTTGTGACTCACAGTTTAAGAAGCACTAAAAACCATAATGACATAATTTGAGTAATTGTTAGTGCTATTAACCACTAACCTCTCTCCTCTCCCCCCTCCATTCTACACAAAAAGAAGCTAAGGCACAGTATCATACAGTTAGTAGAAAAATAAGGACTTCATCCTGGGTCTCTTGATTTCCCCAATGTGCTTTCTACTTCATGATTATGCAAAAACCTTTGAGGCTATGCTGGGATATGAAAAAATATTCCAACCAATCTATGGAGGTCTGAATTGCAACTCTGTCTTTTGGCCAAATAAATAAATATATAGTTAAGTGACATATGCTTAGCCAGTTATGTAGGAAATGAGCCTTTTCCACCTCCCATGAGCCAGTACGTTTCCTGGGATGTTCATGGGTACATACACTCTGGGGGAATATTCAGCATTCTGCACTCCAGCCACAGAAAGATGTGGAATTCATGAAAGTTATTCCTTTTGTATTCTCCATGATACGTACCACCCTAAAGATAATGATCTGGTTATTAGAGGGGAAAATGTCTTTGAATTTGTGTTGTATATTCATCTAACAGCATTTATTTGGCAAAAATTTATAATCACTTTACTTCCCTCCTTCACTTTATATATGTAAACATCATTTAAACCAAGAGTTTTAGTCAAATATGAGGGAAACAAGCAATATATGGATATATATGTACAACATGCATGTGTTTATATGCACACATGATATATATCCATGTATAGATATATAGATATATGTGACATGTATAAAACACATGTATACATCTGTGCATATAATATATAACCTATTATAAATAACATAATAATATAATATATATATGTGTGTGTGTGTGTGTGTATATATATATATATATGTATATATATATATATATAAAAATATATATATATATATATATATATATATATAAAATGAAGGGGATGGGGGGGCGAGGATTACATAATTGATAGAGAGTGGATCTTTTAGTTAGGCCTCTAACACATTTTACTGCTCAATGTCCCAGACACTTTCCCCAAATTGTAAGTTTTAGAGCAGCTACCGAGGTTCACTGGGAAAGGGAATTTCCTTATTTGGGATTTCTTATACCCATGAAATTATAGGTCTGGCCTTAAAAAAGAAACTTTCAATGAGTAAACTACTATCAAATACATTTCTTCCAGTCTTGGACCATTTCCAGGGAAATTAAGCATATAATCAACTTGCTCTGTAATATAGTCAGCATGAAGCACAGACTGACCTGAAAGTAATTCTTCTTGACTCCAAGGTCAGCTCTTTAGACACCACCCCACTCCTGGGGAATTATCTTTACCAATGTAAACATATGCCCAGTCCCCAAATACTATCTCTCTTTCTTTCTTTCTTTCTTTCTTTCTTTCTCTTTCTTTCTTTCTTTCTTTCTCTTTCTTTCTTTCTTTCTTTCTTTCTTTCTTTCTTTCTTTCTCCCTCCCTTCTCTCTCTCTCTCTCTCTCTCTCTCTCTCTCTTTCTGTCTCTCTATTTCTGTCTGTGTCTCTGTCTGTGTCTCTCCTCTTACTGTTGGAGAGGGGCAGGGAAGACAGGATAAAAATTGATAGATTGGGCATTTTAGAAATTAAATATTAATACAGTATTATAATAAATAATATAAATTATAATATAATTATATAATTTATATAATTATAATAATATAAATTATAATAAATTAATATAAATTAAAAGTTATTACAGTAGAGGCTACCCGGAACAGGTATAATCTGAGAGAGTTTTTCTTCCAACTTGGGTAAGAAAAAAAATTTCATAGTAACACAGAAAATATTAGGCTTTAAAGTATTGGAAAGAAAGTCAGCAAGGAAGGCTGGACTTTAAATATTTTTAAAAATATTGATGAGACACTCTTTTTCTTGCTCAGTGAAAGAAAATATCTTTTTTTTAACAGTGATTTTTTAATTCTTCAAGAAAATGACAGAACAAAGTGATACTGACATCCATTCCATCTCTAGTTGAGCTATGAAAGAAGAAAATCCCTGTGAACTATAGGACTTGAGTGACTAATGTAACAGTGACAGAGTCATGAATAATCAGACTTTTGTGACAGAATTTATCCTCAAGGGACTCACAGACATCCCTCAGTTACAGTTTCTATTTTTTATCCTTTTCCTCTTCCTCTACATAGTGGCTCTTATTGGAAATTCTCTCATTGGGGCTGCTGTCAGCCTGAATTCCGAGCTTCACACCCCAATGTATTTCTTCCTTGCCAACTTGGCTTTCTTGGATGTCATCTGCACATGTACTGCTGTGCCCAAGCTCCTACAGATTCTGGGTGGAGAAGACAATGCCATTTCTTTTAGGGGGTGTATGACTCAATTGTATTTCCTGACCTGGTCGGTGGCTGCTGAGCTTTGCTTTTGCTCTTCACGGCCACGGCCATGGCTTATGATCGGTATGTAGCGATCTGCCAGCCTCTGCATTACAGCAAGATGATGAGTAGGGAAGTTTGTGTCTCCTTGGCTGTGGCTGTGTGGGGCATCAGTGCATTTGGTGCTACAACAAATACCAGCCTATTGTTGAGACTGTCATTCTGTGGTCCCAATATCATCGATCATTTTCTCTGTGAGATCCCTGCTCTACTGCCACTCTCTTGTTCATCCACATACGTGAATGACATCATGACAGTTGTCGCTGACATATTCTTTGCTGTTCTGAATTTCCTGCTCACCATGCTGTCCTATGGCTTCATCATCTTCAGCATCATGGCAATCCAGACCACAGAAGGCAAAAAGAGAGCTTTTTCCACCTGCTCCTCTCACCTCATTGTAGTGACCATGTACTATTCCACTGTGATCTATGTCTACCTCAGCCCAGGCTCCAGTTACTCCCCAGACAAAGGCAAGATCATGGCTGTGCTTTACTCTACAGTGAGTCCCACCTTGAATCCTGTTATCTATACTCTGAGGAATAAAGATGTCAAAAGGGCCCTTAGAAAACTCTTTATATTTCTCAAGGGGTAATGATCATTTATTCTTCTAAATTCTCAGGAAGGCTAGTTCAAAGAATTTTTTTAAATGGCAGCTATCCTTATTTTTATTTATTTTATTTAGAAGCTTGTAACCCGCATTATGTTTTAGACCCTGTCCACCACTAGGTTAAGAGACAAACTTTCTCCATTCTAGCTCATACTTCTACAATACTCTTGAGATTGCCAAAGCACTTTTTCTTTCACAATCAACCCTGCAACATAGGTAATACAACTGTTGCAATTATCAGTTTATAGATCAGGACATTGTGACTCAGAGAGGTTGTGGTTTTTCCAAGCTCATATAGCCTTAATCCCTGAATGAGCATTGCCTCAGTCAAACTGAGACCTGTTAAAGACCTTAGCTTAAAAAGGCCAAGGTCTCCCACTGCATCCAAGGCTATCTCCAGTTGTCTTAATCTGTATCTTGTTACTGGACCCAAATGATTCTGGAGGAGAGTAAGGCTGGTGACTTTGTACAGCCCTCCTGTACTTAAATCCAATTCACTTGCACGTCATGGCATTGCCTCCCTGATATTATCATCCCCTCGAGAATGAAGGACAAACAGCAAAGGTTAGCCAATAAGCTAGGACTCAAAATTAGCTTTTTTGGCTCAGTTTTTCCCAAAATAGATCATAGATACAGAATACTGTGAAAGTGGGGGATGGAATTAAGAATGGAACCAATAATGACATTCTCTTCCTTTTATCCTTAACTAATATGAAATCTTGTGTGACTTGGAATTAAAATCCTTTGTTTTCCCTTGTGTGGAATGACTAGTGTTATGGGAAAAGGTTGAAGACAGAAAAAAAAGGGTATAAACAATATTAATGGCATTACCTATGTTTAGATTTCTGGTCTTTACTTAATGAGAGCTCACATTCACTTAGGTCAAGATTCATTTAAACTGTGGGGCAGCTAGGTGGCATAGTGGATAGAGCACTGGCCCTGGAGTCAGGAGGGCCTGAGTTCAAATCTGGCCTCAGACACATAACACACACTAGCTGTGTGACTCTGGGCAAGTCACTTAACCCCACTTGCCTTACAAAAAAAAAAGATTCATTTAAATTCCAATCAGCCCAAATTCACTAAGTACCTTCTCCCCTCATCTCCGCTTCTCAGCATCCCTGGTTTCCTCCAAGTCCCACCCCAAATCTCATTTTCTACAGGAAACCTTTTTTGATCCCTCCTAATTCTAGTGCCTCCATTTTGTTGATTAGTTCCTATTTATGATATATATCTATATCTATATCTATATCTATATCTATATCTATATCTATATCTATATCTATATATATCTATATATACACACACACACATATAATGTATATATATATCTATATATCTATGTAGTTTGTATGTTGCCTCCCCCATTAGACCTTTGAATCCTTGAGAGCAGTGACTATTTTTTACCTCTAATGGTATCTCTAACACTTTGCACAGTGCCTGGTTTATTACAGGCACCTAACAAATGTTTATTGACTGACTGGATTCTGGGGATACAAAGACAAGTCTTGTTCAGGGTATGAAGATGGAAACATAATGTGAAAGGTTGAGTTGTGTTGACAAGGTCAGACATTTAAGGGAAAAAAGCAAGTCTCTTACTTCTATAACAGGAATTCATCTGGTAATAGCCCTACTTTCAATTTCACCCATATTTTATACATGCTAACCTAATCATAAGTCACTAACTTTTGAATACATTGCAGTTAGGGAGATGATCCTAGGTTGCTTAATGTGTTTTTTTTTAATGCTTTCAATTTTATTAAAAATACAAAAATATTCTAAGATGAGTGCATTTTAATGACAATTATCCTTTCATCTCATAGGCAAGTCAAATTTTCCCTACTCCCATTCAGACGTGAACCTTTAATGTTATATAGTCAATCAGAAGTTCAAAAAACTAGTCCCCTGGATTCTATATGCTTCCAAAATTAGTAAATGTTTCTGTTCTTCTCATGATTCTTTTTTTCCTTCTGTTTATGCTACTTGTCTCATTCAGCTACTAAAGCAAGCCTTGGGAATATCCTGATTGGCTCTTTCCAAAATTTTGATTAATTCATCAATAATGTTTCAGTAGATCTTTCTAAGTGGGAAAATTTGTTTCTCCAACTTCCTGGTTCCTCTAATACACCCTACCTTACAGATATACTCCTAAAAAACCACTGTTGAAAATATGGGTGATGTCCAAGAGATCAAGACCTTATAACACTAGATCTGTGGCTATTAATACTCTTATTATTCTTCTATTTAATGCCTATTCATAATTACTGTGTTCTTTATTACCATGTGATGACTATATAGTTATACCTGCAACGCTCAGATAACTAAATATATCATCAATGATAGCTTTTCTGCTTACAAAAATATATATTTTATCTTCAAATTTCATTGTACCAAATAAAATTTATGAATGGGTGTTATTCTTTGGTTAAGATAATTTCTGCTTTATATTATTTACTTCAGTATGGTCCAAAGTCTCAACATACACTCTCATTGGATTATTGAACATTTTTTTGTGAAAAGCAATGTATAACTTTCGGCTGAGTAGCAGTGGTCATGACAGTTATTTTTTTTCAATCTGGATATATATATATCTAATAAATTTTTTCATTCATGTGATCAGGAATTGACTTACTTTTCTCTCGATTCCTCTATACATAGCACAATTATTTGCACATAGTAAATATAATGTTGTGTTTTAGGAGAAATTTTATTTAACATGTTAATAAATCATCATCAAAAAATAGTACACAGTGAAATAAACATACATATGTGTGTATACACACACACAACCATACACACACACACACACACACACACACACACATATATATATTTAGAGAGAGAGAGACAGACAGACAGACACAGAGACAGAGAGACAGAGAGAAAGAGAGAACTAGGTGACTTAATGGATAGAGTACCAGTTTTGGAGTCAGGAGCATTTAGATTGGGTTCAAATCTGGCCTCAGACACTTACTAGTTGTGTAACCCTGGTTAAGTCACTTGCCTGAGTTCCTCATTTGTAAAATGAACTGGAGAAGGAAATGGTAAACCAGTCCAGTATCTCTACAAAGACAACTCCAAATGGGGTCATGAAGAGTTAAACACAACTGAAAAATGACTGAAGAACAATAGGTAATGTGATAATTTTTTTCAGTCAGTTCTCAGAGAATTAAATATAGCTATCTTCATGGTGTTATTTATCCAGGAATCTTGCCTGATCTCAAACTATATATGGGAGAGCTAGTCATTTTTCTATAATATGTGTGTGTGTGTGTGTGTGTGTGTGTGTGCGCGTGTGTGTGTGTGCGTATGTTTTTGGTCTTTAGATCATACTACTCCTCTACCCTGATTAAAGTCTCTCATAACAAAAACTCCAAAATACGTGCGACACAGACTGTGTTTGACAATAAATACACAGAGCGTATCTATAGGAGTGTATGCTAATATACATATATGTATACACATATAGCTGTATATGTATATAGTATTACTTATACTTTTGTGCTAATAGTCCCTTACCTCTCTGCCATGAAGTACCTTTCAGTTTCTCTCCTCTAGGAATATTGTAAGGGTTGAGGAGGGTCTTTAATACTCTCTGTCATGTCAAATATATTTTTGTAATTAGCAAAGAACAGCTGCGCTGGATTTTTCTGTTCTCTAGATCTCTTGTTCATTTGGGAGCCTGGAATTTCAGTGTGTTGTGGAGATCACTGAGTTCATAGAATCATAGATTTAGAATTGCAAGGGACCTTACATACCATTGAATCCAACCCCTTCATTTCACAGATGAGAGACTGAGGCAGAGGGATGTTACATGATTTTGCCCAAGGCCTATGAGGGCTGGCCTATTCCTTTCTCAGATTTTCTTCAGGAATATCCTGGTAAAGGGGCATGATAATGAATGCATAGGCAAAGACTCCTGATGGAGACATAGAGGCAAGGATTGAAAAGTCATAATATTTCAAGTGTTGAAGTCAATTTATTCAAATGTAAATGATTGTAAATCAAGTTAGATTGGTTGTATCATTTTTTTTTTAATATTAAGGATAGGGATAGGGTTAGATACTGGACCTGTGATTTTATTTATATGGAAAATTTCCAGGAGAAGAAACTCCTTCTATCAACACAGGTCAGTGCCCTCTACAAATCATAATCTGAGAGAGCTGCCTAGTGCACTTAGGGGGTAAGTGACTTGCCCAGAATCACAATATATGTCAAGGGCAGGACTTCAGTATGGATCCCCTAGCCTTTGAGGCTAGGTCTTTCTCTATTAGGGCAACTAGATGGCACTGTTCAGGGCCTAGACTCAAGGACACCTGAATTCATATCTGGACTCAGACTCTTAATAGCTGTGTGACCCTGGGTAAGTTACTTAACCTTATTCACCTCATTTTTCTAATCTGTAAAATGAGAAGGAAATAGCAAATCATTCCAGTATCTTTGCCAAGAAAACTCACTATTTTGTTGATACTTTTCAGTGTGTATGTATGTGTGTACTTTTTTTAATTCATACAGGTATCATTTAGGAGTGGAGTCTATCTTTGGGTGCTTCATACTGATATTGACAAGATATCAAGCAATAGAATTAGTCAAGAATGACTGAAACTGGCATTATAAGATCATAAGCTCTGAGCCATGTTACAACCCAGGCATACATTTCAAATTCTATAACTAATTAATATAGTTTCTAATGTAAAAAAGCCCAAAACACTTGGTATTATTGAGGAAGATAATGGAAATCATGGAATTATAACATTGCACAATTTTAGAATTGAAAAGAGACTTGAAAGGTCAAATTAGTCCAACCATTTCATTTTAGAGATGAAAAAACTTCAGTCCAGAGAAATTAGGCATTTTACCAAGGTCACACAGGTACAAAGTTGCAAAGCTGGAATTTGAGCCAAGTTTAAATAAAAGATAAAATCTTATCTTTCTGCCACTGCATCTGGAATTCCACAAAAAATTTGACTGCCACATCTCAAGGAGATACACGATGATTGGTGGCATATAGTGGAAAAAGCATTGAACTGGAAGTCAAAAGAACTGGGTTCAAATCCTGATCAAGTGCTTGACACATAGTTAGCTCTTTACTATAAAGACTCCTTGGTTGAATCACTGTGCCACACACTACTGTCATATTTGGGTCAAAGTGCTTCCCATTCCTGGAATTATAGAATGATAGCATTTTCAAATTATATTTGGAAAAGACCTCAGAAACCATCTATCCAACTCTGTAATTTTACTAGTAAGGAAATTGAGGATGAGAGAAGTTAAGTGTGAGCACTGTAGGGCTCATATTCCTCAATTAATAAATGAGAATTTAATTGGGGGTTCACAAAGACTCTAATTTAAGGTCTTCATAGGGCTTAAGACCTATGATTTTTATGAGTAATCTGAGGTATAGAATGGGAAGAGAATTAAATTTGAGAGTTTACTAACTGTAATAAAACTTTTGGATTAATTATATTATCATTTTCATCCTTCACTGAATTATTGTCCCTATTTAAAATTCTAATTGATGATTTATATATTACTCTTGTGAATTATTATTCTAAGATTGGATTCGTTAGTTTGTATTTTATTTATTATTTTGTGATTTTACTAAATATTTAACTCGTTGGAAAAAAAAAGTTTTAGGACTATTTAAACAGACACGTAAGTAAAAAGATACCAAGAGAGGCAAATAAAGAGAACAAACTAACACTAAACAGCTTGGTGGAAAATAATGAGAAATAGGTGACTGAGTTCATCCTTCAAGGCTTCTCAGTATCCACTTAAAGCACTTTCCCCCCTATACACAGAAACCCTAATTGGTAACATTCTGATCATTGTGTTGGTCATTTGCACCTCTGTTCTTCACACTCCTATGCATTTTTAATTCATTTCTTGAAGCATGACAATCTGTACCATAGAGGGGAAGAAAAGAGCATTCTTTAAGTGTTCCTGCCACCTGATTTTGGTCACCATGTACTACTGCACTGTGTTTTATGCCTATGTCAGCCCCATCTCACATTGGTAGCTGTGTCATATGCAGCAGTTAGCCCCACCTTAAACCCACTTTAAAGTTTGAGAAACAAGCATGTCAGGGACACCCTCAGAAAATTGTCTCTATTCAATAAGTAATGGCTTAGACTTATCATTTTCTGGATAGGGTTGGTTTGGGCAAGTGTGTTCTTGTAGTAAAGATAGAAAGTCCCAAGATTTTGATTGTCTAATATCCTAAAGATTTTTTCTCACTGTAGAATCTCATATTCTAGAGTTCGATCAATAAGTTATTCTTGTACCCCAATATTGCAATGGGTAAAATCCACTGATCAATTGTAGGTGGAGATGCAGATGTAGTGAGGCTTCAGTGAAAAAGGGATCATCAGCAGGATGGCCCTGGAGCCCTGACCACAGCAGAAGAAAGGCTCTAAGCAGCATTATGAAACCCCTGGTTCAATCTCACCCCTGTCTCTTTTTAGTTTAATGTACTTGCATATCATAATCTCTCTGTCTCTTTCTCTGCCTCTGTTTCTCTATGTTTCTTTTTCTGTAAAATCATATTCAACTTTCTTTTTTTCTGGTTCAGATGAATATGAGTTTCATGGGATACCTACATCCCTTTCCCTTCCTTCATTTTTGAATACTGTTAATCTGATTTGCCTCTCCTTTCCTCCTCATTGTGGGCCCTCTGTGTCTTCCATTTATGTCTTTTCCTGAGACCATAGAAACAGAAAAAAAAAACCACCCTCAGATCCTCTGTCCGTCTTATTTACTTTTTTCTGTAACTTTTGAAGATATTAAGATTATGAAAAGAGATGTATTTCTTATGAAAAATATAAACAGTCCATCTTTTCATATTACCTTTCAATTAAATAATTAAGTATACTTTCTATGTTTCTATTGATGCCCATATTTCCAACTCAGAATGCTTATTGACGTGTGGCTTTTTCACCAGAAATGTTTGGAAATCCTCTATTCCATTGGAAATCTATTTTTTTCCATCATGGAATTATACTTACTTTTGTCAATTGTAAGTCTTTGTCTTTTGTTTTGGAATATCATGCCATAAATTTTCCTTTCCTTAATATTGGCCTGGAAAAGTTGTGTGTGATCCTTACTTCCTTGGCACTGGACTTCTTTCTTTATGACTGCTTGTATTTTTTCTTTGACCTAGACACTCTGGATTTTGGCTACAATATTCCTGAGTTTTCATTTGGGAATTTCGTTCAGGGGATAACTGGTGGATTCTCTTTTCACTTTTGGTTTTTAGAAATATGGACAGTTTTTATTTCTAGTTTTTTGAAATGAGGTTTCCAGACTTGTTATTTTGTTCATGATCTTTAGATAGATTTTTTCTTCTTCCTCTTTCTTCTCCTCCTTCTTCTGTGTTTTAACATTTTTTTGTTTCTGTATTGTGTGTGTTGGAAAATTTATCATTGTTTATGTCTAGTCATTTTTCAGTTGTGTCCAACTCTTCCTGACCCCTTTTTGGGGTTTTGTTGGCAAAGATACTGAAGTGGCTTGTCATTTTCTTCTCTAGCTCATTTTACAAATAAGGAAACTGAGGCAAACAGGGTTAAGTGACTTGGCCATGGTCATACAGCTAGTAAGTGTCTGAGGCCAGGTTTGAACTCAGGTCTTCCTGACTCCAGGCCTGCCACAGTTTGTTGGAGAATAGATTACCTGTTTGGCCTATTCTAATTTTTAGGGCATTTAGGTCTTTGGTGAGGTTTTCTACTATCTATTCTAAGTTTGAAATTCTCCTTGAAATTCTTTCCTTCCTGGTGATTCTGTTTTTTTCTCATATCATTTTTGTTTGTTTGTTTTGTTTTCCAAAGACTTTACTTGAGTTTATTAAGAGGTTGCTTTCCTATTTAGGGCCACCTCCCCTTGCCCCCACCCTAGCAGATGTCTCTCAAATCAGATCTCTCAATGAAATGCCTCATGGCATTTAGAGTTTTCCTTGATTTGCTTTCCTTATCAGCCTTTATATAAGGCCTGAGGGTGGGATATGTTTAAGTCAGACTCTGCAACTGAATAGCCAGGGCAGGACTGGCCTGCTCTTGAGAATGAGGGCCAATTATTATGGTACCTCCTTCAAAGGGCTATGTGGATGTTTTAGTGATAAGCTCTCTCTAGAGACTCAGTCTTTCCATAACTCTCCAGGACCTTCCCTACATTAGGGAATGTGTTCATTCCTCCATTGTGGGCTCCTACCATGGCTTTCAAGTATATCTCAGGATGACCTTTGTCTTGCCTCTGAGCTTGGCTTGCTAATACCACACTGGATCCCACATAGTGTTTCCTGTTGCTGCCCTAAACAATGGACACTTGTCTTCATTATCTTTGGTCTTTGTGGATATCCAAGTTGGTCTTTGTTATGGGCCTTTCTAGTAGTCTGATTGTCACTGGTGCAGAATAGGCACAACTTGGAGCCCATCAGGGCACAGCAGCCATTGATTACGTAGCTACCACATGCTATATAATGGGAGAAAAAGGAAACAATTAAGATATCATGCCTGCCCTCATGGAACTTATGCTCTAGCAAGTTACCAAGCTGTATATGAAGACATATAAGTGTATAATAACAAAAATTCAAAATTGATATATAATAGTTATAGTACAAAATTAAATGTAAGAACATTAAGTAGAAAGGTTCATCTCTAGCTGTAGAGATCAATGGAATGAGAAAGGTCATTTGAAAAGCAGGAATCCTTAGAGAAGAATATCCAATCTCTTCTGTGCAAATAACCTCATTAGTCTTCAGTTAAACAGAGCCCAGTGACAATTTTCTGTAATTAATCCTCTTGAGATGCTTTGTCCCTAAACCCCTGAATGGCTACATGCAATATTTCAAGTATTTGTCAGAAATATGAGGATATTCTTCCATTAATTCCAGGTCAGAGTTTCTCACGTTAATGATCCACGACCATGTAAAAGGATATATAGTTGAAGTAAACTTTAGCATTTCTTTGTGACCAAATGTATCCTGAAGTAGATTAGCACTGCAAATCCAAATGCAAATACACTGATACATTGGCAAAGTATTTTAAGTCTATTTTTCAAAAATTAACTTTTTGACAAATGAAAACTAAAAGATGTTGAATGTAGATTGATTAATGCATAGTCTTGGATAAATGAAGGGCCATCAATGAAGAGAAATGATGGCACAGAAGAGAAATGGTGGAAGAAACGAAGAAGACAAAGTAGTTCAGGTACCTTACTTATTGAACAAGTGTGAGATATAGTCAATAATTGAGCTCAGAATATGTAAATGTTGAACACTAAAATAAATACATGCATAGACTTGAAATGCATGGCAGCAAATCAGGACCTAAAAGGAATAACCAGAGGTATTCATGCTACCAGGTTATAAGAACTGGAGAAAAGAGCACATAGATGTGGTATAATGTGTAGTTTCCTGAAGGTCGGGAGGCTTGTTAACAGATAAGGAAGTACTATGTGGATGTTACATGTTGAAATAAGAATAGAAATGAATTAATATAAGGGAAAGAGCACTATTTGGAGGTTATTGACATAGGTTAAAATCATGTCCCTTTCACTTACTTCCTATGTGATCTTGGATGAGTCACTGAAGCATCACAAGGTCTCTATTTCCTTTGATGGTAAATGACAGGGTTCGCCTGGAAGATCTCTAAATTCTCTTCCATGCCTGAGTTTAGGATCCTGTGATTCTAAGAGGTATGTATTATGCCAGTAACTCAGCCAATAAAATGAGTATTATCTGGAAAGCTTGGAAATGATCAGGGAAACAGCAAATTATGTTAAGAAATAATAATACGAACTTCAGTGGGCCAAGCTAAGGTTAGCAGAATAACTTATCAGGGGAAGATTTAGATGTAGGCTCTTGGGATAAGAAAAATGCCTGCTTCTTGAAATAAGTAGTTATTAGAAAATGCAAGGAAAGCGAATCAATATTCTGCTTTGATTTTGAAGTGGTTTAGGGGTATGGATGGCTTGCTCAGTGTCACACTGACAGTAAATAATTGATCTAGGATTTGAAATCAGGTTCTTTGACTCCAAGTACAGAGCTAATTTCATCCCGCCATGTTCTCTCCTATGGATGACAGAATAAGAAAAATGATCTGAGGTTGGTAGTACAAATAATATCCTCCCCATCCTCCCCATTTGCAGAGGATTCTAGATGTCATCCTAGTAAAGACTTTAGAGGGCATTAAGCCCAACCTCCCATTTTACAGAAGAGGAATCTAAGTCTTAGAGTGTTTCCTAAGCATTGGCCACAAGATTCAAACTCAGGTCATTTAAACCTAAGCCCTGGAAACATTTGACTAGAACATTGCAACGTAAAAGCTAAAAGCCAACCCACCTTCCCTAGAAAAGAAAGGATGGATAAACTGAAATGCTAGGTAGTAAATAAGGACTGAAGGCTGATTACTGTGGGTGTCTTGCAGTCAAGCTAAGATCACACATGGGATGCCTAGGGAAGGCAAGATATATATATATATATATATATATACATATATATATATATACATATATATATATATACATATATATACGTATATATATATATACATATATATATGTATATATATGTATATATATGTATATATATGTATATATATATATGTATATATAACGTGGCTCTTGAATAATCAATCAAGCCAAAAGTCTTAACAGATAAAGGGAATCCTAAAACCTTCAATAAACCTGGATTATCTTGGGAATAGAAATGCAGTTTCCGTAAGAGAAGAGACAGTACCTGAGTAGTCTGAGTAGATGTAGGAGAAAATAGTTTTTCAGATTTTCAAAAATCTTTTCAGAAAATTCCGCACTAGACAATATTAAAAAACATGTTCACCCTAAGACTGCTAGGAATGCTGGCATAGGCCAGAAACTACTTTTATTTAGAGGTAATAAAAGATCATGATTAATCAGCATTTCTCTGGATATCTTCCACTGGAATGGGTGCCTGGAAAAGACTTTTGTTTCCTTGTTTGGGTTTAGACCTGTGATTTCATTGATGTCCATGCAAGGTGGACATTTTACATTCAAGACATAAAACGTCTTTGCACTGATAAGAGTTCAGACAACTTGTACATAACTTTTAGACTTAAAGAGTCACCTCAGATAGTGAGAGGTAAAGAGATTTGTGCCTGTGGTTTCATAGGTAGAAGGTATTAGAGTCAAGACCTGAATCAATATCTTTCTCAGTTAAACCTTATTTAGCATGTTAACGAATTATAGCCAAAAGACAGTAAACAGTGAATCCCCAAAATATATATTTCTATAAGGAAAATACAATTTTAAATAAGTTCTTTGGAGAACTGCCAAGCTGACAAGAATACTTGAGGTTTTATTTGTGGACAAAAATTGTGGGCAAGTATTACACTGGTCCAAATTCTTTCCATGCTGTCCCCACAAATGTGACTTCTACAAACCTAAGTGGGGCCTATAATCATACTCTAAGTAAGATAAATAGAACAAAAATGAGAAAGATAACATGGATGATAAACATGAATCAACATTTTAACAGAATTGAAGGATGGAAAAGTCATGGTAAAAGAGGTTTAATATTTTGAATAGATAGAGGGGCAGCTAAGTGGTGTAGTAGATACAGTACTGGCCCTGGAGTCAGGAGAACCTGAGTTCAAATCCAGCCTCAGACACTTTATACTTACTAGCTGTGTGACCCTGGGCAAGTCACTTAACATGAATTGCCTCTCTCTCTCTCTCTGTATACACACACATGCACACACACACACACACACACACACACATACACACACAGAGAATTTTGCTGGCATTTCTGTTGGAACAAAATGTTTAAAAATCATTTTATTGAACCCCTTTGTGTTTATATGTCACTTCTCCTTGCTTGACAGATGACATATTACATTCCTCCCCATTATCTCTCCATCATGACAAAGAAAGGCAATGTGAAACATACAGATTGTGTTTGGAATGTATGTAGTATTTTGCCATAGTAATCCCCCACCTTTCTTTCATGAAGGAGAGGAGGCTTTCAATGTCTCTTCTCCAGGACCTTTGTAGGTGGAGGAAAGACTCTATTTAAGGCTCCATTTTTTTTTCCTCTGCCAAGCTAAATGTGCAAATTAGCAATTAGGAAACTATAGACATTTTGGAATCTTTCATGCTCCACACTCTTGATCAGCTGGGAGATTAGAAGTGTGAACTATTTTATAGTGTCATAAAATAATAGAGCCATAGATTTAGAAGTGCAAGGGACCTTAGTGACCATGGAATTCAACCTCCTCATTTTGCAGATGAGGGTTCAAGGCAGAGGGAGCTTAAGCGATTTGCCTAGGGTCTGGGAGAGCCTGGCTTTCTCAGATTGTCTTCAAGAATGCCTTGGTAAAAGAGAATGAAAATGAGTGAATAGACAAAGACTCCTTATGTAGGCATAGGGACAATGATTAAAAAGTTATAACATTTTATGTACTGAAGTTAATTAGTATGCATGTAAATAGGTACAAAGCAAGTAGGATTGGTTGTATTGGTTTTTAATATTGGGGCTAAGGCTAGGACTGAACTTGGGATTTCATGGTGTAGAGAATTTGCAGAGAAATAAATTCCCTCCATCAAGGCAGATCAGCATCTTAGTCTGTAGCCAGACTGTACAGTAGTAGTCAGAGGAAATTGCCTGAGGAAGATACTGGAAATCCCAGGATCACAGAATCATACCAATTCAAAATTGGACAGGACCTCAGAGGTCCAATTAATCCAGCTCCTTTCATTTTATAGATGGAGAAATAGAGGCTCAGAAAAATTAGATGGTTCACCAAGGTCACACCAATGCCTTGTCCAGCTGGCATTCTAAGAAAGGTTCAAATAAAGGATAAATTTTTGTTTTGCTCTAGCAAAAAGCTATACTGTCAATGTATATTTTAATTGTTGCCTATCAAGGAGAAATATAATGGTCTTCTAGTTGAAAAAAGCATTGTGTACAGAGTTCAAATCCTGACCCTATTCCTGGCACATAGTAGGCACCATAAATGCTTTTTGATTAATATTTGTACAAGAGTAGCTTATGATTCCTTCTCTATTGAAGATTACCCAGGCTTTATTAATTGTTTTATAACTTTAATATTAATTTAATTAAGTTTTTTGGTTCATGATTCATACTTCAGAATTTAAAATTTTAATAAATTATGGCATCAGTTGGATTATTCCTATAATATGTTGTCTGTAGATAATTGTTTTTTAGTTTTATTTTCTCATAAAATTCAGCAAGTTGGGAGACAGAACCAAAGAGTTCTGTAACTATTTCAACTGGCATTGGAAGAAAACAAGAGAAAAAGTGGGGAAAATTCTGCTGCCCACAGGATGTTGTTGAATAACCAGACACAGGTGACTGAGTTCATCCTTCAAGGTTTCTCAGATAGCGTTCCACTAAGGATCTTGCTTTTTGGCACTTTTTTTTCCTTATACACAGCTGCCCTCACTGGGAATATCCTAATCATTGTGTTGATCATTTGCAGCTCTATTCTTCACACTCCTATGTATTTTTTCCTGGTCAACTTGTCTATGTTAGACATCATGTGCACAACTTCTGTTCTTCCCAAGGTGTTGGAGAACCTGGTTTTAGAAAAGAAGACCATCTCTTATGGTGGATGCATGGCCCAAGTATACTTCCTCATCTGGTCTGTATCTGGTGAGCTCCTGCTCTTCACAGCCATGGCTTATGACAGGTATGTGGCCATCTGCCACCCTCTGCACTATAGCACCATGATGAACAAGAAGATTTGTGTCCTTCTGGTAGTTGGGGTATGGAGCATCTGTGGACTTAACACTACCATCAATACTGGGCTTATGGTTCAATTGTCTTTCTGTGGCCCCAACACCATTCATCAATTCTTCTGTGAAATTCCATCTGTGTTGCTTCTCTCTTGCACCTCAACATATGTGAACGATATCATGACAGTCCTTGCTGATGTCTTCTTTTCGTTCTGAATTTCCTGCTGACCATTGTGTCTTACTGCTTCATCATCTCCAGCATCATGAGAATCCGGACCAGAGAGGGCAAAAAGAGAGCATTCTCCACCTGCTCCTCCCACCTGATTGTGGTCACCCTGTATTACTGCACTGTGTTTTATGCCTACGTCAGTCCCATCTCTAGCTATTCTCCTGAAAGTGCAAGTTGGTAGCTATATTGTACACTGCAGTTAGCCCTACCTTAAACCCTCTCATCTACACTCTGAGGAACAAGGATGTCAAGGAAGCCCTCAGAAAAGCGCCTCTATTTAGTAAGTGACGGTTTAGAAATTTATAGGTTTCTGGATTGGCTTGATTTGGGCAAGTACATTTTTGTACTAATGATGGAAAGTCCCAAGATTTTAATGATTTTTTAATACCCCAAAGATTTTTCTTACTGTATAATCTGAGGTTCTAGAGCATTAATGATAATATTCTTGTATCCATAGATGTGAAATTTATAGAACTCCCTAAGCAATTTTGAGAGGAAATGCAGATGTAATGGATCTGCAAGGGAATTTAGTAGTTTGGTAGGCCAGAATCTGATGGTGGATTCTCTCTCTTCATTTTGCTCTTTCAAAAATGGTAAAGTCTAAGAGAGAGAGAGAGAGAGAGAGAGAGAGAGAGAGAGAGAGAGAAAGGTTGGTCTTGTCATCAAACCTGTATAGAACATATAAAAGAACAGATTAAGGTGAAGTCATTTAATTAAATGTATTCAATCACTAAAGTGGCTCTGTAATCTCATTAATTATGGAATCATCTGAAAATATGGATCACAATTCATTAATATCCATAATTAAATAAAAGATAACAATTTCATATCAAGGTAGCTCCATAAAAGAATGAAAAAAAAAGTTTAATATGTAACACCCACAGGACCAAAGCAAATCATCAACATCTCTCCCCTTTTTGATGCAACCCTTAGGAACAGGAAACTGAAATACTGGTCAAGCTCTTCATGGCTACAGTGTATGATCGGTGTGGCCTCTCCCAGCTCTAGCTTTACATTATCATAGAACAATAATAAATAGGTAAGTTGGTGTCTCCCAGCCATGGCTTTGGGGATGGGGGTGGGGTGGATCAGTACATTTGGTAGCACAACAAATAGCAGCATCTTGTTGAAGGTATCATTCTGTGGACCTAATGTGATAGACCATTTTCTCCATGAGATCTTCTCTATGCTGCTACTCTGCTGATCCTCCACATATAGGAATGACATCATGACTATTATGGCTGACATATTCTTTGCTATTACGAATTTCCTGTTTGCTGTCCTATGGCTTCAGCACCTTCAGCATTGTGGCAATCTAGACCACAGAGGATAACAGAAGAACCTTTTCTATCTGCTCCTCTCACCTCATTGTAGTGACTCAATTATAGTCTATTATGTTGACATAAGCCCAGGCTCCAGTTACTTCCCAGTATTATGGCTATGCTTTACTCTATAGTAAGTCCTACCTTGAATTGTCTTATCTATACTTTTTTTCTTTCCCAAGGGAAAAAATGATAATTCATTAATCTAAATAAACATTAGGGTGGGCTGCTTCAGAGAATTAGCAATTGTCAATTATTTTTACCTTTTAATATTAAGTATTGAGGTAATTCTCTCTGGAACCTTAACTATAAAGTTGTTTCTCTGCTTATCTCTTTTTCTTGTGTCTAAATTTACTGAAGACTTATATAAAACTATGATTGTTACCATAGGATTTTATTTTATTTTTTTGATTCAGCTAAAGCTTAACATGTTTTTCTTCAGCCCATCTGTGAGAATCTTTATATTTCAAGTATATTTCTTACAAATGGATTCTACTTTCTAATTTGTCATGTTATTTTCTTCCATTTTGAGGGTAAGGTCATCCCATTTGTGTTCACTATTATGATAATTAACTGCAGAGTTCCCTCCAGCCTGTCCTTTTTATATCCACTTTTCCCAACTCTTCTTTAAAAATAACAAGGAAGTGGTAAAGAAGGAATTTACTTAACACTTATGATCTGTAATTAAAGTAGGCTGTTTCCACTCCATTGCTATTTTTCTATTCTTGACTTTCCCCAGTTGCAGGTTTTTACCATTTCTTCCTATTCTTTTATCCTCTCCTGCTACCCCATATACCCATTCCTTTGATCCTGGAGTTTCTTGTGCTTATGACTATTATCTTACCTACAACAATGTCCTCTTCAACCCTCCCTTCCCAATCCCTGCCCCCCTGAACTGAGCAGTATTCAGAGCCCAGGAGGGGTGTGTGTGTGTGTGTGTGTGTGTGTGTGTGTAATCCTATGAAAGCAGGAGAAAAATGGTCAGTCATCAGGATGGCCCTGGAGCCCTGACCACAGAATGAGAAAGGCTCTGAAGAGCATTATGAAAACTCTGGTTCAACCTCATCACTGTCCACTCTTATTTTCTTTTGAGCTTCCTTCTTTTATTTATTACAATCTGTCTGTATCTTTCCCTACTTTGTATTTATCTCTTTCCCTATTTCTGTAAGATTTATGTTCAGCTTTCTTTTTACTGGTTCACATAATGTGAGGTTCATGGGATATTTACATTCCTATCCCTTCCTCCTCTTTGAACTCCTCTTTGAATTCTATTCATCTGAGGCATCTTTATTATGTCATAGTGATTTCCCTCACCTTCCTTTTCCTTTCCTCCCCATTAAGTGTGTGTGTGTGTGTGTGTGTGTGTGTATGTATGCGCATGTATGAATCTTCTCACCAATTTAATGGACTGCTTGAAATCTATCCAAGGACCCCTGGCTCTAAGGGGTATATTTGATTTATATTTACCCAATCATAATAGTTCTGTAAAAACCTATCCCAGTCTTCCCAGATGCTAGTACCTTTCTTTCTAAAATTCTGTTTTATTTACTCTCTAGATGTTTTGTATGACCATATTAACATATATTGTTTTTTTCCCATTAAAATGTAAGCTTTTTAAGGGCAAGTACTATTTTTACTTTTTCTTTGTATTCCTAGTACCAAACACTTACTATATAGTAAACATGTGTGTTGATGGATAGTTCTATTTAAACCCTGCCCTCTCCCTGAATCTGTTATATTTTACCTAATCTTAGTGACATAACCATAATTCAGTGGCATCCAGCACACAAACTACCAACTGAATATGATAGTATATATAATGGCCTTACTCTCAGGTAGAGAATAAAACAAATTTGAAATTCATTTTAACAATTACCTTCCAATTTCAGGCCTATAGTTTCTCTTATATCCAGGGTGAACACCAAAAATCTGTGGGTACCTCAAAACAGAGGAACTTTAGGACACAGTTTGAGAAGCTTAGGGCTCTGCTGTTTCCTCTTCATACTCTCCCCTTTCCTCCCCGCCCCACACTTAAAAGAGAGAACACCAGAAGTTCATGCAAGGAAATCCAACTTTTATCTCCTGAACCCTGGAGTGTCTTCAGCAGATGATTTTAAGTCAAGAAAATGTATACTTTGGGGTGACTTGGTTCATCCTCATGGCATGGGGGCCTGGACTGAGGAAAACCCAAGGACATAAAGCTGTTATTTTCTTCCTCACAACTGCTTTGCTTAGTCTTAACCCCCATTCTTTCTTGCCTCCTTTGACTTTAGATACGTGCTCCTTGACAGAGAAAGAAATCTTACAACAATCCATGTCAGGACAAAGGTAGAGCCTCTCATCCCTGAATGCCCACTTATTTTCTCTGACCCTCTCAGTTCTTGAACTCTTTTGTCTCCCCTTCCTTTCTCAAAGTTCTTCTACTGGCTAAAAGTGACTTAACTTCTTCTACCCCGGGCCAATCCTGGCCTCTCCCTGTCTCTTTCTATCTGTTGCGACTTTACGTACTCTACCTTCCTCCCCTTTTAATCTGTTAGGTGTTATCAGAATTTACAAAAATGGACTTAAAAGTCCATACCCAGGTCTACCTCACTTCCTCAGCACTCCAGCCAATTAAATCTCTTCACTTTCATAAAAATGGTGTGCAATTAGAAATTAGTATTATGGGAAGTTACTCCCCTAGAATGAAAATCAACCAAATAATTCTTTGATGGATCTAGGATGTCATCCCTCCACCACTGCAAATAAAAGCAATTCAACTCAATTCAATTGAATAGTATTTACTAAAAAACACTACTCAAGTAAGAAATGTGTTAGGTCTCAGGGATAGAAAGATAGAACTGAAATTATCCCTGCCTCCAAAAAGCTTACATTCTACTGGGAGGATATAATATGTACAGAGATATGTAAGGACAAGATAATTTGAACAGGAGGAGAACTCAGGGAATGGCACTTAAGTTGAGCCTTCAAAGAAATAACTGAGGAATTTGAAGAGATGAACGTGAGGAGAAAATATATTCTGTGCATGGGAGATAACCAATGCAAAAGAATGGAGATTGGAGATGGATTTAAAGTTCTTAAATAGGTTATAGACCAGTCTGGATTGCATATAGACTACACAGAAGAAAGCAAAATAAAATAAATCTGGAGAAGAGACAAACAAGTCCAATTGCCAAGTTCAACTTTATCCTGGAATAGGGAGGCATTGGAGATTTTTCAACAGGAACTGATACTGTTAGATGATAGTCCCATTTGGCTGGAGTGTTGGACATGGGGAATGGAATCAAATGAGATAAAAATAAAAAGGCAAGATGGTATCTGAATATAGAAGGTCTTGAATGTCAGTCAAAGGAGTTTGGGTATTACTTAGTAATCAACAAGGAGTCCTTGAAAATTTTTTGGCAGGGGCATTATGTAAATTGGGGCAGTGGGTATAAAGCCTGGCCTCAAGTCAGAAAGACCTGAATTCAAGTCTGGCCCCAGACATTTACTAGTTGTGTGTTAATCCTTTTTGCCTCAGTTTCCTCATCTGTACAATGAGCTGGAGGAGGAAATGTCAAACCACTCCAGTATCTTTGCTAAGAAAACCCCAAAAGGGATCACAAAGAGTCAGACACTGCTGAAATGACTAAACGATAATATCAAGTAATCAAGTCTAATCAAGTCAACAAGCATTTATTAAACGCCTACTATGTGCCAGGTATTGTGTTAAGCACTGGGAATGCAAAGAAAGGCAAAAATAGTCCCTTCTCTCAAGGAAGTCACAGTCTAATGGAGGATATAACATACAAATAACTATGTACAGACAATGTCTATTCAGGATAAATTGGAGACAATTAGTATTAAAGGGGGATGGAAAAAGCTTCTTTCAGAAAGTGGGATTTTAGATAAGACTTGAAGGATGCTAGAGTAACTAGGAGGCAGAATTGAAGAGGGATAGAATTCCAGGTATGAAGCATAGTCAGGGAAAATGCGCTATTAGGAAATAGAATGTCTTGTGCAAGAAATAATAAGATCTGAGTCACTAGGTTGTTTAGTAGTGGAAAAATCAGCAGGAGCCCCATTATAGAAAACTTTTAAAAGCTAAACAGAGAATTTTATATTTGATCTCAGAGGTAATAGGGAGCCACAGGACATTACAGTGTGACACAGACTTTAAAAGGAAGTGCTTTAGGAAGATCGCTTTGATGTTTAAATGGAGAATGGTTTGGCAGAGAGGAGAGGAGAGTCAGGGAGATCAACCAGCAGGCTATTTTAAAATCTAGGTAAGAAATGATGAGGCCTGTAGCATGTGGTTGAGGTGTTATAGAGAAGAGGTGCATATGAGAGATGTTGGGAATTGCCAACTGGATATGGCAATGTTTTTCATATGGGGGTCTTGGGAAGAGAGTGAGGAATTAAAGATTACATCTGGGGGAAGGGTAATATATTCAGTTTTGTGACACACTGAATTTAAAATGTCTATGGGACATTCAGTTTGAGATGCCAATAGGCAGTTGGTAATGGGGAAACTAGAGGTCAGAAGAGAGATTAAGATTGAGGAAGTGGACCTGAAAATCCTTTTCATAGACATGATTCTTGAGTTAATGGGAGTTGATGAGATCACCAAGTGAGATAAGATAGAGGAATAAAGGAAGAAGTTCTAGGACAAGAGCCTTGCAGGACACCCCCACTTAGGGAAAGTGACCAAATAATAATATAGAAAAAAAGCAGCCAAGCAGATAGGAGATCCAAGAGAGGGGATCAATAGGAAAACCGAGAGAGCAGGAATTGTTAAGAAGAAGATGGTGTTTAGAGTTAGAGTAAGGAATATTCTGGCAGAGGGCATGAAGAATGTATCTATCACAGAATCATGCATAATCCATTAGAATACAATTCCTTGAGGGCAGGGACTGTCTTTTGCCTCTTTTTGTATCCCTATCACTTACTACAATGCTTGGCACATAGTAGGTGTTTAACAAATGTTTACTGATTCAATGATTAATTTTAACATGGATAGGAGTAATTTTGCTTAAAGACACTCTTAAGGTAGATTTTAAGACATCTTTTAAAAATTTTAACAAAGAAAAGACATGTAAGATCACTTCCATATTCCTTTGTAAGTAAGTACCATGTGCTCCTGTGGCTATTTCTTATTACCTCTTCTATAAGGACCTCCCTCTCAGGTCTCCTATGTCCCTGTGTTGCTCAAAGACTCCACTATAGAGCCCAGATCAATCCTGCCTGCCCCTCTTATTCAAAATTACCTCTTATTCCTTACTCTCTCCGTCAAAAAAAATTTCTGCTTTTCTTAGTGATGCAGTAACAAAACAATCATGAAAAAATCCTGAAGGTGTAATGGTCTGTTTCAGTTAAAATTACTTAGGAAGCTATTGCACTTGCTAATGACATTTTTATGTTCAGTAAATGATTTTGTATTCTTTTGAAAAAGCATCCATTTACTTTTCTTCATGATTTCCTAAATATATTATTAACTTAATAGTCACCAACAAACATACATTTCTAAATACAAAAAAAAAAGAGCAAGGAAAAAGATTTTGCATTCCTTTGCAACAGGCAGTGGGGTCATGGGACTATTATGGCTACTGATGGGGCAAAATATTTTCCTATGATCAGTCGGAATACCTCAGGGTTTAGGCTCCATCGGGGGAGCTTATGGGAGAAGAGGAAATGGAGCAGAGATTGATTTCAGTACAATTCCTGTAAAGACATGGAGAGAGAAGGAAATACAGAACACAAATTACCTCCCTGCCCCACTCTCTTCCAATGATTCTAGAAATGCTTGGTTTAGCTGTGGAAAATAAATAAATGCTAAGGAGAAATTTACAAGAATTACATATTATTTAAGCTTATATATTAGGAAGTATGATACTGATTCTGGAGGCAGCTAGGTGGCACAGTGGATAGATTTCTGGGCCTAGAATCAGGAAGACTCATCTTCCATAATTAAATTTTGGCCTCGAACATTTAATTAGCTGTGTGATCCTGTGAAAGTCACTTAACCCTGTGTGTCTCAGTTTGCTCATCTGTAAAATGGTCTGGAAAGGAAATGACAAACCACTCTAGCATCTTTGCCAAGAAAATCCCACAAAGTCACTAAGGGCCGAACATGACTGAACAAGAAAAAAACTCAGTATTGATTCTGCACATCATATGAAAGGGATACAGTTACTTTGTTTTAAGCTTTATTGATTGTAACAGTAAACTATCTTCACACATTTTCAGTTTTCAGAGGCTGTAGCTCAAAATCCATCATAATCTACTCATTACACAAAATAAAAGGTCACATTTGGAATGAGCCAGTGAGAGAGTTTAATTGTCCCTTAGAGTTTTAACTTAGAACCATTTTCCCCAGGGTCCTCTGGAGCTGATATATGCATAGTGCTTGGATGAATTGAAATCTTGAAGGCTAGTAAAAACTTGGCTAAATCTGTATCGCTAAAAAAATGAAGCTTTTCGAAACTTTTATTCCTCAGATCAATTGCTTTTAAGATTTACATTTATGATTGATTGAAAGCAGGAACCAATAAAATTTAGACCAGAAGACTTATTCTGTGAGTACATAGGCATATGTGAGTATGCTAAGGCAAAATCTTATTCTTTTGAATTGTCAGGATAACAGAGGATGCATAGTGACCATCTGAATTTTTTTTTCTCACTGCGTGTGTTGTTATAGGAAGTCTTGATGAATGCTTAGAAAATCATGTTAGTCACTGATGTATTCCCAATCATTCACCATCAAGCATTTTTCAAAGTTATGTTTCAGGGGAATGATCAAAGACAATGCTCTATTTGCAAACATTTGTTTCATTCCTCTATTGTGCATTTACAAGGCTTGGAGTTGTAGAGGGAGGCCATATGATCTCAGACTTCAAATATCTGAAAAGCTATCATGTGGGACAGAGATTAGACTAGCTTTGCATTCAGACATAGGCATAGGGAGCTGCTATCATGTGGGAGAGAGATTAGACTAGCTTTGCATTCAGACATAGGCATAGGGAGCTGTCCATGAAGCCAGGGCTGACCATGTGATCAGGGCAAGTCCTTGATCTCTCAGGGTTTTAGGTAGCTCTCTCAAATTGAAGAGAAGGCTATGACTTGCATGGCTAGGGGGATTTTCCTTACTTGGAAGTTCTCTAAATAAATGAATTTACAGGTCCAGTTCCCATTTCTGTTAGCCCTAGAAAACAGAAACAGGAGCCATGGGTAGACTTCACAAAGAGGCAAATTTAGTCTTGTTCCATGCGGGAAAAAATGCCCTTAAATTAGAATTATCTAGAATGCATTGGGCTGCCTAGGGAGGCAGTGAATTTTCCTTTTGTTGGAGGTCTTCAAGCATAATATGAATCACAATGTTCTGGGAATGTTGTACAGGGAGTCTATGGGAGGTACACATTTTGAGATATCAGGTATCGAACTGTCTCCTAGCACTGAAATTCTGGGATTCTGTGCAGAATCTCAAATACCTTGGATTTTAAGTTGCCAATGTGATGAACCAATTGCTGCTTTTTACATTGCATTTTCATACTGGCTTTGTTGCTTATTTCTTTTGCAACCTTGTACATATGAGTTCATTTCTCTAAGTTGAGGTTTCCAATTTTGAACTGAAATTATAATCTTTGAATCCTGAAGTCACAAAGGAACCCCAGGGAAGATTTTCTGCCTGAACTGAGATTGGAAGAAAAAGAATAATTTCAGTGCACAGAGAAGGGAGGTGGGGGTGGGGGGATGGTGAGGAACAGTTATTCCAAGTCTATTGAAAAATGGGAAAATCTTCATCCTTTTCCTTATCATAAAATATAAGATGATAAGAATGAGGAAAAAAGTAAACTTTATATAGCATTTTACCTTGGAAATGCAAATTGAATCTATCATTCCACATGAAAAATGCATGAGAATGGGAGAGGGAAGGGTCTAATTTGGTGATAGTATAGATAGAGTAGTATGTGAAGGGGAGTATTGTTATGTTAGGGTAGGGCTAGAATGTAAGGGGCCTTAAATGCTAAGTACGTGACTTTTTTTATTTTCTTTCAGCAAATTACATACACACACACACACACACCCTATATGTATATATACATATACACACTTATATGCATATGTATGTATGTTTTATGTGTATACACAACACAACACACACACACACATATATATATATACATATATATATATGTATATATATATATATATATATATATATATATATATATTATATACACATACACACATTGTTAGACACACATATCCAAGACTATGCAGGGTTTATGTTTCCATCAGTTTATAATGTAAACTTTTTTTTCTGGGGTGAGGGGCCTTGGTTTAAATGCTTCATAGGCTGCCTAAAAACTAAGGAAGAAGTTCCCTTTCTTTAGGAATAAATATCATTCCAACTTTGATTATTTGGAAATCAGGTTTAGAAAATACCTGAAGACACAATAGAGATGGGGAGTTTTGTGTACAATCCTTTTTTTCCCTGATATGCATATATGCAAATTACATTCTACTTGGTGACTAAGTTCAGAATAAAATGACAAAAATAATTAAAAAAAGAAAACACTTAAAGTAACCCATTGGGATTCTGTGAAAGCAGAGTTCTATAGATCAACAAGCAACCAAGAGGACATGGAGTTAGGAAGACCTAAGTTAAAATCTGGTCTCAGACACTTCCTACAGGTGTGACCCTGGGCAAATCTATCTTACTCAGCTTCTTTATCTATAAAATTTGGATACTAATATCACTTACTAGCTAGGGTTGTTGAGAAGATAAAATGAAATAATATTTGTAAAGTGCTTTGCAAAACTAAAGCACTATACATGTTAAAGTGCTATATACAAATCCTAGCTATCATCATCACAATTAATGAGGACATACTTTTCACATAGAGAGATCAATGAGAATGATGGAACAAGAAAATCAGGAAATGATTTTAACTTTTTCAGGTAAAATGAAAATCCCATACCTTCTCCTACAAAAAGAAACAAATAAAAACTCATGACAATGAAATTGTTTTGAAGGCCTGGATCATGTTTCTATTGCCTCATTTTTCCACTCTGTTATACGTAGAGAATAAGGGTATGGCACTGAATCAGAGCAGTGAAGAGGGAGTCAAAAGACTGAATGGTTTCTGAGACTGCCAGCTGAGTGGAAGACAGTTTTTGTAAACTTTAAAGGGCTTTGCAAATGTAGAGGATGTCGTGCCTGCTGTGGGAATGAGAAAGAGAAAGATGACGATGATGATGATGATGATTTGAGCTGAGAATTTGATAGTAAGAAGAATATCCAGTTGTAGTCATGAAGTTATCACACTTACCAAATCATTAGTGAGGTCTCTGTGCATTACCAAACTCTCATTTTTTTTCCTGAGGAAAGGCTGAGTTCTGCTGCCAAAACACCCTCTTATTCTCTGAAAGTGTATACATTTGGCTGCATCTCCAAGGCTAGAGGTTTCTCTAACTAAGAAAAGAATAGGTAGATGTCAGTCAGTGAATCCCAGCATTCTGAGGTGGAAGAGGTCTCAGAGTTTGTTCCATCCTAAGGTTTCTCACTTATGCTCTTTCCCCAAACAAGTGGCCATTCAGTCTCCTTTGAAGATTTAATTTACGGGAAAAGAAAGCCTCACTCTCAGGTGTTCTTGGACTTGGGGTCCAAGAACTTATTTTTGTTTTTAAAAATATTTTGCTAAGTGGATTTAAACATCATTTCCTTTGTCATACTATATATTTTATTTTCTCCTTTTAAAAACATCTTGAAAAGGGATCTCTAAGTTTCACCAGACTGCCAAAGGGGTCTGTAATGGAAAAAAAAAGAGGCAAAGAACCCTTGCACAGCCTGCTTCTGCAGCCTACATCACTTTCCCACACAGACAGAGAGTTACAGCCAGAATCAAACAGGAGGAAAAGAGAGATTTGTAGTGGATGAATTAGACACTAATTTATACTCCTCCCCCATCCCCTAGTGCAAAGACCACCTTTTCTATACCAAGTTCTCCTGCCATTGCTCTATGCCTGCTAAATTTGGAGACTAAAAGTATAAGAAAGTAAAGTGACAGTTGACTGAAGGAAAATGGAGAGACATGCCATTTCATTAGAAGGCTGCGTTGCATTTCCAGTCAAGAACTAGACATGAGAAGTTTCATGAGAAAAAAAAATTGAAGGAATATGATCAGGTTGCAAAAAGCTTTAGTTCATGGGAAGTTTTCTTTCTATTGATCTGCAGATGTGCTATGAACATGTACTAGGTCTTTTTTTTTTGAAATTCAAGAAGAGGAATATTTTTTTTTTTTAAAATTCAATTGATCTGAAACCACTACCCTTACAACTTCCACCTTGGTTTTCCTCTCTAGGGTAAAGTTTTATTTTTCTTCTGCAGCTTTGACTGTGGTTCAAATATCTGAAGACATATTTTGCACCATTTATATGCCTTTTACATGGAAATACCCCTGGGTCATTCAGTAGACTCTCATGCTAATTTTTTTTTTATGCACTTATTGTCCTGGTTTTCTTCTTCTGGATGAATTTCAAGTTCTCGATATTGTTCCAAAAATGTGGTACTTATAAATAAGTGCAATATTTTAGATATTCAGAGTTCAGTAGGATTATGATTTCCTTACCTCTGGATATTTTATCTCTTTCAATGAAGCGTAAGGAAACGTTCATGGTTTTGGTTTTCATGCCTTACTGTTGACTTGAATTGACTGATTAATCCACTAAAATCTCCATTTTTTCCCCTATTGGTTAAATGTTGTCTAGACAGAACAGTCCTATTCTTACCTGTGAAATTAATTTATCCTTCTCTTTTTTATCCTGTCCTTCTTCCAAACTCTGTTTTGCTTCTAACTGCTGCCTTTCTTAATCCACCCTTCCTTTTATCAACCATCTTTCTTTTATTCCTTTCTTTCTTAATATATACAAAGAGAGAGGGAAAGTGACAAAGAGAGAGAGAGAGAGAGAGAGAGACAGACAGACAGACAGACAGACAGACAGACAGACAGACAGAGAGACAGAGAGAGAGAGACAGAGAGAGACAGAGAGAGAGAGAGAAGAGAGAGGAGAGAGAGAGAGAAGAGAGAGAGAGAGAGAGAGAGAGAGAGAGAGAATCTACATCTATATATTCTTCTCTCTTTGAATTAATTCTGATTTCTTTCAGGTTTAAGCATTGTCTGCCCACTCTCCCTCATATTTCCCTCCACTGAAAGAGATTTTACTTGCATTTCTCATTTATGAGAGAAATTTTTCCCATTCTACCTCTTTCTTCCTCCTTCTGCCAGTATATCTCTTATTTCACTCCTTTCATTATTTTGATAATATCCCAGCATAGTTGACTCACATTCATTCCCTCTGTCTATGTAGACTGCTTCAAACTCTTTTAATAATGATAAAGGGGGCCAGAGGGTAGGAGAGAATTTGGAACTTAAATAATAAATATTTGAAAATAATGTATATGAAGTACATTTATTTAGAACATTTATATGTTCAATATTAAATTTTAAAACAAAAAAGTGCCTCTCCATAAATTTTTAAATAAAGACTTTTTGAAACAATGAGTTCCCCTCTTAAAACTGAGGAAACTAAGATCCAGTGTGGCAAAAGAAATGGCCTAACAGACAGCTAAAAGGAGAACTAGATATCAGATCATTGGACTCCCAGTCTAGCAGGGTTCAAAATAATCATGATATCTCTCACAATGACTCTTGGTCCTTGAATATATCACACTGGAATATTTGACCTTCAGATCATTTAAATCAGTAATATAAGCAATTCAGCCAAGGAAGTATAAAAGAAGATAATTTTAAAATAAGAGTTTTCAGTTGTTTCTCCTATTTCTGTTCTATTCCAGCTATGTTTTTAATTATGACTTTGTTCTGAGGTTGCTGATGAATTATGGTTGTGACAGTTTCTGTTGTAATATATTCAGATTTTTGGACAGGGTCCCATCTCTTGTCTTACGATGTGAGTTAAATAGGGTGAAATGTAATATAGATACATTTAGAGAATTGAACATGAATTTTAAAAATTAATTTCACAGGTAAGAATAGAACTCTTCTGTGAGTGGTATGAGATCACCAATAAAATGGAAGTGGCTTTACAGAAGGGAATAGAAACCAGAATCTTACAACATATTGTTTTTAAGAGATGCACTTGAAAGAGAAAGACACAGAGTCAAAACAAGGACATAGAGCAGAATCTATTAGCTGAAGTAAAAAAGGCAGGAGTAATAACCATGATCTCAGACAAAGCAAAAGCAGAAATAGTATCAATAAAAAGAGACAAGGAAACCACATGTTGACAAAAGGTAGCATGACAACAGAGTAATATAATTTTTTTTATACAATATGGCTAATATGGAAATGTTTTGCATGATTTCACACATACAATTGATATAATATTGCTTGACTTCTCAGTGGTTCATATAGTGAGATGCCAGAAATTGATGAAAATAATACAGAAAGCAAAAGGACCTAATGGAAGATGAAATTGTTAATATGGATTAATTTTAGATTTAGTTTTAAGGGATCTGATTGTGTTGTGAGTTTATGGGAAAGCTGTAGTGTTCTATACTTAACTCGTGTTCCCATTGTGAAAGTTAGTCCATAGTTTGGGTGACATGAGTTTTAAATCAAGTGTACACATTTATCAAATCTTCTTCTCATTTTCTAGGTGTTATTTCCAATCAGTCATATAGTCTGGTTAAGATTTGAAAGTCCAATCCAAGAACCTCCTGTTTGATCCAGAAAACCCTCCCAGCTCAATGGCCATTAGTAACCACTCACAGGTGACAGAGTTCATCCTACAGGGCTTCTCTGAACACCCCAAACTCTGGATTCCATTATTTGGCTGTTTCCTCTCCTTGTATATGGTGGCCCTCACAGGCAATATCCTGATCATCACAGCCATCACACTCAAGTCAAGCCTCCACAACCCCATGTACTTTTTTTTGTTCAACTTGGCTACAATGGACATTGTCTGTACTCCACTATTCTGCCCAAAGTGCTGGAGGGACTGCTCTCAGAGGAGAACACCATCTCCTATGGGGGCTGCATGGCCCAGCTCTTCTTCCTCACTTGGTCTGCATCATCCGAACTGCTTCTTTTCACAGTCATGGCTTATGACCGTTATGTGGCCATCTGCCACCCCTTGCATTACAGCACTATGATGAGCAAGACACTCTGCAATGCATTGGCAGTTGGAGTGTGGTTCATCTGTGCCTTCAATTCCTCTATACATACTGGTCTGATGACACGACTGTCCTTCTGTGGGCCCAACGTAATAATTCATTTCTTCTGTGAGATCCCTCCTCTCTTGTTGCTCTCCTGTACTTCTACTTACATCAACAGTGTCATGACTGTCTTGGCAGATACCTTCTATGGCTTTACAAATTTTCTTCTGACCTTGGTTTCCTATGGGTTCATTATTTCTAGCATCTTGAAAATTCAGACATCAGAGGGAAAGAAGAGAGCATTCTCTACCTGTTCATCCCATCTTCTTGTGGTGTCTATGTATTACACAGCTGTTTTCTATGCCTATATAAGTCCTGTTTGTAGCTTTAATCCAGAGAGGAGTAAACTGGCTGGTGTGTTATACACTATGCTGAGCCCAACTTTGAATCCTCTGATCTATACCCTAAGGAACAAGGAAGTCAAAATGGCCCTTGGGAAGCTCTTTCCATTCTTTAGAAATTAAGTAGTGATTTTCAAGCCTCTTGCTATTGGGTAGAGGTACGGTATAAGCCTATTTATGCCTGTAATTGAGAAAATTCAACTTTTTTAAATGATCAGCATTGGCAATATCCTTTGATGCTTACCATGATCTTATATATGTAGGGTTACAAGGCTCAGATTTATGGGGTTATTGATTTTCTTTTAAGTATTATTTCATTTGAAATAGTTGCTACCAGTGTCATATTGTTACCTGTTATACATATTTTCCCCTTTACAAGACTAAGAGAAAGAAATAAGTATTCTTTCAGGTTACATTTAGCTTTTATTCTCAGTATTTATATGTAATCTATCTATTTGTGATCTATCTAATCATCTATCTATCTAAAAGGAAGCATGACATACTTGACAGAGACTTGATTTCATCTTGAGGTCAAAAAACCTATGTGTAATTCTAGCCTCTTACACATACTGGATCATAAAAACTCTTAACCTCTTAGTACTCCAGTGTTACTGCCATGTCTGGATGCGGCAACAGGGCGAGACTCAAAGGGGGCTTGATTGTTAGTCAATACCCTTTAATTCAGTCCTGGATTTATCATCACACCGGGGTAAAGCATATTATCTTAAACTCCTTGTGGAATCAGACATTCCTCCCATGGTTGCACTGGCTTTAGTGCTAGGATTTTGGGGGTTCTCGAGCTCATTGTCCAAAGCACTGGAGTGTGGGTTTTCTCTAGACCATAGACTCTTAGCCTTTTTTTTTTTTTTGCATTTTGGATCTCTGTTACTGCTATGTAGCGCTTATAAACATCCTTTCAGAATAATGTTTTTAAATGCATAAAATAAAATGAAAATAAATTATATTAATGTGTAGTTATAATAATATTAAAAGTAATAAGATTATTTCATCTGTATTAATTAAAATTATACACAAACATAATACATTAAATGTAACAAAGTTCTCAACCAGGATAAGAACTACTGCTCTTGGTTCTGATTTTCCTTCTTTTTAAGGTAATTAAAAAAACATTTTTCAACTTTGTTGAGTATAATGATTGGTGTATTGGTAGGACAAGCTAAGAAAAGTGACTCTGTATTTGATCACTGAATTAATCAGCATGTATAGTGAGTTCCTATGTATCCTAAAATTGGCTTGAGTTATGAAAGTAAGGCTAATAATCTATCAGTTTAGCAAAGTTCATTTAGTCCAGGTATGCACATTTAGGAAACTTTTCCTATATTAGTGCTCTTCTGTTTGAGATGGAGGAGTTACAGTCCAGACTTCTTGCTGATTGATTGCACTGTCATCCTCTCCCTCAGTCCCTGTGAATCTGCCCAGCAACAACAGTTGAATAAAAGGGCAGAGACATAGGAAGTTCTGGGCTCTTCCTCAGGGTTCCCATTCCACACTGTGCCCCAACCACCTATCCTTCATGTGCCTAAAAGATTGTAGAGCTAGGGAGCCCTATGGCTGCATACATATGAGTAATAAATTGTCTACTCATGATCCTTTGAGTGCTTTTATTTTTTCTTGGCTTACTCATAATGTCACATCAAGAAAAAAGCTATATTTGGCCTTCTAAATTCCCCAAACTAACTTCATCTCCTTTTTCCTTCATAGAAGAAAAGCCAGTGAAGAAAACCAATGAATATAATGGGGTCTTCATCTATGTCAATAGCAAGAGTCCCTGTTATGATCCTTTACCACTCATTTTTTTCTCCCTTGCAGGGGGAAATTCATTGCAAGTGCCCCTAATCAAACAAAATTTCCCCCTGATTTGGCATACACATAGGGCCATCTCAGTAGTTAGTTAGTAGTTCAATTGTTAGTTCCTGAGATTTTTAACAGGGTCATATGATTTTCTTTTCTCTACCAAATATCTATCTAGATCAGAACATAGCAATGTTTTCCCTTCATAATTTTAAGAGATTTGATTTTTCTTGTCAAAGGAGTCTTCGTGGTGCAGTGGACAGGACATTGGTGAAATCAACAAATGACCCGGGAGTATATATTGGTAGTTTGATTTTTGCCTCTGCACGAGTGACCTAACTACTCTTGGCTTCAGTTTCCTCACCTGTACAATTAGAGAGTGGGCACGAAATCTTCTTGGATATTTTCTCTGTTTAACTGTATTTGAAGAAGGGAGACCATCTGTCTATTCTCCTGAGCCTTGGTTGAAATGGAGTCTTCCTCTCAAGTAGATGCCTTATCCCAGGAGCCAAGCTCTTTGGAGCACAAAGCTGTCCTAAATAACTACAGTTAGGTTCTGATTGATGCAAATAAAAAATCTCTGTGAAAGTGGTTGCATTATTCAGGTTTGTACTGTTCACACTAGTCAGGTCTTCTACCTTAATCCTATGTTTTGGACTGCATGTTCTGGTCACCAAGGGCATTGTCCTTCTCAGGTATTTCTTTCTGACTTAAGTTCAGAAAATTTATGGGACTTGCTGTTTAACTTATGGAATTATTATCAAATATCTTGGTTTTGAAATAATTGTGTCTGCTGACCAGTAAAGGTAAATGCATTGTATATGTGGGGAAAGAGAAGAGGAGAGGCTCACAAGTTATGGTTTTGAGTGGAAGCAGATCCACAGAGTATTTCAGTCCTAGAGTTACCTTTATTGGGGGACTAATTGTGAGAGTCAGGAGGGGCCTTCAGAATCTGCACACCAAAAGTCTTTGTTACATTGAATTGATTGCACTTGGGCACATCACTTTTTTCATTTTTTTTTTTCTAGAAGAGATTTTTTATGGAGGTTTTGAACATAATTTTGGGGTCTACAATCCTGTCTTTATGACAACCCTATGCCAAGTCGGTGGAAAAGATGAGAAAGAAGGGCAGGAAATAAAATTGTCTTCAAGGAATTTCTAATCAAATGGAGAAGCAAGCTCAGAAATAGTGATACAGTGAGGGAACAAGTTTGTGGGTAAGCTTACGCTAATGAATTTAGTTCAGGCTCTGCATGTATCAAACTATAATTATTCCTCAAACTCATGAAGTACCTGAGGCCTGACAAAGAGCTCTCCTTTCACCAACATCATGAGGTAGGTAGTCCAAGTATCATGATCTCTCTTTTGCTGATGATAAATAATAATAGCACTAATAAATGAAGTGAGATGGAACTTTTACATTTGCAAAGTAGGGTGCATAGACTGTACCATTTAATGATCACAATAATTCTGTGTGGTAAGAGCTGTGAGTATCGTTATCCACATTTTACAGATGGGGGAATTAAGGATCCAAGAGTTTAAATGAATGTACTATGTTCAGATACCTATTAAGTGCCAGAAGTAGGATACAAACTTATTTTCTTTTCTGTTGAAGTTCAGATGATAGTTTCTTTTTTTTTTTCACTAAGGAGAAAATTAAGATTGTGTATGGGATATAGGTGTAGTTCAGAAGATTCATGATATAATGGGAACTGAGACCACTTAAGAAAAGAGAGGAGAATAGGAGAAAAGAGGAGAGAAGATGAGGAGGAAGAGAGAGACAGAGAGACAGAGGAAGGGAGCAAGGTACAGAAAGACATAAGGACAGAAAGAGAGAGATAGGGAGAACAAAATATTTTACCTGCCAATTTATAGAAAAGGAAAGAATTAATGACCAAACAAGAGACAGAGGGAACTATGGGATGTAAAATCGATAATTTTGATTTCATCAAATTAAAAAGGGTTTGCACAGACAAAACCAATCCAGCCAAGATTATAAGGAAAGCAAAAAACTTGGGGGATTTACAGCAAGTTTGTTCAATAAAGGCCCCATTTCTCAAATATACAAGAAACAGCCAAATTTACAAGAATATGAGTCATCAATGGTCAAAATTGCCTGATATGAACAGATAGTTTTCAGAAGAAGAAATCAAAGCTATGTACAGTCATATTTAAAAATGCTCTAAATCACTGTTGATTAGAGAAATGCAAATTAAAACAACTAAGGTACCACATTACACCTGTCAGATTAGCTAATATAACAGAAAAGAAAAATGGCAAATGTTGGAGGGGATATGGAAAAATTGAGACACTAATGCACTGTTGGTTGAATTGTTAACTGATTTAACTCTTCTGGATAACAACTTGGAGCTATGCCCAAAGGCTATAAAACTGTGCATACTCTTTGACCCAGCAATGCTGCCACTGAATCTGTATCCCAAAGAGATCAAAGAAAAAGGAAAAGGACCTGTATACACAAAAATATTTATAGAAGCTCTTTTAGTGGTGGCAAAGAATTAGAAACTGAGTTGATGCCCATAATTAGGGAATAGCTGAACAAGTTGTGGTATATGATGGTGATGAAATACCATTTTGCTGTAAGAAATGATGAGCAGGATGATTTCAGAAAAACCTGGTAAGACTTGCATGAACTGATGCAAAGTGAAATGAGCAGAACCAGAATGTTGTACACAGTAACAGCCATATTGTTTGATGATCAACTGTGAATGATATTTATTGTCAGCAAAGCAATGTTCTATACAATTCTGAAGAGTTTATGATGAAAAATGCTATCCACATCCAGAGAAAGAAATGATAAAGTTTGAATGCAGGTTGAAGCATACTTTTAAAACTTTATTATTTTAGGTTTTTTTGTCTTTGTTTCCTTTTACAACATGGCTAATAGGGAAATGTTTCGTATGACTGAACATATATAATTTATAGTAAATTGCTTACCTTCTCAAGGAGGGGTAAGCAAGATGGAGAATTTGGATCTCAAAATTTCAAAAGTAAATATTAAAATATTTTGTTTACATGCACACAAGCGTGGGAAATCTCAACCTTGTGCAAAGTTCAGGAAAAGTCCTTAACTGGCTGCTTTGTCACCCAGTCCTCAATTTTGAATTATAGATTCAGTGCAGACTGAGAAAGTTTTCTGTGGTATTCTGGGATATGGCATTGTACCATTTCCTACACGATGTACCTAGAAAGATGCAAGCAGAGAAGTAAGCAGCAGTGATGTGGCTTAGCTGAGCAAAGTCTCAGATTCAGCCTCAAACCTAGCTTTCAGAAGAAAAACTCAGAAAGGAATACAAGACTGAAGGGGAACCTATAGTCATATTACTCTCAACCAGTAAAGTTTCCTAGCAAGGTAATAGCAGCGAAGTCTAGCAAGTCTTCTGTTGCTCAGACCAAGGTACAGAAACTCTGCAGTTTGGGGACACTGAAAACTTGAAATTTACCAGCCTAATTATCTCTGAGATTTTAGAATAGTTTCTCATTCAAACCAAAGAAAGCAATAGCAAGAACAGTCCAGATATTCCTTTCAGAAGTGTGGAAAACCAGATCTAAAAGCAAGTAAGAAGTCACTAAATATACAGGAAGAATAAGGGAACAAAAGAAGACTCTGCCATAAAAAATATAGTGTCAAGGACACTCAATACTCAAACCAAGAAGAGAATGACTAAAATATCTACAATCAAAAACTCAAAGAAAAATACATAATGGGCACAAATTCAACCAGAATTCCTAGAAAAATGTGAAGTGTTTCTTTTTAAAGAATTCATATCTTTTTAAATAAATGACATCAGGATAGCAGAGAAAAATGTGGGGAAAGGAGTGAGAGCAAAGGAATTGGAAAGGGAATTAACAACTTGGTAAAATGGTGGCAAGCCTTTGCACAAGTTTTGTACAAGAACATAACTCCCTGAAATTTATAAGAGATTAAATAAGCAAATGCATCAATGAGAGAATAATAAATATTTAAAAATAAAGTCAGAATACTGAAAAAAAATAGAAGAAAATGCAAGGTACCTCATAGAAAAAATGACTGAACTGAAAAACAGATCAAGAAGAAAGAAATTTAAATCATTGGAATATGTGAAAACCAGGACCAAAAAATCCCCCAAAAAACAAACAACCCCCCAAAAACCTCAAGCATCATATATTTTTTAAAATTTATTTAAATATTTATTTTTAGTTTTCAATATTTACTTCCACAAGATTTTGAGTCCAAATTTTCTCCTCATCTTGCCCTCCCCACCCCAAGACAGTGTGCATACTGAATACCCCTTCCCCTAATCTGCCATCTCTTCTATCACCCCATCCTTCTCTTATTTCCTTCCCCTTCTATTTTCCTGTACAGCTGGATAGATTTCTATACTCCATTGCCTGTATATCTTATTTCCCAGTTGCATGTAAAAATAATTTTTAACATTTGTTTCAAAACTTCAGGTTCCAAATTTTCTCCCTTCCTCTCTCCCCACCCATCTTCATTGAGATGGCAAGAAACTTGATATAGGTTATACATGTGTAATCATGCAAAACACTTCTATAGTAGTCATGTTGTGAAAAACTACCTATATTTCCCTTCATCCTGTCCCACCCCCGTTTATTCTATTTTTTTCTTTTGACCCTGTCCCTCCTCAAAAGTGTTTGTTCTGATTATCCCCTCCCCCAATCTGCCCTCCCATCTATCATCCCTGCATCTTATCCCCTTCTTCCCTATTTTCCTGTAAGGTAAGATATATTTCCATACCCAATTGAGTGTGTATATTATTCCTTCCTTAAGCCAAATCCGATGAGAATAAGATTCACTCATTTCCCTCCCACCTTCCCCCATTCCCCTCCACTGTAAAAGCTTTTTCTTGTCTGTTTTATGTGAGATAATTTACTCCATTCTACCTCCCTTTCTCCTTCTCCCACATAATCCTCTCACCTCTTAACTTTAATTTTAGATATCACCCTTTATCTTCAACTCACCCTGTGTCATCTATCTATCTATCTATCTGTCTGTCTATCTATCTGTCTATCTATCTATCTATCTATCTATCTATCTATCTATCTATCTATCTATCTATCTATTTTTCCCTCCAACTGCCCTAATACTGACAAAGGTCTCATGAGTTATAAATATCATCTTTTTGTGCAGGAATGTAAGCAGTTCAAATTCAATAAGTCCCTTATGATTTCTCTTTCCTATTTAGCTTTTAATGATTCTCTTGAGTCTTGTATTTGAAAGTGAATTTTCTATTCAGTTCTGGTTTTTTTATCATGAATGCTTGAAAGTTCTCTATTTCACTGAATACCCATTTTTTCCTCCTGAAGGATTATACTCAGTTGTGTGGGGTAGGTGATTCTTGGTTGTAATCCTATCTCCTTTGCCCTCAGGAATACCATATTCAAAGCCCTCTGGTCCCTTAATGTAGAAGCTGCTAGGTCTTGTGTTATTTTGATTGTGTTTCCACAATACTTGAATTGTTTCTTTCTGGCTGCTTACAGTATTTTCTCCTTGACCTGGGAACTCTGGAATTTGGCTATAATATTCTTAGGAATTTTCCTTTGGAGATATTTTTCAGGAGGTGATTGGTGGATCCTTTCCATTTCTATTCTATCCTCTGGTTCTAGAATATTGGGCCAGTTTTTCTTGATAATTTCTTGAAAGATGATAACTAGGCTCTTTTCTTTTGATCATCGCTTTCAGGTAGTTCTTTCTTTCTTGGCCTTTTCAATTTGGGATCTCTTTCAGGTGGTGAATGGTGGATTCTTTCTATAGTTATTTTACCTTCTTGGACTTCAGTGCAGTTTTCCTTTATGATTTCCTGAAAGATACTGCCCAGACTCTTTTTTCCATCATGATTTTCAGGTAGACCAATAATTTTTTAATTGTCTCTCCTGGATTGATTTTCCAGGTCAGTTGTTTTACCCATGAGGTATTTTATGTTTTCATCTATTTTTTCATCCTTTTGTTTCTGTTTGACTGATTCTTGCTCTCTCATAGAGTTATTAGTTTCCATTTGTCCAATTCCAATTTTCAACAGATTGTTTTTTTCTGTTAGTTTTTTTTACTTCCTTCTCCAATTGGCCAATTGTATTTTTGAGGGATTTGTTTTCTTCAGTGTACTTTTTTCCAATTGGCCAACTGTGTTTTATAAGGACTCTTCTACCTCTCTGATCTGACTTTTAAAATCTTCCTTGAGATCTTCTAAGAAGGCTTTTTGGGCTTCAGACCAGTTCATAGTCCCTTTTGATATTGTAGATGTGGGTTTGTTGACAATGTTGTTGTCTTCAGAATTTCTGTCTTGATCTTCACTCTTCTCATAATATGAATCTATGGTGTGTTTCTTTTTACTCATAGTGTTTCTTTATTCCTTGGCCTTTAAAGAGATTGAGCTCTCCTGCTGGGGAGCAGAGGGCACTGACCCAAGCTTCTTGTGTTAAGAGCCTAGGTCTTGGTCACTGGCTTTGCATGCTAGAAAATAGTTTGTATAGAAGCTCTACCTACATGTTGTCAGGACAGGTCATTGAAATGTGAACATTTCATGTATAATGGGTTCCATTATGCAATAGCTTCATATGATGCTTAATTAATATCATGTCAGACACTGAGCACATTACAAAAAAAAAACAGGGAAAAAGGAATACAAATCAATCTGAGCCAAAATGACATAAGAAAATACTTGGGGGTAAATTTGAATTTGGTAATTTAGATCACATTTGCAATTACTTCAGAGTAAATGTTGATAAATTATAATTTAAAGACTCCTTTCTGTTATGCAGATTGATTAGAGACAATGTACATTTCTACCACTCCAAGGAGCCATTGTCATGAAGAGTGATAAGTGCTTTAAAAGCACCTTTCCAGTTATGGTGAAATGAGAAGAAAATGAAAAAAAGGCCTGGTCCCACCTAAGTAGAGATGATAATAGGAATACTTGAGTAGAATTCTATGTTGAAATTACATTTTATCTATATTTTGAATTGAGAAACGGAAAGGGAACAATATCGATGAAGAAACTGAATGTTTAAATGACACTGGAGATCATGACAGCAACAGAGATTAAGTTATTTGCCCAAGTCATATGTGTAAGTGCATGATGCTAGATTTGAACTTAGGTATTACTCACTCTAGGTCCAAAACTTTATGCACTGTACCATCTAACTACTTAACAAATCTATTTGTATGACTTTTGGATTCTGTTTCAGATCCTGGTTCTGACCCAGTTTCCATTACAGATACAGCACTATTTTCCACTACTTTCCAGTCACGTACCTCCACTATCTATATCCTGGGTATCAATTTTGTCTCTGGCCTGTAAATAGTTCAGAGAATTCTTAATCATGGCCATCCCTCACACCCCAGAATCAGATAAATTAATTATAGCATGGAACTTACTTGGTCTCACCACATGACAGGGACAGTAACGTAACCTTTCAACAAAAGCCCTGAAGGTACTATAAAATGTCAGATGAAAAAGAGCATGATTTCACTGAAGAAAGATTGTGTGTGTGTGTGTGTATGTTTGTGTATGTGTGATTTAACTCTGCACGGAGAATGAATTCATTGAGAAGAGATCTCACTAACCAAATCATATTTCTCTATTTTTGGTCTGTGTTGTAGTAGTTATATGACTTTGGAAAACCATGATTGCCAAAAATACTCTGTATTGTCTTGGTGTCTAGAGTGTGCTCCATCTGTGCCTTTATTTATACATTAAACACTATTCTTCTAATGCAACTTTCCTGTTGTGAACCCAATGCCATTACTCATGTCTTCTGTGAAATTCCCTCCCCCCCATCTCTTATTGTCCTCATGTACTTCCACGTATATAAATAGTGCTAGGAATCTCTTGTCAGATGCCTTCTATGTGATTGTATGTTTTCTGTTTACTTTGGTTTCCTCTGTGTTCATTATCTATAGTATAATTAAAATCTAGACAGCCCTGGGGAAGAAGAGAATATTCTACCCATCCCATCTCATTGTGTTGTCCATATATTATTGATACATTTTATCTACTCATTTATTATTTATTTATTTATTCATTCATTCATCCATTCATTTACTTATTTTTTATTTATTCATTCATTCATTCATTCATTTATTGATTGATTGATTGATTGATTGATTCATTTATTTATTTATTTATTTATTTTGTGGGGCAATTGGGATTAAGTGACTTGCCCAGGGTCACACAGCTAGTACATGTCAAGTGTTTTGTCTGATGTCACATTTGAACTCAGTTCCTCCTGACTTCAGGAGTGGTTCTCTATCTACTGCGCCACCTAGCAGCACTGATACATTTTAATTATTTTATACACACATAAGGCTTAGGCAGCTAGGTGGCACAGTGGAGAGAGCAGTGGACTTGGAATCAGGAACATTCATCTTGATTTCAAATCTGGCCTCAGACACTTACTAGCTGTGTGACCCTGGGCAAGTCACTTAACCCTATTTGACTCAGTCCCTCATCTGTAAAATGAACTGGAGAAGGAAATGGCAAATTTCTCCATTATCTTTGCCAGGAAAACCTGAAATGGGGTCAGAAAGAGTTGAACACAACTGAAAAATGATTAAACAAAATATAAAGATTCCCTAAGTCTTGTATCTAACCAAAAGTTGTTACCACCATCATCTTCAACACTTCATTATCTTCCTTGAAGGAATACAGATAGATAAGCCCAAGTCATTATGTTGCTATTATTTTTTCATTTTTAATATATTATGGACCTTTGTGTGGGCAGATAAAATGAATGCCTTCTGTAATTGAATACTGCTACTAGAATGTGTGCTGCTCTTCTGATGATTCAGTTAAATTAACTTTAGGACATCTCCAGGAATAGATAAGATGATGTCAATGATGTGCATGTAACATTTTTGCCACAGAGTTTTAATCTCTTTTAAATCTCCATATTTTGAAAGGCTTTTTTAAAGTAATTTGTAGATTGTGAATATATGATGTGGCAGCACCTATTAAGAATTCTGTTCTTGAGCATTTGCAAATTAAAGTTATATTTAGGCAGTAGTAGGCAATAGTTCTGTCTCTAATGATGCTCCATTTCCATCACAGATCTCTTGAATTTTCAAGGATGGTTTGAGGTTAGCTTTTGTAGCGTGGAGATTTGTCTTAGTTTGTAAAGGCTCACTTTCAAGGTTCTGGTGGCCTAGTTATCATGTTTTTATGTATCCCGTAGCATATGATTTTTTGATGTTGTTACTATATTTCTACTATATTTTGTTTTATTTTCTAAGGAGTACAGAAGTCATAATATATGTTCATTCTTTTAGCATATCTTAGAGGCTTGTCTATTTAAGATTCCAACATCCTATTCCTATTCAACTCATTTTGCTAATTAACTAGTGGAAAAATAAACCTCAAAACATCAGTTACATCACTTAGTGCCATGTAAACCAAAGAAGAACTAAGCACTTGTGTTTTCTTTTGACTGGAATTACATCATCATAGCTTCAACAGAGTCTAAGATAAGTCATCGTTTAATTGTTCCTCTAGGGGCTGAGATGACAGAATTTCCCAGGGCTCTCTGTAGCTGACCTTTGGTAAATGACTGGGCAGAACTGCATCCCTGTTCACTCCCTACTTATAGAGCAATGAGCGCACAAACTACTGAGCACTGGAGGTTTTCTAGAAAAAAAGCATCTTCCAGTTGTTACCCTCCAGCAGAAAAAGGTAAGTTTGCTAAATGAGAAATAGTGCTTCCTTTATTATAAGGGCAAAAAACTGACCACAAGAGCAGGGAAGGAAAAAAAATCATGTTTAAAATTCAAAAACATTTACATTTTTATGATAGATCTCTTTATATCTTTGTAAATTCTCAAAGGTGGGAGCGAGGGATAGAAAGAAAGAATGTGTGTGAGAGAGTCAGACAGATAAAAAGAGAGAGATGGAGATAGAAAAGGAGGGAAGGAGAGAGAGAGGAGAGACAGAGACAGAGAATGTTCAGTAAAATAGGAAATGATATAATTGTTGATAAGAATAAAAATGTTATTTCTTTTTTTCTTTTAAAATTCCATCTTAAAGTTTATGATTGAATCAAAGAATCAGGCTCAGGAATTTTTTTATTTTCAGGCATTTCTTTAACCACAATTTGCTATTACCACCACTACCACCATTACTACTACTACTACTACTACTACTACTACCACTACTACTACTACTATTTTTGTCCACCACAATATATAGATATATGAAATATAAATGTATGATACATTTATATTTGCACATTATGTATCAATATATAACAACTTAATATATTTATATATTTTATTTACACTCTATTAATAATAATTTTTTAAAAAACTTACCTAGCTTAGGTCAGATAACCGCCTCACAGTTAAGTGATTTCCCTCTTGGGGAACATATAATCATGCCAGTGTTTAAACCCATTACTTCAAAAAGACAGCATGGCATAGTGGAAAAGTAATTGAACTTAGAAAAAGAAGGATCTGATTTGACTTTTAGATATGATTAGATTACAAATGTGATCTGATTAGAAATTAGAATCAGAGGAATCTAGCCTTGCCACTTATTTCCATTGGTGACAAACTGCTTGAGCTGCTTGAGCCTGATTTCTCATTTGCAAAGTGAAGATAATTACATCCGTCCCATGTTTTGCAGCCCTATGTGAGGATGAAAAGAAATGTTGTATAAAACTTTGCTTTATACAGGCTTATAGATTTTTTCAAAATCTTAATTTTATTAGCAGAGAGTTAACATGAGAATTCCAGAACTTTCTGTTGCATGCTTGTTAGGATGTTATGATAGAGAACTGATTAACTTTTCCTTCCTAAAGTCTTGTTCAATAAAGTGTTTGTATAATTTTTTCAATCTATGAACCACCATGTGCATAGAGTAGGCCCTTCTGCATTTATATGGCTACAGTTCTTGCTTTTAGCTGATCTTTTGTGCCTTCTTTGCTGGGGACAGTGGCAAGAAGTGGATCCAGACATGGAGATCACAAAGGAAAGGTGAGGAGTGAGGGATTAGAAGTGACACAAAAGCCAATTACTCCTGGCCCACCTTCTCTCCCCCCACCCTCTGCATTGTTTCATCAGAGATGGTGTGACACCAAAATAACCCCCTCCTTTTTCTTGGAAACCCACTATCCTGGAAACTCAAGAGGCTTGTCAATTTCAAATCTTTCCTCAAGTATCTAATCTCCCTTCTCAACTGACTACTGATACTTTGAGACTTTGGAGACTGGGATTACGATGACAGAGGGTGATGTGTGTGTTTAGGCATAAGAGGAAGGAGACTAGGACTTACCAACCAGTGAGCAATGGCACCTTTAGAAGCATTTTCAGGACAGGAAAGCTGTCATTTTCAAAAGGGAATATAATCTGTGTTAACCTATTCATTGATCAAAGCACCATGAACATATTTGTGATTGTATTGTCTTGATGGTAAAGAGGAGCTGCTATAGCTGATAGCTTGTCCATGACAGCTGGTATAAAGGTGAAATCAGCAAGCCAAGTCTACAAGCATTTTTTTTTTAAGGAATTACAATGTGCCAAATGCTGTACTAAGGGCTGAGAATATAAATATAAGTAGGAAAAAGCCCCCACTATCAAGGAGCTTATTTCAAGGAGGAAGACAAACTGTAGGCTGGTCTTATGGAGTAAAAAAAAGCAAACCAAAATGAAACAAAAGAGGGAAACCATCATCTTAATACAAAATTGCATTCAGCAAAGACATCTAGAAAACACTGAATTAAGAGATGAGAAACGGAATCAAGAAACCTAGACTCTATGCCCAGCTCTGTTATTTGCTGTGAGAGTCTGAATAAGTCAAGAGTCATAAATTAAGAGTGGTGATGGAATTTGTAGATTATATTTAAGTCCTTATATCCTATGTCTTCTTATAGGTCCAATGTTCTCATTTTGCAGAGGGTGGGGAATAGATCATAAGCAATTCAAGTGATTTGCCTAATGTCAAAAGGCAGTGAACTGTCAGTTAAGTACCCTTTATCTCAAGCATCTTTAGCTTCAAAATGAGAACAATAATGTGTGTCCTATCTGTATTGTGGTATTGCCTTTCAGACCAATGAAATAATGTACAGAAAATAATTTTGCGATAGTATTACCTCTCTTTTTTTTCTCCTTGCCTCACTTCTCCTATCATTTTCATTTGCAAAGGTCCCATATTTATTTTCATTATTCTTACCATTGAATAATAATAATAATGATAATAATAACTGATGTTACATAGTACTTTAAGGTTTGTGAATCATTTTTCATTAATTTTCTCATTGAAGTTGTATAACCACCTCCTGTGGAAGGCATCTCTGATATTTATCCCTATTTTGCAGATGGGGACATTGAGATTCATAGAGGAAAAGTAAGAGATTCATCAACGTTCCCATAGCTAGTTAAACAGACAAGTGAGCTTCAAATTCAGATTTCTCCAGACTCCAAACCCATGAATCTAGCTATTATTTTATGCTTTTTCCTTTATTCCTTTTTTTAATACTCATAGGCCAATGATATTTTAAATATCCTTACGTAAGTCAGTCAATCAGCAAATATTAAGCACTTGGTATGTGCCAGGCCCTGTGTGCAATGCTCTGGGCTTGCACAGAAAGACAAAAATAGTACTTTCCTTCTGGAAGCTCAGATACTAATTGGGGGAGACAACATGCTAACAAGTATGTATAAACATGATATATAGAGGATGAGCTGGAAGTAATCTCAGAGGGAGGTGGCCACTTTCTCTCTGTGTCTGTCTCTCTCTCCATTAATACATGTGGTTTCTTTGGCATAAGGAGTTCATGATGAAGTATTTCCTTTACCAAGGAAGATCAATCCATCTTCAAATAATCTTAGAGAGTGAGATTTTCTTGAGACAAAAATGGTAAGTAAGTTATGCAGAGTCTACATAGAAGAAAAGCTATATTTAAACTCCGTTATTGGAAGGTCAGCTCTTTGTCCACATCCTCATGTCATACCAGTGACAGAAATTTGTACTACACTTCCAGGTCTCTATGTTCTGTTATATGAGCTGTTGCCTTACTTTTTGAGGGCCCAGACCATTCTCACAACTTCAAAGTCATTTCTACATTATGACCCCTTATGAGTACCTTTTAGACTTAGAAGGATGATAAGGTTCTGAGCAGTATTACATAGAGTTGACTTACAGACTAGAAATATCTCTATTGAACCCCAGATAAAGGTTGGGGGATTTTTGGTAAGATCGCACCCCTTCTCCCAGTGTTTTTTGTCCAATGGTCAATTACCTATACTGTTAATACACTTTTTTTCTTAGATCAAATGTGGCACCTTGATATAATTTAAGCCCATTCCCACTACTCTTAAATATACAGAAAAAAAATTGTCTTCTTTAAACTAACCATTGGCTAGAAAATAGTTTGTACAGAAGCTCTATCTACATAATGCCAGGACAGGTGGTTGAAATGTGAACATTTCATGTATAATGGTGTCCATTATGCAACAACTTCATCTTATGCTTAATTAATATCATGTCAGACACTGAGCACATCATCACAAAAAAACAAACAAACAAATAAACAAACAAAAACAAGAGAAAAGGAAATCTAATCAACCTGAGCCAAACTGACATAAGAAAATCCTTGGGTGTAAAATTGAATTTAGTAATCTAGATCACATTTGCAATTACTTCAGAGTGAATGTTGATAAATTACATTTGAAAGACTCCTTTCCGTTATGTAGTTTGATTAGAGACAATGTAAATTTCTACCTTTCTGAGGGATCATTGTTGTAAAGAGTGATACATGCTTTAAAAGCACCTGCCCAGCTATGGTGAAATGAGAGGAAACTGAAGAACAGGGCTGATTCCACCTGGGCAGGCCTGAGAATAGGAATACTTGAGTAGAATTCTGTGTTGAAATTGCATTTTATCTATATGATGAATTGAGAAGGGGAAAGAGAACAATATTGATGAAGAAATTGAGTGTTTAAGTGACACTGGAGATCATGATAGCAGTCAGAGATTAAGTGATTTGGCCAAGTCACATGTGTAAGTGGATGAAGCTAGATTTGAACTTAAGTATTACTCACTGTAGGCCCAAAACTTTATGCACTGTACCATCTAACTACTTAACAAATCTATTTGTACGACTTTTGGATTCTGTTTCAGATCCTGGTTCTGACCCAGTTTCCATTACAGATACAGCACTACTTTCCACTACTTTTCAGTCATGAACTTCCACTATCTACATCCTGCATGTCAATTTTGTTTCTGGCCTGTAAATAGCTCAGAGAATTCCTAATCACGGATAACCCTCACACCCCAGATTCAGATAAGTTAATTATAGCATGGAACTCACTTGGCCTAACCACTTGGCTGGAACAGTAAAGGGACCTTTCAACAAAAGCACTGAAGGTAGTATAAAATGTCAGATGAAAAAGAGCATGATTTCCCTGAAGGAAAACTCTGTGTGTGTGTGTGTGTGTGTGTGTGTAATCTAAGTCTGCAGGGAGAATGAATTCATTGAGAGGATATCTCAATAACCAAATCATGTTTCTCCATTTTGGGTCTGTGGCATAATACAGTTAGATGACTTTGTCAAAATTTGATTTTGGAATATCAAGGTATTTTTTATTTGCCTCATTTTAATTCATATCTTTGTTTCTTTTTCTTTAGTGAGCAAAATAATCTATTGTTTGTTGGGTTTCGCACATACCCTGACAAAAGAAAATCTGACCGCCTACTCATATGGCATCAAGCAATAATTCATATGTGGCTGAGTTCATCTTGCAAAGTTTCTCTGAAAATCCTCAGGGTCAGATCTTCATCTTCAGCCTCTTTTTAGGACTTTTCATAGTGGCATTCACAGGTAACTCCCTCATTGTCATTGTGATCAGTCTAAATCCAGGCCTCCATACTCCCATGTACTTTTTCCTTATAAATTTGGCCTTCTTGGATGTTCTCTCGGCCTCCACTGTGGTGCCCAAGTTGCTGCAGAACCTAATGACCAAGAACACCATTTCCTATGGGGGCTGCATAGCTCAGATCTATTTCCTAACTTGGTGTTTGGGGGCAGAGCTCTTGCTTTTCACAGCCATGGCCTATGATCGATATGTAGCCATCTGCCGGCCCCTCCACTACAGTACTATTATGGGCAAGGCAGCTTGCTGCCTCATTGCATGTGCAGTGTGGGCAATCAGTGGGACCAATATAACAATCAACATCATCTTGACTGTCCGCTTGTCTTTCTGTGGCCCCAATGTCATTGATCATTTCTTTTGTGAGATTCCTCCATTATTGCCTCTCTCTTGCTCCTCAACTTATGTCAACAATGTCATGGTAGTTGTGGCAGACATGTTCTTTGCTATTTCCAATTTTCTGCTCCTCCTGGTGTCCTATGGTTTCATCATCTCCAGCATCTTGAAGATCCGGACCAAGGAAGGGAAGAAGAGAGCATTTTCCACTTGTTCGTCCCACCTTATAGTGGTCACCATGTATTATTGCCCTATAATTTATATCTACATTCTTCCTGGTTTGGGTCGGTCTCTGAAAGAAGGCAAAGTAGCTTCAGTGTTTTATACCATAGTAACTCCAGCCTTGAACCCTCTGATCTACTCCCTGAGAAACAAGGATGTGAAAATAGCCCTCAAGAAATTATGTCCATTTCTTAGGAAATAATTGGCCTTTTGGGAAACTGATATAACTCAGAACAATGTCTCTGAAACAGAAAAGTGTACATAGACCATAGCTTTACACATCGTTTCTTCTGGTAGGCAATGCTTCTGAACTCAGGATGTGTTCTTAGTTGAACCAGCTAACTCCCTTGTTACATTTTCTCTTGAATATTTTTAATGAAGGAAAAGTCAGCATGTCACCAAAGAATAGCACAGAAACATTTGAAGTGCCATACCATGTCAGATCCTTGGTTTAAACAGAATAGAATTTTGTGGCCAAGACACATTCTAAGAGATAATTTATTTGAAGTCATGGTTGCCTATTCTCTCTGATGTCAAATACTTATATGAGACTTATTGGAGTTTTTATTAGCAACTTGATACACTTCAGGTGCGCTGGGAAATGCCTCAGTCAGGTCTCTAACACCACAAGAGGACTTCCTTTGATGTAACTGAGGAGTAAAGAAAAGGCCTTTCCTTGCTTTCTCTCCTCATGCAAAGGAAAGGGCTTCAACTAAGTCTGATTGCATTAGAGAACTTTGGTGACTGTGGCAATGGAAAAGGCTTAAAGAATGACTATCAGTATGGACAGGTCCTCAACCTGATTCCATCTGCAGAGTAAAGGAGATCTAGAATGCAACTCCTGAGGCCTCAGCAACAAATATGAATGATCATACAGAAAAAAAAGGAGTTTTATTATGCCAGGAATGATCAAAGCACCAACCCAGAATAACCCCAAAAAAGTGACCTGTAATCAGAACCTCAGAGAAAAATGTATTCCCACACAACAATTAGGATTCTTCATACAAATGTCTTTTTGTTTAATTATAAAAGTAATGAGACCTATGTGAGGACAAAGAATAAGCATTTATGTGGTGGCTAATATGTGTCCGGCACCATTCTAAGTCCTTTTTTCAAATATTATCTCATTTTCTATTCTCAACAATCTGACATATAGGTGCTATGATTATCCATGTATTGCAGTTGAGGAAACAGAGACAAATAGAGCTAGTAAGTGTTGGAGTCCAAATTTCGATTCAAGGCTTTCTGATTCCAAACCTAGTGCTCTAGAAAAGGAAAATTGGAACTAAAGCTCCATAGTTTAACAGAAGAGGTATAAAACCATACTGCAGTAAAAATTCACTGCAAATCAGAATGCATCAAATTAGTGACTCTAAAAGTCAACAAGTATTCTTAAAATAAAGTGAAAAGAAAGAAAGTGAAGAAACTGTAAGGTATTTGATATAAAAAAAACTGATCTAGAAAATAGATCAAGGTGAGATAACTGAAGACTTATTATGTAGCAATCCCCAAAAAGTAGTTGGTGGGTCACAAATTGCCCTGGGACTTATAGTTTTGCACAAAGAAAACTAAGTGGAGATCAGTCTTCAATTGTGGGTGCAGGTGGAGATAATTTTTCACTCACAATGACAATGAGAGTATTGGGATTCTCAAAAATGTGGACCTTACTTTATAAATCTGCCTTATGTTTCTTGAGCCAAGTTACAACAGAATGACTTGAACTTCATAATCAAAAAGAAAAAAGGAATTAAATATCACTTTTAAGAAATCACTAAAAAAATACCCAGACATGTAAGAACAGGAGGAAAAACTGAAAATAGAGAGAATACATTGATGACCTCCTAAAAAAAATTCCAAAATAAAAAACTACTTGATGTGTCATTGGCAGTATCCAGAGCTTCCAGAAAAAAGAAAAAAAATAGCAGTCAGAAAGAAAGAATTAAAATATTGAAGAACCATAGTCAAGACTGAACAAGATTTAGCAGCTATCACTTCAAAGAAAGGGAGAATATGGAGTGAAACATTCTGTGAGGCAAAATACAAAGGTAGGTAACCAAGAATATTTAGCCAGTAAAACTGAATATCATATGCTATGAATAAAAATGGACTTTGAGTCAAATAGATTTTCAAATATTCTTGATAAAAACAGATCTGAAAAGGAATTTTGAAACACACATATAGAACTGTTTATAGTCTAATGAAGATAGAAGAGAATGTTAAAAGATTTCTTTTGGAACCCTGTTATCACAGGGATCATTGAGGAAGTCAACTGAGACAAAGATTGATAGACAGTTTTGTTTTGAAGATGTAAGAAAAGAGGCAGTTGGAGAATATATGTTAAGGGGAGATGGGAGAAAAATGGCAGCCTTGTGAAGACATAATCAGCTTTTATAAGTAGGCATATATCCAAACACGGATAAAGTGAAGAAAGTGAATGTCCCTTGAATTAGGTTTCAATCTAAACTGGTCAAAAGAGGGCAGAACACACACAGAGTTTGGTGTATAAATATATTTAATTGAGCACGGAAAAAATAAGTAAAAGTAGAGGGAAAGGGGAAATATAAGTGGGAAGGTGTATTCAGGAAACTGTGTTTTTAAATGTAACAAATCTTATGCTTGGAGAGGGGATAGTAAGGAAAAGGTTAAAAGTAGGGGAAAGAACAATAACTTTAAATAAACATGAAGAAAAGAGTATAGAGAAGGAAAACTACAAGAGAATAAAATGGAATGGAGTAAACAATTAATTATCATAGCTCTGAGCATACTTATGATGAACTCATCTATAAGAAATTAGCAGAATGTCAAACTACCAAAAATTATTTTAGAGAGCTAAAAAAATAATGACAAGATTCATTTGGAATAACAAAAGGTCCAGAATATCAAGGGAACTAATGAAAACAAATGCAGAGGAAGGTGGCCCACCCATTCCAAAAATATTCATAGTACCTCTTTTTGTGGTGGCAAAGAATTGGAAACTGAGGGAATGTCCATCAATTGGGGAATGGCTGAACAGGTTGTGGTATATGAATGTAATGGAATACTATTGTGCTATAAGAAATGATGAGCAGGCAGACTTCAGAAAAAACTTGGAAAGAATTGTATGGACTGATGCTGAGTGAAGAGAGCAGAACCAGGAGAACTTGTACACAGTAACAGCTATGTTGTGTGTTGACTAATTTGGTAGACTTAGCCCTTCTCAGCAATGCAAGGATCTAAGACATCTGCAAAGGTCTCACAATGGAAAATGCTATCCACATCCAAAGGAACAACTATGGAGGTTGAATGCAGATTGAAGTATACCATTCGCCATTTTTTTCTTCTGTTGTGTTTTGGTTCCTCTTTCTGGTTGTTCTGCCTATTGATTTGAATTTTTTCGTGCAACATCACTACTGTGAAAATACATTTAATAGTAATGTGCATGTATAGCCTACATCAGATTGCATGCTGCCTTGGGGAGGGGAGAGGAGGGAAGAAGGGGAGAAAAATTTAAAACCCAAATGCTTATGGAAGTGATTGTTGATAAGGTAAAATAAATTAATAACAAAAACATCCCCTTATTCTTGTTATAAATCCCACTTAATCTTTTAGCTAGTATTTTATTCAGGACTTTTACATCCATATTCATTAAGGAAATTGGTCTATAATTTTCTTTTTCTGTTTTTGTGCTTCCTTGTTTAGGTATCAATATCATATTTGTTTCATAAAAAGAATTTGGTAGGATCCCTTCTTTACCTATTATTCCAAATAATTTATTAAATATTGGAATTAGTTGATCTTTAAATCTTTGATAGTATTCACTTGTAAATCCTTCTGGTGCTGATCTTTCTTACTTATTAAGCTCATTTATGGCTTTTTCAATTTTTTATTTTAAAAATAAGTCTGTTTAGATATTTTATTTCCCCTTCCACTAATCTAGGCAATTTATATTTTTGTAAATATTCTTCCATTTCACTTAAATTGTTGAGTTTATTGGCATATAATTTGGCAAAATAACTCCTTATAATTCCTTCAATTTCATGTTTGTTATTAGTAAATTCACCCATTTCATTTTTAATACTAGTTATTTGGTTTTCTTCTCTCTTTTTAAAATATATCTATATCTAGATATTGTTTTCCTTTTTTTGGAAAACCACAAAACAGAAGTTACCCAGTAAAGTATAATACCAAAGTTGAAAAAGTTGGATCTTTAATGAAATAGAAGACTGACATGTATTCCTAAAGAAAAGAGCAGCTATGGAAAAACTTTGAAATTCAAATACAGGAGTTAAAAATCATGAAAAGATAAACATAAGAGACAAAAGAAGGATAAACTACTTAAATTCAAATATGGGGGAATGATACATATATTTCTTCTTTACCTTATCATCATCAGTGTTCATAGAGGGAGTCTAGACTAAAAGCCTGAGAGTGATTCTGTTATGTAATGATGATCTTAACAAAATGGAAAGAAAAGGGGAAACTAACACCTAGGAGAGGGGGTAGAGGGCAAGAAAGTTTAAAGAAAAGTATTTTACATAATTAGAGTGCACAAGTGCCCATCTATTCAAGCAAGAACGATGGGAGGGAAGAACAGCTGAGGCTTTAACCTGACTCTCATCTGAACTGGTCACAGGAGGAAAGACACACACACACACAAACACTCACACACACACACACACACACACATACACAACTGTGCTTCACACAGTCAAGCTTATGTGACCCTTTTCTACTTCTTCACATAGTCTACTTCATCTGAACTGCTTCTTTTTGCAGTCATGGAAAAGCATGATTGCCCAAAATACTCTGTATTGTTTTGGTGTCTAGAGTGTGCTCCATCTGTGCCTTATTTATTCATTAAACACTATTCTTGAAATGTAACTTTCTTGTTGTGAACCCAATGCCATGAAATTCCCTCTCTCTCCCCTCCCCCATCTCATGTACTTCCTCATGTACTTCCACCTATATAAATAGTGCTAGGACTCTCTTGGCAGAGGCCTTCTATGTGATTGTACATTTTCTGTTTACTTTGGTGTCCTCTGTGTTCATCATTGATAGTATAATTAAAATCCAGACAGCACTGGGAGAGAAGAGAGCATTCTACTCATCCCATCTCATTGTCCTGTCCATATATTACTGATACATTTTAATTATACTAGGCATACATATATATATATACAAGGCTTAGGCAGCTTAGGTGGCACAGCGAACAGAGCAGTGGGCTTGGAATCAGGAACACTCATGTTTCCAAGTTGAAATCTGGCCTCAGACACTTACTAGCTGTGTGACCCTGTCAAGTCACTTAACCCTGTTTGACTCAGTTCCTCATCTGTAAAGTGAGCTGGAGAAGGAAAGGGCAAACTACTCCATTATTTTTGCTGGGAAAACCTCAAATGGAGTCACAAAGAGTTGAACACAGTTGAAAAATGATTAAGCAAAATATAAGGATTCCCTAAGGCTTGTATCTAACCAAAAGTTGTTACCACCATCATCTTCAACACTTCATTACCTTTCTTGATGGAATACAGATAGAAAAGCCCATGTCATCATGTTGCTATTATTTTTTCATATTTAATATATTATGGACCTTTGTGCAGGCAGTTAAAATGAATGCCTTCTGTAATTGAATAATACTACTAGAATGTATGTTACTCTTATGATGATTCATTTAAATTAACTTTAGAACATCTCCAGGAATAGATAAGATGATGTCAATGATATGCACACAACATTTTTGCCATAGAGTTTTAATCTCTTTTAAATCTCCATGTTTGGAAAGGCTTTTTTAAAGTAATTTGTAGATTGTGAATACATGATGTGGCAGCACCTATTAAGAATTCTGTTCTTGAGCATTTACAAATTAAAGTTATATTCAGGCAGTAGTAGGCAATAGTTCTGTCTCTAATGATGCTCCACTTCCATCACAGATCTCTTGAATATACAAGGATGGTTTGAGGTTAGCTTTTGTAGCGTGGAGATTTGTCTTAGTTTATAAAGGCTCACTTTCAAGGTTCTGGTGACCTACTTATCATGTTTTTTAGGTATCCTGTAGAAACTGATTTTTATTGTTGTTATTATATTTCTATGATTTTTTGTTTTATTTTCTAATGAGTAAAGAAGTCATAATATATGTTACTTCTGTTAGCACATCTTAGAGGCTTGCCTATTTAAGATTCCAACATCCTACTACTAGTCAGTTCATTTTGCTAATTCACCAGTGGAAAAATAAACTTCAAAACGTCAGTCACATCAGTTGCTTAGTGCCATGAAAACCAAAGAAGAACTTGGCACTTGTGTTTTCTTTTGACTGGAATTACATCATCATAGCTTCAACCGAGTCCAAGATAAATCATCGTTTAATTGTTCCTCTAGGGGCTGAGATGACAGAATTTCCCAGGGCTCTCTGTAGCTGACCTTTGGTAAATGACTGGGCAGAACTGCATCCCAGTTCACTCCCTACTTATAGAGCAATGAATGCACAAACTACTTAGCACTGAAGGTTTTCTAGAAAAAAGCATCTTCCAGTTGTTACCCTCGAGCAGAAAAGGGTAAGGTTGCTAGGAAATGAGAAATAGTGCTTCCTTTGTTATAAGAGCAAAAAAGCTGACCACAAGAGCAGGCAATGAAAAAATTCATGTTTAAAATTTAAGCACGTTTACATTTTTATGATAGATCTCTTTATATCTACATAAATTTTTTAAAGTGGGAATGAGCGATAGAAATAGAGAGTGCATGTGAGAGAGTCAGACAGATAAAAAGAGAGAGATGGAGATAGAAAAGGAGGGAAGGAGAGAGAGGAAAGACAAAGGCAGAGGCAGAGAAAGAGAATGTTCAGTAAAATAGGAAATGATTTAATTGTTGATAAGAATAAAAATGTTACTTCTTTTTTCCTTTGAAAATTCCATTTTAAGTTTGTGATTGAATCAAAGAATCAGTCAGGAATGTCTTTATCATCAGACATTTCTTTAACCATAATTTGCTATTACCACCACCATCACCACTCCCACCACTGCTATTACTACTACTAGTACTACTTTTGCCCAGACCAGTAATTTCATGTCCGTAGAACATTAGTATGGAAATTTGCTTCATTGATGCAGGTTGGCGCCAGCCATAACTTGTGTCAGTTGCCCATTCAAGTATGACTTGAATCCCGTTCTTTCTGACAATGAAGCCAGCCTTCTGTCTATTATTGTACACTGCCTGTCACATCATATATGAATTCATGGCAATAGTATATTGTGAGCTCTTAACATTTTGAAATCATCAAATGTGAAATTTTATTCTGTGTGGTTTTTGTATAAAGTGTTAAGTTCCATGTCCTCCTTCACAACTTGATAATATCCTTTTTGCAAGCACACAATGAATTATAATAAATATAATAAACACAATAAATACAATACAATACAATACAATACAATATGTAGATATGTGTGATATATAAATGTATAATACATTTATATTTGCATGTTATATGTAAATATATGGCAACTTTATGTATTCATATATTTTACTTATACTCTATTAGTAATAATTTTTTTTAAAAATTTTACCTAGCTTAGGTCAGATAACTGCCTTGCAGTTAAGTGATTTCCTTCCTGGGGATCATATAATCATGCCAGTGTTTAAACTCGTTATTTCAAAAGGACAGCATGGCATAGTAGAAAGATAATTGAACTTAGAAAGAGAAGGATCTGATTTGACTTACAGTTGAGTAGATCTGATTAGATCTAATTAGATTGCAAATCTGATCTGATTAGAAATTAGAATCAGATCTGGCTTTGCCACTTATTTCCACTGTTGACAAGCTGGTTGAGCTCTGTGAGCCTGCAAAGTGAAGATAATTACATCTGCCCCATGCTTTGCAGCACTGTGTGAGGATGAAAAGAAATGTTGTATAAAATTTACTTTATACAGGCTTATAGATTACTTCAAAATCTTAATTCTTTTATTTGCAGAGAGTTAACCTGAAAGTTCCAGAACTTTCTGTGGCATCCTTGTTGGGATATTATGATAGAGAACTGGTTAACTTTAGAGAACTGGTTAACTTTTCCTTCCTAAAGTCTTGTTCAATAAAGTCTTTGTATAACTTGTTTCAATCTAGCAACTACCACAAGCATAGGGTGGGCCCTTCTGCATTTATATGGCTACAACTCTTGCTTTTTTTAGCCGATCCTTTGGGTCTTCTTCGGTGTGGACAGTGGCAAGAGATGGTTCCAGATATGGGGATCACAAAGGAAAGGTGAGGAGTGAGGGAGGAGAAGTGACACGAAAGCCCATTACCGCTGGCCCACCTTCTCTCCCTCAGCCTTTGCATTGTTTCAGCACAGATGATGTGACACCAAAATAACCCACGACTTTTTCTGGGAAACCCAATGTCTTGGAAACTCATCAGGCTTGTCAATATCATATCTTTACTCAAGTATCTAATCTTCCTTCTCAACTGACTACTAATGTATATGAGGACAGAGGATGATGTGTGTGTTTAGGTGTAAGAGGAAGGCAACTAGGACTCACCAGCCAGTGAACAATGACTTGAAATTGATGCACCTTGAAGTGTATTTTCAGGACAGGAAAGCTGTCATTTTCAAAAGGAAATACAGTCTGCATTAACCTTTTCATTGATAAAAGCACCATGAACATATTTGTGAATGTGATGTCTTGATGGTGTAGAGGAGATGCTATAGCTGATATGTTTGCCCACAACAGCTGGTATAGAAGTCAGGGCAGTAAGCCAAGTTAACAAGAAATTTTTAAAGGAATTTCAATGTGCCAGACACTATATTAAGGGCTGAGGATATAAATACAAGTAGAAAAAAATCCCCCATTATCAAGGAGCTTATATCCTAATGGGGGAAGACAAACTGTAGGCCTGTGTTATTGAGTAAAAAACCAAAACAAAACAGGAAACCATCATTTTAATACTAAATTGCTTTTAGCAAAGACAGCTAGAACACACTGAATTAAGAGTTGGGAAACTGAGTCAAGGAACCTAGAATCTATGCCCAGCTCTGTCATTTGCTGTGAGAGTCTGAATAAGTCAAGGGTCCTAAATTTAGAGTGCTGATGGAGTTTATAGATTACCTATGAGTACTTACATCTTACATCTTCCTATAGGTCCAGTGGTCTCATTTTACATAATGTAAAATAGAGGATAAGCAATGCAAGTGACTTGCCTAAGGTCCAAAGGCTGGAAATTGTCAGTTAACTGCCCCATTTCTGAAGTATCTTTAGATTCAAAATGAGAACAATAGTGTATGATCCATTTATATTGTGGTATTGTCATTCAGACCAAATGAAACCACATACATGAAATAAATTTTCAGCAGTATTGTCTCTTTCTTTCTCTTTGCCTCAGTTCTTCTGTCATCTTCATTTGCAAAGGTCCCATATTTAATTTCATTATTCTTACCATTGAATAATAATAATGACAACTGATGTCATATAGTACTTTAAGGTTTGTGAATCATTTCTAATTCATTTTCTCATTGGAGAAACCAATGACCACTTCCTGTGGAAGGCATCTCTGATATTTATCCACATTTTGCAGATGGGGACATTGAGATTCATAGAGGAAAAGTAAGAGATTCACCAACGTTCCCATAGCTAGTTAAACAGACAAGTGAGCTTCAAATTCAGATTTCTCCAGACTCCAACCCCAAGAATCTAGCTATTATTTCATGCTTCTTCCTTTATTGCTTTTTTTAATACTCATAAGCCAATGATATCTTAAATATCCTTACATGAATCAGTCAATCAGCAAATATTAAGCACTTGGTATGTGCCAGGCACTGTGTGCCAAGTGCTGAGACTGCACAGAAAGGCAAAAATAGCACTTGCCTTCTGGAAGCTCAGTTACTAAGGGGGGGAGGCAACATGCAAACAATTATATATAAACATGATATAAAGAGGGTCGAGCTGGAGGTGATCTCAGAGGGAGATGATCTCTTTCTCTCTGTGTCTGTCTCTGTCTGTGTCTATTTCTATCTGTCTTTCTCTCTATTCATAAATGTTGTTTCTTTAGCATAGGGAGTTCATAATGAAGCATTTCCTTTACCAAGGAAGATCCATCTATCTTCAAATAATCTTACAGAGTGAGAGTCGCTTGGGACAAAAAAGATAAGTGAGATGCACAGTCTACACAGAGGAAGGACTAAATTTAGGACTCTGTTATTGGAAGGCCAGCTCTTTGTCCACATCCTCTTCTCCTACCCATGACAAAAATTTGAACTACACTTCTGGGTCTCTAGGTTCTGTTATGTGAGTTTTTGCCTTATTTCTTTGGGGCCTAGACCACTCTCACAACTTCCTAGTCATTTTTACATTATGACCCCTTATGAGTACCTTACCTCTTTGTTTTCACCACCATCACTATGTGTGTTTTCTTCATTATAATCTCCTTGAGAAAAGGGACTGTTGGGGCAGCTAGGTGGTACAGTGGTTAGAGCACTGGCCCTGAGGTCAGGAGGACCTGAGTTCAAATCTGGCCTTGACACCAGCTGTGTGACCCTGGGCAAGTCACTTAATCCCAATTGCCTAAAAAATAACAAACAAACAAAAAAAAAGAGAAAAGGGACTGTCTTGCTTGTATTTATACTCCTCAAAGCTTAACATAGTTTCTGGCACATAGTAGGTTCTTAATAAATGTTCTGTCTATCTATCTATCTATCTACTATCTATCTACACACCAACTATTATTATTATTGCTAATTATTCCAAATTTCTGCCTTTTTTATCACCAGCTCCCAGCCCAGTGCCTGGTTCATGAGAGGTGCTGAAGAAACACCAGCTGATTGATTAGGTGATAATATCCTAAGTTCCTCAGCACCATGCTCAAATCACTATTTTCCATTTGTCTCAGCCTACAACTTTTATTCATGGATTTAGAACTCTAAGTCCATCAGAGGTCACCTAGTCTTACTTACTCCCTCATTCTACAGATGACAAATTCTTCTCTGTTTATCTGTCTCTCTCTTTTTTTTTTGTAGGAGAGAGGTCTGAATCTTGCAACATATTCCCCTGACAGAAACAAAAGTGTTGGATTTCAAAGAATATTTTTAGATATTAATTTCCTACCTTGAAATCTCATGAGAAGCAATAACTGTATTTCTGTTCTTAAGAATATTTGCGAGTCTTTTCAATTTCTTTTAGATCAGGAATTGCTTTCAATAAGGTCTTGTTTCAGATTTTGAAAATGCTCATTCCAAACTGACATTTGATGGATTACTAGAAAGAAACAAAGCACTGGAATAGTAGTCCAGAGCATTGGGTTCTAATCTCAACACATTTTAACCTTCCGTGTGACTTTGGACAAGTACTTCCTCTGTTTGATACCTTTTTTGTAAAATTAAAGTGGTAAATTAATGATCTCAAGTTTCTTCTAGCTCTGACATTCTGTAGTTCTGTGAATACTTGTTTTTTTGGCATTGAGAGACTCTGTGGTATAATGGTAAAAAAAAAAAAGACACAACACAACACAACAAAACAAAACAAAAAAGCAACAAACAAACAAACCTGAATTTAAGCTAAGAAGACCTGAATTTAAGTCCTGTCTTTGACACATACAGGGACTGTGATCCAGAAGAAATCAATATTCTAGGCAACTCTTAAAGACTACAAGTGGAAGAGAAGGCAACGTTCTGCGTTAGTAGAGGCAGCTCTTTTTTTTTTACCCACCCTTAAATATCAGCACTTTTGTCACAGACAGAGGATGATTCAGAGCCAGTAGTATGGTTGGTATTACAATCTTACAGTAGGTTTGTGCACTACTGTGCCTTTTAATGTATTTTTGTTGCATACGAAAACTGATCTCATGAAGGGAGGGGCCATACAGCATTATGGACGAATGATCGTACATTTTTAGTAACAATTTTAGAAAGCATATTTGATGAATGGCAAAATTCTCTCTTAATTTTGGTTCATAATCATAAAACAAATCATAAATCAAAAACGTCAAGAAGTCAATCTTCTTTCAATGTTGGAAAGGGACAAATTCTTAAACTTAGAAGGATGAGAAGGTTCTGACCAATTATTACATGGACCTGACTAATGGACTGCAAAGATCTACGTTAAAACCTAGATCAAAGCTAGCCGATTTTTGGAAAGATCCCATCCTTTCGCTCAGTGGTTTTTGTCCAATGGTCAAATCCCTATGTTGTTAATATATTTTTTCTTAGATTAAATGCATCTCTTTGATATAATTTAGGCCCATTCCCACTACTCTTTGGTTTACAGAGAAAATAAAAAAAATTGTGCCTTCTTTAAACTAAACATTTGCTAGAAGACATTTTGTATAGAAGCTCTATATACATGTTGTCAGCACAGATCATTGAAATGTGAACATTTCATGTATAATGAGGTCCATTATACAACAGCTTCATCTTACATCTAATCAATATCATGTCAGACACTGAGCACATCACCAAGAAAAAGCAGGAAAGAAAGAAAACTAATCAACCTGTGCCAAAATGACATAAGAAAATCCCTGGGGGTAAAATTGAATTTGGTAATCTAGAACACATTTGCAAGTACTTCAGAATGAATGCTGACAAATTAGATTTTAAAGACTCCTTTCTATTATGCAGATTGATTAGAGACAACATAAATTTCCACACTCCAAGGGACCATTGTCATGAAGAGTGATAAATGATTTAAAAGCACCTTTCAATCTATGGTGAAGTGAGAGGAAAATGAAGAACAAGACTGGTCCCACCTGGGCATAAATGAAAGTGGGAACACTTGAATAGAATTCTATGGGGAAATTACATTTTACCTATACATCGAATTGAAATTGGAAAGGGAACAATATTTATGAAGAAACTGAATGTTTAAGAGATCATGATAGTAATCAAAGATGAAGTGTCTTGCCCAAGTCATATGAGTAAGTGTATGATGCTAGATTTGAACTTAAGTATTACTAACTCTAGGTCCAAAACTTTATCCACTGTACCATCTAACTACTTAACAAATCTATTTGTATGACTTTTGGATTCTGTTTCAGATCCTGGTTCTGACTCAGTTTCCATTACAGATACAGCACTACTTTCCACCACTTTCCAGTCATGTACCTCCACTATCTATATCCTGGGTATCAGTTTTGTTTCTGGCCAGTAAATAGTTCAGAGAATTCCCAATCATGGCCATCCCTCACACCCCAGATTCAGAAAAAATGAATTATATCATGCAACTTACTTGGTCTCACCACATGGCTGGGACAGTAAGAGGAACTTTCAGCAAAATCAATGAAGGTACTATAAAACGTCAGATGAAAAAGAGCATGATTTCTCTGAAGGAAGATTGTGTGTGTGTGTGTGTGTGTGTGCGCACGCGTGTGATTTAACTCTGCATGGAGAATGAATTCATTGAGAGGAGATCTCACTAACCAAATTATGTTTCTCTATTTTTGGTCTGTGCTGTAATACAGTTAGATGACTTTGTCACAATCTAACACAATTAGATGACTTTGGAATATCAAAGTGTTTTTAATTTGGCTCATTTTAATTCAGATCTTTGTTTTTTTTCTTTAGTGAGCAAAATAATCTATTGTTGGTTGGATTTTTGCACACACCCTGACAAAAGAAAACCTGACCACCTACTCATATGGCATCATACAATCATTCATCAATGGCTGCGTTTGTCTTGCAAAGTTTCTCTGAAAATCCTAAGATTCAGATCGTCATCTTCAGCTTCTTCTTAGGACTTTTCATAGTGGCATTCACAGGTAACTCCCTCATTGTCATTGTTATCTGTCTAAATCCAGGCCTCCATAATCCCATGTGCTTTCTCCTTATAAATTTGGCCTTCTTGGATGTTCTCTTGGCCTCCACTGTGGTGCCCAAGTTGCTGCAGAACCTAATGACCAAGAACACCATTTCCTATGGGGGCTGCATAGCTCAGATCTATTTCCTAACTTGGTGTTTGGGGGCAGAGTTCTTGCTTTTCACAGCCATGGCCTATGATCGGTATGTAGCCATCTGCCGCCCCCTCCACTACAGTACTATTATGAGCAAGGCAGCTTGCTGCCTCATCGCATGTGCAGTGTGGGCTATCAGTGGGACCAATACAACAATACACATAATAATGACTGTCCGCTTGTCTTTCTGTGGCCCCAATGTCATTGATCATTTCTTTTGTGAGATTCCTCCATTATTGCCTCTCTCTTGCTCCTCAACTTATGTCAACAATGTCATGGTAGTTGTGGCAGACATGTTCTTTGCTATTTCCAATTTTCTGCTCCTCCTGGTGTCCTATGGTTTCATCATCTCCAGCATCTTGAAGATCCGGACCAAGGAAGGGAAGAAGAGAGCATTTTCCACTTGTTCGTCCCACCTTATAGTGGTCACCATGTATTATTGCCCTATAATTTATATCTACATTCTTCCTGGTTTGGGTCGGTCTCTGAAGGAAGGCAAAGTAGCTTCAGTGTTTTATACCATAGTAACTCCAGCCTTGAACCCTTTTGATCTACTCCCTGAGAAACAAGGATGTGAAAATAGCCCTCAAGAAATTATGTCCATTTCTTAGGAAATAATTGGCCTTTGGGAAACTGATATAACTCAGAACAATGGGATTAAGAGTGTCTCTGAAACAGAAAAGTGTACATAGACCATAGCTTTACACATCGTTTCTTCTGGTAGGCAATGCTCCTGAACTCAGGACGTGTTTTTAGTTGTATCCAGCTAACTCCCTTGTTACATTTTTTCTTGAAGACTTTTAATGAAGGTAAAGTCAGGCTATCACCAAAGAATATCACAGAAACATTTGAAGTGCCATACCATGTCAGGTCCATGGTTTAAGCAGAATAGAATTTTGTTGCCAAGACGTATTCTAGGAGATAATTTATTTGAAGTCATGGTTGCCTATTCTCTCTGATGTCATTCTCTGATGTCAAATACTTATATGAGACCTATTGGAATTTTTATGAGGAACTTGACAGACTTCAGGTGCAGTGGAAAAGGCCTCAGTTAGGTCTCTAACACCACAAGAGGACTTCCTTTGATTTAACTGAGGAGTATAGAAAAGGCTTCTCCTTGCTTTCTCTCCTCATGCAGAGGAAAGGGCTTCAACTAAGACTGATTGTATTAGAGAACTTTGGTGAGTGTGGCAATGGAAAGGAATAAAGACTAGCAGTATGGACAGGTCCTCAACTTGATTCCATCTGCAGAGTAAGGGAGATGTAGAACTCAACTCCTGAGGCCTCAGCAAACAAAAAAAGAAAAGAGTTTTATTATGCCAGGAATGATCAAAGCACCAACCCAGAAGACAAAAATAACCAAATAAAGTACCTATCATCAGAACCTCAGAGAAAAAAGTATTCCCACACAACAACTAGGATTCTTCATCAAAATGTGGTTTTTTAATTATAAAAGAAATGAGAACTATGGAAGTGAAAGGAATAAGCATTTATGTAGCGGCTACTATGTGTCAGGCACCGTGCTAAGCACTTTTTACAAATATCTCATTTGATTCACCAACTTGTAATATAGGTGCTATGATTGTCAATGTTTTCCAGTTGAGAAAATAGAGACAAATAGTTGCTCAGTCATAGAACTAGTAAGTGTTTCAGGCCAAATCTGAACTCAAGGCTTCCTGATTCCAAACCTAATGCTATAACTATTACCCCACCAGCTGCCCACAAGAAGAGGAGGAAAAAATTTGAAATAAAATTACATAGTTTAACAGAAGATATATAAAACCATATTGCAGTAAAAATTCACTAAAAATCATAATGGACCAAATTAATGATTCTAAAAGTCAACAAGAATTCTGAAAATAAAAAGTCAAGAGAATGAAATTGAAGAAACTGTAAAATATTTGCTATAAAAAAAATAACTGACCTAGAAAATAGATCAAGGTGAGATAACTGAAGACTTTTTTTTAGTTAGGCAATGGGGTTAAGTGAGTTGCCCAGGGTCACACAGCTAGTAAGTGTTATGTGTCTGAGGCTGGATTTGAACTCAGGACCTCCTGAATCCAGGGCTGGTGCTCTATCCATTGTACCACCTAGCTGCCCCATGAAGAATTATTATAAACCCATCCACAAGAAGTAGTTGGTGGGTCACAAATCCCCCTGGGATTTATAGTTTTTCAGAAAGAAAAGTAAGTGGAGATCAGCCCTCAATTGTGTGTGTGTGTGGAGATGTTTTTTCATTCACAGTGACAATGTGAGTATTGGGATTCTCAAAAATTTGGACTTTATAAATCTTCCTTGATTTGAGCCAAGTTACAACAAAATGACTTGAACTTCATAATCAAAAAGAAAAAAGGAATTAGATATCATTTTAAAGAAATCATTAAAAAAAATACCCAGACATATAAGAATAAGAGGAAAAACTGAAAATAGAAAGAATACACTGATGACCTCCTAAAAGAAATTCCAAAATAAAAACTCCTAGATATGTTACTGGCATTATCCAGAGCTTCCAGGGGGAAAAATTATATCTATATCTATATCTATATCTATATCTATATCTATCTATATCTATATCTATATCTATATCTATATCTATATCTATATACGTATATATATATACGTATATAGATATAGATATATAAGCAGTCAGAAAGAAAGAATTAAAATATTAAAGAACTGTGGTCAATACTGAACAAAATTTAGCAGCTATCACTTCAAAGAAAGTCACAACATGGAGTGAAATATTCTATGAGGTAAAATATAAAGGTCTATAACGGAGAATAGCTTACCCAGTAAAACTGAGTATTGTATCCTATGAATAAAAATTGACTTTGAATGAAATCGATTTTCAAGTATTCTTGATAAAAACTGAACTGAAAAGGAGCTTTGAAACACACATATAGAACTGCTTATATTCTAATGGAGATAGAAAAGAATGTTAAAAGATTTCTTTTGGAACCCTATTTCCACAGGCATCATAGAGGAGATCAACTGAGACAAAGGATGATAACTAGATTCATTTTGAATATGTAAGAAAAAAAGAGGCAGTTGGAGAATATACATTAAGGGGAGATGGGAGGAAAACGGGAGCTCTGTTAAGACATAGTCAGCTTGCATAAGTAGGCATATATCCAAACGTGGAGAAAGTAGAGAAAGTCCTTTGAATTAGACTTTTATCTGTACTGGTCAAAAGAGGGCAGAATATACACAGAGTATATTCAACTGAACAGGGACAAAAATGAGAAAAAGGAAGACGGAAATGGGAAATATAAGTAGGAATGCATATTCAAGAAGCTATTTGTTTTTAAATACAACAAACCTGAACCTTGGAGAGGGGATAGTAAGGAAAAGGTTAAGTGTGGGGAAAAGAGTAATAACTTTAAATAAATTGGAAGAAAAGAGCAAAGAAAAGGAAAAGTACAAGAGAATAAAATGGAGGGGAGTGAACAATTCATTATCATAGCTGTAAGTGTACTTGGGATGAACTCACCTAATTAATAGAAGTTAGAAGAATTAGTTAAAAAGCAAAATTAAAAAAAACAAACAAACATGCCTTTTCCAACAAATATGCTTGAAAGAAAAAGACATATAGAGTTGAAATAAAGGCTTTGGAGCAAAGCCCATTATGCCTCAGAGAAGCAGGGTTATTCATTATAATTTTAGGAATGCCATCAGAAAAATAGACTTTATTGAAAGAGATAAATAAGTAAACTGCATTTTGTTGAAAGGTAAAACGAATTTATTTTAATATTCAGCATATGTTCATCCAATGCATGTTCTCTAAATCCTTAAAGAAAAATCTAAATGCATTATGAAGGGAAAAAAAAAACAATAAAATGATACTAACAGAGGAATCTTAGTTTGTTCTTTTTTTTGTTTGTTTTTTGGCTGGGCCATGGGGGTTAAGTGACTTGCTCAGGGTCACACAGCTAGTAAGCGTTTATGTGTCTGAGGCCGCATTTGAACTCAGGTCCTCCTGAATCCAGGGCCGGTGCTCTATCCACTGTGCCACTAGCTGCCCTCAATCTTAATTTATTCTTATCAGCCCTTGATAATTCTAACCAGAAATAAATAAGTAGATTAAGAACCTAAACAGAATATCAGGAAAATTAGATATGATATACTTCTGACAATTATTGAATAGAAATGGAAAGAAATATGTGCATATATGCATGTATACATATATATACATATATAAATATGTGCTGTTTGATATATATACATATGCGTATATAATTTTGTGTGTATATGTGTGTATAATATGATGTATCATATGTTATATATATGATAAAAATATACATAGCATATATAATCATTTGTTACTCACGATGTAATAAGATTATGTTATATGAAGAATTACTGGGAGAAAAAAAATTAAAAAGCAACTGGAGACTAAGTGACTTAATCCTTTAGAACTGTTGGAGCAAAAAACAAATCATAGAAATTGTAGAAAGTCTAATTAAAGACAATGATAAAAATGTAAAAAATATTTAAAAAATTTGGAATGTGGCAAAAGCAGTCCTCAGAAGAAACATTGTATCTCTGAATACTTTTCATTAATAAAAAGAGAAAGAACTGTTTGATTAATTGGGAGTACAGCAAAAAATACTAGAAAGCCAATGAAGTAAAAACCTCATTTAAACACCAAAATAGAAATCCAGAAAATTTAATAAAAAATTTAATAAAAATAAAAAATTAAATTAATTAATAAAACAAGATTTTTAAATGAAATAGATAAATTATTAGCTAACTTAATGAAAAAGAAGAAAGATAAAAACCAAATTATTGTTATCAAAATGAAATAAAAGAATATGCATTAGAAATTATTTTTGCCAACTACACAGCAAGAGAAAACTATTACTTGAATTACACAAATGGTTACAAAAATATGAAATACCAAAATTATCATAACAAGAAATAGAGAAATTAAGTCCCCAATTTCAGAAGAAGCAATTTGAAGAAGTCGTCAATGAAATTCTAAAGGGTGGAAAAAGTACTTTAGCACCATATAGCTTTATAAATCAAATAGTCAATGAACAAGTAACTCATTAATATATAAATTGTCTACAAAAATAGCAAAATGCATCCTTCAAAATCCTTCTTCAACAGACATATAGCTTTGATATATTCACCAGGGAATATAAAAACAACAAAAAAGAAAACCAATATTCCTAATGAACATGAATGTAAGAATGTATTTATACAATTCCATACCAATTAAACTATGAAAAGATTATTTAATAGAACCAGAAAAATTAATGACAAAATTTAAGTGGGGGGAAAAGACAGAGAATCTTCAGAGAAATTATTAAAAGAAATGGGGATAAAGGAAGCTTACCTACCAATGTCAGGTCACAAAATATACTACAGAGCAATAATTTAAAAAACAATTTGGTACTGTTTAAAAGAGAGAAAGAACAATCAGTGGAACAGATTATGTACATAGCACAGTGAAGCAAATGTACCTGAATCCTTGTTGCTGTTCATTCATGCCTGACTCTTCATGACTCTATGGTTCATGGGGTTTTCATGGCAGAGACACTGGAATGTTTTGCCATTTCCTTCTCCAATAGATTAAGGCAAGTAGAGGTTATGTGACTTGCCCAGAGTCACACAGCTAGTATGTCTGAGGCCGAATTTGAACTCAGATCTTCCTGACTCCAGGCCCAGTGCTCTATCAACTGAGTCATCTAGCTGCCTCCTATAAATCGAGAAACACAAAGACCTTAGCTTCTGAGATCAGGACTCGTTATTTAAGAACAACCACAACCACAACCACAACACTGATGGGAAAATTGGATGGCAATATGAAAGAAATTAGATTTAGACTAAAAACTCACTTCATATTCAAAGATAGCTGCAAATGGGTGGATGACCTATATATAAAAGGTCACACTATAAGCAAATTAGAAAAACATGGGGGAAATTGTCTGTCAGATGTATGGATAGGAGAAGGTTCATGACTAAATGAGGAACAGAGTGTTACAGAAGATAATATGAATATTTTTGATTATATAAAATTTAAAAAACATATATATATATACATATATATATATGTATATAATATACATATGTAAGTAAATCTCATGAAACTAAGATTGAGAGATAAGTAATTGACCAGAAAAATCTTTACAAGTTTATCTCATTAAATTAATTTGTTTACAAAATTCCAATTTCCAAATAAGTAAGGAACTGCTTCAAATTTATAAGAAAAAGAGCCATTCCTCAATTGATAAATGGCCTAAGATATTAAGAGACAGATCTCAAAGGAGAAACTCAGGACAATTACGGTAATTTGAAAAGCACTCCAATTCACTATTAATTAGGAAAAAAGCAAATCAAAGCAATTTTGAAATCACTCATCATAGTGGCAAAGACAATAGAAAAGAAAATGATCAGCAGTGGAAAGGATTGTGGGGAAAATTGGTGCATCGATTGATTGACTGATGGTGTTCCTGTGAGTGAGTAAAACTATTCTGGAAAGCAGTTTGGAATTATCAAAAGTTACTGAACAGCAAATGTCATTTGAATATTACATATTAATAATATATATGTATATACACATATGTATTTATACACACATATATAATATATGCACATAGCCATTGAAGGAATTTGTTTTGTTTGATATATATTTGTCACAAGAAATTTGTTCTTTGTTTTCCAATGAGGTTAGGAAGAGAGAGGGAGTGACAATGGATTTTCTATTAATTTTTTCAAATAGAGACGTAGAGACATTACACATGTTAAATGCTGCATGAATTTTCATATGAAGTCACTGTATGATTAGTTTTATTTTGTTGTAGGAGATGTTTCATGAAGTGGGAGTAATCTATAAATATCTATAAATAATAATGAAAGTAAACCTATAGGTAAAATTATCTATAAATATGTTTGAAATATGAGAATAGAATATCAAGAATATTTTCTTAAAGAAGTAGTCTTGTATACTGTAGTCATTCACCAATTGATACAGATCCTTCAGTATTTTTGCCAATGCAACCTCTTGGGGAGAAATGAGTTCCATATCTTTATCAGTTTGAATTTCAGAGATTATGTATTTCACACTGTGTCTGCATATAAATCCCCTCTACAACAACTTCAGTCTCTGGTTAAAAAGTTTGAGTAGGATCTCTAGAGGAAGCTTGCTACATTTCTGGACAATTCTAATTGTTGGAAAGATTTTCCTTATAGCTAACAAATATCTCTCTAGACAGCTTCCCTTTCATCATTTTGTCCTCTGGTTACCAAGTAGGAAAAAAGATCTAATCTCTCTTATTGATGACAGCACTTCAAAAACTTAAAGACTGCTATGAGTGACTGTACCAGGAGCCATCATTCCAGGTGTGAAAAGATCACAGCTGAATACACGGACAAAATGAGACTTTTTTCTAATATTGCTCAGTAATTATTTTTCCTTTGAGTCCTTTGCAGCATAATGGTCCAACATATTTAGAGTAGAATCCAGTAATACCAGAACAGGAAGAGACCTTAGAGTGTGATTAGTCCAACCACATCAATATAGATGAAAACATGGGAACTCAGAGCAACACAAAGTTCCATAGTCAAGTCCAGCGATTCATGTGGCAGAGAAGGAATTGTTCCTTGCTCTTAGGTCTTAGAAACTGAACTGGAACTTTAGTGGTGAGCTTCGTCTATCACTTTCCAGAGAGGATGGAGCTTATGGGTCAGTGGAGAAGTCAAGATTTCAGTTATGCATCTGGATCACATCATTGCCTGCCAGCCTTGGAATGCCAGGAAAGCAAGCTGAACAGTGTTATGCAGCATATTTCACAAAGAAGCAGTTTGATAACATATCTTTTACAATCTCATTTTTGCTCCCATATGAAGCCTGGGAGAGTTGATACAGAACCTCAAGCAGATAAGCACTTGTTGGCTATTTATACAGGAAATTCTTATTCAGATATGGGTGAGGATGAGATGGTCTCTGAAGTCCCATCCAGCTCCAGGGTTCTATGACTCTGTGTTTGGAGCTGACTTCCCTTCCCCTGTTTTGGTGATTGGGTATGTTGCAACCAATTCATTAAATAAAAGGAGAAGTGGGATCATAAATAAACACGTTATCTGTTAGGTCAGAGTCCTAACATCATGTGAATGAGGAAGGGTGTGATCTAGGTGTTGAATCTTAGGAAATTCAAGAGTTGATTCTAGGGTTTTGGATGTGGCATTCTGTAGAGTTTGGGAACCATGGAAAAAGTCATTGCTATGATTAAGTGTACTAGTATGGCAGAGGTATGCACTCTCTCTTCCCCCCCCCTCAAGATTTCTGCTAATTAAAACACAACTTAAGAATAAATAGGGTGCAGGTGCTACAGATGTGGAATGGTGAATATACTTTCTAATGAGGTCACTGTATTTCACTTCTTTTACTCTGTTAAAAGCAAGCTATCCTGGAGTGGGCATAACCTGTAAATGTTTGTAATTTAAAAATAATGTCAAATAAACTTTAATTAAGAGAATAAGCACAGGCAAGTAGAAAGAAAATTGTTGCTTTTTTCAAATGATATAAATATTTACTTAAAAACTCCCAAACCACAAAATAATTGAAACAATGAACAACTTCAATGAAGTTTCAGGATTCAAACTCCACTTGGCATCTGGCACTCTGACTGTTTTTCAACCCCTGGAACTAGATACTCCTTCCCCGAATAACTTCATCACTAATAATCTCATCAGCATACAACTCAATCATGCTGTGATTTAGCGTGATACCACTTCCCTCCCCTCTGATTGGAGGACTGGAAGGTGGAGTACCAAACCCCTCCCATTGCCTTCCTTTATAAGAGGGCAGAAACTGGATTGTTAGCACACTCAACTTTGCAAACGCTGCTCTGCTCGGTTTTGAACTCCACAGAAAAAGATGTCCTGATGCTGGGTACCCCTCAATGTCCCTCCCACCCTTTTTCTGCTTCCTTTTGTGTTGTTTCTTCCCATTAATTGCAAGCTCCTTGAGGGCAGAAACTGTCTTCTTTTCTTTATTAAGTATATCCCCAGTGCTTAGCACAGTGCTTTGTACACAATAAGTGTTTAATAAATATTTATTGGATTGGAAAAATAAACTTACATTGTCATCGGCATTTATGTATGTTACCAACAAACTCCAGCAGGGGGAGATAGAAAGTGAAATTCCCTTAAAACTTACAGAAAGCAAAATACTTGTGATTTTCTTTGCCAGAAATTAGACTTGAAGCTTTCCTGCAGCCCTACCTACCTGAATTTATGAACAAAACTGCAAAATAGTTTTTATAGAAATAAATCAAAGAAATATTCATTGCTCAAGGGTAGGCCAAGCCAACATAATAAAAATGGTGATACTACCTAAATCCATTTACTTATTCTGTGCCATGTCAATTGAACTACCAAAGGATTACTTTATAAAGCTAGAAAAGAGAATAATAATTAAAAGTAATATCAACATTCATAGAGAAGGAACAAAATGTACAGTATTTTTTAAGCATTTTCACATTTTAAAAGAGACAGCCTGATACAGTGGAACTTTTTCTGAATATGGAGATATAAAACCTGTACCAGACCCCAAGCTTTACCACTCAATTACTTTGTAGCTTAATGCATGTCACTAAACATCTCTCTGCCTCCATTTTTCCACTGATAAAATGGGACTGAGTGCTTTCATTGAAAGGTTATTAGCCCTCAAGAAAGGGAATGTGTATCAAATTGGTTTCTCTCATTTGATGCTTCTGACAACTCCGTGAGAGAGGCAGAATAAATATTTTTCTCTCTTCACAGAATATAAAAATGAGTTTGAGAAAAGGTGATTCACCCAGGATCATATGGGGAACAGGAAGCTGACATTTTTGCTTTGATGTTGTTTGGGGGCACAAAACGTCTAGATAAACAAAGTAAACTTTATTTCCAACTACGACACCCTAACACACACACACACACACACACCCCTGACTTGTCCTAGCAAAAACAGCTAGACACACAGGTTGGATGACAATGAAGGAGAACTCTTCAATAATTTTTTATGGTATCCACAGTGATTAGCACAATATCTTACGCGTAGTATGTGCTTAATAAACGCTTGTTAACCAATCAATGGTATAAGCTGCCAGGACTGTAGCTGTATACCCTATCTCTTCCACCCACCCCCACAAGGAGGAACTTTTCATCAGTCCTTGAAACTTCTACTAGGATTTAATACATAGATGAAACTACTATTCAAATAAGAAATTTCCTGTTTCCATTTGACCTTCAGGTAGTTCTTAGTAAAAACTCCAAAGTTTTACTGTGTTATATAACATAATGTTACATAAATATTATATAAATATATGGAGAAAAAACCATGAAGTAGGCCATTGTAGAAATCAAAATTCCAAATTCAGAGAACCATGAGTAATTGGTTAATATCCTGTTAGGAAGCAAAGCAACATTCCTAAGCATCCAAAACGTGTCCTGGAAGACAAAAGCTTTTGGTATCAGAAATTCTTGACCTCCATCCAAATTCTAAAAGAGTCAGGTTAGTTAGAGGAGACTTTTCAGGTCTCCTCAATCATATGATCAGAAGTTTGGAAGTGTCATCATCTCTTGAAGAAAGAGAACACTTTCTTGAGTCCCACTTTGACTTCTTTGTTCCTCAAGGTATAAATGAGAGGGTTGAGGGTAGGAGCCACTGAAGTGTATATCACAGACACGACCTTATCCTTATCCAATGAGTAACTGGAAGATGGCCGTATATAGGTGTAAATTACAGTGCTGTAATACATGCTGACCACAATGAGGTGGGAGGAGCAGGTAGAGAAGGCTCTCTTTTTGCCCTCAGTGGTGCGGATTTTCAGGATGCTGGAGATAATGCAGGCATAGGAGAGCATCGTGATCATGAAATTCCCCACCGCTAGGAAGACATCTGCTGTGAAGGCCATGGTTTCATTCAGGTAGGTAGGGCTGCAGGAGAGCTTCAGTAAAGGGGGGGATCTCACAGAAAAAAGTGGTTAACCATATTAGAGTGGCAGAAAGTCAGTTTTATCATTAGGCCAGTGTGTACACTAGTGTTGATGGTGCTGATTATCCAAACACTAGTGGCTAACAGCATACAGACCCTCTTACTCATCATGGTGCTGTAGTGGAGGGGATGGCAGATGGCCACATACCGATCATAAGCCATGGCTGTGAAAAGCAGCAGCTCAGCTCCTAAGGACCAAGTGAAGAATAGCCGGGCCACGCAGCCGTAATAGGAAATAGTCTTCCCACCCATCACGTTCTCCAGTAATTCCGGAAGAATTGTGGAGGTACAGAGGACATCGACTATGGCTAAGTTGATCAGGAAGAAGTACATTGGGGTGCGCAGTGCTGGGTTAGAACTGATTGTAACAAAGATGAGGATGGTTCCTGAGAGGGCCACTGTACAGAGGGAGAGGAACAAGATGAAGAACAAGGACTGAACGTGAAGGGCTTCTGAAAATCCTTTTAGAGAGAGCTCAGCGGCCAGTGTCTGATTCATCCACGCCATTAGGGCAGATTAAGTTTTCATTAAATCAAGACAGTCCCAGCATTTTAATTTTCCTTCATTTGCTTCATTATGATCTAGTATAAGATGCAGAAAATATGTATAATTAGTGTTAAATATTGCTAATACTATACCCTTAAAAGCATGCTTATAGGAACACCAGGACCGCTGACGATTCTGATGCTTAGATGCGAGATCCTTTTGTAGACGAGAAACACCAACTTGTTGCATGGGGTGGAGGATCAAAAAGCCGCACAGAGATTTTGAATATTCTACTTATCTGCCTTCATCAGTGCAGCGCTGTCCATTATATTTCTCTTGGACTAATTCTCTCTCCAGATCCCTAGAACACTCTATCTCCTATTGCCTAGAGATAACCTCATTGCCCAAACCCTACTGTTTACTCTACCATCCCTATTCACCTAAACCCTACCTGCAGAAATGTCCAATTTTCTGCTCCATGTTTGCCCACACCATCCACTACCCTCTCTGGAGCTTCCACACTATAATCTACAAACTGCTTCATTCTAGACCTCTTCTTATTCTTTTTCCACCTTCTGAGTCTCACTGAGCTCTAGCTTTATGAGATGATATTGCATCCTTAGCCATATTTTCCATTACTGATTACAGTCCCAGGGAGAGAGGTGGGATATTCTTTGCTTCTCATTGCCACTTCCAGACTCCCTCTATTGCCATCACTTATCAACCTTACCTTCTTTGAATTTCCCTCAACTTTTTCACTCAATCCAGATCTTGATGACTATTATCTGCTAATTACAGAATATCCTCCCTCCTTCTTCAGTGTATTCCATGCTTGGCTTACAGTTTTCCAGAATACTCCAACACTTGTCCCCAAACTGTGTGTGTTCAGTCATTTTGCTGTGAACCCAATGGGGTTTTCTTGGCAGAATTACTGGAGTGGTTTGACGTCCCTTTCTCTGGCTCATTTGACAGATGAGGAAACCAAGGCAAAAAGAGTTAAGTCTGAGGCTGGATTTGAACACAGGAAGATGAGTTTTCTGATTCTAGGCCTGGTACTCTATCTAATGAGCCACTTAGCTGCTGAGTGGTCTCAAACTAGGGGACTTCACCTTGCATGTTGTTGTTGCCTCAAATATTCTGACTCACCAGTTCATCAATATATGCAACATCCATGACCCTTACTCAACATCCTCCACTATATCTTAGCTATATACAGAGATAGACATACACCTGCCATCACCCACAAATTTCCTGCTTCCATAATGATGAACTCTGAAATTTCTTTATCTGATTATATCTTATTGGTCCATCTCTCTCTATCCATTAGCCCTCCTAAAAGGTTCCTTATCACAACCTGCAATTCTTCTACCCTTCAGTAATTTCCCAAGGCATCACACCTGCTTTGGCCATATTCCTTTTCCAATTTCAATCCCTTAAAGAAACAGTAAAGGTCTACACTATCTTCTGCTCTCAGATCCCTTCATTCTATTGCCATTCATACCACGCCAAACCTCATTCATACCACGCTGAATTAATTCTACCTTCCATCTCCTTTACTTCTACATATAGACTACTGAATGGAGTTGAGGGAAGTAATACAATTGTACAGATAGAGTCCACTACAACTTTATGTTATTGAATATTAGCTAGGCCATAACTGCTTCAAGGTGATTCTTTGAATCCTTCATAATAGATTTTTTCTATCTCACTGCATTCATTGTTCCAAACCTCCAATTCTCTTCTCTACCTCCCATAGAACCCCCTCCCCTAACATTTTCAGTTGAGAATCTCACCTCATATTTTGCTGAGAAAATCAAAGCCATTTATTTTAAGTTTCTTTTTTCCCCGATATCTTGATCTTTCCTCTTGTTTCCTGAGTTAGTATGGATAATTGGCATCATCCCCGATTATTATCATCTTCTATTATTTTCTCAGTTACTCCAGTCTCTGAGGAAGAGATGGGTATTCTTCTTGTCAAGGCTAATTCTTCTATGTGTGCCTTTGAACCCACCCCCCATTGCCTTCTTTTGAAGATTGCCTACATTGTCATTTCCTTTTCAAATTTTTAACCTCTGTTTACTGACTCATTCCCCGCTACCTACAAACATGACCATATCTCTATTTCTAAACAATCTTTCCCAGATCCTAGTATCTCCTATCATCTTACATATTATTTTATGTCCTCAGCCAAACATATTTAGAAAGCTGTCTATACTGAGTGTCTCCAATTGTTCTCCACTCACTATTTTTTTTTTTAGTCTTTTGTAATCTGGCTTCAGACTTCATCATTCAACTAAAGCTGCTCTTCACGAAGTTACTTTTGATGTCTTAATTGTCAATTTAAGTGGTTTCTTCTCAATCCTGACCCTTCTTGACCTCTATGTAGCATTTCACAATAGTGACCACCCTCTTGTTCTGGATTATCTTTCCTCTTTGGGCTTCTATGACAGTATTCTTTACAATTTCTCATACTTGTCTGATCTTTCTGAATCTTCTTTGCTAAATAATTGTGTATTCCATTACCTCTACTGATGTGTATATCACAAGGCTCTGCTCTTGACCTTTTTTTCTTTTCTCTCTATAGAAGATGACCTCATCAGCTTCTATGGATTCGTTATATTTTATATGCATATAACTGTATGGTTAGCCAACACTGGCTACTGTCCTGTGTTTCAGTCTCACATAACCAACTGCCTATTCAACATTTCAAATTGGAATCTGCTAACACCAGAAACTCAGTATGGCCATAATAGGACTCACATTTTCTCTCAAGCATATCTAATTTTCATAATACTATTGAGGGTACCAGCAACCTTTTCTGGATCTTAGGTTGTGACCTAGGTTACAACCTCAGTGCTATCCACATCTTTTCACTCTCATTCCACATATTCAATTATTGCCACATATTTGACCAGTTCAATCAGTTTTTGCTTCCATTTCAAATATCTCTGTAGCATGTCCCTTTTTCTTTCTACTCACCTCAGTTCAAGCCCCCATCACCTCTTGCCTGAGGTATTACAAGAGTCTCCTAAATGATGTTCTTACCTCAAATCTTTCCTTACTCTAAGCCATTCTTCACATAGCCATCAAAGTGATTTTTCCTAAATCTCAAGGAAGATCACGGCGCTCCACCCTTCATTCAGTAAATTCCAATGGCTCTCTATAGCCTCTAATATAAAATATCAACCCTTTTCTCTGCCATTTAAAACTTTTCATAAAACTTTTTCATCTAGTCCCTTTCTACATCCCCAGAATTCTTCTGAATTACTTTCCTCCATTTGTTTTGTAATCTTTTCATGCTGCTTGCTCTTATTAACAGAAGACGTCCAATCTCCCATTTTCATGCCTTTGCATTGATGACCCCCTAAAGTTTGAATGTTCTCTCTCCTCACACCTACCTTTTAATGCCTGGTTTCCTTCAAAATCCAACTCAGGTACCACCTTCTACATGAAACCATTCTTGATTACCACAATGCTAGTGCCCTACCTCCCCTAATTAACATGCATAATTCATGTTGTTTATATTCTGTCCTCAAAGGCAGAGACTGGCTCACTTTTCCTTTGTAGCACCAGTATCTAACATAGTGACTGACACATAGTAGGCATTTAATAAAAAAAAATTGTCAATTGGTTGATTAATTGAATATTTTGGAAAAATTCAGGTTCTTTGACTGAACTTAGAAAATCTAGTTCTAGTGCACTTTTGCTTCTTCCTAGCCATATGATTTTGAGCAAGAAGGTATCATGATACTTTGGAAAGAGCACTGACATTGGAATGAGAAGATCTTGGTTGAAATACCAAGTCTGACACTTGCAAACTATGTGATTTCCAATAAGTCACTTCAGCTATCTGTGCCTCAGTCTCCTCATCTGTGAAATGAGGGAATTAGACAAGATGTCCTCTAAGATCCCTTCTAGCTCTAGAACTGTAATTTCATGCTTCTGTTTGGCTCCTCAGGGTCTGTTTTCTCACTTGTAAACAGAAAAAATAATGCCTGCCCTACTTCCCTCATAGGGTTATTTTGAAGACTAAATGAGGTAATGGATATCAAACCACTTTGAAAGTTATAAATGAGCATAAAAAATTTCCAGAGGCCTCATGGTGATGGTGATGGTGATGACATTGAAAATCCTACCAGGATGCTAGACTCTTGTCTTCAGGATGAACACCTTGTCTTCAGCCATCCTCACCTTTACCCCATCAGTATCCCTTCACCTTTCATTAGGGATCCATTAATCCAATTGATATTATCATTGCAACTGGGATAAAGGCGTGATGATATACTGCCTTAAGGCTCTACTCCTAATCTCTCTGACTGTTGAAGCTGGTGTTGCCATCTCCTGCTACCACTCTGAGACAAGTACTACAGCCCCCAGGAGAATGCAAGGACCATCTCACTTTTGTATTTGTATCCCCAGAGGCTGGTAAGATGCTTAGAACATAATAGGCACTTAGGAAATGCATAATTATAAATGATTGAATATTAAAAATATAATCAGTGGCATTATTATTTCAGATTAAGTAGCTTAGAATCTTGTTTTGGGTCATAAATCAAAAGGGACTTTATTTCAGCATTGAATTTTAGAATACATGAAATTAAAGACAGAAAAAAGATCCTCCAGTAGTTATTCTGTTTGGTCGAGAAACAAATAGGCTTTTAGCCACATCTATGCTATTTGACTTGGCATATTCAATCAAACAACAGTTCACAAACATCTAGATCAAAGAGAGTTTTGAGATACTATTGAATCTGAACTCTTTCATATGTTACTGATAAAGATTGGCTGGTCTTTTTACTCTGTATGTACATATGGTGGGGCAGGGGGGAGGAACTCTATCAATATTTCTGAGCCCTACTCATGGTTTCCCAGTATTAGGCAATTAACTGGCACAGTTACTATAAAATAGTAAATGCTTAATAAATGTTTGTTGACCAAATGACTAACACTATGTGAAATGTTGTCTCTAACTCTTCCAGTTCTTCTATGATTACTTATTGACCTTGAACTTGGTAAATTTACTTTATTTGTCAGAATGTCATTACCTCTTCTGGTAATAACATAGGCATAAAGACATTTTGTCTCTTAAGTGGATCAAGGAGCTCCCATCCTACAGTTTGGTCTGTTTGGCTATGTGATCTCTGACTATCATATAATCAAGACAATAAAGGAATACTCAGATCAAAGATACAGACAGAACTGACTTTAAGCCAAGAAGTCATCATGGCTAAGCTCTGGGTGTTCTGGGTTCCCAGACCTCAAGCACCTCACTTGAGAGTCTCTGCCCAAGATGCCTCCAGGATCACACAAAGTAGAAGGGAACAGAGAGGCATAAAGAGGAAGTCAGCAAGGAATTTGGGATCATGTAAGGCCAAGATTTCCATCACAGGGAGGTGCCATCAGCCTGTTCTCTCTTTTCCCAAGACAACTACCTAGGTTACAGTTATAGAAACTTCTACTAACCCCTTTCCCTCATTCTGTCTGCTGCTCCAAAGCTGTCTCAGAATGAAGAATTGGTGCTTTTGTTAAAACACTTGGCAGCTCGTACTTTCTAGTCCCCAGTCCCTAATCCCTGCTAGTCCAATTTCTTTGCTTTCTTGGGTATGTTAACCATTGCAACTCAAGGTCTTAGTATTGTTGTGATGATGACGGTGGTGATGGTGACGATGGTGATGATCCTGGTAGTGGTGGTAGGGTTGGTGGTGGTGGTGATGGTGATAAGAATGAGAAAGATGACAGATGATAATAATGGTTTGTACTTACATAACCTGCCTTACTGGGCTTGTTGTGTGAAAACCTACTGGGAAGGCAGAATTCCATCATGATCATGTTATTATCAGCAGACAGTAAATGAAGTTATGCAAACATAAGTTGATTTAGCAAGTACAGGGTAAATGAAGAACCGAATAAGAATCATAAGAGTCAGAGAGATTATTTCTCATAGTGACAGTCAGGCAGGCAGCAAGAAAACCACTTTGAAAATTCTAGAATGAAATATTATTGTGAACCTTTATTTCTGGTTTTTAAATATTTATATAATAAATCAATAACTAGAAAAAAATGTGGCATAATGGATTGGGAGATGGCCTCTGAGTCAGGAAGGCCTGGTCAGAAGACACAACCTTTGGTGTGTGACACTGAGCAAATCACTTATACTTCTTAATGCCCCAGGCAACTTGCTAAGCATATAGGGTACTAGATAGTTGCTAAACTGAATCATTAGAGGAAAGTTCCTTATTGGGAGGATATCATAAGTGTGGTTAAAAGAAATCAAATCCCAAAATCTGATCTTTGCCCACATCCCACTACAGATATTGAATCAATAAAGGTATACTTTGAAGATTTCCTCACTACGGACCTATATAATCAAGAAGGGCATCATCATTATCACCATTATCATCATCATCATCATCATCACAACAATAATAACAACCCACATAATAATGTGTTTCACAGTCTATAAAGAATTTTCCTCACAATAACTCTGTGTGATAGATAGCATATTATTATTATTATTGTTATACTGATAAGTAAACTGAGGCTCAGGGTATATAAGGTAGCTTGTATAGTCACCTTGCACAATGTCTTCATTTTATGGATAAAAGGAAGGGTCTTTGGCTAAATTTTCTCCCAGTCTTACATTCTTCAGCTTTGACTCCCTAAATTTATTTTTAGTGATGGTTTCCAGTAGTTTTTGTCATTTGTCCTACATTGACTGCCATATTAAAAACCCCTGCAGAGAAGAGTTGTGAGGACAGTCCACATTTCTAAAAGATTTCTTACTTAATGACATGGAAGCAGATGATCCTTTTGGAACAAATTGCCCTATGTTATCCCATTTACCTTTTCTCATGTGGTCTTCAACAGGTGGAATTCAGAAAGGAAAAACCAACAATGAAACCTAACACCTATAAGTTAAATAATTTAATCTTTCCACAATACCAAACCAAAATGCAATTGTCCAACATTATAATCTACCAGACCTTCACCAAAATTTTAAGCACCATTTTAAATAGAATTAATATCTAACCATTGTAGGAAATTATAACACACACACACACACACACACACACACACACACACACAAAAGCAATCTTTTTTGACCATTTGCTTTAGAACATGAAGCTTTTTCTTCACTCCCAAATAAAACTACTTTCATTCTGCTTTTATGAAGAATTAAAAATTAGGACTGGCAAATAAGAGCCTGAAATGGTACCAGGGGTGGAAAAATCTCTAAATAGAAAGTGCATAAGGTTTGTGACCAGAACTAGAAGTTATCTACATCATCTCTAGTGGACACTTGGGATTTCAATTTATAGTTAAACTCAAATGAGGCCCTAAAGGAACAATTAAGGCAGTACTCACATTCTCTAATAATATACTTGCAACTGTATTTTCCCTGAAGTCCATGATAGAGCTGATAATTTTCAGAATGAGTCAGGTATATTTGCTAATCTCAGTGTCATATCCAACGACTAAACCAAGAACAAGTGAAAAATTGTTGGTACTTGGTAATTTCCTGGTCTGAAATTGGAGGAAAATATATGAATAGGAAGAGTGTAACTCTATATTTACCTCCAGACTGATCACTAACTGAAAAAATACTGTGTATATTGGTTTTCTTGGCTCTGCTTAATTCACTGTGGATCAATTCAGAGAGCTCTTTCCATGTTTCACTGTATTCATCACACATAATTTCTTACAGCACAGCATTATTCCATTATATTTATATAACACAATTTGTTTGGTCATTCTCCAATAAATAAATACCTACTTTATTTCCAATTCTTTGCTATCTCAAAAAGTGAAACCATAACTATTTTGTGCACTTTCTTGTCATCAATTGCTTCCTTGCAGTATGAGCCCAGTAATAGAGTCCCTGGTTCAAAGGATATACAGATTTTAATTACTTTTCAAATTGATTTCCAAAATGGTTGTACAATTTCACAGATCCAGCAACAATTTATTAGTGTACCTATTCTTCCACAAACACTCCTTAAAGTGAATTTTGTTGTTATTTTCTATAGTTCTATAAAGTAGCCAACCTCTTGATAGTTTGATTGGTACTGTATGAAATCTGTAAATTTATTTAGATAATATTACTTTTATTATATTGGCAAAACATGTTGATCTGTGTAGGTAATCTATTTTTATTTTACCCTCTAATTCCAACAGTTCACAGTAATGTTCTTTGTAACCATATATTGATATAGAACCAGAAGTAGTAGATTCTAGCCTTAGTAGAAATGAGCAGTCATGGTAAGGTAGCAGGTAGGGTTGGGTCCCCTGACATGCAATAAAGGGGTTTCTACCACACCATTCTGCTTTCTTTATAGACTGATATTTCTATGTGTGGGACATAGCAGCATAAGGCCCCATTGAATCAAACCAAACCAAGCCATGCAAGTATGCATGCATGTATGCATATATCTATCCATCCATCCATCCATCCATCTATCTATCTGTATCTATGTATCTGTCTGTCTGTCTATCTATCTATCTGTTGTTCCCAGACCTCAGTTTAAGAACCACCAAAGGACCCAGTCAAGTGTCAGCTGTCTAGCACTAGGAGGTAAGAGTGGAGTGGGAAGTGCATACTGAGGAGGATGAATAATACCCATCCCCAGGTCGTTAGTATTTGTGGCAGAACCTCAATTGCTTCCCATTTGTTAAAACCCTGATTATTGAGAAATAAATTAAACTTACATTTGTTTTAAATGTTTCATACTATTAAAGTATTATTCATGATATGATATATACATACGAGAAAGGTCCAGAGAGAAAGAATATTCTAATTGAAATCTATCCCAGATGAGATAGGAATGAGAGGTAGTTAGAAGGAAGGCATAAAGTTGGAACTGTTCCCAATATGAGTGCCCTCAAGAGAACCCTAGGGCAAGGCAAGAAAAATAAATAGAAACCTGATGGTGTTCTTAGTGTTCCCTGGAAAGAGCCAACACACACAGAAGATTAGAATAGAAAGTACATCTGTACTTCTAAGGAGCATAAGGTCACTGTTGAATTCTTATTAACAGACAGAAAAAAAAGAGACAGAACATTTGGATTATATATTACTTTTTTGAATGTTGTACTAAATTATTATTACACAAATTTATTAATGAACAGTTCCTATAAAGTTAATTGTTAATAGTAAAGAGTTTTATATGGGCATTCTCTTCTACTCATCATTTTTTAAGGGTTCAAGCTTTTAAAATTTAGGGCTAAGAGAATGGCTGCTATCTAGTGGCTAAACTTCTGCTCCCTTTTAGAGTGAGTAGGCGTGCTGTCCAGAGCCTTCCAGAGACAAAAATATGTTAGCTATTCTGTTAACAAAGAATTTATGCACAAAGCCAATGCAACTAAGATTAAGAGGGAAGTAGAAAACTGAAAAACAATTTTTACAACTAGTGTCTTTAATAAGGGCCTTATTTCTAAAATATGTAGAGAATTAAGTCAAATTTATAAGAAAACAAGCCATTCCCCAATTGATAAATAGTCTAAGGATATGAACAGGCAGTTCTCAGATGAAGAAATTAAATCCATCTATAGTCATATGAAAATATGCTCTAAATCACTATTGATTAGGAAATGCAAATCAAAACAACTCTGAGGTACCACATCACACCTATCAGATAGGCCAACATGATAAAATAGGAAAATGATAAATGTTGGAGAGGATGTGGGAAAATTGGAACACTAATGCATTATTGGTGGAATTGTGAAATGATCAAACCATTTTGGAGAGCAATTTGGAACTATGCCTAAAGGGTATAAACATGTGCATACCCTATGACCCAGCAATAACACTTCTAGGGCTGTATCTCAGAGAGATCATAAAAGTGGGAAAAGGGCCCACATGTACAAAAATATTTATAGCAGCTCTTTTTGTACTGGTAAAGAATTGGAAATTGAGGGGATGCCCATTAATTGAAGAATGGCTGAACAAGTTTTGGTATATGAATGTAATGGAATGCTATTGTGTTATGAGAAATGATAAGCAAGCATATTTCAGAAAAAACCTGGAAAGGCTTGTATGGACTGATGCTGAGTGAAGTGAGCAGAACCAGGAGAATACTGTACACAGTAACAGCCACATTGTGAGAGACTTAGCTCTTCTCAGCAATGCAAGGGTCTAAGACATCTCCAAAAGTCTAATGATGAAATATGCCGATCACCACCTGAAAGAGATCCCAAACTCACAACATCAAGAAATATAATAGAAAATTCCAAAATTACCAGATGAAAGAGAAGGTGCTGCAAGCAGCCAGAAAGTAAGAATTTAAATATCACAGAACCACAGTCAGGATTACACAGGACCTTGCAGCTTCTACATTAAAAGACCGCAGGGCATGGAACACAATATTCCGTAAGGCAAAGGAGCTTGGAACGCAACCAAGGATCAATTACCCAGCAAAAACGAGCATCATTTTTCAAGGAAGGAGGTGGATGTTCAATGAAATAGGACTTCCAAACTTTCCTGATAAAAAGACCAGAGCTCAACAAAAAATTTGATCTTCAAGTACAGGACTCAAGAGGGACTTAAAAAGGTAAATGGGACAGAAGGATACAATATGTTGTTAATAAGGGGGGAGGAGATGTTTAAACCCCTACGAGGGAATACGAGACTTGCAACCCTTGAGAACTGTATTATTATTACACATTGTTAAAGGAGTATACATAAAGAGGGTGGATATTAGTTGACTTTGATGTAATGATTAAAAAAAAAATCTAATGAAGTGGGTGAAATGGATCCAAATAAGTGGATCAATCTATCTTAGAAAATACTGAGAAAGGAGGAGGAGAAAGGGTAAATTACATTACAGGAAAAGACACAAAATCCTATTACAGCAGAGGGAAAGAAAAGGGGGAGCATTATTTCAACCTTACTCTTTTCAGATTAGGCTCAAGAAGGGCATAATATAATCAGTTAGGTATAGAAATCTAACTTGCCCTATAGGCAGTAGGAGGGAAAAGGGGAAAGAAAAGGGAGGGGGAAAGAAAAGGGAGGGGGGAAGAGGAGAAGCAGCAAAGACTAAAGGGGAAGAAAAGGGAAAGGGATAATAAAAGGGGGAAGGGACTGAAGGAGGCAGTGGTCAAAAGCAAAACACTAGTGAAGGGGAGAAAGGAAAAAGGAGAAAGAAAAGCATAAATGGGAGGGAAAGGATGGAGAAAAAGACACAGATAGTAATCATAACTGTGAATAGGATGAACTCTCCAATAAAATGGAAACAGATTGCAGAATGGATTGAAAACCATAATCCTACAATATGTTATTTACAGGAAACACATTTGAAAAAGAGTGACACATACAGGGTAAAGGTAAAAGGCTGGAGCAGAATATATTATGCGTCAGCTGAAGTAAAAAAAGCAGGGGTAGCAATCCTGATCTCAGACAAAGCAAAAGCAAAAATAGATCTAATCAAAAGAGATAAGGAAGGAAACTACATCCTGCTAAAAGGCACATATGAAGTAATATCACTAAATATATATGCACCAAATGGTATAGCATCCAAATTCTTACAGGAGAAGTTCAGGGAGTTACAGGAAGAAATAGACAGCAAAACTATACTAGTGGGGGACCTGAACCTCCCCTCTCGCACTAGATAAGTCTAACCACGAAAGAAGAAGGTGAATAGAATATTAGAAAAGTTAGGTATGATAGACCTCTGGAGAAAACTGAATGGGGATAGAAAGGAATATACTTTTTTCTCAGTACATGGCACATACACAAAAATTGACCATGTACTAGGGCATAAAAACCTCACAATCCAATGCAGAAAGGCAGAAATATTAAATGCATCCTTTTCAGATCACGGTGCAATAAAAATTATATGTAATAAAGGGCCATGGAAAGATAGACTAAAAAATAATTGGAAACTAAATAATCTAATCCTAAAAAATGATTGGGTCAAACAACAAATCATAGAAACAATCAATAATTTCATTCAAGAGAATGACAATAATGAGACAACATACCAAAACTGTGGGATGAAGCTAAAAGCAGTTCTTAGGGGAAGTTTTATATCTCTAAATGCTTACATAAATAAAATAGAAAAAGAGGAGATAAATGAATTTGGGCATACAACTAAAAAAACTAGAAAAAGAACAAATTAAAAATCCTCAACTAAACACAAATTAGAAATATTGAAAACCAAAGGAAAAATTAAAAATTGAAATTAAGAAAACTATTGAACTAATAAATAAAACTAAGAGCTGGTTTTATGAAAAAACAATAAAATAGATAAACCTTTGGTTAATTTAATTAAAAAAAGAAAGAAGAAAACCAAATTACTAGTATCAAGAATGAAAAGGGTGAAGCTACCACCAAGGAAGAGGAAATTAAAACAATAATTAGGAATTATTTTGCCCAACTATATGCCAACAAATTTGACAATCTTAGTGAAATGGATACATATTTACAAAAATATAAATTGCCCAGATTAACGAAGAGGAAGTAAACTTAAATAACCCCATCTCAGAAAAAGAAATTGAACAAGCCATTGATGAACTCCCTAGGAAAAAATCTCCAGGGCCAGATGGATTTACATGAATTCTATCAAACATTTAAAGAACAATTAATTCCAATACTATATAGACTATTTGGGAAAATAGGTGAAGAAGGAGTCTTACCAAATTCTTTTTATGATACAAATATGGTGTTGATACCTAAACCAGGAAGAGTCAAAAGAGAAAGAAAATTATAGACCAATTTCTCTAATGAATATAGATGCAAAAATTTTAAACAAAATACTAGCAAATAGATTGCAACAACTTATCACAAGAATAATACACTATGACCAGGTAGGATTTATACCAGGAATGCAAGGTTGGTTCAATATTAGGAAAACTATCAGCATCATTGAGCATATCAACACAAAACCAACAGAAACCACATGATCATCTCAATAGATGCAGAAAAAGCTTTTGATAAAATACAACACCCATTCCTATTAAAAACACTAGAAAGCATAGGTATAAATGGAGTCTTCCTTAAAATAATAAATAGCATCTATCTAAAACCTTCAGCAAGCATTATATGTAATGGGGACAGGCTAGAAGCATTTCCAATAAGATCGGGGTGAAACAAGGATGTCCATTATCACCACTGTTATTCAATATTGTACTGGAAACCTTAGCTTTAGCAATAAGAGAAGAAAAAGAAATTGAAGGCATTAGAATAGGCAAAGAAGAAACAGAGCTATCACTCTTTGCAGATGACATGATGATATACTTAGAGAATCCTAGAGAATCAAGTAAAAAACTACTTGAAATAATAAACAACTTTAGCAAAGTTGCAGGCTATAAAATAAACCCACATAAATCATCAGCATTTCTATATATTACCAACAAAGCCCAACAGCAAGAGATAGAAAGAGAAATCCCATTTAAACTTACTGTAGACATTATAAAATATTTAGGAGTCTACCTCCTGAAACAAACCAGGAACTCTATGAACACAATTACAAAACACTTTTCACACAAATAAAATCAGATCTAAATAATTGGAAAAATCAGTTGCTCATGGGTAGGCCGAGCTAATATAATAAAAATGACAATCCTACCTAAGCTAATTTACTTATTCAGTGCCATACCAATCAAACTACCAAAAATTATTTTATAGAGTTAGAAAAAATAATAACAAGATTCATTTGGAAAAACAAAAGGTCCAGAATATCAAAGGAACTAATGAAAAGAAATGCAGGGGAAGGTGGCCTAGCAATTCCAGATCTTAAATTGTATTATAAAGCAGCAATCATCAAAACTGCTTGGTACTGGCTAAGAAATAGAGGGTGGATCAGTGGAATAGGTTAAATATGCAAGACACAGTAGTCAATGACTATAGTAATCTATTATTTGATAAACCCAAAGACCCCAGGTTCTGGGATAAGAACCCAGTCTTTGAAAAAAACTGCTGGGAAAACTGGAAAAGAGTATGGCAGAAACTAGGCATAGACCCAAATCTCACACCATATACCAAAATAAAGTCAAAATGGGTTCAGGACTTAGATATAAAGGCTGATACCATAAGTAAACTGGGAGAACAAGGAATAGTTTACCTATCAGATCTATGGAGAACAGAAGAATTCATGACCAAACAGGAGATAGAGAACATTATGAAAAGCAAAATGGATAATTTTGATTACATTAAATTGAAAAGTTTTTGCACAAACAAAGCCAATGCAATTAAGATTAGAAAGAAGGTAGAAAATTGGGAAAGAATTTTTACAACCAGTCTTCTGATAAAGGCCTCATTTCTAAAATAGAGAATTAAGACAAATTTATAAGAAACAAGCCATTCCCCAATTGATAAATGGTCAAAGGATATGAACAGACAGTTCTCAGATGAAGAAATTAAAGCCATCTAGTCATATGAAAAAATGCTCTAAATCATTATTGATTAGATAAATGCAAATCAAAACACTCTGAGGTACCACATCACACCTATCAGATTGTCCAACATGACAAAACAGGAAAATGCTAAATGTTGGAGAAGATGGGGGAAATTGGAACACTAATACATTGTTGGTGGAGTTGTGAAATGATCCAACTATTTTGGAGAACAATTTGGAACTACGCCCAAAGGGCTACAGGAATGTGCATACCCTTTGATCCAGCAATAGCGCTTCTAGGGCTACATTCCAAAGATATCAAACAAATGGAAAAAGGACCCACATGTACAAAAATATTCAGAGCAGCTCTTTTTGTGGTGGCAAAGAATTGGAAATTGAGAGGATGCCCATCAATTTTGGGAATGGCTGAGCAAGTTGTGGTATGTGAATGTAATGGAATACTATTGTTCTATAAGAAATGATGAACAGGCTGACCTCAGAAAAACCTGGGAATACTTATATGGTCTGATGCTGAGTGAAGTGAGAAGAACCAAGAGAACTTTGTACACAATAGCAGCCACATTATGCAATGACTAAGAATGTTAAACTGAACCCTTCTCAGCATTACGAGGATCTAAGACATCTCCAGAGGCCTCGGGATGGAAAATGCTGTACACATCCAAAGAAAGACTATGGAAGTCGAATCGCTATCACTTATTTTTACCTTCGGTTGAGTTTTGTTTCATCTTTCTGATAGTTCCTCCTATTGGTTTTAATTTTTACTTACAACTTCACTAATCGTAAAATATGTTTAATGGGTAAGTAAATGTAAAGCCTATGTCAGATTGTGTGCCGTCTTGGGGAGGGTGGGGGGGAGAAAAAGGGAGAAAAAATTTCAACTCAAAAGCATATGGAAAAAAAATTTTAAAAAGAAAAATTAAAAAAAAAAGAAGAAAAATGCCATCCACATCTAGTGAAAGAACTATGGAGTTTGAATGCAGATTGAAGCATACTATTTGCTATTTTTTCTTCCATTTTGTGTTGTTTTTTCTTTCTTGTGGTTCCTCCTATTGGTTCTAATTCTGCCTTACAACATTACTAATGTGAAAATATGTTTAATAGGAATGTATATGTATAGCCCAAATCAGATTGTGCACCATCTTGGGGAGAGAGGGGAGAAAAATTTAAAACTCAAATGCTTATGGAAATGATTGTTGATAAATCAAAATAAATTAATAAAAATTAAAAATATGCATTTAGATAAATTTATAATTTTCTGCAGTCTATTTTTTAAATCATGGGAATAATGTCATACCTCTGTGAGGAAGCCTTTGAAATCCCCTCAGTAACTCACTGATTGTGACTTTTTATTGGCTCTGAATTAGTTCCCCGCATCAGTCTTATTCTTGAATATCACCATGGTTTGGGGGTAATTATGGGTTCTCTATGACAACAGGTAAACATTTGTTGGCTATGCAGGACATTGGCCAGTTGGTAATGCATTCCTTGACCAGAGCAATCCATGATGCCAATAAAAATAAAAAATCTCCCTCAGTCCTGTGGGAACTACCTTTTAAGGTTTGGTAGCAACTGGAAAAGATTGAGAAAGAAGGAAATGGTCACTAGGGATTGCAGTTTTAAAACATCCAGATATCTGAGCTTTGTACAGAATAAAGTGAAAAGACATATTAATAAGAAGTGATCCAACTAAACAACCAGTATTAAATGAAAACTACATCCTGTAGCACCCATGGTGCTGAGGATATGAGTACAATAGCTAAATAGTCCCTTGCCTGATTTGATCATTTGTGTCACAGGCAACATACATTTATAATACATACACACACATATATGTATGTGTTTGATGTGTACATGACCCCACCTACATGCTGCATATAGGTATATACATGCATTACATGTCATATATATGTTTATACATATGGTATGTGAAGGTGTATGTGTGCATATACACATATATTAATAAAAATTAGGAGTTATTAACTTGGTTTCCATTGATTCCAAAGGGGTCTATGAATAGATTTCAGGGCATCTGTGAATATGGATATGAAAAACATCACATGTTTATTCTCACTAAATGCCAGCTTCTATTTAACATTTCTTTTAATTATTTAAAAATCATACAAAAAGACTTTGCTAGATTTCTCCAGATCTCAATAGGGGTCCATGACATAGAAAAAAGTCAAGAACCCCTGTTATATAGGTACATAGAGATAACATAAGAAATAGATACAAGGTGATTTTGTGGGAAACAGCACTAGTATCTAGAGATTATTAAAAATTTCATGTAGAAAGTGTTATTTGAGCACTTTTAAAGGAAAGTACAAATTCTAAGAGGTAAAAGTGAGAATGGAGTGCATTCCAAGCACAGGGCACTGCCAGTACAAAGGCAAAGTGATGGGAAATAAAACTTTTAGGTTAACAAATATATGATGAAAACATTTCATGTATGTCAAGTGGTATCATTTGGTATACCAGGTTCCCCTAGAAGTATATTAGGGAGCTGGGGCCTGATCTTAAGGCATATGTGATCATCCAATCAGTGAAGGGGAGGACAGATCACATCTTAACTTTGCTGCAATAACCAATCAATGAGATTTGTCTACAACACAATTACACCTACTCCACCCCTTAACCTATGCCCTCTTCTGCCATGTAAGTTCTCAACCCCTAACCCCTCCCTCCCCAATTCTGAGATTATTTCCAGTCCTTCAGAGAAGTTATAAAGTAAGCTAACTTTGACTTACAATAGCTAAACCAGGGCCAGTAGGAAAAGTCAGACTTTACCTATTTGGCCCAGAGGATCTCCTCCCTATAGTAAGGACTCCTCAGAGGGCAGTATCTGCCCTCAGAGCCAGTGATCAATAAGGAAGAGCCCTAGCTTCTTCACTTTAATTTTAGGTGGGATCAAGTGAGTCACACAGAGTAGCTAGGCAGCACAGTGGAGACAGCAGTGGGGTTGAAATCGGTGGACTTATCTTCCTGAGTTCAAATCTGGCCTCAAACACTTATTAAATACGTGATCTTAAGCAAGTCACTTAACCCTGCTTTCCTCAATTTCCTCATCTATAAAATGAGCTGTTGAAGGAGGAAATGGCAAACCGTTTCAGTATCTTTGCCAAGAAAATCCCAAATGGGGTCATCAAGAGTTGGACATGATGGAAATGACTCAACAAAAAAAGTGAGTCACACAGCGTGAAGAGGCATCAGTAGATTACTATCTCGATCTCAGATATTATATTATGTCCTTACTCTTCAACCTAGCCTTCTTCTAAATTTTCCTTTTACCTTTAAGGCCACCAAAATCAGTCCAGTTACCCTTCATGACCTCAAGGATATCTTTAACTCTTCAATTTCCCTCCACTCATATTCACATGATCCAATCATTTGCTAAGTCTTGTTAGCCCTGCCTCTCTATCTTTCATATCTGTTCCTGGCTTATTACTTTAAATGCCACCATCCTAGTTTAGGACAATTATAACCTTTCACTGTTACTATGGCAATAGACTGCTTAAAAAAACATTTATTTTTAGTTAGTAAGTATTTGTTTTGTCTTTCTCCATCTTGTTCTCCTCTGAAGAAAAACAAAAACCTTGTAATAAATTTTGGACATCAAGTAAAACAAAAGTCTGCCTTAGCCATATTTCATTCTTCATCTGGAGTCCATCATGTCTCTACCACAAGTTGGGTAGCATGCATCATCATCATTCTTATGTAACAGATAGTCATTGGACTGATGAAAGTTCTTAAGTCTTTCAAAGTTGTTTTTAAATAGAAATGGTTTAAATATTTGTAAAAAAAAAAGCATTTTCTACATTAATTGATGTAATAATACCATTTTTGTTGATTTTGTTATTATTCTATTATGTTTACAATTTTCCTAATAGTAAACCAATATGGTATATAAGCTTTTTTATTTGTTGTTGTATGATTTTGCTAGTATTTTATTTAGAGATTTTATATCAATGTTCATTGATAATTTTTATCTATTTTCTTTTTCTGTTTTGATCCTCTTTGGTTTAGGTATCAAGACCATATATATGATAGACACATATGTGTGTGTGTGTGTGTGTGTGTGTATATACATACATATATAATAGAAGATGTGTGTGTGTATATATATGTATATATATAAGACATATGTATGTGTGTGTGTGCGTGTGTGTGTGTGTGTATATATATATATATATATATATATATATATATATATATATATATATAAACAGAAGAAATTTTGGGAGGAATCCTTATTTTCCTATTTTTTTGAAACGATTTAAAAAGAAAAAAAAAGAGGGCAATGAGAGAGAAGTGTGCACAGAACTAGAGATCTAAGCTTGATGCAGTCTACTTTTACTCTCTTGCCCCTTCTCCTTTCCTCTCACTTAGACACCAATCACAAATATTCTCTCTCTCTTTCTCTCTCTCTCTCTCTCTTCCTCCCCCCATCCTTTTCTTTTTTCCTTTTCTTTTTCCTTTCCTTTCTTCCTTTCCTCTTTTTAACATTCTTCTCTTTTTAATTTTGAATTCCAGATTCTTTCTCTCCATCCCACTCTCTTCCTCCCCCTGGAAAGGCAAACAATATGATCTCAATTTTACATGTGAAATCAATGAAAAACATTTCTATATTAGCAATATCACAAAAAAGCAAAAATTAAAAAATAAAGCAAGATAAGTATGCTTCAATTTGCATTCATAATTCTTCAGGTCTGTCTCTGGAGGTAGACAGTTTTTTTTTTTATCATGAGTCATGTAGAATTGTCTTGGATCATTGTACTGATCAGAACCAAGTCTTTCATAGTTGATCATCATTACAGCATTGCTGTTATTGTGCACAGTGATCCCCTGGTTCTTCCCATTTCACTTTGCATTAGTTCATATAGTTCTTGCCATTTTTTCCCCCTGAAACCAGCCTCCCCCTCACCATTTCTTATATCACAATAATACTCCATCACAATCATATGCCACAACTTGTTCATTCCTCAATTGAGGAGCATTCCCTCAACATCAAATTATTTGCCATTAGAAAAAGAGCTGCTATATATATTTTTGTACATACAGACATTTTCCCTTTTCTTTGATCTCTTTGAGTACTGACTTACAGGTGGCAATGCTGGATCAAAGAGTATTCACAGTTTTATTTCCCTCTGAGCATAGCTTCAGATTATTCTCCACAATGGTTGGATTCGTTCAGTATTCCACCAACACTTCATTAATGTATCTATTTTCCCTCAAACCCTTCAGCCTTTTTCATTTCTGCTAGGTGTGAGATGGTACCCCAGAGTTGTTTTAATTTGCCTTTCTATAATCAATATAGATTTAGAGTATTTTTCATATGACTATAGATAGCTTTGCTTTCCTCTTCCAAAAACTGCCTATTCATATACTGTGACCATTTATAAATTGGGGAATAACTCTTATTTTTTATAAATTTAACTCAGTCCTTAATATATTTGAGAAATTAGGTCTTTATCAGAGGAACTGGAATTTTTTTTTTATTATTACTTCACTGTCTATGGTAGCTTTTACCAAAATATCTGGACAGTGTTAATTCATGATTTCATGAAGTATAGTATCTAGCCTCGTTTTTCTGTAGTCAGAGTCTTAGGTAATCCAGAGATTTTTCTCCTTGACATATTTTCCATCTTACTTGTTTTTTATATAAAGTACTTTATATTGTCTTCTATTTTCTCAGTCTTTGCTTTAACATATCTATATCTATCTATACCTACATCTATATATTTATTTCTATAACTACATATATAACTCTATATAACTCTCTCTACATATATATTTATATGTATATGTACACACACACACACACACACACATATATATATATATATATATATATATATATACACACTTTGTTTCATGAAGTCAATTGTCTTCTGTTTGATCCATTTTACTTTTTGAGAAGTCTGTTATATAGCATTTAAAGACAGGCAAAAAAATCACAATAATGAGACAACATACCAAAACTTATGGGATGCAGCGAAAGCAGTTCTTAGGGGAAGTTTTATATCTCTAAATGCTTACATAAATGAAATAGAAAAAGAGATTAAAGAATTGGGCATACAACTAAAAATATTAGAAAAAGAACAAATTAAAAATCCTCAATTAAACACTAAATTAGAAATATTGAAAACCAAAAGAAAAATTAAGAAAATTGAAATTAAGAAAACAATCGAACAAATAAATAAAACTAAGAGCTGGTTTTTATGAAAAAACTAACAAAATAGATAAACCTTTGGTTAATTTAATTAAAAAAAAGAAAGAAGAAAACGAAATTACTAGTATCAAGAATGAAAAGGGTGAAGCTACCACCAAGGAAGAGGAAATTAAAACAATAATTAGGAATTATGCCAACAAATTTGACAATCTTAGTGAAATGGATACATATATACAAAAATATAAATTGCCCAGATTAACTGAAGGGGAAGTAAAATACTTAAATAAGGCCATCTCAGAAAAAGAAATTAAACAAGCCATTGATGAGCTCCCTAGGAAAAAATCTCCAGGGCCAGATGGATTTACATGTGAATTCTATCAAACATTTAAAGAACAATTAATTCCAGTACTATATAGACTATATGAGAAAATAGGTGGAGGAGTCTTACCAAATTCTTTTTATGATACAAATATGGTGTTGATACCTAAACCAGGAAGAGTCAAAATAGAGAGAGAAAATTATAGACCAATTTCTCTAATGAATATAGATGCAAAAATTTTAAACAAAATGCTAGCAAATAGATTGCAGCAACTTGTCACAAGAATAATATACTATGACCAGGTAGGGTTTATACCAGGAATGCAGGGTTCTTTCAATATTAGGAAAACTATCAGCATCATTGAGCATATCAACACCAAAACCAACAGAAATCATATTATCATCTCAATAGAAGCAGAAAAAGCTTTTGATAAAATACAATGCCCATTCCTATTAAAAAACACCAGAAAGCATAGATATGAATGGAGTCTTCTTTAAAATAATAAATAGCATATATCTAAAACCTTCAGCAAGTATTACATGTAATGTGGACAGGCTAGAAGCATTTCCAATAAGATCAGGGGTGAAACAAGGATGTCCATTATCACCACTGTTATTCAATATCGTACTGGAAACCTTACCCTTTAGCAATAAGAGAAGAAAAAGAAATTGAAGGGATTACAATAGGCAAAGAAGAAACAAAGCTAACACTCTTTGCAGATGACATGATGATATACTTAGAGAATCCTACAGAATCAAGTAAAAAATTACTTGAAATAATAAACAACTTTAGCAAAGTTGCAGGCTATAAAATAAACCCACATAAATCACCAGGATTTCTATATGTTGCCAACAAGGCCCAACAGCAGGAGATAGAAAGAGGAATTCCATTTAAACTTACTGTAGACATTATAAAATATTTAGGAATCCACCTACTGAAACAAAAACCAGGAACTCTATGAACACACTTACAAAACATGTTTCACACAAATAAAATCAGATCTAAATAAATGGAAAAACATCAGTTGCTCATGGGTAGGCCGAGCTAATATAATAAAAATGACAATTCTAACTAAGCTAATTTACTTATTCAGTGCCATACCAATCAAACTACCAAAAAGTATTTTATAGAGTTAGAAAAAATAATAACAAGATTCATTTGGAAAAACAAAAGGTCCAGAATATTAAAGGAACTAATGAAAAGAAATGCAGGGGAAGGTGGCTTAGCAATTCCAGATCTTAAATTGTATTATAAAGCAGCACTCATCAAACTGCTTGGTACTGGCTAAGAAACAGAGTGGTGGATCAGTGGAATAGGTTAAATATGCAAGACACAGTAGTCAATGACTATAGTCATCTATTATTTGATAAACCCAAAGACCTCAGCTTCTGGGATAAGAACTGACTTTTTGAAAAAAAAAAAGCTGCTGGGAAAACTGGAAAAGAGTATGGCAGAAACTAGGCATAGACCCAAATCTCACACCATATACCAAAATAAAGTCAAAATGGGTTCAGGACTTAGATATAAAGGCTGATACCATAAGTAAACTGGGAGAACAAGGAATAGTTTGCCTATCAGATCTATGGAGAACAGAAGAATTCATGACCAAACAGGAGATAGAGAACATTATGAAAAGTGAAATGGATCATTTTGATTACATTAAATTGAAAAGTTTTCGCACAAACAAAGCCAGTGCAACTAAGATTAGAAGGAAGGTAGAAAATTGGGAAAGAATTTTTACAACCAGTCTCTTTGATAAAGGCCTCATCTCTAAAACACGTAGAGAATTAAGACAAATTTTTAAGAATACAAGCCATTTCCCAATTGAGAAATGGTCAAAGGATATGAACAGACAGTTCTCAGATGAAGAAATTAAAGCCATCTAGTCATATGAAAAAATGCTCTAAATCATTATTGATTAGATAAATGCAAATCAAAACAACTCTGAGGTACCAAATCACACCTATCAGATTGGCCAACATGACAAAACAGGAAAATGTTAATGTTGGAGAAGATGTGGGAAAATTGGAACACTAATGCATTGTTGGTGGAGTTGTGAAATGATCCAACCATTTTGGAGAACAATTTGGAACTATGCTCAAAGGGCTATAAAAATGTGCATACCCTTTGATACAGCAATAGCACTTCTAGGGCTATACCCCAAAAAGATAATACAAATGGGAAGAGGACCCACGTGTACAAAAATATTCATAGCAGCTCTTTTTGTAGTGGCAAAGAATTGGAAATTGAGAGGATGTCCATCAATTGGGGAATGGTTGAGCAAGTTGTGGTATGTGAATGTAATGGAATATCATTGTGCTATAAGAAATGCTGAACAGGCTGACTTCAGAAAAACCTGGAAAACTTATATGGTCTGATGCTGAGTGAAGTGAGCAGAACCAAGAGGACTATGTACACAACAACAGCCACATTGTGCGATGACTAATATTCCTAAATTGAACCCTTCTCAGCATTACGAGGATCTAAGACATCTCCAGAGGCCTTGTGATAGAAAATGTTATCCACATCCAAAGAAAGAACTATGGAAGTTGAATAGCTATCATTTATTTTTCCCTTTTGTTGAGTTTTGTTTCATCTTTCTGATGGTTCCTCCTATTGGTTTTAATTTTTACTTGCAACTTCACTAATGTGAAAATATGTTTAATAGGAATGTAAATGTATAGCCTATATCAGATTGTGCACTATCTTGGGGAGGGTAGAGGGGAGGAAGAGATAAAAATTTTCAACTCAAAAGCATATGGAAGTGATTGTTGATAAATCAAAATAAATTAATAAAATAAAAAAAATAAAGATAGGCAAAACATTTTACATGTATTATGCCACTTTATCCTTTCAATAACTGTGGGAGGTAGATACCATAATTTTCTTCATTTTACAGATGAGGAAATTGACAAAGGGTAAGTGACACAGGGCCACACAGCTAATGTATCTGTGGCAGATTTCAAATTAGGGCTTTCCTGATTCTGTATCCACTCTATCCACTGTACCACCCATTTGCCTGAAATGCAGCAACAAGTCCAACTTTAGTTCAAGATGTCTTCTAGATACAGTCTCAGGATTAGAGCGACACAACTGATGGTTGTTTGCTCTTCCTTCTTCCTATATAACATACAAACCCAAGTGCTGTCCATGCTGGATCTATGACTCTTCTACTTGTCCTAGTATACAGCTGGAAGGCTCTGTGAATGTCTTCTTGGTTGGAACCCTCACCAGTGGTCACAGGCCTTGGGATCTCTCCCTATCCTGTGCTATAAAAATGACCTACTGTGGTTTCTCCTATAATTTCCTGATCCCTGCAAAGATCTGGTACTCTTGTTGGGGTGCTTGGGTGCTTATGCTTGGGTGCTTATGTTTGGGTGCTTGTACTTGGACCCCAATTTCTCCCTAGCCTCAGAAACACTGTCCCTTGATAATCATTTGGGATCAATTGGGCCCCAATAAGGGCCAAAAACATAAATTAATCTTTTTCTCTCTGAGTGAACTAAAAACACCCCTTCCTGTGTCAGCAAATTCCAGGACCAGATAGAGCTTATCAGTATTCTTCCAGTTTGTTATCACTGGGCCCACGATGTCTGGGACCAGATACTCTCTTGAATAATGGGACTTTTCTTATCTTGAGTTTCAATTGAGAACTGACCACTCCTTAACCACTCCCTAATACCACCCTGAATCCCCTAGTTAGCATATTTGGCACATGTTTTATTGTATTTTATCCTATATAAACTTTAACTGTACCTCTCTAAGGCTGCAGAATCCTTTAAGAATCCTTGCCCACTGAAAAGTGTAATAATAAATCTTTGCCACCTTGAATTAAAGAATGCTTGAGTCTGTGAATTCATTCCAGATGGCCCATCCTGTACTCCGGTCTTTGAGCGGTCACAACCTCTCAACCTCTCAGCGCGCAACACTCTCTTTTGATCTTTGTTGGAGTAATTGTGGGAAAAAAGTTGGGTTGTATTGGTTTCTCCTATTCTACCATCTTTGTTAATTTCCTTGTAATAGCCTCCTTATTGGTCTCCTATGCTTAATTCTCTCCTAACTAGAATCTAGCCTCCTAAAGTGTGGATCTCACAACAATACTCTTCCACTCTACAAACACCAGAAATTTCCTATTGACTCAAGGACCAAATAATATTTAATTTTCATCTCAAGGTTTAAAATTTGTTGCTTACATGTAAGTTTCATAATAAATGTAATTATTAATTCAGTAGTAATATAATTGATTTATAAGTAAAATATGCATATTGGGGGTGTATGTTAAAATTTTGGTTCCTCATTGGTGTATACAATATAAAGTCTGGAGAGTGTTAACATAGACTATCTTAATGTGGTCATTTCATAAACTAGATAAAATTTTAAGTAGTAAGGGGGTTTAAAAATTATCTAGGGCTTATTTTCCCCGCTAAGTCTTTACAAAGTATTAAGAAATGCTGAAATAGGGGTGGATGATTGTAGTAAGGGGAATCCAGAGGTTCAATTAAGTTCTGTCTTTTTCTTTACACTAATCTCTAGGCTTATACTGGAGAATTTCATTAAACATATAAACATCCCCTTAAACACTCATGCCCTCAGGGCCATTGGCCTCTTAAATTCTAATGACCTGAGCCTTTACTCCATCTTATCCACACAAAAGAATGATTGTTCCTTAAATCTCATCATCACCTGTAAATCTAGTACCTCTGTGATGCAATACTCTGAAATTGCCCCAAAGGATCAGAATCTTATATACTTCACTATCTCCCTCCATTTAAATTCGTTGTGATTTTTTTTGTAAAGCTTCCAGTTTTTCTATCCTTCCCTTGTTTCTTCTTCCTTCATGTATACTTTGTTCTCACTTCCCTCTATTTATATTTTTTTTTACCATTTCAGCATTATGGTTCACCAATTCAAGTATATGAAGTTCTCTTCTTGATTTTATTGACTGTTTTTCTTTTTGCCATTCATACCTTATAGGACTCCAACCAAAAATCATCCTCACTCTTTAACTTCTTTATTCCCAGCAATCTTCTTATGAATGCTGCTGGAGGAAATCAGCCAGTCATGCTCACCAGGTCCATTACAAATGTATATTCTGTAATTTCAAATGAACCTCATTGCTTATTGATTGTCCTCTTATTGAATCTCTATACTATTCACATCAGGGACTATTCCTCAAGCCTCCTACACCAATAGTTTCCATTTCATTTACTGTAGAGGATATAGTTCCCACTTTACTGAGAAAACTGAGACTACCCATTGTGATCTCCCAATTCTTTCTTATAACGCATCTCTGATTCCTTTATATTGCTTTCTATTTTTTCCCATGCTCTATTCTCTAACCAAAGAGGTGGGTCATTCTCCCTACAAAGACTAGTCCTCCTACTTGTGCTCTTAATTCAATTTTTTCCTGTCTTCTTTGAGTGATTTTCACCTGTCATCATTCCTTCTCATTCTCTAATCTTCAGTCTCCTTAACCACCGCTGCCTTTAAGTATATCTTCATTTCATGCTGTCCCTCCTGCCCGCTTGAGTTACCCTATATCTCTTCCTTTCATGTACAAATACATAGAATGGATTCCCTATCATAGTAGGTTATATTTTCTCATCTTTAACTATCTTTTCAACATCTTACAGTTTGGCTTCTGATCAAACACCTAGGGTAAACTGTTCTCACTAAATTGACCAATTATCCCTCAAAACCAGGGGCTTCCTCATCCTGGAACATCCCTTTTCATGCTAGAATGTATTTTACCACCATTTCTTAGCTGCATTCTCATCGTGGAATTTCCCACATCACCTGGGGCCTCCTCTTAGAGAAACATCTGCCGTCCTCTCATTGATGCATTCCTCCTAGGGTCTCTATTTTTTGGATACTCAGGCTAGCCAAACTTCATCTGCCCTCCTAGCTCTGTTTTTGGTTTTCTAGACTTCAGCACCATACTTCTGTGAGTATGTCATTTTTTCTTTCAGATCTCATCTCTTTTTGCTGTGGTCCCCCGTTAAATTTTAAACTCTTTGAGGACAGGGATTCTTCCCCCCCCCTCCATTGGATGTGTATTCCCAGTGCTTATCACGACGCTGACACACATTTTGTTTTTGTTCCAATATCGTTGCTGCAATTGGATTAGTAGGATATACATTTATGTAAATATATTTGTTTACAATGACTTGAGTTTATTTTACCGCATAGGAATATAATTAAAAAACTAAAGAATCAAAGTGTAATAAAGATTTGTAAACTACCATTTGAGATTTTTAATTCAGAGTGATAAACTTACCCTCCTCAGCCCTGAAAGTAATTTGTACCATCACAATTTTTGAGCCAAAATATTTTTACATTATTTTTCCTCTACCACTCTTATTAAATTTTGAAATTTTTAAAAACTCTTCTGAGATTTCTTTTTGAGTTTATGTTCAATTCTTTTTTTTGTGTGGCTTTGCTTATACCTGTTTTGACTTTATTGTCTTCTGCATTTGTGTCTTGACCTTCCTTGTCACCAGAATAACGTTTTATGGTCAGATTACTTTTTGGTGTTTGCTCATTTTCCACCCTATTTCTTGATTTGGAACTTTATGTTAATATTGGGCTTTGTTCCCAGAGGAGGGATGGGAAGGAAATGGTTCTGTCTCAAGCTTCAGGCTTTTTCACTCTGCTGTTTTCAGAGCTGGTTCTGTGTGTCTGGAAGTTTTTGGTGCTTCCAAAGTGGTGTGATCTGGGGAGACATATGATCATTATTCTCTCGGTCAACACTTTGTTCATTACCCAGGAAGGGCCTTTGATCCCTTGGGATTGTAATCCATTACTTAGGGCCCCTCTTCCCATGTAGTTGGAAGTGATACTGCCCTTTGGGACTTCCTTTGCCTCTTGAATGAAAGTGTTCCTGCCTTACCTTGAACTGTGTCCCAGAAGTGGGTATGGGCAATGGAGTTGCCAGTTTCCCTTCAGGACTCTCTCTTGAATGAAAACACTTATATTACGACCCAGAAATGGGTGTAGGCAATGGAGCTGCCAAAAATCATCTGGTCTTGCTTCCAGCACTAGCACAGGGATACCCTGTGATCTCTTTCTGACTAGTGTCCAGGTCTCCTTAGCATCTCTGCCTTGAGAGCTCTCAAAGATACTTCTGTTTCTATCAGCACCATTTAGTCCAACCACTGGTGTTTCATTGACATGGATTTCATCAACTTCCCCATGTCACAGATCTCTCTTTCCAACTTCTTATTTTGTCTTGGGTTAGAAGAATGTCTTATTTTGGCCTTTCGTGGGCTGTGACACTACAGAATTTGATTTGAGGCATTATTTGAATGTTGTTTGGAGAGGAACACTAGGAGAGTTCGGCTGAGTGCTTCTCTAATTTGCCATTTTGGCCCTAGTACAATTGTGAGATAGAAAGAACACTGTAACCCTATGGGACTTTAGTGATAATGGTATAAATTGGTACATTATATTTGCTGTAATATTTCTGAGGATAAGGTGTTGACACAGCAATGATTTCTTCTGTTCTATCAGGCTAAAACAAGTTGAATCACATAATGAGATCGCTAGGATTCAAGAATACAATGGGTTTTTTTTTTTCAAAACAAGCTTTGAAAATCCATGCAATTCTTGGAAAGAGTTAAAGCATTTTTGCATTTCTTACTTTGAAGATATTTTGTCCAGGGCTATTGTTTATGAGTAAATGGGTAAAGTTAATTTTGCCCCTAAAACCCTTAATGTGTACTGCCAAAGTCCTGGTATAATCAAAAGTACACTGGGTTGGAATTTAAAAGTCATTCTAGTTTCAGCTCTGTTTTAACTAGCTATGTAACCTGTGATAGAGACACTTCCCTCTGAGTCTTAGTTTACTCATCCCTAAAATGTGGGGATTGGACTAAATGATATCTAGCCTTTTCCAGTTCTGTTTTTTCATTTGATTATGTTAACAATTATAATAATGTTTGATCACCATTGTTGCAGCATCTTTTCCTACCTACTATAAGTCCAGTTTGGGCATAGTGAATAATGTTTGGATAGAATGCTTTAGTAGTCATTTGCCAGTTTCAACTTTAAAGTCTTTCAATTATAAATTCAAAATTCATTACTTATATTGGTCTATATTTCTTATTCTTCAGCTAGCTGTGCTTGATTTAGTTATTGGGGTGCTATTTGTCTCATAAAGGGAGTTAGGTAGAGTGTTTTCTTTCTCAAAATTTGAGACATATCTAGTGTAGATACTACATATTTTTTTTAAGTCTTTAAAGAATTCACCTGCAAACCCATCTAGACCACAGTCTTAAATACTTATTATTTGGTGGTTTCTTCATAGCTAGTTCAATTTTTTCTTTCTTTGATTTTGTAGTTTTTATTTTGTGCAGTCAATTTTCTTTTTAAGTTTCTACAAGTATGTGATTCTAATAGTGATAAAAAGTATGCCTATTCTCTGCTAATACTATTAAGTTGCTTTTGTTCCCTACTTAATAGTATTTTTCCCAATTACATGTAAAGATAGTTTTCAACATTCATTTTTGGAAGATTTTGAGTTTCAAATTTTTCTCCCTCCCTGTCTTCCACCCTCATCCCACATAGAGCAAGCAATTTGGTATAGGTTATACATCTACAATTATGTTAAACATATTTCCACATTAGTCATGTTGTGAAAGGAGAAATGAGAACAAAAGGGAAAATCCCTTGAGAAAGAAAAAAAACCCAAAAGTGAAAATAGTATGCTTCTATCTACATTCAGACTCCATAGTTCTTTCTCTGGATATAGTTAGCATTTTTTATCATGAGTCTTTTGGAATTGTCTTGGATCATTATGTTGCTGAGAAGAGTTAAGTCTATCATAGTTCACCTTTGCACAATGATGCTGTTACTGTGTACAATGTTCTCTTGGCTCTACTCACTTCACTCAGCATCAGTTCATGTAAGCCTTTCCAGGTTTTTTCTGAAATCTGCTTGCTCATCATTTGTTATAGCACAGTAGCATTCCATTATATTCATATATCACAACTTGTTCAGCCATTCCCCAATTGATGGACATCCCCTTAATTTCCAATTCTTTGCCACCACAAAAAGAGTTGCTATAAATATTTTTGTACATGTGGGTCCTTTTCCCTTTTGTAATGATCTGTTTGGAATACATACCTAGTAGCGGTATTGCTGAATCAAAGGGAATGTACAGTTTTATAACTCTTTGGGCATAGTTCCAAATTGCTCTCCAGAATGGCTGGATCATTTCTTAACTCCACCAACAGTGTTCCAATTTTTCCCACATCCTCTCCAACATTTATCATTTTCCTTTTTTGTCACATTAGCCAATTTGATTGGTGTGAGGGGGCATTTCAGAATTGTTTCAATTTGCATTTCTGTAAACAAAAGTGATTTAGAGCACTTCTTCACATAAGTATAGATATCTTTTGTTTCTTCATCTGAAAACTGCCTACTTACATCCTTTGTCCATTTATCAATTGAGGAATGGCTTTTATACTAGTAAATTTGACTTAGTTCTCTATATATTTGAGAAATGAGGCCTTTATCAGAGACACCTGCTGTTAAGATTGTTTGCCAGTTTTCTGCTTTCTTTCTAATCTTGGTTGCACTGGTTTTGTTTGTACAAAAGCTTTTCAATTTAATATGGTCAAAATTATCTAGTCTATAATTCATGATGCTCTCTATCTCTTGTTTGGTCATGATCTTTCCCCTCCCCATAGAGTAGATGGGTAGACTATTCTTTGCTCGTCTAATTTGATTGCTTCATTTTTTGTGATGCCTTTTAGTGAGATGTAGTTTCCTTCCTTATCTCTTTAATTAGGTCTATTTTTGCTTTTACTTTGTCTAAGATCAGGATTGCTACCTCTGCTATTTTTTTTTTACTTTTGCTGAAGCATAATAGATTCTGCTGCAGTCTGTGCGTGTCTCTGCTTCAAGTGCGTTTCTTATAAGCAACATATTGTAGGACTCTGCTATCTGCTTCCATTTTATGGGAGAATTCATCACACTCACATTCACAGTTACGATTGCTGCCTGTGCATTTTTCACCATCCTACTCTTCTTCCCGTTTGTCTTCTCTCTCCTTTCACTTTGTCACTCTTCACCAGTGGTTTGTTTCTGTCTACCACTTCCCTTGATCTTCCCTTCCTTCTATCAGTCCCCAAACTGCCCCTTTTACCTAATCTTATCCCCTCCTATTTCTCAGTCAGATAAGACAGATTTCTATATTTATCTGATTGTGCATATTATTCCCTCTTTGAGCCAATACTGATGAGAGTCAGGTTCAAGCAATGCTTCTTCACTCCCCCCCATCTTTCCCTCCACTATAATTGGTCTGTCTTGTTTCTTCACGTGAGATCATTTACCCCATTCTACCTCTCCCTTCCTTCTGCACTCCTCTTTCTCAACTCTTAATTTTTTATGTCATTTCCTCAAATTCACCTTATATCCATACCCTCTGTCTACATATATATTCCTTATATCTGCACTGTTAGTGGTTAGTTTTTAAGAATTACAAGTATCATCTTCCCACATATGGATACAAACACTTTAGCTCTATTGAATCCCTTATGTTTTCTTTTCCCTTTTTTACCTTCTTACACTTTTACCTTTTTTATGCTTCTCTTTGGTTTTAAGATAGGAGGTCAAATTCTTGGTTTCGCTTTGGTCTTCTCCTTATGAAAGCCTGGAATCCTTTTATTTATTGAATGGCAATTTTCCCTTGATATATTATTCTTAATTTTTCTGGGTAAAAGTGATTCTTGGTTGTAGTCTTAGCTCCAGAGTATCATGTTCCATGACCTCCAAACTTTTAATGTTGCAGCTGCCAAGTCCTGTGTGATCCTGATTTGTGACACCCCAATATTTGAATTATTTCTTCCTGGCCACTTACAGTATTTTTTCCTTGACCTGATAGTTTTGAAATTTGGCATAATGTGCCTTTGGATTTGTATTTTGAGATCTCTTTCCTAAGATAGATTCTTTTGATGTCTATTTTGCCATCTGGCTCCAGGATATCAGGACAATTTTTCTTGATAATTCATGAAAGATGTTGTCCAGGTCCTCTTTTTGATCATAGCTTTCAGGTAGTCCAATGATTCTGATATTGTTTCTCTTCGTTTATTTTCTGGGTCAGTTGCTTTTCCCATGTGGCATTTTACATTTTCCTCCATTTTCTTTCATTCTTTTTAATTTGACTGATTCATGATATCTTTAGCTTAGTCATTAGCTTGACCAATTCTAACTTTTTTCAGTTATTTGAGTTTTTATTTAGTATTTTATTTTTCCCCAGTTACATGTAAAAAAATTTTTTACATTTGTTTTCAAAACTTTTGAGTTCCAAATTCTCTCCCTTCCTCCCTCTCCACAACCCCTCATCGAGAAGGCAAGCAATTCAACATAGGTTATATATGTATAGTCATGCAAAACATTTCCGTAATAGCATGTTGTGAAAGAAAATGGAGACAAAAAAATCAAGAAAAATCAAGAAAGTAAAATAAAAATGTATCCTTCAATCTGTGTCCAAACACCATCAGTTCTTTCTCTGGGTATGCTGAGCATTTTTCATCCTAAGTCCTTCAGAGTTGTCTTGGATCCCTGTATTGCTGAGAATAGCTAAGTCATTCATAACTTATCATCCTACAATATTGCTGTTATTTTGTACACAGGGCATATCACTTTGAATCAGCTCATCTGGTTCTTCCCAGGTTTTCCTGAGAGCATGTTGCTCATCATTTCCTATAGTATAATAGTTTTCCATCATAATCACATATCACAATTTGTTCAGCCATTCCCCGATTGATGGATATCCCTTCAGTTTCTAATTCTTTGCCACCAAAAATGAGATGCTATAAAAACTTTTATACATATAGGTCCTTCTCCTTTTTTTTTTTTATCTCTTTTGGGATTCAGACCTAGTAGTGGTATTACTAGGTCAAAGGGTATGAATGGTTTTATAGCCCTTTGGGCATAGTTCCAAATTGCTCTACTGAATGGTTGAATCAGCTTAAAACTCCACCAACAGTGCATTGATGTCTCATTTTCACCACATCCCCTTGATCATTCATCATTTTCCTTTGCTGTTCTATTAGCTAATCTAATGGATATAAGATAGTACCTCAGAATTGTTTTAATTTGCATTTCTCCAATCAAGAGTGAGTTTGAGGGTTTTTTTTTAATATGGCTATAGATAGCTTTGATTATTTCATCTGAAAACTGATCATATTTTTTGCTAATTTATCAATGGGGAGTGGCTCTTATTTTTATATATTTGACTCAGTTCTCTATATGGTTCAGAAATGAGACCACTATCAGAGAAATTTGTTTGAAATTTTTTTTCACTGTTACTATTCCTACCTATATTTTCCCCCATCCAATTCCCCTGTTCTCTCTCCTTTAACTTTCTCAAAAGTGTTTTGCTTCTGACTACCCTCTCCTCCAATCTGCCCTCCCTTCTATCACCTCCTTTCTCTTATTCCCTTTCCCTCCTAATTTCCTGTTGGATAAGAAAGATTCTTGTACTCAACTGAGTATGTATGTTATTCCCTCTTTGAGCCAACTCTGATGAGAGTAAGGTTCACTCACTCCCCCTCCTCTCCTATACTGTTAAAGCCTTTTCTTGCCTATTTTATGTGAGAGAATTTACCCTATTCTACCTCTCCCTTTCTCTTTCTCCCAATACATTCCTCTCTCAATCTTTATTTTTTTAGATATCATCCCTTCATATTCAACTCAAACTTATGTGCTCACTCTCTCTCTCTCTCTCTCTCTCTGTATATGTATATATATATATATATATATATACATACATATATATACATATATATATATACATATATATACATATACATATATATATTCCTTCTAACTAACTTAACAGTGAGAAAGGTCTTATGAGTCACAAGTATCATCTTCCCATGTAGGAATATGAACAGTTTAACTTTATTAAGCCCCTTACGATTTACCTTTTTTGTTTATCTTTTTATGGTTCTCTTGAGTCTTGTACTTGAAAGTCAAATTTTCTATTCAGTTTTGGTCTTCTCATCAAGAATCCTTGAAAGTCCTCTTTCTCACTGAATGTCCACTTTTCCCCCTAAAGAATTATATTCAGTTATGCTGGGTAGGTGATTGCTGATTCCAACTCTAGCTCCTTTGCCCTCTGGAACATCATATTTCAAGCCCTCTGATCCCCTACAGCAGAAGCTGCCAAACCTTGTGCCATCCTAACTGTGGCGCCATGACACCTGAATTGTTTCCCTCTGGCTGCTTGCAATACTTGACCCAGGAACTCTGAAACCCAGCTACAATATTCCTGGGAGTTTTCATCCTGGGATTCCCCCTGAGGAAGTGATTGGTGGACTCCTTCCATCTCTATTTTAACCACTGATTCTAGAATATCAAGGCAGCTCTCCTTGATAATTTTTTGAAAGATAATGTCTAGGCTCCCTCTTTGATCATGGTTTTCAGGTAGTCTAATAATTTTTAAATTATATCTTCTGGATCTATTTTCGAGGTCAGTTGTTTTTCTAAGGAGATATCTCACACTGTCTTCCTTTTTTTTTACATTTTTTGGCCCTGTTTTACTGTTTCTTGACTTCTCATTAAGTCATTAGCTTTTATTTACTCAACTCTAACTTTTAAGCAATTATTTTCTTCAGTAAGCTTTTGTACCTCCTCTTACATTTGGCCAATTCTGCCTTCCAAACCATTCCCCTCCTCATTGTCTCCTCATACCTCCTTTACCACTTGGCCCACCCTGTTTTTAAGGTGTTATTTTCTTGTGTCTCTTCTACCAAGCTGCCGACTCATTAAGCATGATTTTCCTGCTTTACTCTCACCTCTCTTCCCAAGTTTTCCTTCAACTCTCTTACTTGAGTTTCAAAATCCTGTTTGAGCTCTTCCATGGCCCAAGACCAATTAATATTTTTCTTTGAGGATTTGGTTGTAGGAGCTTTGACTTTGTTGTTCTCCTCTGAGTGTATGTTTTGATCTTCCTTGTCACCACAACAATCTTCTATAATCAGAAGTTGGTTTTTTTTCCCCCATTGTTTTCTTATTTTCCAGCCTATTACATGACTTTTAACTCTTTGTTAAAGTAGGGCTGTGCCTCTAGGGTAGAGGGTGCACTGTCCCAAGCTTCAGGGGTTCTGTGCATCTGTTTTCAGAGATACCTATAAGGATCTATAAGTTTCAGTTTTTCCAAAGTGATATGATCTAAAGAGAGGTGTGTACTACTCTCCTGGCCTGTGCTGTGGTATGTGAGTGACCACTAGCACTCTTTTCTGCCCTGGAACTGTGAGGAGGGTCCCCCACTCTACTATGGATGCAAGCTTTGCTGTGCTGGTGCTCCTCCTCATCTTGGGGCTGCCAACCAGAACTGTGACCTGGATCTGAGTATGGGCAATGCAACAGAGTCCTGCCTGAGTGCTACCAAAAAGAGCCCTGTAATCTCCTTCTGACCAGTTGTTTGACACCCTCTCCCTTACCATCTGTGGGCCGAGAGCTCTGGAAGCAGTCATTGTTGCAGCTAATTCAGTCACTCCCAAGGCCTGCTCCTAGCTTGTTATGGCTGGGCCTGTGCTGATGCAGCCTGTACTGGACTATGCTTCACTCTCACCCAGGAGTGACAGACCTTTACTGCTGACCTTCTAAGCTGTCTTGGCATCTGTGAGCTGAGAGATCTGGAAACCTCCACTAATTCAGTCACCCTGAGGCCTGCTCCCGGTTTGTTGGGGCCTGGTCTGCAGAGGGGCTAGACTGTGCTCCTCACTCATCTTGGTGCAACAGACATTTCCTAACTACTTTCCACGTTGTCTTGGGCTGAAAGTTTCACTCCATCTTTTGGTGGATTCTGCTGATCTAGAATTTATTTAGAGTCATTTTTAAATGTATTTGGAGGTGTTTGGTGGGGGAAGCTCGGGTGAATCCCTGCCTTTATTCCAACATTTTGATTCCAAAGCTCCTCCCCTCCTCATTCTAACTTTTAAGGTGTTTTCATCAATTAGCCTTTGGAAAATCGCATTCTTTAAGGAGTTGTTTTCTTCGGTGGGTTTTTGTATCTCCTTTTCTATTTGGTGAATTCTACTTTTGAAGCAGTTTTCTAAGCTGCTGACTCTTTTTCTCATAATTCTCTTGCATCACTTTCATTTCTATTTCCATTTTTTCTTCTACCCCTCTTATAGGATTTTAAAGTTCCTTTTTGAGCTCTTCCATGAGTTCTTTCTAGGCTTGAGACCACTTTCCGTTTTTCTTTGGGGTTTTGATATTGTCCTCTTCTAAGTTTGTGTTTTGGTCTTCCCTGTCATTATAATAACTTTCTACGGTCAGGTTCTTTTTTGTTGTTGTTGTGATTGTTTCTTGCTCATCTTTTTTGGGGGGGCCTTTTTCCTTTCTTTTAAGTTGATCTCTGCCCATAGGGTAGATGTGGCTCTGTCTCAGGCTTCTTGTGCCAGTGGCTACAGGCCCTGCCTGTTTACATGGTACTGCACTGACGTTGCCGTCAGGTCCATAGGGGACCCTCATGTCTGGTGCTGTGTAGAGGGGGTGGGGTGGAAGCTGGCTGTAGGGGTCTGACAGCTTACCTGGTGCTGAGCTGAAGTCCTAGTGGTGATGTCTAGCATGTGCCGAGGCCAGGTGTTGCTGTTCTACATTTCTTTGGGGCTACATCATAAATGTCTGCCCAGGACAATGCTGAGGCATATGGATATCTGGCCACTGGAGGATGTCTGCTTGCCCAGAGCCATGCTGAAGCATGATGAGTCCTGACAGCCAGAGGACAGCTGCCTGCCTGGATGTGCTGAAGCATATGGAGGCCAGGCCACTAGAGGACATCTGCTCATCTGGGGCTGTGCCAAAGCACGTGGAGGTCCAGCCACCACAGCATGCCTGCACACCTAGGACTGCAATGACACACATGGTAGTTCTTGGAACTGGAGTCTGCTGGTTCCCCTGGCTATACTAAGTTACATGGTGGGAGTAGGGACTGGTGTTGGCATTTGCCTGATCTACCACACTGGGTCTCAGGATCTCCCACTGGTTTGCTGAGGTGGGACTTGTTGCTAGCTTGCTGGGATACTTCCCATCCTGGACTGTGCTCTCCTTTTACTCAAGTGAGACAGACTTTTCTTGCCAATCCTCCAAGTCCTGGCTAAAAGACTGCTCTACCTTGCCTTTCCATTGCCTTCACTCTTCCAGTATTTGTTCTGGGGAGCTATTGTAGGGTTGTTTGCTTGGAGGTAGATATGGGAGAGCTACAGTGATTTACTGTTTACGCTGCCATCTTAAATCCCAGAAGTGAAAAATGTTGTTTGACTGATTCTTGATATCTCATAGAGTCATTAGCTTCCATTTGCCCAACTCTAATTATTTTTTTTAGGCTATTGGGGTTAAGTGACTTGTCCAGAGTCACACAGCTAGTTAAGTGTCAAGTGTTTGGTCTCAGGCTGGATTTGAGGTCAGGTCCTCCTGACTTTCACGGGCCAGTGCTCTATCCACTGCGCCACCTAGCTACCCTTCAGTTCTAGTTTTTAAGGAATTGTTTTCTTTAGTTACTTTTTGTATCTCCTTTTTTATTTGGCCAGTTCTACTTTTTAAGGAGTTGTTTTCTTCAGTGGATTTTTTTCCCATTTGCCCAACTGTACTTTTTAAGGAATTGTTTTCTTCAGTCAATTTTTGTTCTTCCTTTTCCAAGCTCTTGATTCTCTCTTGCATAACTCTCATTTATTTTCCCAATTTTTATTCTGCCTCTCTGATTTTTAAGTCCTTTTTGAACTCTTCCAAGATTTTTTTTTTTTGGGGGAGGTTGTCTTGAGACTTTTGAGGCTTTGCATGTAGCATTTCGACAGTGTTGCCCTCTTCTAGGTCTGTGTTTTGATCTTCCCCATAGCTTTCTATGTTCAGGGCTGTTTTCTGGATTTTTAAGCTCATTTTTATTCTATGTCATGACTTTCAAAGTTGATCTCTGATCTTGCGGCACAGGGACCACTGCCCCAAGCCTCTTGTGCTAGTCACTGGCTTTCTGCACTGGGGCCTCAGGTGCTGGAGGCTTGTCCACTGAGCTGGGGTGGCCTGGCTCAGCCATGCCTGTTGTGCCAGAATGCTGTGGCTGGCAGTTATCCTTCTGCACTGGGGATGGAGGCCTTATAGCTGGCCTGTGCCACTGGCCTGCTGAGCCAGGATCAAGGGGCCATGGTTGCTGATCTATGCTGTGGCTAAGAGCCTCCCGCTTGCTTGCCTGGATACCATCTGGACTGGGCTATGCAACCCCTTTTATCCAAGTGAGACAGACCTTTCCTGAAGTGCTTCTAAGCTGGAAAACTGTTCAACTTCATCTTTTTGTAGGTTCTGTAGCTCAAGAATCTGTTTAGATGCATGGTTTAATGTTGTTTCTGAGGGAAAGAGGGGAGAGTTCAGGCAACTTCCTGGTTTTTCTCTGCCATCTTGGCTTCACCCAATTTTCTTCTTCTAAAACTAGAATATTTAAAATATATACTTTGCAGCATGTTACTTTGGCTATTTTATAATTTTTTTGTAGCTAATCTTTTGCATCTCAGTTTTACTAGCAGTAAAAAAGTTTCTTTAAAATATATTTTTAAATTTCACTTCTGTTGTGATTTCATCTTGTTCATTTTAAAAAGTAACTTGATTTTTCCCTTCTATTTAATCAGGCTTATTAAAAGTTAATTTATTTTATTAGTCATTAAAAACAGTTTTCATTTTGTCAGTTAAATTAGTTTTTAATAATGTAATTCATTTTTTTTCTCCTCCAATTTTCAAGATTTCATCTTTTAATCTTATTTTTGGTGTATTTATTTACTTGTTTTCTAATTCTTAAATTTCACATTTAGTCTATTAACGCTCTCTTTTTCTATTTCGTTAATCTACGTTATCAAGATGATTTTTTGAGGATTGCTTTAATTAAATTCCAGGAATTTTAACATGTCTCATCATCTCAGTTTACTACACAGGCACTAAGCTTGGATACAGTGAGATTCACACCCTTACTAACTGTGTGATCTTGGGGAGAACATAGAACCTCTCCAGGCCTCAGTCTTCTCATCTGTACAGTGAGGATGCTGGACTCCATGGCTTCTAATGACGCTTCAAGCTCCAATTCCATGATCCTATAATTATATGATCTAATTCTTGTTTATGATTTATTGTTTGATAAACATTCAAGATATTATTGTCTCCATATACCACTGTTTGTTTTGCTTATGCTTGTGGTCCCTGCATTAACTACTAACGTTTGTTGGATTATGCCATGGAAAGGCTATGTCAGCATTTCTCCTCGTGAATATTGATTTATAATTTCTCTTGGCCACAGTACATGTTCTATCTTTGTACAGTTACTATGTGGTCATGAATGACGTCTATTTCTTAATGTTCACACTTCATAAAATTCATACATCTTTTAGGTGTACAATTCTTGAATACTTTTTTCAATTACCTAGTTTTCTTTTCATTATTTTTTCCTTTAGCTATGTTCTGCTCTGAGAGAGGAATATTAAAGCCTCCTACTCTGAGTTATTATCTATATTCTTTTTGAAATCTAATTATTTTTACTTAATAAATTTAGCCAATCTGACACTTGGTAGAGAGGGATTTAGTATTGATTTTTATTTATTAGGTATAATATATTTATTTATTTAGTGAATTCCTGCTTCCCTTCCTTCCTTCCTCCCTTCCTTCCTTCCTTCCCTCCCTCCCTTTCTTTCTTTCTTTCTTTCTTTCTTTCTTTCTTTCTTTCTTTCTTTCTTTCTTTCTTTCTTTCTTTCTCTCCTCCTTCCTTTCTTTCTCTCCTCCTTCCTTTCTTCCTTTCTTTCTTTCTTTGACTTTCTGTACAAAATGATCAATAGGAAAAGTTTTCCATGATTGCACATGTATAACTTAAATTGGATTGCTTATCATTTCAGTGAAAGGGGAAGGGAGGCGAGGGAGGAATAGAATTTGGAACTCAAAACTTTTTTAAAAAATGTTAAAAATTGTTTAAATGTGTATTGGGAAGATACAATATTGTTTGAAAATAAAAAAAAGAATACTTGAGACAATACAACGTTTCAGCAGATTTCTAGGCAACAACATAAACTCACAAAAATCAACAGCTTTCTTTATAATAACAAAATACAAGAGGTAATATTAGAAAGGAAAATCCCATTCAAGATTACTACAAAATATGGGGCAGCTATGTGGTGCAGTGCATAGAGCACCAGTCTTGAAGTCAGGAGGACCTGAATTCAAGTCTGGACTCAAACCAACACTTGACACTTATCAGCTGTGTGACCCTGAGCAAGTCACTTAACCCCAGCTGCCTTAAAAAATTACTACAAAATACATAGAATTTTTTGGGGGGAGGCAGTTTACCAAACCACACTCATTCTTATATAGATTCACTTGCAAAAAATAATCAACACCTTAAATAGTTGGAGAAATATTCAGCATCCCTGGCAGGCCTTGGCAATGTAATAAAAAAATACAATACCATGAAATATAATTTAGAATCTTAATGCTCTACCAACCAAACCACCAAAGAACTACTTTATAGGGAGTGATAATATAATGAGCAAATTCATTTGAAGGACAAACTATCTATACTATCAAGGTAGATAATGAAAAATAGTAGGAATGAAAGAGGAAGAACATTTCCATGCCTCAACCTAAACTATAAACGAAAGATCTTCAAGAACATTTTATACTACTCAAAAATAGACAAGTAGGTCAAAGAATACACTACACAGGGGGTAATCAGACATTATGGAACTTGACTGATAAAATGGTTTTTGACAAAAAAACAAACTACAAGATTCTTCAATTTGATAGGAGTTTTTGTAAAAGCCAGAAAGCATTCTGGCAGAAATTAGGCTTAAACTAACATTTTATACCAGATTCCACAATAAATTAAAAATGAATGTGTAATCTGAATGTTAAAGTATGCACACACACACACACGAGTCATGCAAACATGTCTGTCTGTCTGTCTATCTATCTATCTATCTATCTATCTATCTATCTATCTGTCTATCTATCTCCCACCAGATACTTCTAACAGCAATGGGTAGGAGATGTATTCTTAACTAAACAAACTAGAGGTAATTACAAGAGATAAAGAAGATAATTTGATTACATGGAGGAAGAAAATAAACTTTGTTAAATCCTTACTATGTTAGAGATACTGTGCCATTTGCTTTACAAATATTACTTCACTTAATCCCTACAACAACCCTGGGAAGTAGGTGCTATTATTATCCTCATTTTACAGTTGAGGAAACTGAGGCATACAGAGCTTACTCGCCCGGGGTCACACAACTAGTAAGGTCTGAAGCTAGATTTGATCTCAGGTTTTCTTAACTCCATGCCCAGTACTCTATCTACTGTAACACCTAGCTGCCTCAACTTGACATTGAAAAGCTGTTGCACAAACAAGCATACAAAATCCCTCCCTAACAAGATAAGAAAAAAATGTTTGCCACTGAGGGAAAAATATTTATCACAATTATTTCTAATCAGAGTTTGGTACCCAACATATAGAGACAACTAAGAGAAACAAAAAGTCAATATTTCAAAAGCTATGTACAAAAAGTTTTTAAGAGTTACAAACTATTAGCCAGCACATGAAAAATTCTAACAATATCAGAAATGCAAATCACTACAACCTTGAGATTTGATGTCATAGCCAGAAAACTATCAAAGAAGGCAAAATATGAGGACAATCAGTGTTGGAAGGGTTGTGGAAAGACTGGAACATTAATGCATAGCTGGTGGAGCAGTCAGTGAGTACAAACATCCTGAAACAAAATTTAGAATAACTTAAATAAAATGGTTAAATGCCCATATTCAGTGAAGCAGAGATTCTATTGTTATCATCTGCTCCAAGGAAGTCACTAAGAAAAAAAGAAAAGTTCCTTATGCACAAAATATTTATGGCAAGACTTTTTGGGGTAGCAAAATTCTACCAAGTAGATACTCAAATATTGGGGATTGGGTTAAACAAATTAATATAATGGAATATTGCTGTTGTAAGAGGTAACGAACAAGAGATAAATACAGAGAAGAATAAGAAGATTTGCATGAACTGAGGCAGAATGAAGTATGCAGAGTCAAGAAAACAATATAAACATTGACTGCAACAATTTTAATGGAAGGATAAACACCCACAAAATAATTAAAAAGGAATTTTGTGAAATTATGAATAAGCTTGTCACCAAAGAGTCTACATAAGAAGACAAGTCATCCACCCCTTTTTAGAAGTGGGGGAAGGGGTGGAACATTCACAGGTACAGAAAATTTCATATAATGGAAGATTTTTATATGTAATTATTGGTTTTGCTAATTTTTTCTTCCTCTTTTTATCTTTTTAAAAAGTTTTTGAGAATGAGAGATGGTTCTCTGGGAGGTGGAGAGAGATACACGTGGAAATACAGGTAATGTAAAATAAAATATACCAATAAACTTCTATTTTAACAAAAGAACTAGCCTCTGGTTTTTCTTATGATGGTAAGAGGGAGATGCTGGAGCAGAGTCACTGTAGTTCCATGACTATGTATTTTATACCTTGGAACCCAGGTACAAACTTACAAACTCTTGTAGTCCCATACACATAGAAACTGCTAAAGTGGGGACATTAAGTGAAGCTTCTAAGAATTAAGGATTAACTCATGATGCTTTTACCCAAGTTATCTATGGATTTAGCTGTAATTAGATTCTGTCTGTTCCATATTTTGGAACTTTAGGGGTGGTGTGTGAAGGATTAAATAGGATTAGAAAAATAAATGAATCATCAGCAATATTTCTGGTCAAGTGACCTCTTCCAACTCTGAATTCTATGCCTCAAAGAAATCCAAATAATGCCCAAGATCCCAACTAGCTCTATTCTAGGGCATTGTTTTTCCATTATTAAATAAGTCTAATTCTGCTCACTAGCATTATTAAGTGCCTACTTTGTGCAGAACAGTGCTCTGGAAGCTGGGGAAATTTTAGATAAAATGTACATTTTGCCATAATGGAGTTTAAAGATTAGCAGAATCACATTATCTCAAGTCCCACATCATCCATAAATTCCCTGATCAATGTCCCTGCTCCCTATGAAAGCGATCATTTTTCCTCATATAATTTTCTTTTTTTAAAAAAATTTTTAGGCAATTGGGGTTGAGTGACTTGCCTAGGGTCACACAGCTAGTAAGTGTCAAGTGTTTGGTCTGAGGCCGGATTTGAATTCAGGTCCTCCTGACTTCAGGGCCTGTGCTCTATCCATCTAGCTGCCCCCTTTGGTATCATTTGTATCATTCTTATCCTATATCTTAAATCCTGAGTACCTTCCTGAGCACCTTTCATGGTCAGAAGAGGAGAAATGTTTTACAGTTAAGGAAACTGAGTCAGAGACTTAATGAATATTCCTGCAGTCACACAACTAGTAAGTGTCTGAGGATGGATTTATACTTAGTTCTTCCTGACTTTGGGCCCAGCACTCTATTCACTGTGACGTCCAGTTGAATTTGAGGACAGTGAGTAGTACTTTCATTCACAATAGAGAGTATCTGGGAAAAAAAGTGATAAGAAACAAATATGGAAACCTAGAGTACTATAATTTTGCTGAGGGATTTGAATCTTATGTGAAACAACATGGCCTTTACATAAGGGGCTAGAAGGAGTGACTAAAGAGCTTTGAGAAGAGCAGCATGATCTTATTCATTGGATATCCAATTAGAGATATCCCATATGCAATTGAAGGTACAGGTCTGGATCTCAAAAGACAATTCAAGGCTGAAGATAAAGACTTGAGAGTCATCTATGTTTAGGCAAGTCATCGATGAGGATGATGGTTGAAGCAGTGGGAATGTCTGCTATTAATGACGGAAGACAGAGAAGAGCTGAGAAAAATAATTCAGGGGATCTCCACCTTAATGAATCAAGAGGAAAATGATGAACTATCAGAGGAGACACAGGAGCAGTGGTTAGAAAGGTTGGAAACAACTACTCTTCACATGTGTGACATGGAAGGCTCATTCAATTCCCCTCGTGAGAAAGACTGGGAAGCTCACCTCTGGAAAGGCAGGGTCATATGTGATGGAACAGTTCTGCTCTATGATTTGTAGGATATGTGAGCGTTCACCAACTGGTCCAAGTCTACTGACTTCATAGTGAAGGGACTGACTCTTGAGTAGCTGTAGAAGCAGAATTGGGGTGCATTCAGAAGACAACCAGTAAAAGTAAGTCCCTTGATCTTACTCTTGGCTATTCTTCTGGCTCATCTTCATTCATAACTCATTGTGTTCCAGTGAAGAGGCAAAAATTGCCACAGGCAATCCCCAACAGGGCTCTGTCAATATGGCTCAGGGATGAAGGCTTCTACTGCACCTTTCATGTCTGATGTTTTTCAATCTAGGAAGCAGGAAGTGGGTACGATCTTTTGAGCTCCAAAAGGTCAGAATAGTGAGCCACAAGAGATCCAAAAGTTGGAGATTTCCAAGATGCCAGACAGTAAAAAGTGAAGTTTTGAGTTATGAGCAAGTTTCTTGACTCAGGCCAGTGGTAACTAAGGCAAACACTCAAGTAGTGTGTAGGCTACATTTTGGAAGTAAATTTGATGTGACAAGTTAAATTTAGAGAATGTCAAGTTCAATGCTTCTTTCCCTAGACACCAAAATGGCATCAGAGAGGGAATACCTATAGATGTTAGAGAGCAGAAATATTTGTAACTTCTATTCGTGCTAAATCTTCAAAGTAAATGTCTCTTTGTAAAAGCTAGTTGATTGCAATTGTGAAATGGAACTGGGATGCTAATTACTGGTGGCTACTAGTAAGGGGGCCTAGCTAGGTGGCCCAGTGGATAGAGCACTGAGCTTGGAGTCAAGAAGGCTCATCTTCATCTTTATTTTGTTGAAACAGTAATGCTTCCTGAAGGGATAGGAGAAAAGTCAGATAAGAAAACAAACAAAACACCACCTTACACACATATCATTTAAAGAGATAAGGGAAAAGTCTGATAAGAAAATAAATACAACTTTAGACTCCTATGATTTGGGGATATTGCAAAATCAGCACTCAGATGGAACTTCTTCTACCTACTTTTGACATCAAAGATATTACCTGTGTTTTATAACTGTTTTTTAGTTAGAGGTGCACTTTGCCACAAGGATTGACTAATTGTGTACTTTATGCTGATTACAATATTCAAGGTTATTCTTACAAAGAAACTAGGAGATCAGGGGGACCCAGAGAGAAGAGGACTAACAAAGTAGATCCGAATGAATCCACATGGAGCTGCAAATTGCACTTGGTGAAAGTTGGCAATTGAGTCACTGAGCCATATTATACCAGGAAATAAAGGATCCATGTGTCCTAAGAGATGGCAGTAGCTGGCCCATAAAGTGTCAGTCCATAAACATGCCAGGTGTGGTACTAAGCATAGGAGGCACTGAACCAAGCCTCTCAAACATGTGCCCCTAGGAGAAGAAACCACAGACCTAGGAGACTGTGGAGAAGCAGGTCCATAGAAAAGCAGTGGCAGAACCTCTGCTCTGCCATGACATGGCCAGAGCTAGCATTGATGGTGAAGTGGCAATAAAACATAAACCCAGACTCTTGGAATGAATGAACAAGCATAAAACTATAGGCTGTATCACTTGCAAATCTGGGTCCTGTTTCCAAGACAGGGAAGGGAGGAGTCTGGGATAACACTGAATTTCTGGATCTTATAAATGTGGAATGCTATTGAATTTGTGGACCCACCTTCCCAGAGAGATGAAGTAGAACCACACAGCCTCCAGTACTACCATATTAAAACCTAGAAATGTTTGCAAAATGGGAAGCGCCGTATGTGGGAGGTTAGGGTACCTGGGCAGCATTCAAAATTTTCACTTACACCAAGCACATTTAAAATGTATTGGAATATGGCTCTGTCACAGGTGTTAGTGGTAAGAGATGTAGTCTTCAGACACATGAAAAAAAGTTTAAGAAGTGGAATGTATTTAGCATAGATGGGTATTTTTATTGCATTCAGTAGAAAGCAGGTGAGAATAAATGTGAAAGGCCTTTACGGCATGGCCCAGATCTCTTTACATTTTTTAAATAGTGCCTGCTCAGCAGAAAAGTGTTCCTACAGAGTGACACAGATCCAGAATCTGACTCAATTTAGCATTTTAGTGCTTTAATTTATGGCCTGCAAGAAGACTAATTTCCATCTGGTTTTGGTTATATGCAGCTGGGGGAATTGACTAGAAAATTTGCCCGAACATATTGCCTACTTTCTGATTAACTACAGATTTTCTAATGTTAGGGCAGAGATACATAGGCTGCTTTGGCTTACCTAAGGTATTGTTCTCCTTTTTTCTATTTCTGGCTCTTGAGAATCGATCAGAGTAATGGTTCTTTCTTTTTTTACTTTAAAAAAATTATTTTATTAATTTATTTTGATTTATCAACAATCACTTTCATATGGTTTTGAGTTTAAAATTTTTCTCCCCCTTTCTCCCAACCACCCTCCACACAATCTGATATAGACTATACATTTACATTCTTATTAAACATATTTTCATATTAGTGATGTTGTAAGTAAAAATTAAATCCAACAGGAGGAACCACCAGAAAGAGGAAATAAAATTCAATAAAAGAGAAAAAAAAGATAGCAATTCAACTTCCATAGTTCTTTCTTTGGATGTGGATAGCATTTTTCATCACGGGGCCTCTGGAGATGTCTTAGATCCTTGTATTGCTGAGAAGGATTAAGTTTATCAATATTAGTCATCACACAACTTGACTGTTATTGTGTATAACATTCTCTTGGTCCTGCTCACTTCACTCAGCATCAGATCATACTTTACTGAAGTCAGTCTGTTCATCATTTCTTATAGCACAATAGTATTCCATTACATTCACATACCATAACTTGCTCAGCCATTCCCCAATTGATGGGCATCCTCTCAATTTACAATTCTTTGCCACCACAAAATGAGCTGCTATGAATATTTTTCTACATGTGGGTCCTTTTCCCATTTGTAGGATCTCTTTGGGATATAGCCCTAGAAGTGCTATTGCTGGGTCAAAGAGTATGCACATTTTTATAGCCCTTTGGGCATAGTTTCAAATTGTTCTCCAAAATGGTTGGATCATTTCAGACTCCACCAACAATGCATTAGTGTTCCAATTTTCTGACATCATCTCCAACATTTATCATTTTCTTGTTTTGTCATGTTGGCCAATCTGATAGGTTTGGTGTGGTACCTCAGAGTTGTTTTGATTTGCATTTCTCTAATCAAAAATGATTTAGAGCATTTTTTCATATGACTATAAATGACTCTAATTTCTTCATCTGAGAACTGTCTGTTCATATCCTTTGACCATTTATGAATTGGGGAGTGGCTTGTATTCTTATAAATTTGTCTTAATTCTCTATATATTTTAGATATGAGGCCCTTATCAGAAACACTGGTTGTAAAAATTCTTTCCCAATTTTCTACCTTCCTTTTATCTTAGTTGCATTGGCTTTGTTTGTATAAAACTTTTCAATTTAATGTAATCAAAATTATCCATTTAGCTATTCATAATGTTCTCTATCTCCTGTTTGGTCATGAATTCTTCTTTTTTCCATAGATCTGATAGGTAAACTATTCCTTGCTCTCCCAGTTTGCTTATAGTATCACCCTTTATATCTAAATCATGAACCCATTTTGAGTTTATTTTGATATATGGTGTGACATTTTGGTCTATGCCTAGTTTCTACCATACTCTTTCCCAGTTTTTCCAGTAACTTTTTTCGAAGAGTGGGTTATCCCAGAAGCTGGGGTCTTTGGGTTTATCAAATAATAGATGAATATAATCATTGAGCTGCGTCTTGCATATTTAACCTATTCTACTGCTCTACCCCTCTACTTCTTAGCCAGTACAAGCAGTTTTGATGATTGCTGCTTTATAATACAATTTAAGATCTGGAATTGCTAGGCCACCTTCCCCTGCATTTCTTTTCATTAGTTCCTTTGATATTATGGATCTTTTGTTCTTCCAAATGAATCTTGTTATTATTTTTTCTAAGTCTATAAAATAATTTTTTGGTAGTTTGATTGGTATAGCACTGAATAAGTAAATTATGCAGAGCCAATATGGCAGAGTAAAAGCAGTGACTTGCTTGAGCTCTCCCCCAAACTCCTCCAAATACCTATAAAAAATGGCTCTAAACAAATTCCAAAGGAGCAGAACCCACAAAAAGACACAGTGAAACAAATTTCCAGCGAAAGACAGCCTGGATGGTTAATCGGAAAGGTATATTCCACCGGGCAGGGAGAGGAGTTCAGTTTGGCTAGGGTGCATAGGCTGCAGCAAACCTGGAGCAGGCCTCAAAGGACTGAATTGCAGGCAGCTGTGGTGGTTTCCAGACTTCTCAACCCATGAACACCTAAGACAACTTAGAAGGTCAGTGGGAAAAGTCTGTTTTTGCAGTGCTGGGAGAAAAGTGAGGTGGTCTTAGCTCCAGTTCCCAAGCTAGCCCCAGGGCAGTGGCTGTCTCCTGAGCTTCTGGCCCACAAGCTGAGGGGGAATAGAGTGGCTGATCAGAGGAGGATTGCAAGGATCTCTCTGATGGTGCAGGATTTTCTTGCTTTGCCCCTGCTTGCATCTGGGTCACAGTTCTGGGTGGTGGTCCTGGGGTGAGGAGGAGTGCTGGCGTGGTGGAGCTTATAGTGGCTGTGGAGAGAAAACCCTCGTAGTTCAAAGACAGAAAAGAGTGGTTGTGGTCACTCATAGACCACAGCACAGGCCAGGAAGGGAGTAAACACCTTGCCCTTGATCATAGCACCTTGGAAGAACTGAAAATTTATAGGTCCCTACTAGTATCTCTGAAAACAGCTGCACAAAAGCCCTGAAGCTTGGGACAGTGTATTTTCCACACTGGAGACAGACTTCTCCCTTAACAAAGAGTTTATAACTCAAGTAATTGGCTGGGATCATGAGCAAGCAGTGCAAATAGAGTCAGACTATATTATCTTACTTTGGTGACAAAGAAGATCAAAACATATAACCAGAAGAAGACAACGAAGCCAAAGGCCTTACATCCAAAGCCTCCAAGAAAAATATGAATTGGTCCCAGGCCATGCAAGAGCTCAAAAAGGATTTTGAGAAGCAAGTAAGAGAAGTAGAGGAAAAACTGAGAGTGATGCTAAAGGAGACCCAAAAAATACTGAAGAAAATAACACCTTAAAAAATAGCCTAACCCAAATGGCAAAAGAGGTCCAAAAAGCCAATGAGGAGAAAATGCCCTAAAAAGCAAAATTGGCCAAATGGAAAAGGAAGTCCAAAAGATTACTGAAGAAAATACTTCCTTAAAAATTAGAATGGAGAAATTGGAAGCTAGTGACAATTTGAGAAATAAAGGCACTGTAACATTAATCCAAAAGAATGAAAAAATAGAAGACAATGTGAAATATCTCATTGGAAAAACAATTGACCTGAAAAATAGATCCAGGAGAGAGAACTTAAAAATTATTGGACTATCTGAAAGCCATGATCAAAAAAAGAGCCTAGACATCATCTTTCAAGAAATTATCAAGGAAAACTGCCCTGATATTTTAGAACCAGAGGGCAAAATAGAAATTGAAAGAATCCATCAATCACCTCCTGAAAGAGATCCCCAAAGGAAAACTCCTAGGAATATTGTAGCCAAATTCCAGAGTTCCCAGGTCAAGGAGAAAATATTACAAGCAGCCAGAAAGAAACAATTCAAGTACTGTGGAAACACATTCAGGATAACACAAGATTTAGCAGCTTCTACATTAAAGGACCACAGGCCATGCAGTATGATATTCCAGAGGGCAAAGGAGATAGGACTACAACCAAGAATCACCTACCCAGCAAAACTGAGTGGAATCCTTCAGGGTAAAAAATGATCATCCAATGAAATAGGGGACTTTCAAACATTCCTGAGGAAAAGACCAGAGCTGAATAGAAAATGTGACTTTCAAATACAGGACTCAAGTGAAACATGGAAGAGGTAAACAGAAAAGAGAAATCATAAGAGACTTTTTAATGTTGAACTGTTTACATTCCTGCATGGAAAGATGATATTTGTAAATCATGAGTCCTTTGTCGGTATTAGGGTAGTGGAAAGGAAAAAAAATTATATGTATGTATGCATAGATAGAGGGCACAGGGCAAGTTGAAGATGAAGGGGTGATATCTGGAAAATAAAATTAAGGGACAAGAGAGGATTATACTTGGAGAAGGAGAAAGAGAGAAGTAGAACAGGGTAAATTATCTCACATGAAACAGACAAGAAAAGGCTTTTACAGTTGAGGGGAAAAGGGGGATGATGAGAGGGAATGAGTGAATTCTCATAGGATTTGGTTTAAGGAGGGAATAACATACACAATGGGGTATGGACATCTGTCTTACCCTACAGGAAAACAAAGGGGGAAGGGACAAGAGATCAAGGGGTTGATGGAGGGGAGGGCAGATTAGGGGAGGGGTTAATAAAAAGCAAACACTTCTGAGGAGGGACAAGGTCAAAAGAGAGAAGAGAACAAATGGGGGGTAGGGTAGGATAGGATAGGATAGGATACTTAGTTTTTCACCATAGGACTACTATGGAAGTGTTTTGCATGACTATACACCTATAACCTGTATCTAGATTCTTGCCTTTTCAATGAGGGTGGGTGGGGAGGGAGGAAGGGAGAAAATTTGTAACTCAAAGTTTTAAGAACATATGTTAAAATAAAAAAAAAATAAAAATAAGTAAATTAGCTTAGGTAGAATTGTCATTTTTATTATATTAGCTTGGACTACCCAGAAGCAACTGATGTTTTTCCAATTATTTAGATCTGATTTTACTTCTGTGAAAAGTGTTTTGTAATTGTGTTCATAGAGTTCCTGGGTTTGTTTCAGTAGGTAGACTCTTAAATATTTTATAATGTCTACAGTAATTTTAATGGAATTTCTCTTTCTATCTCTTACTGTTGGGCTTTGTTGGTAGTATATAGAAATGCCAATGATTTATGTGGATTTATTTTATAGCCTGCAACTTTGCTAAAGTTCTTTATTATTTCAAGTAGTTTTTTACTTGATTCTCTAGGATTCCCTAAATATATCATCATGTCATTTGCAAAGAGCAATAGCTTTGTTTCTTCTTTGCCTATTCTAATACATTCAATTTCCTTTTCTTCTCTTATTGCTAAAGCTAACTTTTCCAGTACAATACTGAATAACAGTGGATGATAATGGACATCCTTGTTTCACCCTGAGCTTATTGGAAATGGTTCTAGCTTGTCCCCATTAAATACAATGCTTGCTGAAGGTTTTAGATAGATGTTATTTATTATTTTAAGGAAGGATCCATTCATATTGATGCTTTCTAGGGTTTTTAATGGCAATGGGTGTTGTATTTTGTCAAAAGCTTTTTCTGCATCTATTGAGATGATCATGTGGTTTCTGTTGGTTTTGTTGCTGATATGCTCAATTAAGCTTATAATTTTCCTAATATTGAACTAGCCTTGCATTCCTGATATAGATCTGACCTGGTCATAGTGTGTTATTCTTGTGATAAGCTGCTGTAATGAATTTGCTAATATTTTGTTTAAAATTTTTGCATCTATATTTGTTAGAGAAATTGGTCTGCAATTTTCTTTCTTTGTTTTGACTCTTCCTGGTTTAGGTATCAGAACCATATTTGTATCATAAAAAGAATTTGGTAAGACTCCTTCTTCACCTATTTTCCCAAATACTCTATATAGTATTGCAATTAATTGTTTTTCAAAGGTTTGATAGAATTCACATGTAAATGCATCTGGCCCTGGAGATTTTTTCCTAGGGAGTTCATCAATGGCTTGTTCAATTTCTTTTTCTGAGATGGGGTTATTTAAGTATTTTACTTCTTCTTCTGTTAATCTGAGTAATTTATATTTTTGTAAATATGTATCCATTTTGCTAAGATTGTCAAATCTGTTGGCATATAGTAGGGCAACATAATTCCTAATTATTGTTTTAATTTCTTCTTCATTGGTGGTAGCTTCACCCTTTTCATTCTTGATACAAATAATTTGGTTTTCTTCTTTCTTTTTTTTAAATTAAGTTAACCAAAGGTTTATCTATTTTATTGGTTTTTTCACAAAACCAGCTCTTAGTTTTATTTATTACTTCAATATTTTTCTTAATTTAAATTAATTTTTCCTTTGTTTTCAATATTTCTAATTTGGTGTTTGAGGATTTTAAATTTGTTCTTTTTATAATATTTTAGTTGTATGCCCAATTCATTGATCTTCTCTTTTTCTATTTTATTTATGTAAGCATTTAGAGATATAAAACTTCCCCTAAGAACTGTTTTCGCAGTAACCCATAAATTTTGATATGTTGTTTCATTATTGTCATTCTCTTGAATGAAATTATTGATTGTTTCTGTGATTTGTTGTTTGACCCAATCATTTTTTAGGATTAGATTATTTAGTTTCCAATTATTTTTTAGTCTATCTTTCCACAGCCCTTTATTACATATAATTATTATTGCATCATGACCTGAAAAGGATGCATTTAATATTTCTGCCTTTTTGCATTGGATTGTGAGGTTTTTATGCCCTACTACATGGCCCAATTTTTGTGTATGTGCCATGTACTGCTGAGAAAAGAGTATATTCCTTTCTATTCCCATTCAGTTTTCTCCAGAGGTCTATCATATCTAACTTTTCTAGTGTTCTATTCAACGTTCATCTGCCTGGAGCCCCTTGCAGTGCTGCCTCCTTTAGTTCTGCTGAGGCATTGGGAGATTTCTGTAGAATGCTGTGGCACCTTGTGGTTTTCTGAGCTGGTTTCCACCAGTTCCCCTTCCCTTATACCACATTTCTCTGAATCTTTTATGAATTATGATGAAGTAAAGTACCTTGAAGAACAGATACTAGGCTGGTTCTCCACAGGGTTGCTTTCCAGGAGGATGAGTGAGATCAGGTAGCTGGAAAAAAATTCCTATTCCCAAACATTTTTGTCTCAGGATCTTTGGCTGTTCCAAAACAATCTGAGAAAAGGTAGTGGTTAAAGTGGAGGTGGTGATCCGATTTGCATGATACATGCTACCTTCTGTATCTCTCACAAAATATCTTGCTACTTTAGTCGTACTGGCTTTCCTACCCCGTGAATGGAAGTTGATTGACACTTAATGGGAATGGCTTGACCCTTCTTCATAAGAGTTGTTTTGTTTTTGTTTTTTGTCTGTGAGGGCTAGACTGAAAGAATGATTAGATGTCTCCAGAATGTTTCCATTCTGAGAGGTCCTGTGCCTATCTGCCTATTGGTGGCAATTGGTCAACAGTCATTGCTTATGGAAGTGAGAAAGATAGACCTCTTCTCCCCAATAATTTTCCCCTTATCCCCAATGGTTTCTCCCCTCAATGACTGGGAGGGCTAGGTTGGAATCAGTTCTTGTGGTTTTGGGGTCTCTGTTATTCATAAGACTCTTGGACTCATTATTTTCTCTCTGAGCATATAGTGCTCATCCTTCCAGTTTTCGGATGCCCTGTGTTGCTGCATCTGCTTGTCCTCAAGGTTTTTATTGAGGTTCCTTCTTACTGAAATCTTTCATAGTCCCGCTTTTTTTCTTATATTATTTTCATTACATTTGCCTCCCCCCAAGCTGGAATTCAAAGCTGCTTCAGTCTCCTCCCACATTGGGAGATGGTGATTTCACTGGCTTTGGTCTCTGCTCTTAGTATATTCTGGGAAATATGACTATGCCCAGCTTGGTTTCAGTCATCTTTTCTTCATACCCATGTGATGGGATGCTTGGACCCCAGCCCTAGGACCATATCTCTCACCTGGCACATAGTTGGCACTTAATAAATGTTTATAAATTAACTGTTAACTAATTGATTTGATTAGCTGACTGACCAAAAAGCATATTTAATAAGTAGCCCTTTGTGTACATAGAGAATGGTGTTATCATCACTTCTTGAAGAACGAACTGAGGGCTTCTCCCAAGGAAGAAATTCTGAAATCATTAACAATTGGACCATGAGTGATGAAGTTGGCTTAATATCATTCAAAATAAATGTGAATTTTTTCTAAAAAGGGAAGTTGGCAATATTTCATAAAAAACACCCAAGTGTATAGATTTTCATTGATATTTCATCTTGTTCCATCATTTTTCTGTTATGTCGAACTTTTCATGACCCTATTTAGTGTTTTCATGGCAAAGATACTGGAGTGGTTTGACATTTACTTCTCCAGTTCATTTTACATGATCAGGGTATTGAGGCAAACAGACTTAAGCAACTTGCCTGGATTCACACAATTAGTAAGTGTCTGAGGTCAAATTTGAATTCATGAAGATGAGTCTTCCTGACTCCAGGCCTGGCACCCTATCCATTGGACCACCTAACAATATGTAAATGAATCAACAAATGACTTCTATAAATAAAAAATCTTCTAAAAATCTATAGCAATATAGACACATAAGAATTTCTAAAAAGAGATTGGAACCAGAAGGAAAAGTAGTACCTCTTTTGGGATACTATGAAAGAGAGAGAAAGAGAGAGAGAGAAAGAGAGAGAGAGAGAGAGAGAGAGAGAGAGAGAGAGAGAGAGAGAGAGAGATTTGCTTTTAGCATTCTTCTACTTACTAGAAAAGAAACTGATGAAGAGTAGAGAGCAAAAATATGATATGAATTTCATTAATTCAATTCTATCATTCATGGTCTAGATCAGTCATATTTAAGTACATTGTTGGTTATTAGAATTCCTGAAACCTGATGCTCAATTCCTTTTGAGGGTTGGAGGCAAAATCACATCTACTTTTTAAACTCTGGTTTTGATCTGACTTTGATGTTGGGGTGGGAAAGAGAAAAATTACACTGATTCTTTTAAAGAGGCAAGTCTATTTTGAAGCAAGGAGATCCTACCCCATTAGCACCAGACAGCTGTCTTCTCTTTCAAATTGTATCTCAGATTGATTCCTTTGTGTCAAGGCCCTTTGTTTGGATGGAAGCTAAAGGGTGGGGGAGGAACATGGTGTATGTGTAAAGGTATTAATTGGCAATAGTATTTCCAGTCATAGATACATTGAAACATTCCTAATGATACTCAACATACGTGTGTGTGTGTGTGTGTGTGTGTGTGTGTGTGTTATCACTTTTGTGGGATATAAAAAGTTTGAACAGATAATTTTTCAGCTGCTAGCTGATGGTTTTCTATGTCACCATGTAATTCCATTGCCAAACAACTGCAATTGCAAAGCATCACAAGCTTTGGTGGATCCTGGAACATGAGTACTGTCATCACTGAAATTCTGCCTCCTTTTTTGGTTCGGCAATGGAGTTAAATGACTTGCCCAGGGTCACA